>NC_089875.1:40012749-40649415 GCF_040182565.1 Anser cygnoides | reverse complement strand
ATGATAAAGCTGGTAGAATTTGAAATGCCTTGATTTAAGTATTTGAAGTTAAGTGCTTCCTCTTTCTTCCTTTTTTTCACTAAAAACTGTTTGACAAAACACAGGATAGCCTTTTTTTTAAAAAAAAAAAAAAAACAAAAAAGACAAGCAAAAAAAAACCTGTCTTCTTTGTTTGCTCAACCTGATGCAGTTCCTGTGGATTAGAGACTGTCACAGTAGGTCCTGGGATGTGGCAGAGGGATGCTTCTGCTGCACACAACTGACTCCTTTCCAGGGCACGGCAAAGTCTCCCCCCATCATGCCATCAGGTGTTCTGAGCCATGAAATTCAACGCCAGTTGAAGTTACAAACTTTCTAAAGAAAACGTTTGCAGGATTTCTAGTTGTTTCTCTGGTAAATAATAAGTTGTAAGTAATGCATCACTTTTGTCTGCATAAGCTCCCTCACTTAGAGAAGATGGTATGCACAGAGCTTCTTCTACGTCATTAAGCATTCATACTTTTTTTCCTCAGTATACATAGGAGCACAAAAGAAATGCCAGTTCTGTTATGCTCAGTGGGTTGTGCTGTGGCATAAGTTACTTTCATGCTTGGCAGCTTTTTTGTTCTCCACTGGATATGTTTCTTGGTCAAGTTATTATTTTGGACATCTGTGGTGCAATGCCATGAGTTTCAAGGTCCTGTGTGCCATTGGCTTCCTTCTCCAAGCATTTCTTCTGATGTTTCAAGTTTTGTTTAATGTTTGTAGAAGGTATTTAAGTGGGTGCCTCTAATGCCCATAGAAACTAAGTGTCAGTATCTGGGAAAATCTTGAGATATTACTCAGTCTGGAAGGACAAGGTTGGAGGCAGACGCTACTGTCTAGCAGATCACTGTGAAAGTGTTGTTCTTTAATTATCTGCTTAGATTTTTCCTTCTGCAATTTTTCGTATTTTTTCCTGTTACCTTCCTGGAGTGGTGGGGTGGGGTTGGAGAATAAGCTCTGTTTTGTAAACTATTTTTTTTTGAATTGGAAGCTGTGATTCTAAAGACTTATCCCGCTTAATATTAAGTGCTGACAGTATGGTGGTGGTGGTGGCTTTTTTTCCCCATAATAAACCTCCTATTGTGTGCCAATAAAACAAAAACTTGCAAAGAACACTGGTAAATAAAAATAAGGAAATCTCACAGGAAAATATAGATCTGATTTAAAAATTTCTAACCTAGCAGATCTGCTTTGTCTGAAAGCGTGTTAGAAGATTGTTTTGATTACTGTAGCAATGTTATAGCAGTGTGAAGTGTTTTTCAAGAGAAAAACTTTCTAGTTTATATAAAGGCTCTTATTTAATTAAAAAGGGAATATTTAGCTGTGGTAATACGTTTTCTCATTTGGTATGTCGCTTTAATGGTCATTGTTAATATTATGCTGAAGATTTTTTGCATGAAACAAGTCATGTAAAATTCTTTGGACTAAGTATCAGATAAACAAGCACTACACCCAAAACAACAATAAAAATAAAGGCGGTCAACCAGCAACAGAAAAAATAAACAACGATGTGAAATTGAGAAATAAGCTACTTTTCTGCTTTCTGGGCTGGGCGCAGTGATGACTTATCTGGTAAATTGCAAGTTACCCAAGTGGTGTTGCTGCTGGTTTGAAATTTCATTAGAAAATACTATTATTTTGCCATTTCTGATTAAGGTGAGCTGAAATGATTTGTGTATTGTCTGAAGCAGCTCTGTAGGTTGTAATTCAAACACAAATCATTACTATCGGTTGTCTCTTCATAGTTTTTCTGATAGCAGAAATCCTAACTGAACACAAAAGCTGAAATTTTATTGCTATTTGGCAAGAAGGTGATAATATTAATGAACCATGTGGGAAGGGCTTAGGTGTTTATCAGGTAGTGCTTACAAAAAGCTCTGAATTTGACAAACAGTAACTATGATGACACAAATGTAATGCACATTAAATCACAACTTACTCAAAACAGACTATGATAAGACAGCTATAATGCCTTAAAAGCATCAGTGAGGAGGATTTTGCAGTAGAAAACTTTTAAAGGGGGATGTAGAGAAGATGGCTTTCTGGTAATGTGTGTCTTTCAACAAGTGTCCATAGACACTGCAGGGCTGCTGGTAGGCCCGGCCATCCCCCAAAGCCTTGGGAAGTGTTTTGCTTCCCTTAAGATGTCTCAGGTAACACCAGGTACTTGAAATGGCTTTTAGATGGCCCTTATTGATGGCTCTTTACATGACCTTATTTAGTGGGCAACTAAACGTTGGAGTGGGCATCTCAAAGTAGGCTTTGCCTTAACAGCTGGAAGTTTTTCATTACAGTGCAAAGCAAGAGTATCTCCCTTTTTCTTCTCCTTCAAGACCATTGCACAAGGTTTAGTTTGTTGTCAGTGTTTCTGAATGAATATGTTTGTATAGATCTCTCTCTGATGTTTTTCCTTGTTTTTTCCCATATTATGAAATGAACATGGATTAGGGCTTGTCATCAGCGTGCAAACACTGGGAAACTCTGACCTAAGGTATCTGTTGTCTAGTTCAGAATTCCCCTTCCTTTCCTTTCCTTTGATATCCATGCTTTCCTTTGACATGAGTTTTGAAAAGTTTCTTCCGCTGTTTAGCTTATCTTGTGATTTTATCCTTCTAAAAGAATGAAAGCGGGAAATAAATCATTTTCATCTGAATTTATTATCACTATTAAACAATAAGTACTTAAAAGAAAAAAACACCTTGTATTGGGATGACTTTAGAATGTTTTCCTTTACCCAAGTTGGGCATATTTCTGTGTGTGGGTTTCTTTTCCAATCAGAGTAAATTCAGTAAACTCTTCCATCGTCACACTTACTCTTGTTGCTCCGACTTATCTGTAGTAGTTATACAGTCTCATCCCCAATCATGACCAGCTTCAGCCATCCTAGCATGGGTGGAACCAATATAGATGAGGGCTTCCATTTTTGTACTTTATGATGTTTTTGTGTGGCTTAAAATTATACTGCCTGTTCTGTGGTCATGTTGCGTACCATTCATTTCAATTTCATTTCCTCCAGGGCTCTTATTACTGTTGCTTTTCAACTTCTCCCTGTATACTAAATTATGAGGACCCCCAGGTAAGAGAGGCCTGGTAATGCTAGAAAACAAAAGAACAGGGAAGCAGCAGTCAGTCCTACCCAAGGAGCAAGAAAGGGTTGTCTCCCTGGGGAGCTGTTAAAATCTCTAAGACACAATTGCATGGAGAGCATTTTTTTCTTCTGCTGAAGTTTCTTTCATATAAAAATCTCTTCATTGAAAGATTTTTTTTATTAAAAATAGCATGTTTCTGTAACATTATCTTTAAGCACTGCAAAAGTACTGCACATGTAAGTATTCAATTTAACTGATTAACTCCTTATTTCTTTCCTGGAAGAATGCCAAAAACAAATATTAGGAAATCAGATGACTTTGTTGGTTTTGGTAAATATTAATGGAGTTTTCCAGCCCAAGCAGTATGCATAAAAAAATACAGTTAGATCTGTGTAACATACTGACATAGTAAATGTATTCTCAGTGTCTGGACAACTACCTATAAAGGATTTATGGAGTCTGTAGATAATGTTAATTTGAAGCGAGATGATAAGGAATTTGCCAGGCTTTCGTTTCACTATATGAAGAAAAAAAGTGTGGTTGTGTGGGTTTTGGTAGGTTGGTTGCTTGAAGTTTTTTGGAAGGGCTTGGGGGGGTATTGTTTTATTATTATTTTAAAGCTTTTCAGAAAGTATACCCGTTTATTTGTAATATTCTAAGCTACAAAGAGAATTTAGGTAATTTTCCAAGGGATTGCTCACTACCTTCATTCTTCTAACTTTTCAGACCTTTTGCTAATGTAATTCTTGTGATTTAATACTAAATTAAAAGGTAGGATGGGTAATCTATGTAAAGTAATACAACTGTATATATCATAGAATCACAGAATGGCTTGGGTTGGAAGGGACCTTATGGATCACCTGGTTCCAACCCCCCTGCAATAGGCAGGGATGCCACCCACCAGACCAGGTTGCCCAGAGCCACATTCAGCCTCGCCTTGAGCACCCCCAGGGATGGGGCATCCACGGCCTCTCTGGGCAGCCTGTGCCAGTGCATCACCACCCTCTGAGTGAAGAATTTTATCCTGATATCTAATCTAAGTCTCCCCTCTTAGTTTAAAAGCATTCCCCCTTGTCCTGTCCTTATCTGATTGAGCAAAGAGTCGCTTTCCATCTTTTTTTTTTTACAATATCTGTAAAAATATCCAAGCTAATGCATATCCAGAACTGATTTCAATTTAATAATGTGCTTTTTTCCTATGTTTATCCTTTGATTTAGTGTTGCACCCAGTGGCAGGAGGCTCTGTGGAGTTCTACCTGCTGCTCCTTTTCAGTTAACATTTTAATTCCAGTTGGAAAATGTCCCTGCATTTGTGTTTATTCCTACAGAGCACTCAAAGCCCAGGATGTTCCTTTCTTGTGCAAAGAGCAGAAGTGGGAGATATAAGGACTCAGGGAAGAGTGCATGATCTGAAGTGTTTATTAGGTGGGGAGAAAACAAAAATAACAAAAGATGTGTTGGTTGAAAAAATTCCTTGATGGATACTGCAGAGGTTTTCACATGACAAACTTTATAATCGCTCCTGTGGTAGCAGCTCATCTGTAACAGCTTCTGTGCACATTTGCTGCAGGGGGAGAAGGAGAGGGCAGCACTCTTGCCCTCCTGCTTGATGCTGGTGTCAGGGAAAGTTATTTTGTGAACTGCATTTGGAGCGCGCAGAGACACCGGAGGAAGAAATTTCCTCTTTGGCTTAAGCAGCCTTTTAGACGCTGTCATCGATCCCTGGCTGGACTGGTGATAAACTCTTGTTTCTCTTAATCCTGGCTTTGTTTGAATTATGCAGTGTATAAAAATACAACTTGTTGGAGAAATAACAGTGAGCATTAAAAGTGAACATGCATCCAAGAAACTTTTTAGAGGACTTGTTACCCAAAGGATAATTTTTACCTATCGCTGTATGTCTGGCTTTACAAGAAATTTTCTTCTTATCTAGAAGCTTTGTATATTGCCACTTTCAATGTCAGGCTAGACAGTTCACACCTAGATTTTTTTTTTTACTTGTTCTTAAAAAGTCAACTTTCCCATTTCCTTCAACTGATCACGCACAACACTTTTCAGGAAGGTGCAGTGTGTGGGTGCGATCATCCACGAAGCACCAGGAGGAACCGTGGGCGGCTGCACTGCCGGCGTCCTGCTCCCGCTGCCCCAGAGGCTGCTGCCCTGCTGTTACCTCATACTTCGTGTAATATCAGACTGAGGCATTTATCATACACTTCTGATCTGACACAGCAACATAAACTCCTATTATTTTCTTTATATTCTGTTTTCTTGACATTTCCTAGAAAGTAAATGTAAGATTGCGTGGAAGAAAGCTCTTTTGGTCATCCCATGACCCATGTAAACATCTAGCAGATAATAGGCTTTAAAGTATGGGTGCAAGTCTAATCTTGCAACAAGAACAGCACCAATCAGCCTTCATCCAAGGTTTCAGGCAGGACTGGAAAACATTGCAGGGAAAAGTGCATTTCAGAGGCACGCGGGCTGGCTTGAGGCAGGGCAGTGCTCAGGAAGACAAGTGTCTTCTCCTGTTCATCGTTTCTATTAAGTTCACTGATGGTTCTACATAATGAATAACTAAATATGAAAGCTATGTAGTTCGTGTGTGTTTGTTTTTTAATAAAGCAAAACCATACAATTTAGAGGAAGTCAAATTTAAAAATTATTGCTGAAAAAGTGATGTCAAATGACATTCATCTGAAGCAGAATGTTAAGGGAATTCTGTTGTATAGATAACGTATGTTTATAAAGGTAGTGAAACAGGGAAACAAGTGTCTGGGTACTGCTTTTGATGATGCACTCAGTTGTTAGCCCAGCGATGAGGTTGGTCACGCTGGACGTAGACTCAGATTGCAGTTCCTTTCTGGCTGAGGACACTTGAACGCACAACTCTCCGCTCTGAAGAAAGCACTCTGTTAACCATACTAGAAATAACTCGGAAATAAGGTCTGTTGTCCTGCTCTGTATACAAAATTAAACATTCTGTGGAGCAGGGACTGGAACCAGATGTCTTATTTCCCAAGGGACTAATCTAGCCACCAGGCTGGGGAGTTGCATGTTCTCATTACTCCTCCCTTCCTCCATTTACGTACGGTTTATACACGGGAGACAGTTCCAATTGGCCTGTAGCACTAGAAATTATCACACTGGCATATAATTTTCCACAGGGTATAATTGGACAGTGCCTAATTCAAATGCAAGAGGGAATGATTAGCCAAAAGTTAGATGTTTTGGTAGGTCAGGCACCAAAACCTGCATGGTTCGCGGCACAGATAGTGTTATTTTTATTTGCTCTGTCTGAGGAATGTTTGTGCCCTCGGGGTTGCCTCAAGGAGCCAAAACACATCCAGTTCCAGTCTGAACTTTTTTTTTTAAAAAAAAAATAAGGGAAAAAAGGAGACGGTCTCCTTCCTGGGCTGCATTAGGAGGCATTGCCAGCAGGTGAAGGGAGGTGATCCTTCCTCTCTGCTTGGTACAGGGCTCCCTAGTACAAGAGAGACGTGGACATACTGGAGCACATATTTCATTTCAGTTTTCACCTGATGACTCTGGTCCTAGAGTACTGCTGAAGTAAGGAGCAGCACGTGCAGGCGTGGTCCTCTCCCAGCACACGATCACTAGGAGATTGAAAATGGTGAAATGAAAATGTGGTTTGAAAATGGAAGCCTCTAGTGACACTTTTTCCTCAATCCACTTATCTCCCTAGCACTGGGTGTCATTAGAGCTGCAATTGTAAACAGGTTTTCAACAGAGCACAATGTGAATTGGTTTTCGTGAATATAGTCAAGTAAAGAAGGTTTTAATAGACAGTCTTCAAAAATCTAAGTGCGAATTTTGAGGTATCCACGATCTAAAAAGATCTTACTGAAATTCTGAGCCTGCTTGTCACAGTGTCGTGTTGGAAACCCCACTCTGCTTTGGAGGGGCTTTGGTACGTTCAGGTCTCTTTGTTCTGGACTTCTGTGACTAACTTAAAATCTAGCTGGTATCGTTGGAAAGGTCCTTGATTTTGCATGGAAAATTGTAGTGTATGTGATATTTCCACACATTAGCAGAAGTGGCTTGACCCCTCCAGCACTGCAGGTTTTGGATCCGTGTTCCTCATCAGGTGGGCTGGCATGGTGGGCACACTGCAGGTCAGGATTGTGCCCCTTGGAGACTGCTCCATGGCTCACACCGCTCGACCCACGCGTGGTCGCCTCGGTTGTGCCGCAGAATGTCTTGCAGGGTTGTGATGAACTGTAATAAGGCCTGGCTGGAGGCTAAGAACAGGCGTTCAGCCTTCATCGGTTCCCTGCCCTGGATCACTGCCTGTCCCCGGGCACCTGAGTTTGAGCAGCCGCAGGGCAGGGCTGCTGTCCAGGGGAAAGGCTCCACAGCCTGTCCATGGAAGGCAAGCACTGGGCTTTGTATGGCACAGGCAGTCAGGTAAAGAAATCTTGTTGTATTTCTGAGCATAGTTGGAAAGCCGTGTGTAAATATTAACTCCGTGTGATCAACCACCATATTTTCAAAATATGTCACGTTAGTCATTTGTACAAAACTAGAAGTGTCATGCTGTGCAGTCTTTGGTTTTCTGGTACTCTAAAAATGTTCCAGTGCTTTCCTGTGTAACTGAACACTTATTTTTGCATTTCACGATCATAATTTCTATTCCTATAGCAAAGATTTCTGATCTTCATGAAATGCAGAACAACAGCAGAGCAAAGTAGCGGTGGGTCCCAGTCATCATCTTTCAAGTTCCTTGTTTTAACGCACGTGCAAGTGCACAGAGTTTTTCGAACTGAATCTGTTGCAATTATTAGGAAAAATAGCAAACGTGAACTTGACGTCAGACTTTGCATATTGCAAAGTCAGTCATAAAGACATTGGAATTTGCAAAGCTGAGCAACCTTGTCATAAAGGCTGCATAAGAAAGTATGGGGGGGGAGGGGGTGGTTATTATTTTATTGTGGTAGACAGTGCTTGCTTGATGAGAGAGCTCGTAGCGAAGATTAGAGTGACTAGTAGTCACCTTATTTTTTTTTATCACATTTACTATTAATTTGTGAAAAGTTCAAATACTTATTCAACATTCCGAAGTACCAAGAGGTACTGGAAAAGAAGCTGTAGAACAGGATCAGTGGAGAAAAAAAATACAAAACAACAAACTGATGTCTGTAGTATAACTGAATAAACTTTATGCTTATGGCTTTTCTTTTTACCTTCTTTCAGTTAATCAGTTCTTTCCTCGTTTCTGCTCCTTTGTTTATCTTGACTGAAGGAAAGCAATTGTGTCACTTCAGTAGTCATCAAAAAGCAGGCTGGGACAACATCTTTGCTGTTTATTTACTTAGTGAAACGAAAGCTGCTTGGTACTTTCATTTCAGTCCTTTGTGGTGTGGTGTTTTTTTTTTTTTTAATTCATTAATCATCAACCTAATGAAAAGTTTTTTTTAAAGATTAACTGAGAAGGTAAAAGACTAGGTACTACATTATTGCATTACATAAAGTTCAGGAATGGTTGGAAGACATGCAAGCATATTTTGGAAAAGGGAGTCCAGGTGCCAAGCTGACAAAAGTGTCTATTTTCTTTAGTGAATTTTGGGCTACTACTTAGGTTACCCAGAAGCTATGTACCAAGAGACTCCTAAGCCTTTAAATATCAGAATAAGCAACTTTAATTTACAACAAAGATTTTTTTTACCAATCTTTAAAAGTTCTATTAAACAAACAATGACAGGGACATTCAATAGTTGGAATATATTAGATAAATTAGTTTATATCGTCTCAATACACGTCATAATTTTACTTTGTAGTAATAGAAAATGGTGGGCAACAGCTGTACAAGCAGCGTAAGTGAAGAGCTTCTCTATCCCTGTATGATCTGTCCCTTTCAACTTACAATAGAATGAACAAAAGAAGTAAAACAGCAAAATCTGAATTACTGAAGTTCCTCTTTGTAGATTAAGGGAATTGAAAGTGATAGCCCTGTTTGACATCAATTTGATGAGTCAATGTTTTTGTTTCCAGCTAATTTCATTTCAGTGGTTGAAAATAGTTTACGACAATTCCATGTTTTTCTTGAGATTTTTTTCCCCTTTTGTTTTTTTCTTGCCTCTATGCTCTTGTAAGCTGTTTAAATATTTCCACTGAAAAAATTCATGACTAACCATCTAGTTTCTTCACTTATTTTTAATTGATAAGTTTCAACTTAGCTGGAAAGTTCAGATGTAAAAATGAAAACTTGTTTCAGGCTTGACAAAATCAAGATAATTTTTAGAATATATTCAAAGAAGGAACTATCTTGCAGTTCAATAAAATGTTTGGTGGCTTCTTGAGATTCATTTCAATTTCCTTGAACTGCATTTTCCATAATGTAGCTTAATATTTTAGTTAATTTTCAGTGACAATTTTGAACATAATTGAAAAATATGTTTAACAAATGGGATATCTTTTTATCTGAAGTATCAATGTATATTTATTACTTTAATCAAAAAAGTCAAGTAATTTAAAAGTTTCTAATGTCTTTTTGTCTTAAATTCTTTCAATGTGGAGCAATGTTAACATGTTACAAAAAATATTAATAACGATTTATTCTGTAACCTTGTAAATAGTTGGAATGTCGTTGCAAAACTAATTTCCTTTCTAACAAATTTATTTTCTGGGTAAGCTGCTTTTAGCATGTTTCTTCAGTGATTTTTAATCTTCCCTTAGCCAACTGGTAATACGTTAATTCTCCTTGAAGCTGTTCACACATATGTTTTATTGTCCCTGAGGAGGAAAATCTATGCAAGAAATATCTATTGTTAGTAAATCTTGGGTTTGATGTATCCTGAAAAATACAGAAAATTAATGTCTGCAACTAGTTGGTCCTCCCAAGGGAGCGATTCTTGGACTTGCTTAACAAGCTTGCTCTCCAGCTGTTCCTTCTCAAACCTCTGCTGCTGTTTATCTCTCAGCGGGGCTGCTTGGACCGCTGGAAGGTGATGCTGGAAGTGATCATTGCACTGGTTATGTTCACTGCTCATCTGAAAACAGGGAAGCCAGGCAGTAAGAAACTTAAATCTGCTTATTTTCTGCAGTGGGGGGCTTGTGGAGCTGCCTGTACAGCGGCAACCCTGAGCGCCCTTAAATGCTTTGCCTCCCTTTCTCCTTCTGATGTCCCTTTCAGTCTCTTCTTTGGCATCGTCTCTGAGCATCCAGATAATTTTTTAAGTGAGTAATTCTATTGGCTTTGGTAGGATAACTTGAATATGTAAAGCTAGACATACTTGAGTACTTTATTGAATCAGGGACCAATTTTTTCATAATCTTCTCGTTATTTTTAATCTGAATGAGTGGGTCAGTCTCAGGAACCAGATGTCTTACTCTGAGCTCTGTACTTTGTCAGTTGTGATCAGCACATACTTTTTTCTTTTCTGTTACCAACATGTATTTGATGTTTTTTCCTCCAGTCCTCAGAAAAATAATGAGATTCTTACTGTGTTAACAGCTCTTTTTAAGAAGGTGCAATAAAACAGCCAAATGAATGGTAGTTGTTTATAAGCTGTGTGGTTTTGGGAAGCGGCAAAATAGTCTTCAAATTTCCTTTGAGCGAAAGACAACTAAGTCTGAGGCTCTTCTTTCTACATGCATCTTGCATACTGAGGTTATATTACAATAAGAAGGCAAGATATTTTCCTTGACGTTTCAATGTTGTGCATTGAACTGAGGCGCACTGAGGGCACACTGCATTGTGCCCTGAACTCAGGGCATTACTGAGAAATGGCATCGAGCTGGGTTAATTGTTGTTTAAAGTATTCAAGAAACCTTTGTAAGCTTAGAGAGTGGAAGGTTCTTAGTGTGCAAGTTTGCTTGGCCTACAAGATCTCTAACTAGCAGTTACAGGGAAGTGTCCTCTAAATGACGTTATTTGCAGTTATATGCACGTTTTACTTCCTTTCATACTTCAGAAATTTTTAGAGGCTTTAATATTAGCTCATTAGCATTCTGAGGAAGTATAAGTGCATCCTGGAATAAGCAAATGTTTTAATTCATCTGGCATTACACTCAACCTATCCAATGTTAATAATCAGAATTTAACCAATCATTAAAAATTCTTCTTAATACTTGCATTTTTTGGTATCAGAAAAGGTTGGTTAGGTACTCTTAAGAATGATATAATTGACTAATGCTTATAACACGTGGTTCCAGTAGTGCTGCTGTAGGAAGTTGACCAGTATTTCATAGCCACGATATTTGTGTTTAGAAAAGGAAATGCTCTTTTTTTTCTTCAAGAGGCGACAAAAACTTATTAATCTGAAGTGGTGGAATAGCCAGTGGTCCAATTCTAGTCTTTAATATGTTTATTGTCACAACATTATTTGGAGATCACAAATCCTGGCAGGACTTGAGCTGCAACATGGATATGAGGTACAGAGGCCATGGCAAAAATTTAAAGATCAATGCATTTGAAAAGAACTACTACCACACTTCCATTTTATAATGCATTACTTTTTTTCATCTTCAGCTGTTAAGACAACTGATAAAGACCTGGCTTTTTATGTCTTAACTTGACAGAGCAAGTTTGAAAAGAAAGAACAAAGAAATGAAAATTTCTGCATGCCAGCTAGGACCAGTTGGAGGGTATCAGATGAACAATATTATTAAACTCAAGTTTGTAAGCAATTCAGTAACAGTTGTGATGCTTTTTATATTGTTTGTTTCTTAATCAAGATACTGTGTTGTAGCAGGTGTCAATAAAACCAAGATTACTCTAGTGATATATTTAACCAAATTTATAGTCTGGCAAAAGTCTCAAAATCTCATATTGAATAAAAATTAATTATATACATTTCCTTGACCACTTTTGGTTCATTTGGCAGTGTTTGTTGTTGTCTGGCAGATTCATAACACCTGTAAGTTTTTGTTTACCCATTAACCTTGTTAAAATATTTGTACTGTTGCTTGCTTTCACCCTCCTGGAAATCTTGTTGAATTAGTAGGCAGTCTGCATGGTAGAGTATTTTTTGGCCAGACCTTGTATAATCTTTGAGAACTAGCAGTCTGAATTTGATATAAAGTATGTGTAGCTGCTGTTTAACATTCTTTCTATATATTATCATACCAAAACCCACATATTAAATAAATATCACTTTGCTTTAAACTACGTATTGGAAACTTCTGCCACTTACCTATTACTACTTGATAAAATACTACAATTACATTTAAAAAAAAAGTTTTTCTTTCATATTTTAAGGAGTGCTAGATCACATGTTGTCAGTGAAAGGTTTCTATGTCCTTCCTGAAGTAGTAGTCTGTCACTGCGAAAATTACTTCAATTCTAAATAATTTTTATTAAATTCAGTCATTTTTAGTAGAAATAGTTTTATTCTTAGAATCAGACTTAAAAATGATTACATTCTCAAAAACATCCACAAGGTGTATCCTCTTTCACTTCTCCATGAAGGATCTGAGATATTAGATAACTATTTACTTTCTCAATATAATGTAATAGTAACTCTGAATAGAGGATTTCACAAAGTTTCAGGAGCAATATATAATGGACAGTTTTATCCGTGTCTTTTGTTGACTCAAGCACACTGGCTTATCTTTATCTCTTTTTCTTTAGCTAGTTAAGTTCCATTCTTAATTCTGTGGATGAATGGAAAATCTATTTTTCATGCAACTTTCTTACATTGATTCCTGCATGAGACTTCTGATAAAAAAGTCAGATTTTTATCTGTATAACTAGATATCTATATTCCTTTTTAAAAGTGTGTTATTCTAAGAGGTAGGCCTGCTGCTCAACATAATTTTCCGTTTACTGTTTTTGCAAAGCACCTCTGGGTGTTTCTTGAGCTTAAAATGTTCTGTCCTATGTCCTGCTCTTTTCTGTCATCTTTGTACCCGTTCAGGGGTTTTGATGGCCTTAATGATATTGATGCATCTTTCCGTGCATATCTTCATTTTCCTTTGTCAGGTTTGATTGTTGCTCTTTGCTATATCAGTAATTCTTCCTTCATGCTTTTCCTGTAATTTAGTATGTATTTCTCCTAGATTCCTCTTTTCTTTGTCTGTTTTAAGGCACTGTGGGCAATCAATAAATTGCATTAAATGTCTTTTACAAAACTCTACCCATTTTGAGTGCCTGTCATTAGTTCACAAACTGCTCTAAGATACCATTGCCTATGTATAAGCTACACAATTCTTATTTGTATTTGCAATTCTAATAGCCTTATCATTGTCCTTTTAGTTGCCATTTGGGACATTGTAAATTCATACACTGAATCCCCTGTCCTTAAAATCTGCATTCAGCTCCTTTGTGAGACAGATGTGAAACAGTATTGGCAATCTTATTCCATTTTTCCCTTGATTTTCTGTGCCACAATAAAGCATAATGCAGGATAATCGTCCCTTCCTGCTTCAGTTGGTTTGAGCGTCAGGGATTCTGCAGGTCAAGGCTGAAGTATGTAAAAGCTTGCTCAGCGCATTGTTGAGCATTATCACGTTTGATTTGTCTTAATGTATTCTGAAGATCATTGAAAGTAAAAATGAAACATTAGGCTAAACCCTTTTCATAAGGGGAGAGACTAGCACAAAAGTGGGATGATTTGTGCCACCTTATAAATCCCAAAAAGCTTGACACACACTCCCTTTTCTTGACCTTTCCCTGGTTTCCACTATGTATTCATCTTTTGGACTGGGTCCTTAAACTATAACGTTAAACTTTTATAACTCTTTTTGGACATTATATGGCTGGTTAGTTATTGCATTGTTTTATGCTTGCTTATATTATTCAGGATTTATATAGTAAGTATACAATACAGATGTTCTTAAAACATGAAATATAATACTTAACACATTAATCTACTAAATCTGCTTTGCAATGCAGTAGTCTTGTTTGAATGCCATCATCTTGGGTAGCTATAAAATGGTTAGTCTGCACTGGTAATTCATTTATCTTTACAGCTTTATTATGCACTTGTATATAATGAACCAGCTAAGCGTGGTTTGTGTTATGTGAACTCATAAAGCAAAACAGATCTACCTTTTGTTTGTGGGTGAGTAATCCTGATGCTTTCTCACTGTTAAACTGTACTTATAATATTATTTTCTAATGGTGTAAAGTATAATTATAGATTTCAGGAAATATTTAAGCCATTTGCAATTGTTAATGATGCAGACATTGAAGTCCTGGCAGTGTTTATATGACAGAGACAAATATCTGCCAATTTGCAGAGGAAGAAAACAAAAAGCCAAGAGGGTAGATGGCATCTCTGAGGTCACTCCTGTAAGAGCAGATGACTCCCACTCCCAAATATGCTGGGGAGCAGAGTGCTAAGGGAGAAAACTCTATAAACAGCCTGATAGAAGTACACCAGTTATTTTCTCAGTTAAAATATGCTGAGAGGAAATGACACCTGTGCAGAGGATAGAGACTTTTAACAGCTTTTCTTTAAAAGCTTCTCTGTTTTATCTCAGGCAGTAGCATCTAATGGAGGAGGTTCCTCCTTGCATGTATGTTCTCTTCAGCTTCCGTGTCCTGCTCTTTTTCATTTCAGCCCACCTGGTTTACCCGTCTCACTGATCGAGGCAACAGTTCTGCTTCTCATGCTGTTCCCCTTCTGCTTTTAAAATATAAATTTGGGATTTGTGGGGAGGGGAGGCTTTTTTTTCCTCTAGTAAATTCCAGAGACTGCCTGTGCAATTCAGAAGTTTCAATACCTGAAAAGTAAAAGGCTGCTTTATTTTCTTTTGTGATTTAAACTATCAAAGATTTTTGTTACTGTTAATCCTAAATTATACTTCTGTTACTCCAAATAGGTGTATTTATATCACTAAATAGAAATGAAAACGTCTTCTCCACATTGAAGTCTACTCAGCGACGAGTGTCTTCTCTGACAAGGTTCAGGTGTCATCGAATGATCTCAGTGGCTGACTGTAGGTGGTTATGAGTGTTATGGTCATTATTGAAGTCTTACTGAAAATGGTCAGCGTTGAATGGCTTTCTGGTCATAAAGTTTATATTCTTGATATATTTTGTTATCACTAAATGAGGTATTTGAAAGTGCCTACGCCATGACTGGCAACCTTAGCCTTTTGTTATCAAGGTTTTCAACGGTTTATTTCCTCGCTGATTTTGCTTTTAATCAAAACGAAAAATATTCGTTGTGGTGAGAAGTCAAGTTGGCAGCTATGAATGTTATTTTAACTTACTGTGTCTAAGAACAAGTAAGGGGTGACCTGTGAATAAGTAACCCTTTTCCTTTATTTATAATAAAAGGAGTTTTACAGTCAGTCATGGAAGCACGGGGCATATTTTATGATAGACTTGATTAGAGAACAGCTGACAGACACAGACCATATTTTCAATGTGTTGATTTTTCTGATGTTAAGCAAAGAAGCAAAGCCTGCTGTGTACCATACAGCCGACCCCTCTCCTCTCCCTACCTGCAGCCAAGCCCGTGTCTCTTTAAGACAACCATTGATAGTTTAGAAGGACTTTTATAAAGCTAATGCGAATGACTGTCTTTTGGTTACAAAAAAAGCAACAGAAAAGGAAGGATGTGTTAAGAAAACTGCCGCAGATGAAGTAATTGTCATCATTTTATAAAATAATTCTGTAACTTGGGCTCGGTTCCTTCCTCTGCCTGAAAGGTATTTCCTCCCTGGGACAGTGCGGTGACTGCTGGGCTATAGGGAATTTAGGTGTTTTTAATGGCTGATTACAGTTGGCAGTCCTCTCCATTTCGGCAGATCCTGCTGTTCCCGTTATTTCTTTACGAAGGGGAGGAAATAAAAGATTTTCTGGGGGTAGGCAGGCAGGGGGAGCCTGCCCAGAGGCGCTGGGGCAGGTGTCTCTCGTCTCTCAGGATGGTGAGCGGAGCCAGGATGCTGGCAGGGAGAGTTATTGAATATATTTTATTTTTTTTCGACAGTCAGAGGGCTTCTTACTTCTAATTCCAGCCTGGTTTAGGGTCTGGGTACTGGTGGGGCTGGCGTCATGTCCCCGCATCTACCACCAGCTGGGTTTGCTGGCGTTAGGAAACCCCGCTTGATTTGTGGCCCTGTGTTTTTGGCAGTCAGCACCCTTGTGCAGGGAAAAAGGTGGAGTTGCCTCGCACTCTGGTGAGGCAGGATAGGTGTTACTGCATGGGGGCTAAATACTTTAGTTTTTTTTCTTTTTGGAGAACCAAAGAGTCAGTCTCTACTTATTTGCTGTAAGCCACATAGACTAATTCATCTTGCATTTGGAGTTGAGGGAAATCATCCCTAGTTGGGCAGATACCCTAATAATAGTAGTTATTACTTAGCTAGCATTTTAAATAAATGATTATGCATTATGAGTTCAAATCTGCAGTTTGAGAGTTGTGGTGGCAACATCAGTGCAGCAGATAATGCCTAGAAACAAAGCACCAAGTGATTAAAGGCAAATGATTGTCAAAAACTTAAAAAAAATCACAGTGGGGAGGAAAAAAGAAGAGGAAGCATACTATTTAGACTGCAATAATAAAAATTTGGACTGCAGTGTGTGGATACATTCCTTCAGACAGCTGGAGCGGACACAATTTTTTTGTTCTGAAAGAGGTACCACAGCCAAAAGTGAGAACGGTTTCTTCTTTTCTCCAGAAAAATAGAAAAACAATTTTTTTGTCTCGGTCACTTTATTATTATTATTATTAGCTATCAAAACTATATTTTAACATAGAAATAAAGCCACAGAGCATACAATTTCTATGTGCAGTGTCAGGAATGACTGTGTCATCGTTAAGAATTACCACCAGTAGGAGGTGCGTATGATAATCCAATGTGGATTTACATGTGTGAATCTATGCCATTCTGTAAGCGACCCTGCTATGTGAAGCCAGGCGTAGATATGACAATGCGTCTGTCCATTTGTGGGTATTACTGTGCTGCATAGAGAATATGTGAAAATGAAGTTGAGTCAGAAGTGTTATGGTATTAGTAGAAACTGTGAGCTTAAGTCTGAATGTAGGCACGTTAATCATGTGCGGTTTGTTATTCTATGCACATCATATATGAAGAGACAGGGCTTGAAGTTATGTTTCACCTGCACTGTCTGAAATAATGTTATTTGCATTCTCTTTATCAAGGGACTTATTTCAGAAAATAATAATTCTTAGATGTGCTTCAAATGGGAGTTGGTTGCTCGTTGTCATTCTCTGGAAGCACGAAAGGAGCAGGAAGCTGAACATAGTGCTTATTGAGGTGCTGATATACGTTTTCCCTCAAAAAAAAAATACAGTTTTTCGCTATAGATCTTTGAGGTTTTGACATTTGAGATAAGAAACTGAAAAAGTGTCAGTCAGATATAAAAATAACAATTGTGTTTTTTCCACCCACAACAATAAACAAATTCAATACTAAGTATTAAAAGATACCACAGCTCTCAATTAGATTCTTAGCAGCTACTGTAAACATCCTCTTTGACTTCCACATTTTCTTCTTCTCAAATGTGTGAAGTTTCCTTTTGCAGGAAGCCCGCTGATGGCTACCCAAGCACCATTCATATGTTTATCCCTCTGAACTTTTTCTACAGTGTTGTGTCTAAAAACTTTTTGAATACAGGCTTGGTTTTTTTTAAAAGGAAAAAAAAATATTCTGGAGGAAACATAGGTGATCTAGAATAACTGATTTGAGGGATGTAGCAGTGCACAGGGAATCTGGCGTTGGGTGGTACCCCATGTTTGCAGTTTGCATCTGGCTCTGCTCTTCTGGACATCCTTAGCAGTGACCTGAGGCTGGCGTGTTCCTTGGACCTGTCACCCGTTGCTGCTCTCTTTGTAGATGTTTCAGCTGCTTCTGGCCACTGAAGGGCTTGGGTGCTTGATGCAGCACCTGAGAAGTTTACCTTGAAAAAAGTGTTGGCACAAATTAAACATCCTTGCCCAAATATTCATGCCACCAAATGGGTATTTCTGAATAGAAAGATTTTGACTACTTATTGATAGCTGCTTTTCTTTTCTGTCTTTTTTTGTTTGTTTGTTTGTTTTTTACATTTCTGTGCCCTTATGCTGTAGAAAGGAACATCGCAAGACTGGAAGGTGTTGTTCTAACTTTTGTTTCCCTTCTGTCTTGCTAACAGCCGGTATCTCCTTGGCATGTAATTAAAGCTGAATTTTCTTCACAAAATGGACATATGTGTGAGGAGAGATGTGGAGTGGCACATAGTATGCTCCGTAAAAACATGTGATGTGATGCGATCCTCAGTCTTACTATGCATCACCTTCATCGTTTCCAAAGGGTTTATCTTTCAGATATGTTTCAACAGCATTTTTTCCTGAGTCAGTTATATTTATCTCCAAACTTGACTAAATTATCCCCCTTTTTTTTTTGAATGATAGTCAACTATGCTTAGGTTTTTCTGTCTTTCTTGTACAAGTTACCTTTATTTTCCTTTTTTTTTTTTACATGTCAAAAAATGTCTCTGGGAAAGATGGTTTTCAAAGTCAGTTTTGTGCTCTGGCTTCAGATTCTTGCTTAAGGCTCTCTGCTTTTGGTTTAGCACGTCGCCCCTGTTTTGAAGGGCTTGTCATTGCAGTCTGCTATCAGACCCGTGTCAGTCGTGGAATTGTGGGCTGCCAGAAGGAAAATTTGTGAGAAGCGACACTGTTTGCTGAGGGAGGAGCAGGGAGAGCCCCATCCCATTGCCACATGGAGGGGCCGCATCCTGCTGCTCCGTCGGTGCCGCTGACAGGCTGGCTGTCAGGGACAGCCTGAAGTCAGCTGCCCTGTGTTGTGCTGGGACCTGGGGGGGTGGACAGGAGCTGGTGACCTGGCAGCACTTTCTTCCTTGGCAGTTTCCTTCAAGAGGTCAAAGCTTTCTGTGCCAGCACCTGCAGAATTTAGTTGCTGGCCCTCTCCTGCAGAGCACGAACGTGCAAATGTGAATCCTGAAATAGTAGTTCTGCCTCTGCCTAGAAGTAGTCTTCTGTGTTTTGTTCCAAGTTAAACTTTCTAATTTTCTTTTTCTTTGCCTGTCTCTGTATGTCTGTTCAGAACAGTGCATGCTTCTCCACGGTAAAGCAGGGAATGTCTCAGTCACTGTTCTTGCATTCAGAGGATTTCATCTGTATGTGATGCCTCATGAATTTAATTTCCTAGAGAACTTTCTTTCCAAATATGATTTGAAAACATATTTCTTCTTCGCCTTTCATCTTAATATTTCTTCCTTGCTTTGATTAATTATTTAACTATAATTTTATTATTTAACACCTGAGATCATGCTAGAGTACAATTTATGAGAAGCCAAGCATATAGGCGTGCACACTATTTAAAGCTGGCTATAAATTTTCTAAAAACAGACAAAACGTAATTTGAGAGTGAAAATTGGTTGAGCGTAAACATTTTGCTTGACATTTTTGGGCTGAGAAAACAGGGTTCTGGTGAGAACCCAGCAGTGTTAGGAGCTGTGGCTTGCTTCAGACAGACAAAAGCAAAATTTGAGGGGGAAAGAAAAAAAAATATATTTTTATGGTATAATTTTATTAGTGAATAGTCCATAATGGAGAGAAAAAGAAATCACTGTTGCTAGCACACTGCTCCGGGTTCCTCAGAAATACCGTAAGACCAGTGAGAAATCCAATCACAGTCCTGATTTCACAGAACTGTGTCTTTCACAGAAGATAGCTCAGATGGCTGGAACAGTCTAATTTTGTGTATGCAAAGCAACTCGCACATGAAACAGAAGCACCGAGCAAATGCTGTTAAATAAAGATTAGTAGTTGGCACTGAGCCCATACTCCTCAAAGTGCTATTTGTCTGATCCCTTTGGGACTGATGGCGAGTACCATCCTAAAGCTTTGGCAAAATACCTGCTTAGTCTTTTGATACTCTGAGCCACAGCAAGGTCTCTAGGAGGAGTTCGAGCTGTATTTGATTGTTAGGGGTTTCTGTATGTCAGTATGTGTTCATTCAGTGGGTCTCTTCCTTCTGGAAAGTGCCAGCAAATAATAGTGTTTTTATATTTATCAGGGATATCATTTGCTTTTATTTGTCTCCTAAGCATCAAGAGTAAAGAAACGGATATAATAATTGGAAATACCTGCTTAGAATGTATTTGTAGGAAGAGAGAGCTGACTTCTTCAATGGCGGGCAATAACACCACTATTAGTGGTCCTCATCCCTGAGAGAGGAGTCTTCTGCAGCACTCACAGTACATCTGTATGCACAGTGTTCTGCTATGAGAAAATAATTGAGTTAACCGTGAATAAGCAGTGTAGCCCTGTCAGATTTGTGCTCTGCTCAGGTTAAATGCCTCTTCTCAGCAGTGCTAATTAGAGTGTTGCACTAATATTAACTAAACTGCCTTCTTCACATTACTGACCTGACACTTTTGATTCAATTTCAGCGAGCTTGGGCCTGCACAGTTCAGGATAATTTCCAGTTCCATTTTGTGAGAAATAATTTAAGATTAGTAAAAACATTCAAAATTGTTCTCTGTGGCTTTTTGATATTATTAGAAAGTAATTGCGTTAACAATTGTATGCCCAAATACATCTGTAGATTTTTGACAGCTGTAACAGCATTGTGTGCCTGAAAGTAAAACAAAGAACCAAACAACGCACCCGTTAGTAGCTCTGCCTTTCCTAGTTTGTGTGTGTTTGTTTGCGATCTACTTCAAATCCTGCATCAAAAGGCATCTTTCTGATTTTCTTAACATCAGTCTGAGAGGTAGCTGAGGGGCTGTCAGTCAAATGAGATTTCCTCATCTGAAGGAGGAGAGTTATGATTACCAAGGGAAATTCAATTAAATTTTGTAGGCAAAGTGTAAATATGTATTTGGCTGGATAAAGCTACAGTACTTTTTATGATGTTACATGGGATTTTAAATATATTTTATTTGCAATATGTAATATATATTTATGATATAATGTTTTTATACAGAATATATTTATATAAGGAATTTTCATTGTGTTAATCTTGGATTTGTAATCTAGAACCTGAGCCAAGAGACCAAAGGATAAGCTATCATCCCCAAGAAGATCCCCAACTCCGAGAATATAACTGACATTTTATGTGATTTTGGGCCACCTTCCTTAGAAAAGTAGATGTAAAAAAGATGACTTTTTCTGTGTTTAATTTAAATTTTTTTGAAGTTCTGGGTTCGTTGCAATGTGTCAGTAACTTCCTACGGCTGTAAATATTTCTGTACATATGCGAAGTCCAAAGAATCTTTCAAAATTCTTTTTAATAATTTTGCTTTAATCAGATTTGCCTTCTAGCCATAACTTCAGATAAGAAACCCATGTTCCCTCACAACATTTACATTTCATTTTAGCACTGAACATGTGGAAAAGTCACTAGACAGTCCCAGCTGGCAGGATTTGATGTCATGGTGCAGCTGAAGAAGATATATCCAGGGTCTATCTACCTGATAATCTGCTGTTCAGGTGCTGGAAAAGTTTTCTACTCAACGAAGCGCCGTGCAGATGCCTACACACCACGTGATGATGCCATATGGTGACATTTACACATGGCAGTGAGCAGCATATCCCCTATAGCTGGGCTTTGACTGAGGCAGCATAGGCTGGCTAATAGTCACTCAGCAATATGTTGGCTTGGGCCATTGCTGTCAGGTGCCGCAGTAGCCTTTATGTGCTTTCAGGCTGTGGGGCCAGAGAAGCCTCTCTCTCCCTGCTGTCCACATGCAAAATTTCCTTCTCTTTTTGTGGCTGAAGCTGCTTAGGGACAGTTTCTCCAGAGGAACAGAGGAAATCTGCTGGTCCGTCATGTTACGGCATTGTGGTGGGAAAAGGAAACCCTCTAACTGTGAAGCAACGGGTTGCTTAGGTAAACTGGGGATATTAGGAAAAGATGTTTCAAGTCTTTTCAATGTACTGAGGAGTGAGCAAGAGCTGTGTATTCTAGGTTGACAGCAACTAGAAGAAAAAAGAGAAAATTAAGATAATCATCTTCCTGAAAGTAGTATAGAGGTTTGATATTCACACTCTCATACCAAAAAATCTTTCATCCTAAATATTGTCTTAGCACAGGAGTTATCAGTATTTCTCTAAGTATAAAGTTGCCCAGTAATACTACTTCATCTTTATTGTCTGGAAAAGTATACAGTGAAGACCCTAATGCCTTAAGCCAGGCCCTGAAAAAGGCTGCAGATCGTATGTCTGTCTTTTCAAATGCTGTATTAAGGGCATGTTAATTTATAGCACGTAGCACTATCTGAAGGTTCTGCTCATAAATGCAAGTCTTTATTATGGCTTCAGTAGCTTCATCATTTTAGGCACCAGCTTCTGCCTTTCTTTGATGGAGCCAGATAACTTGAATTATATCATTAGCAGGAGAAGATGTTTTTATGCCAAAACCTCCTGCCAATCAACATCTCATATATCACCCTTCTACTTCTTTTACTGCTGTTCTGCATGCCATTTCTGTATGCATTACTGCTGAGTCTCTTTAGCTTTCTACTTTCATAATGGCTTACCATTTAATTAAACTAGCTGGCTGAGTATAAACAGGACCGTTAATGATGGATAGCATCTTTACATAAAGTAAAAATATCTTTACCATAACTCATTAAAGCAGATACTTAAGTTCATGTTAAGTGTAGGGGGAATTTGAGTGGGAAGGGCTTTGGGAACTGGGCTGGTTTACAAGATGGAAAGAAACTTTTGTTTCTCTTTAAATAAGAGCTGTTCTTCTAAAGATTACCATTTTGGGCAATTCAGGGAATTTTTATAATGAATCTTTTCTGGAGAGGGAGGGGAAAATTCTTGAAATATTTCTTTTATTGAAGAAACATATTTATATTATTAAAAGGTCCAAGGCCACCAAAATACCTATCTTAAACAAGACAAAGTGTTTGAAACCAGGGTTGGTATTGCCCAGTGGATGTACCTCAGCAAGTTTCACCTTCCAAAGGTCAGTTCAGGTGCAGTTAAATTTAGCTTTAGTATTGTCTTTGTTACGTGGAGCTTCCCTTGATCAGTAGTACAATGAGGGCTGGAGCGGTGCGGGAATGCCACTTTGAAATAAAATCCTTTGGGTACTTGTGAGATGGAAGATTGTTTTTTGCTGTAAACAGTTGACTTAAAAATTGTGGTGACACTTCATCTAGCCTTAGGTCATTAATGATCTGACTTAATTTTAAAACTGAGTTTAGTAGAGAATACAATATTTCATAGTTGATCTCTAAAGGTTTCCAATGCCAAAAAAGTTTTCTTTTTATATATCTTGCAATTGACATTTAGTAAAGGGAAAACCAGCAGAGAACAGTTCTCTTGTGGAATGTTCTTCAGTTACTGCGGTATAGTGGATAGCAGGGTCTATCCATGTTGTGTGCCCACCCAAGGGAGAAGTCAATTCCCAAGGATCATCAGATGGTGGTGGAATCATTCTAATGAAAAGGGGAAAAAGGGGAAAATATTACTTGCAGTGTTTCTATCAATTAGCTCAAAGCAGTACTTTCTTATTCCTACGTAACTACTTCTAAGAGGCTCTTGTGTGTTTAAAATAACATTTATTTTCAAAAGAATGTTAAGTATTAGACTTTAACTCATGGTGTATTTTCCATATCCTTGCTATTGTAAACTACTGTGGTAATACTGCTTAGTGTTTAGTCTTTGTTCAGCTTAAATTAATATAACTACTTTGAAAAGCTTGATAATTGAGTCCTTTCTTCCAAATCGTAGTTCAGACAAAGATGGATCATAAATCTTAACATGTTCTGAAACAATAGAAGGGCTGTAATTGTTCATGTTCTGCGAATAATGTTTTCTGTGAATCACGTATTGAGTCAAACCCATTCTCTATGCAATTTAAACCATTAAGTTTCTAGAAGACCTGTACACTGAAAGATGTCAGTCATTCGGTTATTAGAGGAGACACAAGGCTATTGAATCACAAACATGAAAGTTGTAAAGATATACAGAAGTGTTCTTTGCTCTGATGAATAAACTGTCAAGTTGAGCACTAATTGCAGTGTTATCAGTTTCATGAAACAGCAATTAGAGCAGGTTGTCAAAGCTAAGAGGACACAAAGTTAGGAAAAAAAACAAGTTCAAAGGATGCGGCAAACTCATCCACACTTGACTTTGATGTTTGATACCTTTCCCCATGGGAGTGCTCAAAGCCTTGGGACTGCCTTGCTTGAGCCTCACTCCTTGTCAGCTCTTTTTTTTTCCCCTCAAGGAACATTTTGGCTCTGCAAGGTAAGATGGCTTAAAATTATTGTTTATTTTTTAAAACTTGGTCAGTAACTAGCAACATTGCTGAGAATCAAGACAGCTGTAAGGACCCACACTATCTTAAAAATTTTGCTGCTTAGTTGGATTGATAAATAGGATCTTCTAGATGCTAATCTTCATTGACAGTAAGCAGATTCTGTGTTTGTGTAATTCTAAATTGATAAAATCTAGTAACATGTAAAAAGCTAAAAACTGACCTGAACCAGGTTTTGTATTTAAGTTCCTATGGGTTTTGGTTTGAATAAAATAAAAATTGAATTGCTAAAGACTCTTGGATATCATTTCTGACATAAACTTATCTACTTTTATTCTCATGCTATGCGCTGCTCCACAGAAGCAGTCATGTGGCAGGATTTGTGGCATGGCATCTTCAGTTTTTCTTCTTTTCTCAGAGTCTTCCCAGAGAAATGTCTTACAGTTAGAAGGCAGTGAACACAGAGCCAGGCATCTAGCTCCTCTTTAGATATAACTAAAAGAAAAAGATGAAGCTAATTTGATTTTATGTAAATCAGTTTCTTTAAAGAACAAAAGAACATCTATTATTTCTTACATGGCTTTAGCATTTCTCTTTTAATGAAAAAGTCATTTTGTTATGCTTCAGTATGTCAGTCCTTTTATCCATTGAAGGCTGTGTATACATTAGTGTTTGTTTCTGACCAGTGATGTGGTTTAATGCAAATTCCCTACTGGTCCCTACTTAGTGCCTGCCTAGTGCTTGGTGGTTCAGTACCTGGTTTTGTCAAGCATGAGCTGGCTGCTGCTCAGAGGGAAATAAACCAGAATTAAACCCCTTTTTAGAAGTGTACCCATGCAGTTTATCCTGCTCGCTTTCCTACATTAAGGTACTTACATGATTTGGATTATACAATTAAGGCTTGAAATCTTGAATTTGGTTTATCATAACTTTCAAAGTAGGTAAAACAGAAAACAAGTAGTGAATTTTGCTTCATAGTTTTCTTTTTCAGCTTTGGTAATTTGTTCTTAAATTCATATATAAATTAATTGTTTTTTTCCTGTTAGGGAATCTTATCTCTTCATTCGTACTGCATTGTACTAGCTTTGAGGTTTTTCCTCTACATGGAAAACAGCTCTAAAGAGAATAAAGTTTTTTTCTTTTAAATTCACAATGGTATAGGCAAGTATTTATAATTAAAAATTATACATATAATAAATGGGTTGTTTATATTCCCTTTAGGATAGTTAAAATTTATTTCTGCCTGTGTATATTGAAAATCGGAAAATTGAGTTTGTTTTCAAATTATACTGGTTCAGACATGACATACATGTTTAGCTTTGTTTTGTTAGTGTTTGATTAGTTATAAGCATACATAACTTGAAAATTAATTGGTAGGCTGCTTGTACAAGTAAAACCATAACGTGGTCATAAAGAAGTCCTTAAGAAGATAGAGAAAGCATCTTTCTTCCTGTTTAATTTATGAAAGTAATTGAAATATGCTGCAGTATTATCCTCAGCACATATTATATCTAATAGACAATTAATTTAAGCTTATTTAAGAAAGTGCAGGGAAGGAGCAGAAGGGATGGGCCACCATTAAGAGAGAATGTGAACGTCAAGTATGGTGGATCAAAAATGAATCAGCAACTTGCTCTTTCAAGGCAAGCATCTGATGTGATGTACAGCTTTCAGATGCCTGGAGCTGGCACGTGTTAACAACATTGTCAAGGTCTCTTGCTACTGCTGGTTGAAAACCAAAGAGATTGCTTTTAGGAAAGCACTTGCAGAATCGTGGTTTTGTTCCAATGAGGGAAGAAATGAAAAGTCTCCATTTTGTCTTGACAAAGACAAGATGGATGCACTTTTTCCTTCCTCCTCCCCTCTGTCGCCGCAGTGCCGTGTGGCATGCTGGCTTGACTCCTCAGCTTCACTCAAGCCCTGCCCTGGGCTCTGCGTGGCAGGGCGATCCATTCCTTCGTTTGCCAGCAGACCTTCTGGATCTTTTGGGAACATTCATCATCCAGATGTGACTATGGGGACATTTTCCAGTGAAGAAGTCTAAAATTTCCTATTAGCCTTAACATATTCAGCCTTAATATGCTCCTGTCCAAGTCAGCGTTACAAATCTGGTTTAGGATGTTGGTGTGCTCATTTGTGGCTTATGTGAGTTAAGGATTTGAGTCTTCTCCAAGTTCCTAACTCACAAATATCCACATCAGGAACAGTCAATGTCTGTATGAACATGTGTTGGGAATTACTAGGTCATGTGCTTTTTCTCTGGAATTATGCCTCTTTCAATCTTCTTTTCTGTTTCTGCTGCACTTTGTCTTGGAGGAAGCAGCTGAAAACCTTCCAAAATTACCTGGTCAGTAAAGTGCATTTTGTGATGATGTTCACATGTAACAAAATCAAGTAAAAGTAAATTAAAACTAGGGTTTCCAAATAGATTACAACAGTATGTTTGATGGGTGATAGTATAAAAAGTTACAGGTGGTTTTGGGAGAAGATGGGGAACGTCTGTAGTGATCTCCATGAAAGGATGCCCCATGTAAGGGTCGCTGCTGTCAGAGCAGCCATATGTTTCAGTGAGTACACGTGCGCTTCTCTCTCTGCTTTGCAAGTACTTCAATGCTGGCTTTGCTCATGTATAAGACAGATGTATCCCCTGAGTTGTAGAATTAGCTATGTCGGAAAATACCTTCAAGATCATTGAGTCCAACCATCAACCTGACCTGCCAATTCCCATCACTAACCCATGTCCCTCAGTACTGTGTCCTCAAGTTCCTCAGATACCTCCACCGCTTCCCTGGGCAGCCCGTTCTGGTGCTTGACCACCCTATCCGTGTAGAAATTCTTCCTAATGTCCAGCCTAAACCTCCCCTGGAGCAACTTAAGACTGTTTCCTTGCATCCTGTCACTTGTCACCTGAATTTTCGATGGGCTGCTTTGTTTGTTTCTGTCTGCAGCTTGTTGGCTTGCTTTGTTTTTCCATCATAGGCTCAGTGCATCCATGTGTTCTGCTAAAGGTGTTTGGTGATGTCCCACCTTTATGGCCTGGCCTTCCCTTTGCCACAAGGCCCCATGGGGCTGTTGCCAGAGCAATCCCCTACTCAGGCTTCTTCTCTGCTGCCTTCTGCTCCCCCCCAGCAGACTTTTCCTCCAGTTTTGCACAGATTTTCAAAGAAGGCCGGCTGTGGGCCTGTGTTAGTAAGGCAGACATAGCCTTTACGCTGTAGGGCCTGGGAGAAGTTTCTGCCTTGTGGATACATACGTCACCTTGACAGCACCCTCTTGCTTCTTGTACCTCCTCCTCTTCTCCCTGAATGCTCAGCCCAAAGCCAAGGACAAAGCACCTCAGCGGTCCCCTGACAGGGCAGCAAGGTCCAGAATGGCCAGGTGGGACACCTGGGCTGTCTGGCAGTTCGCAGGGTTCCTGGGCGGCCACGGGCAAGGTCCAGGGCAAGGCACTGCAAAGGCAAACACACCCCTCCTTGGTGTTTTTTGGTGCTGGGTGCCTTGCCTTAGCTAGTAACAGCTACAGTAGGTGTTACTCGTATAATCCTGAGGGGCCACGTGCTTCATGTGCAAACTGCGCAGCGTGTTGTCAGAACGCCTTCTGTTCGGTTTCATGGTTGCCTGTGCCTCAGTAACGTGCTACGACAAGAAAATGCAGGCAGGAAAGAATTAAAAAGGACAGTTTGGTGCAGTCCAGGGGACTGGCACCAGAGTGAGAAAAAGCTCCCTCCGTCCCTGCTTCTGCCACCACTTGGTAAGGGGACTTCAAGGAAGTCACTTGGTATCATCCCCTGCCCAAGATTCACTCCTGAAGGTTTTCAGGAAGCCCAATGTAATTTATACATCTTTTATGAAGGAAAACCCTACTTTCTGACTTCATCCTGCAACTTCCAGGGAACAAATCATTCCTGTTGTATGAGATACTGACAGTGGCTCCGTATTAAATGGTTACAGGTTCAAAGAATAAGTTTTGGTGATTGTTCTGTAGCTGGATTTATGCCTGTCTGAATAACTAGAAAACTTATGATAAACTTAGGTTCTTTTCCTATTACTAATATTCTCCTATTGCAGCATGGAAGCACATCTACTGGCATAAATCTATGTAGAAAGAATTATAATGTATTACACATAACAGAAAATGAGGGAAAAAGACAGGGACAACAGAAGAAAAGCTTTCTACAATGCAAGATGATTCAAAATAAAATAGATATAAAATGCAGCACTTAACTGTAAGGATAGAGAAAACTCCATCTGTTATGATAGTAAGACTGAATCCTCTGTCTTTTGTACTACCAATAATTGTATGTCAAACGTTATTGATGGCTGTAGATGTTTTCAAGAATGGATGAAAACTGATTCACTGAGTTTAACTGTATAGTAAATAAAAATGCTAGGCAGGTAGTGCATCAAGAAATATGGTACCTGGGATTTTTAGCAATTGAGAAACACTTTTAGGTTTTTATTTTCCTCTTATCAAGAGAACCATTTTAAATAATTATTTTTAAAAATAATAATTCTTGATTGCCACATCTGGCATAATTCCAGAGGAATGTATGTGTCTTGGAACACCTCTCTGCCCTTGCTGGCAGAGACGTAGATTCACTGGATAAACTTGTTCCCAAATTCAAATCAGTTTTGATTACAAAATAAATATTTTTGCCTCTCAGTTTTGTTCTGTGAATTCTTAACTGGGACTTCAGATCCTCTGGCATCGATGTCCATGGCTATGCAAAGGCACCTGGAGGCACCGTAAGCTCCTGCATTGGAATGGAACAAAGCAGTTTTATTTCTTTGCTTTCTGTCCCTGGCTCTCTTGTGGCTTTGTGACAAAGGCATGGAAAGGTAAAGGTGGTTCCTTAAGTGCAGGCTTCCTATGGCTCTAGCAGAGATGTGCATTGCTGAGATGAAGGAGCTGGGTCTCTTCACTACCTTCTGGTGCACACCCTTTTTGGTTCGTTTCCTTTAGTTCTTTCTGCTGCCCCAAACCTGGTTTATTCTAGCTGGACATCAAAGTAATAAAGGAGGAATGAGTCATCTGTGTCTCTGATGAGATAAAGACATATTAACACCAAGTTTTATTTTAATTGTCTTTTATGGTGCACAAGGGAATTCTAAATAGCCAAATGAGCTTTCTGTAGACATCTGTGATTAGTAAAACTGGCAGTTCCCAGAAAATGATAAACCATAGAAAAACAGTTTTTTGACAGTTGAAAAAATAAAATGGTATAAATGAGATTTTTTTCATATTGGCTACATGCCAAAGCACTGTAAACACATGATCAGAACTGGTCAAGATGCTTACAGCAGGAAGCAGTAAAAAAAATACTGAAAAAAATATTTTAAATTTCCACCTTTAATTAAGAAGCCAAAGTATCTGTTAAAAAAATAGAAACTGTTTTTAATGGTAGATTTGATGAATTTGAATCCAGGTGCAACCTGATTAATCCATTTTATTCCTATACCTTTATAGCCTCTCACACAGCTGAGTCCTCTTCAGAGACAAAGTGAAAAAAAGTTCAGGGACTTTGTCAAGCCCTTGTAGGAATGGTATGTAGGAGCAAGGAATGGATCATCTTCCTAGTGAAAGTCAGGTACCATCATCCGAACCATATCTGCTGACATTGCAGTCTTTAAAATAGTGTCAGATCTCTTCCTGACACTATTCTGGGATAATCAGGTGACTCCAAGGGCGTAAGATGTCCTGATTTAATTTAGGTGGCTCTAGCCAAGCAATGAACTGAAAAATAGACAAGCTACCTGTGTAACGTTAGCAGATTTCAGACAAAACTGTACAGCAACAGCTTCCCACTTGGCACAGTTCCTGAGGAAAATTTTGTCATTTAATTACTCTCAGGGAAAAGTCAGTTCTATGTCCTTTAAAATACTTTCTCACATGGAGGCAAAAGTGGCGTTGTATGTGGGTACCTGGTAGGTCCTTTTCCTCTCTCGAAGTTTAAAGGACTTTCCGGACGTCTTTGATTCTTTGTCTTCAGGAAATGGAAATGCCCTGAGCAACATTTTTTCTTGCTGTTGATATATGGCTATGCGTGGGAGGTGCCTGTCCAGCCAGAACTGCATAAAGCCCCTTATGATATGCATTGTCGTTTAAATGCTTCTGTCTGGGATCCCAGAGCAGTTGTAATAATTGAAGAAGACAAGACGTTTTTTCAGTGCTCGCTACAGAACTGCACTTCAGAGAGTATTTATCTTGTAGGGAAGAAAGATTGTAAAAGCTCTGTGGTGAAGATGATGGACATCGCTCTTTCAGGTCTATGAAAGATGGCAATGTTTAAGCTGAAAACATGTCTGTGAATCAGTCTCTCTTAAGAAGACATTCTTCTTTCTGACATGAGTTGTATTTTTTTTTCTTTCTCTCCATCCCTTTGCCTTTCCTTTACCCTTTTCCATGCTCAATACCCATGCGCAGCTGTTGTGTTCATACCACTTCTGCCTTTCCTCCATCTGTGTGCCCTTCGGAGCCAGTGTTTCAGAGAACAGAAATACACAAACCATTTATTCATTCATTCAGCCCTTTCCTGCCTCTTCCTTGTTTGCAGAGCGAGCAGGAAGCTATTTGTGACTGGTGACTCACCATCAGATTTTACGAGGGGACTGTGCTGAGCACCACTGATTCACACACTCGCAGCTTTGTCAGAGGTCAATGCCTTGGCAGCGCTCCCTTGCAAATACCGGGCTGCTGCTCTCGAGAGCGTTAAGTCATTTCTGCCTTCCATGGTAGCATGTCTTGCGTGGAGCAGCTGCCGGAGGGGGCCGAGGTGACAAATCCTGCCTCTTCACCGGTTGGAGCTCTTACCTGGCTCCCAGCTGCCACACTCCTTGCAGCCCCCTTCCTGTTGTCCTCACCCTGAAGCCTGCACCCAGCTTCACCTTCCTTCATGCAGACTTTCATTTCCTTCATGCTTCCCACTTGCTTGTATTTCTATAATACTTTCTTCTGCACGGTTTTGGGCACGTGCGCATGATGAAACTGTGGTAAGCTGTGTATTCAGTAGTGGATAGGGAGGTCTGAGAGGCAGTCCTGAGAGCAGTAACACAGCTGTCTAATTAACATTTCTTTCTTCACCCGTGCTGATGACATAGTACTTAATTTCTTGCAAATGAGCCACCGTACAGGTTGTGTGCAAGATCTTGAAAACAAAAAGGTTGGTTGATGGCTTACCAGGGATGGAAAACAAGGAAAGTTGATCCAAGTTTGAAAATATTTTTTTTGTGTTGTAGTCATTTTTAGACTGGGGGGGGGAGTCATTTATTTTATTTCTGAAATATATTGAAAACCTTGGAATATTAAGATAGGAAAGCTGAAGGAAGCTTCCCAGACACCAGTACGTGTTTCTGCCACGTGGCACAGCCGGTCGGTCCTGCTCCTCGATTTCCCCATCCCCACTCCCGTGGGACATCTGCTCGGAGCCCTTTGGGAAACGCAGGGCTCCTGCGGTGGATCTCCTTCCCACCCTGCTCTGCGGGTGCCGGCTGTCCTGGGGAAGCTCCTGTTCAGCCAAGCTCCACCACAGCCAGGTGTGCTGCTGGGTGCCCGCTTTGTCCTGCTGCTGGAGTCTCCCAGGTGGGATGTGTTGAGGGGCATTCCCCAAGCTGCCCACCGCACCCCTGGGTGGATCCGGATCTGTCCTCTCCCACTGTCCAATATCCAGCCAATAACATCTCTGTGCATAGGGGAATACCAGGCCAGTTAATGACGCTTCTTCCTTCTTCACAACAGCAGTGTTCCCCTTTATCAGTGACATCCTTTCTTGCTTCTAGGGCAATAAAACCAGAATGTGCTTTCTAAGTTCTGGTAGGTAACTCTCTCACATGCTCACGCATAAAATTCATCCATTGCTAAAATACTGCTATCACCTTTGGCTATTTTACAGATTAGTGAGTAAAGCAACAGCTTTTTTTCCTAATATAGGGATGTTCACTTAGACGTGAAATTTAAAGGACATTTTGTTCCATAAGCAGAGAAGATAACAGAGCCTTATTTCCTGTGGATTTTTATTTCTGTCCTAAGGCATCTACATCTTCCTATCCCAAACATATCAACTGCTTCTTCTGCCTCTGGTCACATTCCTTACCACAGTTCCACAAGAAAATCATCAGTTCTGATCCCTCTCCCTATTCCTTCCCAGGGTTTTCCCGATGTTTGCTGTTCACTTTTTCCCCTCATAGGGCAGCCAGGATTTGGAGGGGACCTAAGCTGCAGGTGTGCTTGGTGCCAGCAGCTGGAGAGGCTGCAAGACAAAAACAGAGCGGAGTTTCCACTATGAATTTCTCTGAAACTTGTAGAAACCATACATCTTCGAGACTTTCAGCTGCGTTACATTTTGGAGTGTTTTCATTGGAAAACTGGGAGGGGGGGAACCACCTGTGAAGGGGATATTTCTTTGTTTTGTATTACTGTGATTTCATTGTAGCTGATGTTGCAAAAATTGGTTAACCTGATGTTAAACTTGCTTTTTTGAGTGAAAACGTGTTTCATTGGAGAGCAGCTGAGGTGCAAAGTTTGCTGATGGCTTTAGCTTATTTGGGATAGAGAGGGAAATTATAAAGAATTGCAGAGGGATTTTAGGAGGTGGAGATAATGCAGTACACAGACACCATGTGAAGCTCAGCAATTTTGTCAAGTGGCTGGAGGCTGGGGAAATGGTGTGTACCTGGGGATCATTTGTGTTATTGCCTGGGCATTTGCTTTTGGCCGCTGCTGGAGATAAGCCTAAGCTCACTGGGCCCGTTTCCGAGGCAGTGCAGTACTCCTATGCTCCTACAAGTTTCCAAAAATGTCTTTAAAAATGCAAGAAAAACTGTTTCAAGCATGACAAAGAACTAAGGAGAGGAAAAGCATAGATGTAAGATTTAAACAAACAAACAAAAAAACCCAAAATCAAGTAAATTGTATTTGGGGAAAAATGACTATAATATGGAGAACTTAGGATATAGTTCACTAAAAAATGTTTTATGTGAAATAAAACGTGTAAGATGAAATTTTATAATAGAAAGCCGTCAGGTATCTCACTTCAGTAGCCAGTGCTCTGGTTTCTAAAGGAAAATGCTGAAATCTTTGTGAGAATCAAATGTGTTCAGGCCATTGGGCAGGAAAATCTTTAGTTTGGCTGGATGTTCAAAGCAGACTTAAGCACAAAATTCTCCAAGATAAGATTAAAATCATACATTTACGATTACTGCCCTAAACTTTTGGAGAAACAAAATCTATTACAAAACCGGTTTGTTTTGCTTGGAAAGAGGCAGTCATTGATGTTTGTTGACTTATCGTGGTCACCATTTAAAGTACACGGTTGCCTGTCACCAGGGAGTCTGAGAAATTGCTCGTTTTCTCTACTTGGAGGGAAAAGACTTCTTGTTTCAGATGTTACCTTGCAAGAATGGACAGGTACTGTTGCAATTACGGATGTAGATAGTATTAATCTTTTTTTCGTTTCTTGGGTTATAGTGAAACTAAACTCCACTCAGTTAATCAACATTTCCCCCCCCTAAATGTCTGAACTATAGATGCGAGTTTCAGAGGTAATCCCTAGGGTTGTTGATAAGGTTTTAGCGTGTACTTCTCCATTGGCTTTGTTCAGGATTGCTGCGTACCTCATCGTTTTCATCAATTCATGGGCGGTTTGCTTCAAAAGCAAATGTTTGTTGAGATCACAGAATCGTCTAGGTTGGAAGAGACCTCCAAGATCATCTAGTCTAACCTCAGCCCTAACACTAACAAGTCCTCCACTAAACCATATCCCTAAGCTCTACATCTAAATGTCTCTTAAAGACCTCCAGGGATGGTGACTCAACCACCTCCCTGGGCAGCCCATTCCAATGCCTAACAACCCTTTCAGTAAAGACGTTCTTCCTAACATCCAACCTAAACCTCCCCTGGCGCAACTTTAGCCCATTCCCTGTTGTCCTGTCACCAGGCACGTGGGAGAACAGACCAACCCCCACCTCTCTACAGCCTCCTTTAAGGTACCTATAGAGAGCGATGAGGTCTCCCCTGAGCCTCCTCTTCTCCAGGCTGAACAATCCCAGCTCCCTCAGCCGCTCCTCGTAAGACTTGTTCTCCAGACCCCTCACCAGCTTCGTTGCCCTTCTCTGGACTCTCTCGAGCACCTCGACGTCCTTCTTGTAGCAAGGGACCCAAAACTGAACACAGTACTCGAGGTGCGGCCTCACCAGAGCTGAGTACAGGGGGACAATCACCTCCTTGGAGATGGGAGTGTGCAGTGTTTGGCTTCAGTATCTCTCTGTGTATCATTGATATGTTGTTTGATGAAGTTTTTGATGAAAATAAGAAGTTTACCATCTCAAAATCTTTTTATTCTAAAGTAGAATCGTTGGTGGTTTTTGTTTTGTTTTGTTATAATAGTTACAGCCAATTTTTCCCTTCTGAGGCAGCAGTCATGTTACACGGGTTCATTTTGTTCTATTTACCTCTCACGGGGTTAGATGTGAGGTTTAATGTGCCTTCCCCCAAACTTTTCTACGATTGTACGATCCACCTGATTTTGAACTATAGGTTTTAAAACTAAAAAAAGCTGTCTTGAGATGGTCCTGATCATTACCCACAAAAAGTATTAAACCTACCCTTAAATTTATTTTAGTGTGAGGTAATGTACGTTTTTTCTGTCTCTAGTTTTATCACATTTAAAGTTTAAGCCAATGGGATTTGGTAAAGAAAAGAGAAGAGCTGAACTCAGTGTTGTAATTTTCTTATAACTAGGCATAGCACGTTTTGGTTGAAAGCCTGATAAGCTGAATATGATTTTTCTATAATCTTAAATGTCTGAAATTTACTGCTGTTTTACTGGACTTGACTTCTAATGCTATAGCGCTAGTTATTTTACAGGTGCCTGTACAAGGATTTCATATGTATCATTCTAATTATTCAAAGTGGAGAATATGGTTAAATTTGATGCCTTTCTTCTATACAGTGATCTTATTTTTGCATTGCTGATTTACTGTATAAAATGCATTAGTATTTGAAATCTTGATTTCCTGCAGCTTAGGTAATTATACTTTTTTAATGCAAATAGAGAAGGAAATGGGCTCAATGTACAAAAGACCCTCTGTGAAGGATTTCTTGGAAGATGGTGATCTTTCTATTATGCAAAAAGAACAGTGGTAGTGAGATACTAATGAAAATGGAACACATGCATTTGTAGACATATAATTTATTTTTTTTAAACAGATGTTCTGCTTTTTCTTAGAGACTGAAAAAACAAAACACAAATCTAAAAAGCAAACAAACAAACAAAACCTCTTCCTCCTCCATCCTCTCCTAGAGCTTACTCTTTAGAAAAAAGCACACAAACCTGCTTTGCATGTGTTCAAACCCTTACTAGTTTTTCAAAATGCTCTAATACTTAATACTGTTACAAGAATATGGTTAAGCATCTTCTATGTGAAAAGATAGAAGCTGTCTGTTGAGAAAAAATATATGCCTCAAACAGAAATTTGGAGTTTATGCATAGTTGTAAGTTCACAGGATGCACAGTAAAAGCTCTGTCAAAACCATGTGCTCTGGATTGTGCCTGTATGGAATATAAATCACTTTTTCAATGTAATCTCTTTTTAAATAATAGTAGTAATAAAATAGAATGTATTTGTTAAATAGAAATGAAATAAAAGATTTTCTAGTATTCCACCAGGGTGAAATGATCATAGCTGCTTTTTTTCCCCTCACCCTTCTGGTATCTATCACAATGCAGGATCACAGTTTTGTACTTGTAGGATTTGTTAGGAACACAATTATGCTGTTATGTTGTATAAAGCACAGTTATAAAGTTACATGGCTTCGTGGGTAGCATGAGATAACAATCATGAGTAATAAAGATAGAGGGATAAAGTTGTGACCACACAAGAGTATTGTGTTTTAATCAAAGCATCTTTTGTTGTTGATGTTTTATTGAATTATTCTAATTGTTTTATTATGGGCTTTTGAAACAGATATGATGTAGAAAAAGAACAGTAACCCATCCTTTAAACCTTCACCAGCCTTGAAATCCTCTTCCTCTATGAGGAGTTGATAGGTAAGGGACAACTGGTGCTGGATGCTTGTGCCCTTCTCTTTTAGCAGTTACCTGTTTCAGCGGGATGGTGTTAATGAACGCTGGTGATGCTCAGCGGTGCTCACCAGTCAAACATGGCGTTAAGACAGTTTGTTTTGCAAAATTCCTGACCACCGTCTACATGCGGGCAGGGGGGTGTCTGCACAGGAGCGGGGCTGTGTGCGGTACTGGGCGCCTGGGCCCTGGGCCTGTTCTGGCAGAACCCGCTTGTGGTGTCGTGCTGCTGCTGGAGTAGCCTCTGCATTCTGCTTATCCTCGCGTAAATGTTTGGGTCCTCGTTCCAGTTTTCTTATTTTATTTGTGTAATGCTGATTTTTCATTCTTACTGGAGTAAGAAAACTTAAAATCACTTCTTTGTGTGCTTCTGACACGAGACTTTGAGTCAAAACAGACTGTGGTCACTTACTTCAAACCCAAATACAATTCTGAGCAATATTTCAATATTTTTGATATGTTTCTGTGTGAAAACAGAACTGTGCGTTACAGCCTGCATGCAGGCTTCTACCAAGGTTGTTTGTGCTTTCACAGAGGCTTAGTTGAGATTTTCCCCCTCAATTTCACTCATTCTTTCCTGGCCAGGTGGCAGAGCCTAGGCTGAGAGACTAGAAAGTGTAGGAATTACTCAGCCACATGCCTGCTGTGCAGAAGCCCTGAGGGATCACGGGGGCATCTCAGCGGGCCTCACCTGGAGGACAGAACCAGTTCAGCCTCCAGAGGCTAGGTCAGCAGGAGTGCAGGAGAAACCCTGAAGGCTCCCCCAGGGCTTTGCTGAGAAGATCAAGCCCCTCCTGCAGCATGGTGAGCTGCGGGCAGGCAGGGAGGCTGGATGCCAGCCTTGTGCCTGGGAGAACCACCATTTCTGGGCAGTTTGCAGGCCCAGCCAACCTCGGCTGGACGTATGCTCTGTACACATGCCATGGTGCGTTTCATGCAGAGCCCGCGGTCTTACAGAGCCTCCAAACCTGGTGTTGGTTCCCCAGGCCTTGAGGCTCTGCTTTGAGCCCCCTGGGCTGCCCTTGGATTTCTGAGCTCTGTACCCTCTTCTGCTGGCTGCCTCTGCATTTGTTTAAAAACTGTGGCAACAACAACAACAAATTAAGAAAATAAAAGCCTCCCATCCTCTTTTTCTTCCTGTCATCCTCTGGATCCTGCAGCTGTCTTCCCTCATACCCCCCGTTTCCAATTTCTCTGCACGGGGCGTCGAGTAGGCCTCTCCTTGCTGTGAGGTGTTCCCAGCAGGAACACTGTACAATGGGAGGAAAAATGGCCTGGCTTTCGGTTGAAGCGCACAGTGCCAAAAAAGCCTTGAAAAGCATGTAAAGGGGGGGAAAAAAAAAGTTTCTTCCATTTTGCACCCTGTTGGCACTTTTCTGATAGAAAATGGGAGAAGCAATTCAGTAAATAAGCTAACACATCCCGTCTAGTCTATACTGAAAACATATTTTTAAGTTTTGTACTTTAGCTTTTACTGGGCATTTTATGGAGCAACTGAATGAGGAATATCCTGATGTCAACCTACTTTGCCACATTTTGACTCCATGGGATCCTGGGTAGTCCCCAAAGTGCAAATTTGCCATAGCCGTAACATTGTTTCTGAGACTTTGAAAGCAGAAGAAGTCCATTGGCATAGAGACCTGTAGCCCAAATGTTTGAACTGGGAAATCAGCTACTGAGAAGAGAGGTTGAGGAGTTGTTTCATTTTAACTGTACAAATATTGCTCTCTCTGGAGCACAAGCATTTGTACCTGTTTCATCTACGAAAAAGGTATTGGGATGAGGAATTTCAAAGGAAGGTATTCCTCTAAAGTCTGTCAAGTACTAAAAACTATGGGTACTCTTTCATTTGTATTTCTAATTCTGTTCTAATGAAACAAAACGAGAATAGTATGGTTCTTCAGACATCTACCTAAAGTTTACGGTGTGATTATTCCTCCATATATAACATGTTCATCCATGCTTTTTGGAAGCTTTTTTAATATCTGAAGGTTACTCTTTAGGTCATAGCTTTTATAGGTTTAGCGTAAGCCTTTAATCTCACTTTAATGATTTTTGGTTGTAACTTACTCTCATAATTATTACTAATAAATCTACCACATAGCAAAGTACAGTACATCCTGTAGTATCAGAATTCGTTATCTTATTTGTTTATATCTAATTAGCAGAAAAAATACTGCCCATCTCTTCTTATTTCCTGCAAAAGGACCTTCCTAGATGCTGTAATAGCTTTGTGTCTTCCTAGACACGCAGAGGAAGAGTGATGTAGAAGAGGAGCAGTCACATTTGGCTACCAACATCTTGGTCAGGGAAATGGCATCAGTTGTGAGGGAAAGCATTACTGATTTTTTTGCTGTCATTGCCTAGGGTTAAGTTACAATAAGGATTATACTAAAACAGAATAGGTTTTAAAAATTGGGTTTTATCACCCCCTATAAAATCAGTAATATAATTTGACTATCTGGGGTTTGTACAATGTGTACTTATGCCTTAATAACAGAAGACATCTGCTGAACTAATTTGCTCAGCAATTTAGAGAGTTGCGTAGACTGTGAACTGATGGATATTCAGTTAGCTCAGAGCCATTTGAATTTCCTACATTTTATGCGTTCTAGCAAAATTACTTGTTCCTTGGCTATTTTGCTGTCCTGTATTTTCACAGAAAAATGAATGTGTTAAAACTTTCTAACTATTCTTTGTTCCCATCTCTTGTGACTTCCCTTCTACTTTCAGGAGGCTACTTCCAATACACTTCTAGCAGCAAGAAGAAAATTTGCTGGCTGTGCCTCTGCCATCTCCACTGTCCATTGGTCCCTCAGTGAAAATGCTCTGGCAAATGAGTCCCTTGGTTCCTTTCCCTGAGAAGCAGAGTCAGTCCTCGTCCTAGTTCCTGTATTCTCCACTTTGAGTTTCTGGCCTTCCCTTGTCCCAAGCCTGCAGCTCCAAACAGGCGGCCCCTTAATTGTGGGAGTATCGCTAGCAAGCTTCAGGAGAAAACAACACTTGCAGTGTTCGGTAACTCATCCTTGCCAAGTACAAGGTAGGGGAGGTGCAGTACTGCTGCTTTTCAGCTTCCTCCCAGCTGGGTTATAAAACATCATTATTTTTTCTCCAGTGCTCTCTGCTGCACCCTTTTAGAAGTGCACGTATGTTTCTGGCTTTAACCTCTAACTGTAAAGTCCCTGAGGGTTTTTGACTGATGCCTGACTGCGCTGTTGTAAGCACACTGATGCTGGCTGTGTTTCAGCTGGTAGCATGATTTACTAAAAAAGCAGCACCAACTCTCAGAGTTGAGGGCTCAGGATTGATTTATGGCTAGGCAGCAGAGGAGGACATGGAGTTTTGGGAACATACTTGACTTCCCACGTGTCTCTGAAAGAAAATTATCAGGAAGTTTCTTACCAGTAATTCTCAAATCTCCATATCTGCAAAATTTTTCTGATTTTATAATAGCCTGCTTCTCCGCTCGTCCCCTTGTGAGTTTTTTCAGTTTAGAAGGTACAGATACGAAGTTCCTTTTCATTCTGAAGTGCCTCTACTTTTTTTTTTATTATTTTTTTCTTATTGTATTTCTGGGGGAGATTCAGCATTTCATACCTGCATCCATCAGTAGAAAACACTGTGCAAGATCCAAGGCCCTGGAGCTAAGGCCTTCAGAGCACCTGTGTGCATCATGATGAGGGAAAGCATAACTAATGAACATTAGACAAACATTACATCAGTAGTTGCCAGGTGAAAACCACTGATGCAACTAACATGAAGGCCATGAGTGCAACAGTTTTATCGATAAGGTTGACACTAACATCAGTGTGTGCACTGCAAATTGGTTGGTTATTGTCTGCTTAAATTACCTTTAAATTACTTTATCCTGTAATCCAAAGGCTCTATAGTTGCTCGTTTCCTTCCCCCACCTCTTAAAATTCTGTCTTTGTTCCCAAGAAACCAGGGCTGTTTTCATTAGTTTGTAATCCCAGCTAGTGTGCAGTGGTGTCTGGTGTGCTCTGTACCAGTGAGGAGGAGGAATGACCCTTTTGAGGAGGGTAAAACCAGACCCTGAGCCACCCCCTCACTGCTGAGTCCCAGCCCACATCACTGCTGTTGACACACGTTGAAGAAGAGAAGGTGCCATGAAGCTGTTCCAACCTCATTTCTCCCAGACAGGTTTTATTATGACACACTACAGGTCATATTTCAAGCTTTGTTTATTTTTTTTTCCACAAGTGATGACATGGCTGGCATATTTAGAGGTTTATTGTTAATTATTACCAATTCATTAAGGGATTAGTAACTGCTCTGCGGGCACATGCTGAGTACAACCATGTTGCTGCTCTCTCTGGATGAGCTGACCAGAGGAGCCGTGTTCTGCTCTCAAACTTCATCTGAGTTCAGTGCTGGGTAAGACTTTGTTCCTGGATAAGGAGTCACTTTAGTCTTGTTTCTTAATAAACTGTTATTGCTGGCCCATAGAATATCTGTTCAAGCCGTCAGTTCTGACTTCGCTCCTTACCATCTTGCTTCAAAGCATTCCTACCTCACACAGGCAAAAGGGGAGGAAATAACAGTATGGAAAATGTTGGGTTGGGTTTTAACTGTGGTGTAGCACTACATGCTGCACGGGAGCTTCTGTAGTTCCCTCAAATATTATTTGGTTCACAGAAGATGAAGATATGACTGCTTGATTTGCAAAGCAGTGTCAGGGCTGTTCACAGAATTTCAATGCGCTGAGAAGCGGAGTCCTTGGCAGGTGGCATCTCCTTTATCTCCTTTCTGCTGTTGATGCATTAAAAATATTCGGGGGGGCGGCGCCAAAATAACCATTTTCTGCTGGGTGGAAAATAAATCTAAAACTGTTCCTTTAGCATAAAAAGAAGAAATAGGTAGCTGACAGGGACAAAGCACAGCTGTTCCTGACCTCCATCAGCAAGAGCTCAGTTAGAGGCTGAATACTGCTGTGAAAGTCAGTCTTGCAGCATCTGTAGGTCACGGAGAGGATGTGCACGGCAGCACTGGAGAACGAATGTCACATTTTCATTACATATTTGCTCAGAACAGAGCTCTCTCACAGGAAATACATTAGCCCTATTTCTTTGCCTGATGTCCTGCTAATGGAAGAGAGCGAGTGACAAGGGAAGTTCATGGGTTGATTTAGGAGGAAAGACTTTTTAAAATCACACAGCTTTTTAAAATGTTACTCATGATAGTAAAAGCATAGTTTATTCCCATGTATGTGCATGTAGGAGATGATATTCAGCATCTGCTGATATGAACTGACATGTTGACTCTGCTGTTCTGTGCCCTTGCAGCAGCAAAACAGGTATTTTTCCTACAAACAGCTTAAAAGCCATACAGGCAAATCCCAGCGTAGCACCGTGAGGCTTCACGCAGGTGTGAAGTAAATAGCCTAAATGCAGATGCAAGCCATGGTTTCAATGGGAAATTAAGAGCAAAATGTCCATCCAAATACTGTAATAAATGCTCAGCAGAAATAATGGATACTACTAGTGACTCTGCTGTACAATCCTGCCTATATTTCAAAACACATTGATTCTCTTCACCAGTAATTCCTTCTTATTTAGAAACAAATTAAAATGTTTTATGTTATATATGTCATGGTATTGAAGCATCGAGGCAGATAGACTTAAATTCATGGCAGTCACTGAATGAGGATATGGTAAGGTAGGTGATCACTGTGGAAAAAAAGCAATAAAGGATGCAAGGGAAATGTAACTTCTGTTTCACGGTCTCATTTTCTCTATTACAAACATTGCTTACTGTTCAGAGATCCCAGGTGTATGGGCCTTCCTTCCTGAGATTGAATCGAAAATCTATTGTTTGAAAAGTTAATATCAGCCAAATCTTTGAAAATTGAGATTTTTTGAACAATGCATGCTGCCAGATGCACTTTTAATTAACTGTGCTCCTAGTTACAGCTTAATTACATTTTTTGGGCATTTGTTCTCTTTGGAAAATAGCTTTTTAATGGAAAATCATATTCTTTGGCCTCTGAGGAGCAGATTTGTTGTTGGAAGAGTGAGTTGGATTGGTTACACTTTGAAAATAGGTCAGTGGCTAATAGAGTTTGTATAAGGACTAAAAAGCACTTTATCAGCACTCATTAGGCATTGTGGTTATAAGGTCTCACTGTTAAAACAAACTTGAGGGTTTCAAGCAATAACAGGCTACTCCACGGATCTAAACCATTGCATATTCATAACATAAAACAAAGTTTGATTAAAACAACAGTTACGAGAGTTGCCAGGGGCCAAAATGTGCAGTCATCTGGATATGATCCAGTTTTGTTCATTATAAAGGGACAAATCCAGTTTCTCTTCCTGTTGTACACAATTAATATATTGTTAGTCTTCAGTGTGTTATAATAATCAATGGGCATTTAACATGCCATCAGTGCAGATTGTGGCATAACAAAACCCAATGAGACATTTTCACGCAGATAAGGACAATCATATACATAGCGATCAGTTTGAATATCATCAGTGATTTAAAACGAGCTGTGTGTTGGGTGTTTATCATAAAAGCTCCTTAGCAGTCGTACACATTTACGCGGTGTGTTCTGGTTAGCACAGCGTGGAGCTGACGAGGCTGTTGTGTTTTTGTGCTTTCTTTTTGTTAACGCTCTGCCAGGCAGCAACCACGGTTCAATTTAGAAAAGAAAGAAAGGGCATCAAGAAGTATGATTCGACATAGAGTTGCATTTACATAAAATGATCTCCTCTGTGATGCATTCTGATGAGTGAAAATTGATGTATGTTACAGGCAAGTGTGTATTTTGGAGGGATGCATGCTGAGCTCCTGAAGCTGCCACGGCACAGCAGGCTGCACGGGTGAGCTGCTCTTGGAGGTGAGCAGCAAGCGAGCAGGCGTGCATGGCCTGGGTGGAGAGAATAGGAGGGCCTCTGAATGTTATCAGTGTCAGCTGAGCATTTGCAATTAGCTCTTCAAGATTAGTCTTGCAGAGGTTGTGAAATACACACACTAAACCCATGGCTTCTGATTAGTTTTCAGTGCAGGTTGCTTGCTAGAAAAAGGCTTACCCTTAGTGAAATGGTGGCACAGATTTTGATAGAGAACAAACCTTGAAAACTACTTCTATCAATAATGATTACATCATTCAAAGCAACTTTTCTAATTAATGAAATCAATTGCTAATTCATGTTCCATCTGGATGCTTACATGGCTGCATAAGACTGAAGAAATTACCCTTTTCTAGAAGCGCTTTTGCAGAGGCAGCGGCGAGGCATAGGAGTGGTATAAAGGTGGCTCTAAGTGAATCCAAGCTTAAAATTTTTGACCCCAGCCTTGGAGACTATCTTTTTGCATTTCTCTGCCCTTAAAATCGGCGCGTGCTGCCTGTCCTGCTGGAGGCAGGTGCCGGTGCCAGCCCCTGCTCGAGCCGTGGGGCTGGCTGCACGCTGCCAGTGCGCGGGGAGTGCACTCTTCCCCACGGGCGCGTGCACCCAGAGCTGCAACCAGGTGCTGTGCGGCCATCAGGGAAGATGCAAGCAGACCCTCGCTGTGCCATCTATGTGCTGGCTGGCAACAGGCCACGACTGGCTACAGCAAGCAGATTTATAGTTGCTGGCATTTCATATGTTTGGGGGTTTAGTTCCTTTTTTTCTTAAAAAACAAAACCAAAAAAAACCCCACACCTGCTTAAAATATTACTATTGTTGTAAAATGACTTAAATGACTGCAGCAAAGAAGTCTCAGAGTTTAGTAACTTTAATGTTTAGTAGCATCTTTAAAAAGCCTCTGTACTGAGGATACTACCTTATTTGTTCATGCACACTCAAATAATGGTGTTCATCCTTGTAAGGTTTATTTTTCTTTCGTATTCTTACGGTATGTGAAATCATGAAAGTCCTTTTATGCTGTTTAATTTTACGACAGTCAGAATAACAGAGGAATGCCAAAACTTCCATCATTTCAGTTTTGTAAATGTCTTCTTGAAGGATAAAGGCAGTCAGCAGACTGTATAAACGCCATTTTCAGTTTTAAGTTGGTCACTAAAGCATCCATAAGAGCAGCTTGTTCATCTAGCCCTGCAGATCTTCCCACCTGAACGGTAAAGGCCTCAATAATATGATTAAATGATGCTTAGGGGCCTCTGTTAAAATGTTTTAGTGACTTTGCAGTTCACGGTAGTGAGTCAGCTCTGTCACATTTGAGATGCAGGGCTCGATCACGTGAACATTACTACTCCATTGAAGTACAGCCATGCGCTTACCACAAGTCACAACGCTGGAATTATTAAAGAAGGTGCAATTATTCAGGAAGATAATGGGACTGTTGTTGTCCGGCTGGACCCTGTTTCTTGTGCAGTCTGCTTTCTGTGTCCTACAGCTCCTCACATTGCAAAGACGTGAAGTTTGTGAAAATGGGGGGGAAAGATGCTGCTCTGATGGAGAGCAGAGCAAAAAAGACTTTCGGAGTCATTGCATGAATTTTTTATCTTTTAAAGGAAAGAAAAGAGAGAGGACAGTTGTCTCCTCACAGTTTTTTTTTTAAATTATTATTATTGTTTTTTTTTGTTGTTTGTTGTTTTGGTACTTTAATCACCTGAGATCTAATCCTGTCCAAGAAAGGTTGCTCTTGAGGGGAAAATCTGATTACCCCATTGCTCACCTCTTTGTCTTGGCAAGGCCAGGCTGGTGCCCTTTCGTGAGTTCAGAGTTGGAAACGGTGAACAGAAGGACCCCAACTGACTGTGTCAGATGTTCCACATTTTATTTGAATTTAATTGCCTTTAGTTAGCTGTAAATCTTAGAAGTTTCTACTGTATAGTACATTGACATGTTATAACAAAGCTGTGAACTTGCAACACTGTGTTAAAATACCCTTGTACACATAGAAATGCTGTCTTCAGAGGTGCAATATTTCTCAAAACAGGGGCATGAGCGTGTTTGGGTACACGCGGAGCCAGGCCAAGCCTTTCCTCTGTGCCTGCCTGCCCCCACGCTACCCATCCCTCACACCAGTGCTGCTGGTTTTGTAGCCAAGGGGGTGAATGGGTGGGGAGACAGACCTGGCTCGGGGAATGAAACATTCCCCAATTCCCATTCCCTCGTGCTGAAAAACAGCGGGGACACAAGAAGCATGAGCAGTAAGCAGTCTGGTGAAGGATCTGCTGAAAGTTGCAGAGAGCCTGCAGAAAGCCTGGCCCTGGTTGAAAATACGTAGTTTTATCCTTTGAAAGAGCCTTAGAAAATGAGTGCAGGAAAGTATTTATTTAGAAGAATATACACATCAACAGTGATTGGATGGGACTGTAATGTCTAAGCATGCTTGTTTTGACTTTCACAGAAGTCTCCATGGTGATAAAATATTCTCATGTTAATGTCAATTAAAAATTTATTTCCATTGTAAAATAAATCTGGGTAAGAAGATTTGGTTGTAGTAAATTAATGTGGTGACATTTTCTACCCATTCAATTTTCATAAATTTCTGTATGGCTTGGAAGAGCCTGTAATTCCGAGTTTCTAAACAGGTTTTTAGAGAAGAAAAGCAGCCCAGAAGGGTGAAGTGTTTGGAGGGGTCATGCAGCTGCCCTCCAGCTATTAACAGAGTTTAGTTGTAGGGGGGCAAAAGGAAGATGTGGTTGATGCAGACAAAAACAATCTGTGGAAAATGGTCAGAAAATTACACTCATTTTACTTAAGCTTTTCCCTTTAAAGGTGAAAAGAAAATCAATTTCATAGTTTTAAAGATCTGCACAGTTCCATGGAAAACATAAAACCCTGCTTGAAAGAGATTTTTGAAATCTTATTCTGTATCTGATTAAAAGTGTATTTTGGACCCCCTGGTTTCAAAATGTTCTGTGAAAGACCAACTACAGTGTTCTGATCACACACTCACTTTAGTCTTGACTTTATTTTAACCTCAGTTTTGAAATAAAATACAACTGAAATAAAAAGCCTCTTTCGAGAGAAATTCCTGAAATCTGGAAATAATTAAATGGGATGCTTCAAAATCGTCAGACCTCTCCCATGCCTTTTTGACTTTGAATGAAAAAAAATCCCAGATTTGTTCAATTTCTGGGTCAGTGTTTCTGCTGCACCTCCTGTGGTGCAGCATGGAAGAATGGTTCTCTAAAAGTATTTTTCAAGCCACTCTTCTAAGGATTTTTTTGGAGAATCAGGATTGTGCCGGCATCACATATTATTCAGTGAAATCCATCAGCTGTATCTCAGCTGTACAGCCACTTGGCTTAGAGCCCACCTCTCCTGCCTTACAGCACATCAGCTGGACTGAAAAATACAACTCCAAATCAGATCCTCCAATGAGCTTTGCATTGCTCTGGCATTCACATGTAGTGAAACAGGATCGGGATGAATACGATGTTGCTGTTGATGGAAGAGGAGTGCTCCTTGCTTGGTGTGTGCTCGTTACCCAAGTTTAGCAGCGTGCTGAGTGTTAGGCGAAGTGTGGGCATCATCAGCCTCCTGTCAGCACGGGTGCCAGCCCCAGTCAGGCAGCTCTGCTCTTCCCTGCACTTAGTTAATTTGTGTGTATGCAGTTTGTGCTTTGGCGCAGTTTGGCAATGTGAATTCCTGCTTAAAAACACAAAAAGGAAGATAAAGTATTTAGCTCTCGCAACCACTGATTTGAGTAAAAATGCATAAAACAGTTATCATAAAACAACAATGAATAAATAATCTGAATCCTGAAAAGTCTGAAAGCTGAAAAACCTTCAAAAGTACTGCGGATGAAATATCTGAGCAAAAAATGTTGCAATGATTTCAAGAGAAGCTATTGCTGGATCATGATGGTGTGCAGCAGGCTTTTTCTGTCTTTAAAAAAGTATGTTTTAAAAAACAGTGAAATGGAGAACTTTATTTTAAATAGGGAACACTCAGTTTTCACTATTTCATTGTTATCATTCTGTGGTTTTTTTTTTTTTTTTTAGATCTTGGTGGTTATGGCAAAATCTTTCAGCAGTGCGTGGTATGATGGGCTACAGGTTGGATGATCTACAGTCATCTGAAACATGATATATACTTCTTTTCCTTGTCCATGGTGAGTTTTGTTCTTGTATTACATATACCTATTAAATACTTGACATTTACTTCAGAAAAGCTGCATTGGGTAGTACTCACATTGCTTTTATATGGACTAGCCTAGCATTGTTTATTTACAGTATGCATAGAAAATAGATCTTTAGCTGTTTGAGGATATTTTAAAAAGCTGAACTTTAAAAAAGAACCTTACAAGAATGTTTCTCGTTTTAGATGATTTTGGAGCTATGCAAACATCCTTACACACACCTTGAAATGCTTTCTCTCCCTTCAGCTTGAAAGCGTCTTTATCTCAGTGTGTAGTATTTTAGGTCAAATTAGATTCAAGCTGAATGGAATGCTCTTTTTACTATCAGACACATCACAATGTGTTACCTTCTCTGTAGCTGTGTTACAAATATAGTTCAAAACACAAAGAATAAGTTGGAGAAAATATTTAGACAGAAGTTTTCGGTTTTATTTTTGAACTGTGTCTGTATTTTGTGCCTACAATTACTCTGCTTGTAGTATTCGTGAGCAATGTTAAGTATTGTATAAACAATAATATTAAAAGCAAGGCTCCTCATAGTATAACTGAACTATCACTTCTGATTTACACAGTGTCCAGACATGCAATAATGAGATCCAAAGCACTAGTTATTCATTTGGCTAAACACAAGTTCAACGTTGACAAACCAAATTTGGATATCATAATGTTCCACTGACTGCTCTTTAATACACCAGAAATAGCAGCCCAGTCTCCTGCCCAAATATCAGGTTAAGTATTTGAGGTTAAAGTTCTATCTGTCTCCCTCTTCTCCCTTTTGAGGGTTTTGACTAGGCTCTTACCGCAAAGTTTATTTGAGATTGGTACTGAATTTTCAGGAATAGCTGAATAACTTTGTTAAAATCTGTAAATGTTTCTTACCTTAAGCCTGTGGCTAGGGTTTAAGTTAAAAGAAAAGATGTGACACTGCCTGCATGAAATGTATCCCTCCTTTTCTACTCCTGTTCTAGATTTCAGAGTCCTTAGAAGTATGCAAAAGTACGGAGAAAAGCAGAGATGCAAGCCGTGAGAACAGAAGAGGGAAATTAATGGCATTAGTCAAAGCCATTCTTATGATATGCTTAAGTACTGTAATGAAGTGACACAGAGGCAATACAGTTTCCAGAGATGTGTTTACACTTGATAATGGAAAGACATGTTTAAATATCCCGTATAAATGGATAGGGATATTTGCCAACGAAACTGGTTACTGTTATTTTTGGTGGAAGTAAGTTATTTACACAGTGAAATGGCCAGATATATAGCACGCCTTTTTCATCCTTTGGAAGGCATCTTCCGCCTGCCTCTCTTACAGTTGCAGCTGGCTTTGCATTTCAAATGACATGTCTCCCAGGTACTACCCATACCACTCTGACACCGGAGAACCAGATAAATAGAAAGGAAAACATCACCTCACTTGTTCCTACCGGCAAATTATTGGGGGGAAAAAAAAAGCGGATACTGTTTGATGGGTTATCTAGCACCTGTTGATTCTGAGAAGCAGTTCCCCGGGTATTCATCGAGTTCTGCATTGTTCCCTAACCAGGCTTTTTATTTGTCGAATGAGCTGATTTGCTTCAAAGACTTGACCTTTTCTTTTCTCCTCTTCCTTATCAGCAATGTGCCATGCATTTCTGAGTCTGTTTTTGCATCCTGAATGTGCACTGATTCATGATGGAATAACTTTGTGATAGGTCTGCTGGAAGGACTAACTTCTTTAAACAGAGAAAAGGATGTCTGTCCTGTATGTGCAAACAGGATTTGGTCTCCTTTTCCAGAGGCCTGCCGCACCACATTATACTGCAATTGCTCCCTGTGTCCACCAACAGAATACAGTCCACAGTGTTTCCTTCACGACCAAACTAAAAAAAGATAAAATAGCGATGCAGTCTTAAATTCTTGTTTAAGAAATGTCATTTTACATTGCCCTTACAACTAAAAAAAAAAAAAAAAGGGAAAAAAAAAACCAGAACAAAACAACAAAAAAAAACAATGCTTGCTTTGGCAGTCTTTTCATCAAGATCACTTCTTGTTGCAGTCATACCCTTCAAGCAAAGAGAGGACGTGTGTGAAGGCCGTCTTGGTCTCCCGTTCACTATCATGCCCACTCATGACTCAACGTAGGTTCTGAAAAGCCCAGAAGCTTAGCCCAGAGCTTCCCTCTAACCAGATTAAATCTAAGGTGGGCATCAGGAAGTAAACTGAATGTTGCCACACATGACACGAATGCTAGAGGATTTTCTACCACTACTAACTACAGTAGCTTGAGCAATTTTATTGTGAGATTAAGTAGTCCTTATTTGTTGAATTCAAAACGTACGGAAGAGGAAGGAATATTCAAGGCAGCAATAGACATTTAGAATCTGCAAAATAAAGGTAATAATAGTAGTTCCAGTTTGCTCCGGAATCTCATACTCCAGTAGCTAGACCAGGTAAACCTACTGCAGAAAGACACATTAAGCTGATGAAGTCAGGCTTTTAGAGGAGGTGGTGAGATACAATAAGTTACTTGAAAAGGAAATGGAAAGACTTATAAGTACTGGAAATACAAAATTATACATCAGCATCTAGATGTTGACTGTCCACTGTAACTTCATTTTGCATTAGACTAGCTGATAGCTATTTTGGCTTTTTTTTTTGTGGCTGAAAAGCACGGTCAGCTCTTCTGAGATTAAAAACAAACAAAAAGTCAAACAAAATCTGAACTGCCTCCTGTATATTGAGAAACTTCATATGGTATTTTAATATTTAAAGGGTTTTTTTTTTAAATACTGAATATGTAAAGTCAGCACAGGAGGACAAAAAAAGCTGTGAAGAGCAGATGCCAGGTGCTGTTTAGGAGACATTTATGATAATTAAAAAGAGAATATATAAAACATTAAAGGTCAGGACATCTACAAACAAGATAAGTAGATCAGACCATATGTTAAGTTATAAGAATTACCAGGGAATTTTAAGTACATAGTCTCATCAACTTACTTGGAAGGCACTCTGAAAATAAGCGTAGGAAACTCAATAAAAAAACTGTGTTAGATATCCCAAAGTCCGAAGACCTATAAGCTGTATTTTGAAGTGTTATGTAACATAGACAACTGGTAGGAACAACATCAGCAACTGCTCAGTGGTGTTAAAGTTCTGTTACCCGACTTAAAAACCAACCAAACAAAATACCCACCACATACTAAACCAGCAACAACAAAACATGGAAAAGGCCTAGCCCTGGATCTTGATTGCAGATGCATTTCTCAGCTCAAAACACTCGAAACAATCTATGGCAAAAAGCATACTGAAACCTCCTCTACCAACACTAAGTAATGGAAAGCTTGGGTTTTGGCTACTTCTGCTTCTGAACTCTAGTTTTGGCATCTCCGTGCTGATAGCTCATTGCAGTTCACAGTGTTGTATCTGAAGTAACATTCCATTTCTTGAACTGTAAATCATTATTAGTAAGTATTAAAACCAATCCATTTTTTGTTATTTCCATTGCTTTCTTCTTGTGGAAATTCAGTATTCTGTAGACTGATTTTGGTTGGGGCGTTACTCCATCAGTGCTCACAAAGATGCATTCACTGAATCTGGATCTGTCCTCTTTGCCATGCCAACTGCTAGCTGGGCTTTCTGAACACTTCATGGGCTTCCTTTGGATGCCAGAATAAATGACATAACAGGTACATGGAAGGAATCAAAATGAAGCATGCGTTATTTATTCTAGTGATCACAATCTTATTGAGATACAGCCTGAACTGAGATGCCTGCAGCTTATAAACAGAAACAAATGAATAACTGTTAGCATTTGACTTTAAAATCTCTGATTCTGGTGAATTTGAACTAGGTTTTTAATGTTGTGCATTTGAATGTAACATTCAAATAAAGTTAGGATTCCCCTTTACCCTTTTCCTTTCATTTTCCCACACTCCTCCGTACTTCGTTATCAAGCTGATACTGTGAAGGATTACCCTATGTAAAAAGTCTTGTGCCAAAGCAGCTTTAAAAAACACAGAGAAACTCGCCTCAAAGTTAGTTATTGGTTAAAGCAGTTCAGTAACATAGGAGGAATTGCTGGTGATGTGCTGTCTGCTAAGGATTTTCTATTGGCAAGGAATCTCAACTAACCATTTTCTGTCAGTTTGTCCTGACTGATGTGCTAGCCAACGGAGCAGTGCATCATTTTATTTCCTCTTAACTAGTGTCCCAGTAATGTGAAGGTAGTAAGATATGGCTTTAAATTAAGTGCTGCAAGAAATTGCTTTATCTGAATGGAAACGGTGAAATACCTTCAGTTTCTCTAGGTTTGCATTTTTGCGTGATTTTCTTCTGAATTAGTGCCAAGTAACTAGTTCCAGGGGATTTATGCATTAAAAAAAAAAGTAAATGAGTAAACATATTTGGAAAGAGAAGATGCAGTATGGTAATGCTAGTATTATGTTTAAATTCTATACTGTTTAACTGCACCAGGCTCTTAAAGTGCTTATTTTAAAGTCCCAGCAAACTTGCATAAAAACATATCCAGTGAATTAATAATCTTTAGTTGTTCTACTGTGCTATAAACGATATTGTAAAGGATAGAATAATAATGCAATGGCAGCCATTTTCCACAAAAGACCAAGGTTTTGCCAATTTTATTAGGGTAAAAAAGGCATATGCAAAAGCTAGTAAAAATGTTTGTTTTTGTTCTTGGAATATTAATCTAGATTTTTCCCCTTAAAGAGTTAGTGACGTAAGAATATTCTACATGTGCTGCAGACCCGTTTTTTTTTATTTTCCTGCTGTGAAGGTAAAGTTTCCAGTCAAAAACCAAGACACAGTACAGAACTATCCAGCCCATTATCAGTCTGCTAGGGGAGGATTCCTGGAAAGCTGGAAGTGTTTTAGATGGTGTGTGACCTAGGAGAGCAGTATCCATGGGGAACTGCCTTTGGTGCCTTAGCACCGGTTCCTCCCATCCAAATTAAACCTTGCTGAGCTGCAGCAAAGTAGTGCAACAAACTCAGAGATCTTTTGGAAGGGAGAGGTGGCTTTACTTCAGGTAATCCCAAATCAAGTTGACTTTACCCATTTGTGTCCTTACAGCAGCATGCTCACAGCACCAAAAGATGTGTCCGGGTGATCTGACTAGCATCACTTGTGTTCAGGCTTGGAGGCCAGGCGATGCCAGCCATTGCATCCTCACTATATCTCTTGGGTTTCTCTTGATTAGTGGTGACAGACGAGTTTTGCGGAAGCTCTTTTACATGAAGTAGGACCCAGTGGTCACTATATTTTGATGATTCGCCTCAGACTTTTGCTTACTACAACCTCTAAATTTAAGGCTGCTGTGCTTGTGTCATCATTTCTCAGGGCAGCCAGGCTGGCAGGAGGGGGCACGTGGTGACACCGCGTGTGGCATCGCCCCTGCTGCATGCTTACACTTTCTTTACAGCAGCCTGTTAAATAGTGTAACTAATTTCACCTTTGGGAGTTTAAAGAGTGTTAAATAATGTGGGGGGTATATCTGGGGCATATACCTTGGGACGGTTTTGGATACCTAGCTGGAAAATGTGCTAAATGTTTACTATGAAAATTAGAACCCCTAAGTTTCCTAGGATTAAGTACTTAAAAATGTAACTAGAAAATGGAATTACGTTTCTTCTTAACAAAACGTAAACATCAGTTTCCTGTGAACCTGCACAGTCTGGTGGGCACTTTCATACCACATAGTGCTTCCTGCATCCCTGAGAAGCCTGAATTTGGTAACTCTCAGAGGTACTCACAGAAAGGTTTCAATAAAGACTTCTAGGGAGGAGAAAAAAAAAAAGACCAAAAAAGGTTTACTGCTTAGAGCAATGATCATTTTGTTCTTTGTTTTTTTGTAGTTAGCAGGCAAAGTTCCTTTCTGCTTATTGTTTTGGAGGTTAATGTTACATAAATATGTGTGTTGGAACTAGATTTTTATATGAGCATAATTCTGAAATAAACAAGATAATAGATGTTTAAAAGCTGTGTGGCCTCAACTTCAGGAGAAGAAAATTGTCCTTTGATAATCAGGGAGAAAAAAATAAAATAAAAAAATAAAAAATAAAAGCCTGACAGCAAAAAATGTTTCTGGTCATCTAAATAATTGGAATACTCATGAATAATTAGAGACAGCAGTTGGCTGTCAGGCCCCTGGGCACATTCCCCCCACCCCAGGTGTGACCATCACCCACCCAGGTGCAGGCAGACATGGCTCTGCCCTTTCTGTGCGCAGCTTCCCATCTCCTCCGCTCATGTCCTCTTTCCCACCTGGGCTCATTGTGTGCCACAGACCCACCCTGTCACTTCTTGAGGAATGTCATCAGGTTTCTGTTGGCTCCAACCTCTGGTGAATAAGAGCCTGGCTGGAGGCTCTGCTGCCAGCCACGGCGGCACTCCCTGACTTGATGTCTGCTGCCTGTTTGCCAGTGGGACCTTTTGGCACCCAGCAGGTCACTGATGGAGCTGCTGAGCAACATAGGCCACCCTACTTACTTTACCTCTGTAGAGAGATATGGGTTTGTTTTTCACTTTATTTCTATTATTATTTGTAACATATTAATGTTATCCTGTAATTTACCCAACAGCAGAGAACTATTATAAGGTCATGTTCCAGAATTAAACATATAATCATTTTGAGACTCAATCAAAAAGTAGCTTTGCAAAGCACAATTTAAAAAATAATCAGGTAAGAATCACTGCAGCTCTGTGACTTCCCACTGATCAAATGCATGTATTTCCTATATCTCCTCTCACTTTAATTACGCTCTTTTAGCTGACATTAGCAACAGTAGAAATAGGGAAAAGGGGAAACACTGGTTGAAAAGACACAGCTTTTGAAAAGCAATTTACATATTTCAGCTAAGAGAAACAAAATCTAAGGGTTTGAAAGGACTAATGAAGTGCTTGAGAAGGGGAGGAATGAGTTTCATAAGTTTAATTCATGCTGTTGCAGCAGGCATCCACAGTTCAATTCTGCATCAACTGCTTTTAGATGAGCTCTGCATTAAATCTGAATAAATTTATTTAGAAATTTATATGATTTTTAAAAAACTGTTGTCAATAAAAGCATGTAGATATTGTCAGTCTATTACCTGGAACAGAAATATCTCATTGAGATCAGAACTGCTGCTAGAAAAGTAGAACAGTACAGATTTTTAAAAGTGAAGCAGTTATACTTTGATAGAATAAGTACTGTTCATAGGTAATTTTCCCTTTTCTGGACTCCCTGGTTACACTGAAATGTTACTGGATACCCTTCTTTGTCAGAAAATTAACATAGAAGTAAAGCAGCATAAAATCTTCAAAACCTTAAAGACTTTGTCTTTTGTGGATTTGCTTTTGACAAAAGCAACTTAATCTTTAATATTTTTTTCTGTTAAAGTTTAACTTCTGCTTTTCATAAAACGATGTAACACTTCTCTTTTTCAGCTTTCCTCTCATTTTATTTCCCTTTGTATTATACTGTTTTCTACAGCTTTACGTAATCATGTCTTACAAATGCATTTTCTGTGCATTAAGTGCATTTTACAGTGGTTTACAGCAACTCATTTGGGCTAAATTTTTTTGTGGGTAGGCCTTTCTTTTGGAGAATTTTAATTTTTGTTCTAAATTATTTGATGAAATGCTGCTGTGAATAGAATTGATATCAAAAGTAGTTCTTTGTCATGATGAAATATTAAGGAAATAATAATTTAGATACATCAGGATACTGGTTTTGAATAATGGGTACCACTGGCTTAGTGAGACATATTTATTCTAAGCATTATTATATGCTATTGCTGTTAATTTGCTGGATGTCATTAACTTGTCTTTTTAGGGAATATATATAGACATGCACTCATATATAAACAAAAGAAAATAATAAATTATACAGAAACACTTCAAAAAAGGAGTGGTTCAGGGGAAAAGAAAGGATCATCCTCTTGTGAGAGATGAGCAAACCTGGAAAGTAATTTCTCTCCTTTAAAATAAAACCTGCACCATTTTTTAAATGGCGTGCTTTATCTGTGTTCTGAATCCATTACTGTGCACCTCTGATTACGCAGATCTTGACAATAAGAATAGGATTCATCTGGCATCTCTCAATTGTCAATAGAGAGAGGCAGGCGACTCCAGGAGGCAGTTCTTCTCTTATATCTGCCTTAGATACTTATCTTAGAAGAGGATATATTACCCTCTGGAGCTGACTGTGTATGCAATATTGTTATTTCCTATTTTAAAAACAGGCCAAGATAAGCATGAAGAGCTCTGTGCTTCCTATAGTTCTCTTTATTTTGTTGGAGCTATGGCAATTGCACCTCTTGAGCTACTGCGCTTGTTCAAATGGCTCTGCATTTTAAGTGCACAAAGGCTCTCTCTAAACGGTAGAATCTTTCTGGCTGGGAGATACAGTACTTTAACCACTGTTATTATGTGGCACAATAAAAATGAAAGTCTTCAATTATACCAGCACTTAAACCAAATCAGTGTTGTTCTTCAGATCTTTTGTTTGCCTGATGGTTTGACATTCATAGCAATAACAGGCTTGCAGTGCTGTATTCTACCTGCTTCCCTTCCATATATAAGCATAATGTTAAATTTATTAAAAATAGGAGGTTGCAAAAAATAGTATCTGGAGAAGCAAGACTTTTAGGACCATCTCCTGCTTTTTCTATTTGTTACAGGAAAAGTGCAATGTATATCAATAATATCCATTTAATTAGCTTGTACAATGTGATTTCTCTATATTTTTTTCTGGTTTGCACAAGCTTGTGCTGCTCATTGCCTTTCATGTTAACTATGCTAGCTGAACTATTAAAAAAAAACTTTGCCTCTGTTAGGCATCTTTTGCATAGCCAACTTACACAGGAGCAACTGTAAAAATAAAAAGGTGCTTCAATATAGTGCGACACTAGTCTTGTCTATGTTTACTCATTGTGGTAGCTTTTTTCCAAATACTTGTTAATTCTAGTATCTTCACTCTCCCTTTGGTGAGAGCAATACTAATTTTAATGTGTGCATTCATCTAGTTTTCCATGGATTAGACATTCTTCATTTCCTCTCCTAAGTAAAATGAATGTACTGGTGCTCTGTTAAGTAGTCAGTGTTTCACAACAGCGATGTGGACATTTTAGTGGTGTAGAAATTATTTCCCGTTGGAGAATATATAGCTTTTTTCAGGACCTACGGTCTGAGTTTCATCGTCAGCCAAGTGAAGTTAATGGGTTGACTATGCATTATGCAGGACCTTCTTGTATAGTGCTAATTAATCAGTGCCATGCACTAAAGCTGAAACCTTTTGGATGAGAAGTAACAGCAAGGCTTCAACCATTTGTACTAATAAAAGAGAAAGTGCCGTTTGGGGTTACCCTGACCAGATTTCAGCTTGTATTACATCCTGCATAATAACCTTCTTACTACATTTCAGTGCCATAGTCTGCTGGTCTTTAATTCTTTCTCTAAGCTATATTGTGGCTTGGCACAGCTGAGCCCCTCCTGTGTTGCCTCCTCCAGGTGGCTTCACTTCAAAAGCCTGGAAAAAAATATTCCACGTAGAAACAGGTAGCACTGCAGTAACATAGGAGAGGTGTTTAAAGTATCCCATGGTCTGCTCTTGCTTCCTGAAAGGTTGTTGATATTTTGGCTTTGCTACGTGAATGGTAGGAGAGAACATTTTTCATTTAAGAAAACCATGAAATTACCAAGTTGGACAGTCTATAAAACAGCTATCAAAGAGCAGCTGAAGGCTTTCAAAAGATTTGTGGGTGTGATCATGCTCAAGGGAGAGGGAAAAGAAGTGAGGGATCTGCTGCAAAGTGGCAAATCCCGTGAGAACTGAGGCATCAGACAAGCTTTCCAACAAGAGCCTGGAGCAATGCATTAGCGTGTGCAGCAGGTGATGCCAATGAGTCTGAAAAGCTCAGATTAAATGAATGCAGGTGTTGGTGTTAGAAAATCAGGTCTCAAAAGAATAGTGCTAGTTACTATCAAGGGATTGTTCTTGCCAAAAGAAGTTTGGAGGTAATGTAAATTGCAGTGCAACTTGACTTTGTGTTGACTCCAAGCAAGGTCATAAAATAGTCATGCATATGATTTAGCTCTGCATGTGAGTCAGCTCTGGAGCAGCAATACTCTTAGATTTCTTTTGTTTGGAAAATTTACATGCTTGAGACATTTCAAGCCCAGGCTCACCATTTTCTTAAAGTTCTAGTACAAATTTTTGAAACCAGAACAGGAGTAGAAACAATTCAAAATGGATTTATTTTCTTTAATGAGAATCTTGTCAGCTTTCTGTAATGGGCACAATAAGGAAGAACAGCTCTTTAAAATAAAAGAATAGATATAAACCTGCAGTGTACATTGAGGGCACTATTAATTTTTTTTCCAGTATATTAACATTGTGTGTAAGAAGATGGATTATTTAACAAAAAAAAAAAAAGTGATCTTGCAGGATTTAGGAACTTCTCTCCATTGTGTTTGGGTGTAATCAAGTTGGTGCTCAAAAAAGACAAACACAGAGAAGCTTTCACCATTTCAGAAATGATATGGCCTTAGAAGGGGGGGATTTCATTTCTGTGTTTAGAGGGCCCATGGTAATGCCACATAGAGTGGCATCATATGGTGGTCCCAGCCTTTGGTGGACAGCCCCAGTCTAATGGCTTGCTTAGAGAAAGGTGAAGCTTCTGACTCTGATGCTACCCAGTGGAGGGCTGCATGCATCCGCTGCTGTTACATAAGTCTGTAGTCCTGAGCCATTTATAAGGTACAGGCTAATTCAGCTGTTCCTGGAGAGTTGTGGTTATTTCAGAGGATAAATAGTCCTGTCATATTATCATCACTTCGCTGAGCTGTATGAGACTGCTAACATTTACTCTCTTTGGTTAATTCAAAGAAAGCTATAAACTTTGCTTGTGAACTGTTTTGCACAGCTGCTTTTAAAACACATTTCTGTGTGCCATATCATTGTTGACAGAATTTTTGATTATGTTTGACTTTTATTTTTGCTCTCAGTGTTTTATGTACTTTGAATTGAATTAATGATTATGAAGTGGCCTATTACTGATAAGGTCCCAACAATATGAAGGACTGAAGTAAAGCTCTTTCACTTTTCTCCTGCCTCTCCTCTCGCTTTCTGTAAATATGTCATGTAGGAGAGGAAAGCCAAAGCAAGGCATGAGTATCCATGTGCAAAAAAAAGTCATAATCTGTTTATGCTGGTGCTGAGAATGCTTTATCTTGTTTTAAGTATGTTGATACAGTGCATTCAAAAATCTTCCTGTGCGCAGTCTGTAATTATTATTGCAATAATTTAATTCAAGCATGATGGACTATATAGTTATAGTATTTTTGTCAAATACTTTCATTAATCCTTAACGTTTCAGTTTCCTGTTGGTGAGAGGTGAAAAATCAATTCAGAAATGTTTTAATGGCTGCAGGACTGGCCATCCCACCCAGGAACACACTGGGCCACCAGGCTTGAGAAAGAGCCATTCCTCACTGAAGCTGCTCCCCTTTCCCTTCCCGCCCATCACTGATGCCCAAACAGCGCAGATGTTGCTGACTTCCAAATGTATTTTCCCACTCCCACCAGTTCTTTCTAGCTAGGAGATTGCAGGATGTTTTTGAAAACTGACTTTCTTTGCAAGTTTCCCAAACTCTCTTTAATGTTTTCTAGTATCCCAAAATTAAGATTAAATTCTGTGAATCCTTTTTTCCACAGTAATTAAATCCATAGGTCTTTTCCAAGAAATTCATTTAAAATTTATGTTGTTTTTCCCAAAGGGAGTTTTCTGCTATGCAAACTAAATAAAAATAAACCCCTTTGATCACTTTTCCGCCCCCTTTAATATGGGCAGTGTTTCCAGCGTAACCTGTCTGTAGCTGGTACAGTGTGGGTCTCCATGTGCCACCCAGTCTATCGGGGGAATTGTGCTAAGTATAAGAATTAAGAGCCTCAAAATTCCTTGACCATGTCTGATTCATGCTCCCAAATCCATGAGCATCTGTTGGCTGTATCCCGCTGCATTTCTGCAGAGGTGGTGCTACCCCCGACCGCTGAGAGGAGGGTGCTTGCTCTGCCCTGGCACAAACTCGTTAGGAAAAGCCTGTCATTGCTTTTGATGGCCTGCATTTGGAGGGAAATCGGAAGGGACAGGCTTTGAGGGGAGCAAAAGGCAAGGAATAAAGAAGGCCGGCCATCTTGAGACAGTAACTGTACTGTCAAAGCTAACACTGAGGTTTCAGAGAAAAGTCACTCGGCAGTGTCATAAATTATGACTTTTGTATTTGCTGCTGTTCAGATGTGAAATTTTGCAGTTAAGAAAATTATGTACAGGTTAGAGGAGCAGACTTTTGCAGGAGGCTGCTTCACTTACGTGATGTCTGCAGGAGGTTTGTCAGAGCTCTTCTGCACTCTCTTAAAGTTCTCCAAATCCACGGGATCTGGGGAGAGCATGTATCTCATAGCCTACCCTAACAAGTGATAAACTAGTGTTACATATGTGTTTTCGGTGTGGTTGTGGGGCTTGTTGTCTATTTATGGAGTATATGGTTAAGTTAAAATTCATAATCCAGCAAAAGAATAGGTGAATAGGTTTAAGGGGAGATGCTGGGCAAAGACCAGCAAGACGGTTTAGGAGCCAGCTTATGTGCTCTCGCACATATTTAAGGCATAAAAATAGAGCTGAAATCAGGAATAATGGAGGGGTATGGGTAGATGGGCATTGCGAAAAGGGTGAAAAAAATAAGTAGTTTGAAATGAAATATCGTTTGTGTGGAAGTCAAAGTTTCTGCTGTCCAAGGCTTTTTGCTACTTACCTCTCAGGATGGGAGCGCTCCCACCCTGAAACCTCTCCCTCAGAAAGCAGCACAAGCATCTTCTGTCACCGTGGTGGTTTCTTTATGAGGGAAAGGGCACCATGAAAATAATTTACTAGCAGCGCTTGAGAACTGTAGCCATCTATTCCCTGGCTGAATACAGATGACAGTAAGTGACATGTTAGGGTACAAGTTGAATTAGCAGCGTTAATTATCTGTCTGAGCTCTCTGTTTATTGTTTTTCCTTCTGTGAGTCTTTTCCAGACACATTTTGTGGGTCACACATGAAATATTATTACAGCAACTGCCTACTGTGTGTGTTTTTATTTATCTCCATTCTATAATTCTTTGAACCATGTCCAGTATGATCTGGGAAAATTACCCTTTTCAGAAGGGTCAGGAGGACAGTTATTAACCTTAGTGGGTTTTTTTGGACTGACTTTGTGAGGTAAAAGTGGGTTTGGATGTAACCTTTATTCCAGAAAATGAAGGCGTCTCGCGCTGCTTGCAGAAGGGTAGCAGTGGGTAGGGGGAGGTACGATATGATGAAACATGCCTGTCCCGAAAGGAAGGCTGTTGGTGTCACCATGCATTGCCTGTGATGCATGATCTTTCCCATGTCCTTCCATGTGTTTTTTTTTTAGTTGTCTGGGTCAGCTGTCTGATAATGCACCTGCCTAAAAAGCATCCCAGGCTGCAGTGGCACCTTCATCTGTGTCACACAGCAGCGGCAGCAGGATGGGAAGAGGTGCCTCGAAGGCATGGTTTGTAGCGCAGCTTTCCATGGGGGAGTGCCTGGGCTGTGTCTCCCAGGCACTGGCAGGGGTAGTGCAATGGGGATGTTGTCCAGATTTGGCGCTGCTTTGGTGCCACTCCTCTCCCACAGTTTGCCAACAACTAATTCCTGTGTCCCTCGCTGCTTGGCTCACGGAGAGCCTCCACCTGCTGTGGGAACATGGCAGGACTTTCAGAGGGAACAGTGGAGCAGTTGCTTCGAATCGTCTTTGAAGGGGTGCTCATGCAGTAAGTTCTGATTGAACTTGGGTTTGTTTCCTGTTTGTATTTCATAATGTGGGGAAATGATGACTCAACTGACCTTCAAAGGAGGCTGACACTGGACTGCAATAAGAATATAAATTTTTTTTTATTTTTTTCTTCAGATTGACCTGTACAGCAGCCTCTTCAATACTTCTGTAGGAGGGCATGAATCAGCTGTGATGACTTGAAGTTTGTGCATCATGTGTGTCTATGCTTTTGTGTGGGCCTTTTCAGTCACTATAGTGCTTGTTCTTGCTGGTGAAAGAGCCTGTAGGATGCGGTTTCCCCCTCCCATTTACTGATGGACGTATTTACATATTCAGAAGTGTTTATTGCTTTGTTTGTTGCCACCAGTTGCTTTTCAAACTTGTTTGGCTTTAATTGTGTCACAAAATTTAATTTGTTGGTTTTTTTTTTTTGGCCTTCACCATCCTTGAAAGAAAATAGTGAAGACCATCTGTCATTAAACCAAAGAATAATTTTTATTCAGGACCAAATGCTATAAACTATGTATAAGTGTAGGCCCGGAGTTGGAAGGAGGCTGTTAGTGATGAGGGCAGTTGGATTCTGCAGCAGCTTTGAAATAGAAATGGGGAATTTGATAAATATATTAATAGATCATATGGCCCTTTGATACTGAGCAGCTCGGTATCTGAAGCTCACCTTGCAAGCTCCCTGTGTATGAAAGCAGTGGCTCACAGAAGCAGGTGGTGGCTTGGAGAAGGGTGATTGCTTCAGTAATTTATGGAGCGGTAAGACGTGGTGGCATAGCAACGTAACAGGACAGATTCATCATCAGCTAAATCTTATCAGTTCTGAAGAACAGCCTTGCTTACTTGTGTGGGATCCCTCTTAAACAAGCAAATGCAGAACTTCCTAGCAGCAGCTGGTTTATGGAGCAAGTGCTAGCATCCGGAGAAGCAGAGCAGAGAGTGCGGTACTTTGATCTGAATCTTTTCCTACAAGCGGTCAGTGCTCAGCAATCTGTTATGTTAACTGTGTGATAACTGATAAAAATAACCAGCAAAAAGGGTGTTATAAAGAGCAGTCCTGCAGCACTGTGAAAGGATTGAAAACATCCTTCTGACAGCGTGCATCACAACCACCAAAGTGTCTGGGAGTGTTTCAGCACCTGAAAGGGATGTTAAAAGAGTCTCCTGTGTACAATGAACAAATCTAGGTGTAAAAAGTAGCAATTCTACCATCCTTTTTCTTACAGCTTTCAAGCACTCTTGCATCGGACTAAAATCCTCCATGGTTTCGACAAGTCCCCCCTCCTGCCTTCTGCCTTCCTGTTCTAGTGCAGGTAGCTCCCCTTCTCCTCAGCTAATCCTGCACTTCGTCATGAAGCTGCAAGTACTGCCTGGTGAAGTTGTTCTCGTTATTTCTTGACTGTGCCCTGTGTTTTAAGTCCTCCCCCCATCTATTTTCTCAGACTCTGGAACATTTATGACTCCTTAACCTGAAGTTGCTGGTCTCCCACTGAAGGTTTGTCAGCTTTCTGAACATGAGCCACTCCTGCAGCCGCGGCAAAAGATAATTCCTCTGTAGCCTGAGTCTGCCAGTTGAATGCAGTCCACAGAGGCAGTTCACTCATTAGCTTTTCTCTCATCCTTATGGGGTGCAGGCAGATGTCTCCCTCTGCCTCGTCTTGTTCTTTCTGACATCTGGAGGCTGCGGCCACGTGGCTGGCCTCCAGCGAGGCCACGTAGTGGTGTCTCTTCCTCCCCAGAATCTGTGCCCTGTTTCCTCTCGGCCGCGGGGCTTCCAGCCCCGCTGTGCAGACCCACGAGGTCTGTGCGACCATTGGCACGTGGCCCTTTCCGCAAGGAAGCCGAGCCCTGAACCACTCTTCTCAAGCAATGTTTGTCACCAGACCTCGTAAAATAAATGTGGATTTGGGCGGTGGAAAAAGGGAGATTTTGTGCACTAGCATTCACTGAAACCAGTGAAAGCTTTTCTAATTAGACTTTTTCTAATTTTTTAATTAATTTTTCATGTTTTATTACTTTTTTAAAAAAATCTAATTTATTTTTTATGATGGTGTTAAAGAAGCTGTGGCTTTCAGCTACAGTGGTGAGAGCATTACAGTTTCATGTGCTGCAAAATTGAGAATGGTATGTTGTTGGAGGTCTGTTAGCTTACAGCTCCTATTGCCTGAAGTTTTAAAACACCACTGGTAAAACGCTTTGCTAAGATACGCTAGCACTGCTTTACAGAGCAGTGACATTTTGTGTTATAAAATATTTCTTGAAGCAAGGGAGTTACTTATTATCTTGTCCCTGTAGGCTGATAACCAGCGCAGAGGTTGTCACTTGAGGTGTAGATTACCATATGTAACAAAAAAATATTTGAATTGTTTCGGATGCATTTGAGCAACAGATGTATTTATGATCTTGAAATTAAAAACAGATTTGTTTTCAAATAAAAACAGTACATCATGGTACATTCACATTTCAGGTTATCTGATCATATCAGTAGGATGCAATACTGGTTTCATTTTTTTCTTATCTGAAGGGTAAATTAATATTTAGGCACACAAGTAAAAGTGGTCTTGATATTTTTTTTAATCCTATCCTGGAAGAACAGAGTCTACAAAAATATTCTCGACTCGGCAAATGCAACTTTTTTTTGTCTGTAGCTTGACACAATGTAATTTTAGTGCTGAGATGTTAATAGCATTTTCAGGGGAATAATTCATACAGTTCTATTGCTTATGTCAGTGTCAAAAAGAAGAGAAATTTGCCAGACCTGAGGAACTGTTAAAAGGCATAGCGAGCTTGTACAGTGCAGGGAAGGGCACGCACGTCCACTGTGGTGCAGAAGGCTGCCCGCCGGACAGGAGCTGAAGGCATCCTTCGGATTTCAGCTTCTGCCTTTCTTTCTGGTTTTGGAGGCAATGGATGATATTCCTGAACTTTCCATTTTCTCATGCTTAATCCACTTAGTAGCATACCTGAGCCATGAGCAGGCTGTGAGAGCTCTCTGACCCTATTAATGTGCTGTAGAACAAGTTGTCTGCTAGGATCTATTTACCTGATCCAGTGCAACGATTGTATTAATGTTTTAAATTGCACTTTGCACTTGTTTTTAATGTAGCTTCGTGTTTTCAGGGCATAATCTGGCTCTTCCCGTACTGTGACTCTCCGAATTTCAGCAGAACTGCTGGTGTGTTTCAAACGAGCCGTGTGCTAAGTGCTCCGGTGGACGGGGGCCAGAGCGCTCCCCACAGCGCAGGGCTGAGCCCTGCCTGCTGCTGCCTGAACGTATAGCCACGTATAGCCACCTGTAGCCTGGGATAAGCCAGGATTAACGCCATAGAAAGCCCCACGGTGCTGCGAGGGTTCAGAAGGCACGTCACCCTGCAGGGAGCGGCTTGGGCTCGCAGCAAATACAAGCGTGAAGGAAGTGGCACCCATGGCTTCATGTTTTTGGAAGCTGTCATCAAATGAGAGAGGTGCCTTGCTGCAGCTGGGGAAGGGCTCGGCTAATTAATTGGCTCATCGCTGAGCTCAAGCGGGCTCCTGCTCGCCTCTCCTCACACGCTGTTGCAGATGGCATTAACTCAGCCTCCTTTCCCGTTATAAGGGCTGGGAACGCCTTTACTTGGACATTGGATAAATGGATAAAATAAATTATCTATGCATAGACTGTGTTATCGCTGTTACTGTTCGAGAGGAAGCAGCAGGAGGCAGGCAGGAGATCTCTTTTGTGTCTCTGATTCCCATCAGACCACAGAGATGTTCCAGAGCCCTTATCAGTAAAGCACTGTGTGTCTTCTCCATGGGTAGTAGGGACATGGAGTGTCACATAGTTCAGGCATGTATTTTGGCAAGTATTATTTGGTAGCTAAGTCTTTAACCTGATTTTATGCAGATTTTATTTTGATGTCACTTTTTTTTCTTTGGTGGATTTATTTGATAATTGAAATTTTTTAATGAGTTTTATTTGAACAAATTTAAGATAATTTTTCTTTGTATAAGACAAGATAAGGAAGGTAAAAGGTGGGATGTTAATTAGTATAACACTAAACTTAGTTTATTGACTGCTGAATTCAGGGTGGCTGATTCTGTTGCTTCATTGCCTGCTTTACTCATATTCTGTTTTGATTTTTGTTCTTTTCCCTATTCTTTTCCAGTTCTTTCCCGTTTTAGCCAGCTAGTTGTATACAAGTTCAAGCTCTCCAAAATAAAGCTCTGTTTAGAATGGTGTTTTGTATCCAAATTTAAGCTATTTTTAGAAAGAGTTTGCAGCCCTTGAGGTGTCTGTTACACACCATACTGAAGAGGTTCTTTTGAACTGCTGGTTTCCAGAGGGCACGCCTTCCCTTACGCTTGTTAATCCTGGCTTGTTTCAATGCTAAGGGACTTAATGAGATAGCTCCAGTGCTCAGGAATCTTCCAGGAGGGGCATTTAAAATGCTACACAAGTGAAATTCAGGGCTTATGTTTATTGAGTAAGTTAGGCATAGAAAGGTGCAAGTGGCTCTTCAGGCTCCTGGGAGGTATCTCTTGGCTTGGTGACAGAAGATGAAATTGCGGGTGTAGGACAAAAATAAAATGGAGTGCAAGGAGCACCGGTAAAGCTTAGACATAGCCTAAATATATAACAAAGGGCTAAAGCCTAACTATATAACAAAGGGCTGTAAGTGGGGCAGACATGGGGCTGGGAATTGCTGAGTGCAACATGGTAGAGGACCACAATAGTTGGAAGGAAGAAATGATGGGAGGAGAAGTTGAGCTTGCATATGTGAATTGTGCAGTAGCTTAGCTGGAAAAAAGGCAGCAAATTAAACTTGCATAAAATCTAGTATTGTTATGCAGTTGGCACATGCTTGCTCTATTTTGTGTAAAGGCAGAATGGTAAAGTACATAGAAACTCGTGTTATTGGAAGTTTTCTGCAGGATGGAGTAAGGACAGATTTTATGCAAATAGTACAAAAAAAAAAATAATTACAGATTTTAGCTAGCAAGATTCCTGCCTTTTAAGGTTAATTTTAGTACTCTAACTGTGCAGCAGTGACCCATATCTTCACAAACCAAAATCTTTGGATGCATAAACATATTCAAGTATCTGGGTCCATATGCTTAATTTGCTTGAGCAGAAGCAGCTTACTTTAGAAAAGCAGAGGTTGGTACATACGTTGTATCTGTATGCACGCTGAAGCCACAGCTGAACATTGACTTGAGGGGGGTACCCCACCCCAAATTGAAATAAATTGTGAAATCTTACAGTCTCAACTGCAGTGATGGAGGAATACAAATAGTATTGAAAATACTCTAGCAATGCAGTGTGGTTGCAATAGGTTCTTGTTTAAGACTCACATCTCATTTTTGTTTCTGTGCAGAGGGCTCGTTTTTCCCCTTTTGCAGTTCCTGTTCACTCCTCAAATTCCTTGTCATACAGTCAGACGTTTTGGTGTCCTGAGCTTGGCTGGGGTGCTGGAGCTGGTGGATTGTCCTGCTGGGCAATACTGTTTCGTGCAAGCTGGTGTGAAGTGATTCAACTCTGTTCATTCCCTACCTATTGCAATTGTTCGTTTCCAAGCAAGTTTAATTACATGTTTCTAGTCAAAACATATGCTGGCATCTGCTAAGTGCAAAGTGCTTAGAGTGAGTGAAAATAAACCGAGCATACAGTTGTTCTCTTTTCTTCAGATATTCTAGGTAGTGAAATAACAGCAGTTAAGCCATTTTAATACTTTTTTGTGTCTTCTGCAACATTTTGTATTTGCCAATCATACCTATTTCTCCACTGTAATACTGAAGCCCATTACTTGCATTTTTCTCCCTTTGTTCTTTTTTTTTTTATTTATTTTCAGCAGAGATCAAACCCCTTTCTCTCTACAACTCTACAACTTTTTACGTTTCACTGAATTCAAAGAAAAAATGCTAGGAACATGAAGTCTGGTGATCCATTGAAGAAACCTTTTTTATTTTACAGCTCCCATAAAAATAGAAGATGAAGAAAAATGGTCCAAAACCTAGGACAGGACAAAGGTCCAAAAAAGTATTTATTGGACATATGCTTCTTGATGGGTATATGTGACTTCTGTGCTTGCCGAAATCTACAGGTTAGAAGGTAACAGAGAAACATTCCTGCATCTAGGGAAATCTTCCCATATGCTATTCAGAAAATATTTAAATAGTCCTTAAACAAGAAAAAGTTATACTCAACGCTCAGAGGAGTTGGCTTAGAAGTATATAGAAAACAAGAGCTAATACTGTTATGCTGAGACCCTTGAACTTTTCAAGAAGAAAAAGAAGCAAAGGCTGCTTTATGGCAGGAAGGATCTCTGAAGGTTCCTGGTTCAATCTCCTCTCGGTCAGGGCTAACTTCGTCGCTTGGCTGGGCTGTGCCCCATGGCCAGGTCGCTCATGTTTTGAAGACCTCCAAGGGCACGGCTTCTTCCACCTCTGCGGGTTGTGGCATTGCCTCTGCTCAGCCTCCCAGTCCCAGCTGGAGCTGCTGGCTTTGCACCCCTGGCAGGCAGACAGGAGGACACGCGCTTTGTGCCTATGGAGAGCCACGTGAAGCCTGTGAGGTGGAGATGATAGAGCTTTCTAGCAGAGCTACAAAGACCTCAGAGAGAAGAGAACAAAGATGATCCTTTCAGATTTGAAAAACAAAACAGTAGTTGGAATAAGCAGGTTTCTTCCACTGCTGATAGGAAGTTTTGTTGCTTTGATTAAAATCTATAGAGTACACTGTTGCCATGCTAGAAAGCAAGGCTAGCGTTTTTCAAAGCGGAAACTATGAAGTTTCATCATCTTTAATTACAGTGCAGATGAAGGGCACACTAAACAGTAAAATCTTTGCAGACTACCCTAGGTTGTGCTAAATAGTGTCTTTCAAGTTTGCAATAAAATATGATGACACAGAGTATAGTTGTCTTTACTGGTGTCATGTCTCTGCTAAATGGCCTCGCAGTGCTGATGGTGAAAATTGCTGTGTGTCACAAGGGAGTGTAATTCACTATAGTGCTAAAATACATTTGTTTTCAGGAGAAAATGTTGTTTTTTATTGAAGTCCACACTTAAAAATCTTGCTGAAACACTTTGAAACATCAGATATTTCAGGATTGGGCACTACAGTAGTGTTTTTACATAATATAAGGAAATAAGCTTTTACATCTTGTATTGATGCTTATGAATTGAAAAGTTAATATTACCATTAATGGATATGTTGTTTAGAAAGAGTAAGCTGATGTTTGTGGTATAAGTAATCCTACAAAAGACTGATTAGGAGGATTGTCAATCGCCTTCTTTTTATGGAGCATAATGACAGGCTTTGGATGTGTTTTCCACTGAGCTCCCTCAGAAGGAGCTCAGCAACCACAGAATAACAATGTCAGAAAGCAGTTTGCCTTTCCACTCGATTAGCTTGTGTAGCTTTTGTCTCTTTCCTGAATTTGCTTTAAAACCCTGCTAAATCCTTCCATTGCTCTGTGCATGCCTCAGCCCCTCTGTCGGATCAGAGGGGATGATGCTTATGAAAGCGTCTTGCTGAATCACCAGGGGCATCTCTGGCTGCGGGATGGCAACGTGCTGAGCGTGGGCAGGACAGGCTGGTCTGTTGGCACGTGGGGGCTGGGCCAGGGGGCATCTCATCTTGGCGGCCACCAGGCAAAGCCTCTGGTCACATGTGGCCACCTAAATGCATGCTCGTAGCTGGGGTCCGCCTCTGCCTGACCTGGAAAGATAGCTCAAAGGCTGCTCCTGCCTCTGGGTGCTGGAGGAAGGATGTTTATTTTACTCTTCCTAGTTAATTGCATCGTGAACCCTTTCCTTCATTTGGCAGATTTAGGTGCCTATTTTGAAATGGTAGGAGCAAGGTGTTCCTTTGATAGCCACCCATCCAGGAGCATTAGTAGAAAGCAGTTGTAGTAGTCTGACTTTGTAATTAAAGTTACAGAAATTTGTAAGGGGCGTCTCTGTTGCTCTGTATCTTGAGCAGATTGAGCAGAAGTCTGTGTGTGTCCAGCAACGGCTGTAAGCATGCTGCTTTGTCCATATGGTGGTTCCAGGTGATCTACTTGCTTCCAGAAGGATAAGGCATACAGGTATATGACAGAACAGAGAAGAGATAAATCTTGGTTAAGATTTGAAGTGATAACAGAGGTACGATTATGAGGAAACACCTCAATGAGTTTTGAGAGTCTGACTAAATGCAAACAGTTCATGAAGTGACTGCATTTGGTCAAGTCCTGGTGTTGCAGATATTTATGGAGTTATGTTTATCCATTGCTTCAATAAATTGGCAGTAAAAACTACACTAAAAATAAATAAAAACTATTCTCTATAATATTATTCCAGGCAGTACAGTGGGGACAGACAACGTTAAGGTAGTAGCTTTAGAAATTTGCTTTGTTTTCTGCAGGCTTCTTCATTTTTATGTTTCAACGCTATTTCTTTATGAGAATTACAGGCATACAGGTTTTCTAACAGTGTATCAGCAACTTGTTCTGATTTTTGTATACTAGAGGTGTGTCCTATACCAAGTGCTTAAAAAAATTATATGGATAATATACGTAGTCTTTCTCTTACTCACTTCTAAGAGATGCCAAATCTCTAACACAGATGTTTCTAACACCAGTGAGAGTCGAACATCTAGAATTAAACTATTGTGTCTGTTGCTAACCCACTTAGCTATAATAGTTCACAAAGTGCCGTTAGCCCAATTTGTCATTTTCTGCTGCAAAACAGTAAGTGTTGATGGTGGGTTGAATGCTTATAAGGCCTTTTCATGGCATGCTATCTTTAATAAGAAACGTCCAGTCTGCAGCTGGGATCAGGATAATATATTGCCTGTGACTAAGCAGAATGGAAACTTTTAGACTTGCTTAAGATCAAAGAATTCAAAGCTTCCAGCTCTGCGTGATTGTCACCTTCGTTGATTACAGACGTATGTACACATTCACATTACCTAGAGTTGAGTTCATACATCACAGTTAAATGAGGTGCTGAGCAGGAACTTGGGCATCCAGCACAAAAATGTCCTAATTCTTTGGTGAGGGATAGCTCTGAAAAGGAGAGCTGGCGTGGCCGTCATCTGGAAAGAGGCATGGCAGGACTCCAGCCTCGCGGCTCAACTTTCCGTTTATGTTGAGCAATGCAGAAAGTGGCTCTGGTCTCTTACAACTGGGAGAGATGCAGCTGAGGGGCTACACAGGAGACACTTGAGACCTGGTAAGTAATTACAGGAGGACTCCTGCCCTCTCTCCCAGGAAAGGGGAAGGCAGAAAAGTGTCTGCATGCTTATGTGTAAGTGAAGAGGAGTGGGAGGAAGGAATATTCAGCTGAGTGAGACTCCTACAGATGAAAATATAAGAGAGAGAGCCAATTTCTACTATAGTGTAAGGGCAACTGTGAGGGAAAAGCAAAATCACTGACCCAAGACAGTGAGGAAGCCTGGAAACAAACCCTGGTTTAAAGTCTGGCCTTCTCCCCAGCGAAGCACCTGCTTCCCTGCTCCAAAGCTCCTGGGCATTGTTTGGCTCTGGAGCAGCCCAGCCCAGCTTCTGGGTGTGATGTGCTGACGGTGTCCAGGAGCAGGCAAGAGAGCCACGACAAACAAAGCCAGGCTCGGAGGGAAGCCTGGGGCCAGCTCTTCAAATCCTCATAGCAGAAAACAGTAGCTCCCTGGCTGTCACACCTCCCAGGATTCGGGCTGATGGGAACAAATGGTGTTCTCTCTCATCCTTTTCTCATCCCTCACCTCTGCTGCAGTCCTATTCATCCGTCAGAGGTAGTCTTGAAACCATGCACTTAAAAATCAAAAGCAAAATTTGTCTTTTAACTCCTGTTCAGTCTCTCTGCTCCAGCTTTTTTTTTTTTTGATGTGATATTAGAAAGCAAATATTCTTTTCCATGCTGCTTTTTCCTTTCCTTTTTGTGTTTGAGTGTGTGTGTTACTTTCGTTCACGCCTCGCCCTGATCTTCTGCAGGCTCCCTCTGGAATCCCAGAGATGAAGAAGCGTGTGCCAGGCAGCCAGGCGCCATCTCTCTCCTTTCAGAAACAACTTCCTTTGCACAGGGGCAGTGGCTTTTCTTCCACAGCTGGAGCATTGACTCTAACATCCTTTCCTCCTCGAGGCCCAGCCTTTTCCTGTCATTGAGGCCATTGACTGATTTTTGATGTCCTTTCTATCAATCCAGGCACCTAGCTGGTGGTGCAGTGCTGCCTGGGCACTTCTCTGCAGGCCGTGACATCCAGGCTGGCTTTCAGCTGGATGCTATCCTTGACTTTCCTTTTCTTCTCCGGATACGTGCAGAGCTGTGCCAAACAGCATGGATATTTTTATTGTAAGTGTAGGAGCACATATCACTAGGAGAGAACTAGAAGTCTTTGTTTTTTTCACATTTATTCACACAGGCAGGAACACAGGTCCTGGATTTTTCTTGAAAGGATGTGTCTGAATTAGAGTTTTTCAAATCAAAATTTGATTTTGTTTTCCCTTTAAAGCACTAGCTATGATATTATCGCTGAGGGTTTTTTTTTTTTATTACATTGTAGGCAGTTAAGCACTCTTGACTTCGCTTTCCATCATACAGTGTTTTAGTGAGGTTTATTCAGTTCTTACTAATCACATACATGGTTTGATTTGCCAGTGTAACAAGCTTGGAAAGTAGTATTCAAAAAATAATTAGTAAGATTTTCCCTTACAATTGTTCATCTTGACCCTGCTGATAAATGTTACATAATGCAGTGTCTGCAGTGACAGGGGATACCAGTCAGTGACTCAGGAGCTACTTTCTGATTCTACAAAGTTAATGACTGAAACTCAATAATACTTTCTCTGTTGTACTGATAATATGTTCCAAGAGTCTTTGAAGGAAAAGAAACGCGTGTTGACTAGTCATGTGGCGAAGCTAATCTCAGCAGTACCTAAGCATGCTGGCCTTTCCTCTGAAATTGGTCCCCATCCTTCTAGGCATGACTGTCATGACAAATAATTCACCGATTTGTTCTCTGTAGGCAACAACAATGAATTACAGCATTGAACTGTTCAAAGTATTAAATCTCCAAGTCCTGAAACGAGTACACAGATGAGTCAATAAAATGCTGGATCATATTAATAATTTATTGCAGGGATAATTGTACAGGAAATAAATGGGACAGAGAAGGCCATCGTCTGCTTGCATCATTTCTGAACATTGTGAAATTGTATTGTATGCCTGTCTGATTGTGGCACTTAATGCTGTTTAAGAAACATCGGCTTATAACTCTGCAAAACACCTTAGAGAACTATTAGCACAGCCCATAAAATAGTGAGAGACTAGTTACTTTCTAAAGGTCTGAACATCGGGGAGAAATAGTGAAGCCTTAAAATTTTTAGTTGGGCTGAACAGTACATTTCTAATTAAAAAAAAAATAAAAATAAAAATAAAACATTCAGTATTAACAATCAGCCTTGTCAATATCCTGCATACTTTTTCTCATGTCTGGGTATGACTTTCAGAGGATCAGAACAATGAGCACAGAATAAATTCTCTTCTGGAAAGTGGGCCAGACTTTATCCTTCTTCCATAGGTCCAGGTTTCTTTCTGGCATCTTTCTGCAGACTTGAAAAACAACGAATAAAAGGTGTTACGGTACCTGTAACATATCCATTTGCATTCTAAGTGAATACGAGAATCATTCATAGATTGAAACCAGGAGGGAGCATTGGAATCATACAGATTCTCAGGCTGAAGCAATATCCTCAGATAATTTCAGCTGAACCAGAGGTAGTTTCCCGCTGCAACCCCCTACTGGAAAACATTTAAAACAATATAAAATAGGTAGGTGGTGAAACTATATGACTTTTAATGAAGTATCTTATCAGCCAACTCGTTTGAAGACAAAACACCTTGCACATTATGTCTATGCTAAATGATATCGTGGAGCCTACAAGAACAGTGGGTTGGTTTTTGTTGGTTTTGGTAAACGTTTCCTAGTAGCATGAAGAAAACATACAAAACAATCGTATTGTCCCCTTAATCTTCTTTTTATTGAGCCAAACAGCTTGGTCTGACTGTGGAGTGTGAGATGGGATGGCTGACGGTCTAGTTAACTACTTAATTTTAGACACTTGCCCTCTTTGGATTGGCTTTAGAATATTTTGAGAATATTTTTTCTAGAGAAATTAGTCACAGTACCAAAATTAAGCTTATGTTGCAAATCACTTTCTCTTATGTCAGGCTGAAAAAACAGATGGGTTAGTATCACTCACTTCCCTCTTTCATTATATCTCTTGTTTCCCTGTGCTTCATGTCGTATTTGCAATCAGTCACTGGAGGCAATGTGCCCTCATCCCTTACAGCCTCGCTCAAGCCCTGACACTGAACTCATGTTTTTTGTTGCATGGAGCTGAACTTGTTACAATGACAAGACGTAGCGGGCTCTCCAGGGGCCTTTCTCTTACCAGATCTCACTGGAGACCTGGTAATGAATTAGTGGGGCAGCTTTCTGTTCTGCAGGCAGAAGAGAGCAAGGATGCATAACTGATCACCTTTGCCTTCCCCCCGCCCCACACACCCACCCTTGTTCTCTTTAGGCTTGCTTGCCCTCTCCTGCAGGGCAGGGTTTGTATCTAGATTTCCTCTCTTCTGGGATAAAGGTTTCGTATCTCACTCATAGTTTCCCTTACACTATAGTAGAAATTCTGTTAAGTTCCTTGCGCTTCTCTTTTGAGAGTGAATGCTTATGGAGTGTTGTTAAATATACGGGGTAGTTTAAATCAAAGCTTTGTTACTTGATTGCATGTCACCCCCAGCCTTTTAATAGGTAGTTTAAACCATTTTCGTTCCTGAGTTTTCTTTTTTTGTGAAGAAAGTTTGTCTGCCTGAAGAGATTAGGGAGTTAGGGTTATTGCCTCGAACTTTTGTTTAATTTTGGCTTAAAGGAGAGCTTCGTCCAAAGCAGAGATACGTTAATGCAGATAAGCTGACTTTTGACATACAAGGCACAATAGACATTTAAAATGCAATTAAAATTGTTTACCGTTGTAAAGAGAAGCTGTGATGCAGCCATAGAAGTATGTATGTGTTGGGGGGGAATCCTTTGTAGTTTTTATAATATACCTAGACCCGAGCCGTTTACATGCATTTTATAAGAAATAATTGAATTACCACTGTGCAGAGTGCTAAAAACGTCCCCTCAGACATGCAATAAAGCATGCTCTTTGAAGAAAGAGAATCAAAGCAGCTGGTTTGAAGCTTGGTGGCCTCTGCACTCGTGGAAATAAGCGCTGACCTGCACTTTAGGGGGTGGGTGGCATGGCCACCTCCAGGAGGTTAGCAGGGTCGGGGGGGAATCCTTCTCCTCTCAAAATTTCCAAAGCCCAAACTTTTCTCTTGGATGGGCTTCTCCTTTCTGCCAGTGCTTATGGCAGAGGGCTTTGTTTGTGTGTGCAGGGCGCGTCCCCAGTCACAGCTGGGGCCTTCCTACCGAAAAAAAGGCTCCTTTAGCCCTTGAAACAAGGTATTTTCAAAGAAGCACTCACTCTGAGGAGACCTTATGGAGGCTGCTTTGTGCCTGTGGGCAAAGCCAGCAGCAGCTCACAGAAATGCGAGCAAGGGCTGCTGGGGGAGCTGCTGCTGGGCCATGCATGGTGGGGAGCTTCAGGGGCTGGGGCCATTTTGTGAAGCAGCCTGTCACCACCAGCCCCACCACTCGCGGATGTCGTGTCGGCATAGTCCCTGATTGCTCCCAGGAGGAGGATGCGCTCAGTCCCCAGGAGACGAGGCACATTTATGATTTTTTCTCCTTTTTTTTTTTTTTTTTTCCTCTCGTGGAAGCTGAAAAGTGTGTGTGAAGCACTTCCGATAAAATGCTGCTGGATGGAAACCCAAGCACATCATACAGGACAAGCTTTGAAGAGATGAGAGCTTTCTTAATGTGCTCGGTAGTCAGGGTTAGTTTGAGGAAGTGACAGCGACCTTTGATGTCCTGGGCTCCAAATATTTAAAGACAGTGTGCCAGAAAAGGAACAGCAGGCAGGTAATGTGCTCCTTCCTCCTGAAACCATGAGCCGCGAAAAGGAAACCTCAAAACTGTAGGATTTAAGAAAGGGAAATGTTCATGCCTCAGGAGAGATATTATCAGTCCTAAGAAGCTGAAAATCAGGTAATTCTGTAGTTTAACTTGTGTTTTGATCTGTGTATCATTTTATCTTTTGTGCTAATTCACTCAAGCACGTGTGGGTTTTGGGTTGCTGGGAAGGTTTTAATTAGAAATGTGCTGAACAGTTGGAAATATTTGACAACTATGCTTTTGCAGTGGTTTCAGAAGGAGGCGAGGTGTTTACTGTAGCAGCCTGTCTCCATCTTCCCTTCCCCTTTACAACCGGCGTGTTGATGCTGAAAGGCTCGTGGCAGGTGGCGTTTCAGCTCTGGTTGTGTGTACTTCACCACGACATGCTGCAGTCCTTAGGAAAGGTTTCAGTAGATAATTTTGTAGCGGACAATTAAGAATGGCTTGTGTTGGACGCAAGTGGTGATTTCATCTCAGGTCCTCCTGGTCCACACTGCACTACTGGGGAAGGGCAGGAGCCTTACGGTTACTGCTTTGATACCAGAACTGTGGCTGTTTTCAAGTGATCCGTTTCCTTAATGATATCACAGCTCGGTTTGATCACTTCAGCTGATCAGAGGAAGAACTCCAGCTAAAGCACTGCATGATGGATGAAGTGATGGATGCTTCATTTCCTCTCCTTTCTTTAAAAAGCCCTCTTTTGGTACGTGCTATGGCTGCTAATCCTTTCTTGCTTCAGGAAAGGTGATCTGTTATTTTTTTTTTTCCCTCTGTAAAAGGGTGAGGAAGTGACTTAAAATATTTCAGAAGTGCCAACAGATTTTCCAGGTCTCTGAGTCTGGCAATGCAGATATATACATTCCTGGTAAAATGTTCTTTTGAACAGTGGGAGCATAAGGCATACAAGGCACAGAGGTCCCATTAAACTATCAAAATGAGTTTTAGTAGGGCTTCGGTAGTGTTTGTGCTACCCTGATGGGAAAGAAGGCATTTTTGTCTTAATCACCCACCAGTAGCTCCAAGAAAGCAATATAGGGTGACAGTGGATATTAAAAATAATCTCCATCTCTGCTCTGTTTAAGAGAGTCTTATTTCAGTGGAGTTGTACGAGCGTAATTCTGGGGTAGTGAAGTGGAGTATCTGTCCCAAGAGCTTTTGGTTGTTCTGGGCAAATCTCTGTTTTCTTCGTTTTATTACAAAAATAATAAAAAAAAAAAAATACGAAGGTAGAATACTACCTTAACATCAACACAGTGACGGTGCTAGCCAGAGGTTGTACTGGCTCACTTCAGGGCTTCTGTCTAGCACACCACATTTGTGTTTGTCATGCGAAAGGCCAAATCTCCGTATGCGGAGGCAGCGTGTGGGTGTACGGAGGGTTTCCTCGCAGCCTGCCCCAGCGTTTCCCACTGGGAGAGACCATGTGGATCTGCAGGGGCACAGGAGATGGAGGGCTCCACACTGCCTGCTCGGCATCCCGGGGGCAGACCAGAGGAGGGCAGGCGCAAAAAAGGATGCAACACATGCAACACACCTAGCCGGGTGTTAGCTGTGATCGTCGGGCTGCAGGCTATGCTAAGGTGCCTTCCTCTTGGATTGACTTGTAATTTCATTTGGGGAGCATCTGAGTAAGAACCCTGCACTGATCCAGCGCCGCCTTCGTTCATCGTAATGGTACCCATGAGATGTAGCTGAGTCACTGAGCTGGGTTATTTTTTCTTACATGCATCTATGTTTTATTTGATTATAAAGTCCAGATCCTCCTGCTTTCTGTTACAGGCTTTTTATCTTACTCTGGTTGTGTCAAAAACAATTTGTAATTCTGTGATGTAGACGTGAAATTAGCTTTAATATGTTATGTGTTTCCAAGGGTGGCTGACATTTAATATTTTGTTCCGAGGGTCTCATTAGTACTGTGTGCCCATAATCTATTGTATGGGTGTAATGCCAGAGGGCAAGTGAGCTATTGAACAGCATCTATCTGTCCACTTCGAAAATGGACAGAGGGAAAAACAGAATGGACAGGGGAAAAAATAGATTCATAAATTCATTTCTGTATTTGTAGTTCAGAAGAGCCAAATACAATACTGTGGGTGTGCTGTGAGCTTCAAGGATTTGGGCCCTCTGTGACCCAGAAGATGCTATTTACCAGTAACTCACACGCACCGAGCAATGAGAGAATCGTGGTAAAACTTGCAGAGGCAGAATTCCTTTTCAAGCGTGAGAGCAATGTCTGCACTGTGAAAGAAGTAGTGCCTTTGTGCCTCAGCCTCAATATTCAGGGGCAGGGTGCTATAATCTAGTAGCAAACCCATCCCTTGTCCATGCTTTAGTTGAAACGTGTAGCTGCATGCCACTTACAGACATCAATTGACTTTTATTTTTGCTGTCTTGTGAGTGACAGCTTGTAAGGACCTGTGTAGTGCTGTATACCTGGTGTCAACTGAAGTTACAGAAGAAAGGTTGTATTTTTCTGCCAGGTTTTCATGTGGACACTGAAATAGCTGTACACTCTGTGTCTAGACTTTAATAAGCTTGGTGGAAGGGTGGTAAGAGGAGAAAAAAATCCCACAAGTCAAGGCAAAAGGAGGAGAGGACAGCACACAGGAGGAGAAACAAGAGGTGGAAGTGTTCAGGAGAAAAAGGAACACAGCAGATTTAATGGTGCAGTGTGGCACAAAGGGAGATCAGCTGGAAGTAGCATAATTTTGTACATAATATATATACTTATAATTTTAATGTCTACACTTTATTTCACTGATGTATTTTGAAAAGATTTGCTTTTCAATGTGGTGACTTAAGGTTGCTTGGAGATTTTTCCATAGAAGGCAAGTCGTTCTGCATTAGTCATATCTTTATTAAAAATATATCATATTTGGTTATTTTTTTCTGTTTCAAAATCAGATGTTCTGTTTCAAAAAAAAGTTTTTTTATTTTTATTTTTCTTACTAAATATAAGGATTCGATGGATTAGAAATGGTGTTTCATTCTCTCAACATGAATATTTACTTCAAAATATTTCTAGGTTGTCCCTTTTTTTTTAAATTGTGGTTTATGATAATTTAATCTGAGCATAGATTTGTGTATACGTGTGTTTGTGTGTGTGTATACACTATTGGCAATTATCTAGGTACAAAAAGCATCCTTTGTGGATTAAATCATACAAGTGCACTGTGTTGAATTGCACACCAGTGGTTGTTTTTGTAGTTTATATTCATGTGAGTTGTAAGGTTGCTTTGGTTTACATGAGAAGTTCATCTCAAGTTCTGTGATGAAACACACAGTTAACCCCAATTATAGTAATTGCACATTTCTGGTAGAAATACCGTTATGTGATCTTGGCTACTTTAGCAGTTCACTAAAAGGATAAATTGACTAAATTCCAAATCTAAAAGAAGCATCTCAGAAATAGAACGATAATGTTTTCATGGTAAGGTGCTACGTGTAAGACATGTCACTACTGATTAAGGTTAGAATCCTGAGGCTTCTTCCCACTTCTAATGTCTTGGTTTTTTTTGCACATACAGCCTTATGTCCCATTAACTTACTGAGATGGGAGGATGGATAGAGGAAATGGAAGTGAGATTGAGACTTTCAGGACACAAAAAGTCACATTCATCTGTTACATGTCTTCTAAAAACTTCTGTCAAACTAACCTGAAACAATATATTTATGTAGGATATTTTAAGTATCTACAGTATCTTTATTAATCCTTACCATTTTTGACAAGAAATACTGGCAGACAAAGAAGTGTTTCGTTTTCAGCTTTGTTTCTTAAATGTCAAAAGAAAATGATTATTTTTAATATAGGGAAAACATGTTGAAAACTTTGTGTTACCAAAAAAAAAAAAAGCGTGTTAGTCTTGGCTTTTTAGCCAAGGGATAACCAGAAGTTGTCGGTAAATTCAGTGTAAATACTGTAGGGAAAGAAAAAAAGAACAAAGCAATGAAGTGATTCTAAGTTAATAGAAACTTCTGGAAAAGAAGGTAAAGAGAGTGATGGACATGTAAAGCAAAGTATTTCAAGCATTTTTGTAGCGGAGAATTCTTGAGATGGAGATTTTTGGAGATTTCAGGATATTCACTCATTACACTGTGACATACTTCATGTCAACTGTCTTGGTGCATTTGATTTTGTTTGTTTTAAAACAAACAAAGTCTTTTTTTTTTTTCTTCCACCCTTTCATTAGATTCCTTTATAAAATCTATTTAGCTCTGAGTGTTGTTCTCCACCCCTGTGTGATAAAACTCCCCAACCCCACTCTGGGTAGAGTTGAGGTGTCTGTTGTGGTTATGCAAGATTGCGATAAGGGAAGAAGGAAGCAGACTGCACTGTCAGATTGCAGAGTTGCTTATGCCAAGGAAAGGACATGCAGACAATTACCTTGCAGAACAACTGTGCTTATCTAGACTTTCTACCGTGCTTTTGAAGTTGGGTCTGGTACTTACAGTATCTGTCATCCGTGAGCCTGTGAATTTCAGCGGTCCACATGACCTGCTGTAATACATTTTCTCATTTAGAGGAATGTTGTTCAGCACTGCAGAGGGTACATATGTTTCCCTTATGTTCAGTCTTACTGTGAGTTCTTGCTTTTGTTATGTACAATTGTGTCCTCTTTATAGAAAACTTTTCAGGTGATTTTTGTTCTTCTATCACTCTGTGAATTCACATAGAGCTTGTACTTAAAGAGACTGTAAAATTCTATTAAAACTCATATCTAGATAACTATATATTTAGATATTCTAATGAAAATATATTTGGATAAACAGTAAATAATTAGTGATATTATATGAAATATTTAGTCTCAGCATCTTTTATAATTTTATAGTAATTAACCAGCAGTAGTAAAACAGTAATTGTATCCATATAAATCTTAAATTGATTTTTTTTGACAATTTTTAGGAAGCAGTAGAAACTGCAAGAATCTGCCATAAATACATGCATCTTCCTATTAACTTTCCACAATATGCTTTTAATTTCTAATGTATTTGTATTATATTACTATATGTATATATTGTATACATAGTATATAGTATATATGTATATTATATGTATATATTATAGCATGAAGTGTTTTTGTATTAGGAGATTATTACAAAGAGAGAGAACGAACAACTAAAAGCATGTGTCCTGTTAGTCTGAAACAAGTCAGTAGTACTCTGTTATGTGCCTTCCAAAAAAAAAAAAAAAGTAAGGACTGATGCTTTTCTTCCTTTTCTCATCTGAAAGAGTAGGCTAGACTTTTTGACTAATCTGCTAATCATTTGTTAATTAATCCCACCCAGCTCCTCTCTTGCCTCATATAAGAAAATTGTATCAAGCTAGAAAACTTAATATTGTATTAGAATTATCTTTCTATATGAGAAGTAGCATCACTGTTTATCATGGCCCAGGTAACTGTCAAGCTGGTGTGGTTGTGTACAGGGGTTGGCTGTCCATGTACTTAATACCTCCCATTTGTGTTGATGCCATAAGAAAATAGGAAACAAAACAAAAAAGTTGCAATTCTTGATATTCAGAAGTTAAAATTTTCCTTTCCTATTTTATGTGCTGTAAACTTGTTTCATCAGAAAGTTTATTTCTGAAGACAAGAAATGTCGATGTTGGCATGGCCATGTTTTCCTTATAAATTTAGACTCAGTGAGGATGGGTGTTAAAAATTATTCTTCCTTGTCAGACCCTTTGGAAAAAGGCGTGAAAGGATGAGAGGCTGCGAAGGAGAGGTCTGTCGCCAAATCTTGTTTCCAGTGCAGAAGAGCCAGATGTGGCGGACAGGCCATCAGTTACAAGACAGTGAGCTTCAGCTTTTATGCTCCTGACCCCCTTCTGCACCTGAGCTGATTTTAATAGAGTTTGGTCACTTATCCCTAGACTTCCTGGCCTGCAGTGAGGCTGCTTGCAGCATTTTAGCCTATCACACCAATTACATCACTGGAGAATTCAGCTAAGCTTGTCAAGCTTGTCTGCCTGATTGAAGCAGAAGACAAGGACAGGAAAGAGGAAAACATGAGGATCAAGAGCTGCATGAACAGGAAAAAAAAAAAGTGATAACAATCTGAAATCTGTATCTGACATATTCAACCTGCTTGCCCCTACTCACCGTGTTTAGCAGTGACACCTTGACAGGGTACCAGGTTGTTCTTATTGCTGCCTTCTTTTGGACTGCAGAGACGAAGTCTTTGCTCTTGTGAATTCTGGGAATCTTGCCTTTTCCGAAATTGTATGGCTTCTGGTTTGATATCATCTTCTTCAAGAGAAAAATCAAGCAGCACTATACTTGAATCAAAATTAAGTTGTAGTGATGAAACACTTAAGTCTGTGTCTTTTTTGTTCTTTGTTTCCTTCTCCAATAATTTTAGGCCATCAGTATTCTGGCTTCTAAATTCAGTGTTAAGCAGCCAATGTCACCATGGCGGTCAAAGTGAACGCACAGTAAAATTCTCCCTATTTTTAAAAATCTGCCTTGGATAAGAGGCTTTAACAAAGCATAGACAAGGTACATCAGTTTTTCTCATGCACTTACAGAAAGGTCAAAGAATGCACGCTATTTGGTCAAAGAATGTACTCTAAAGCAAAGGCATAACTTCTGTCTTTTAGCTTAGAACATTTTTTTCTATTTTTTCTTCATGTTTTGGAAATGACTTTGAACTCACATGTGCTATGTTGCCAAAAAGGAAACCCATGTTTCAGTTGCACTGTCATCAGTTGAAGTGGATATCAGTAGTCTCATTGTTCCTCAAGTAGCTTTCACTGGGCAAGTTTCTACAAATATAAATGATATTCTTATATTCACATAACAGCAAGCATTTTGACTCTGTAATTCAACAGGGTCAAGAGCAAATACCAAATGTCTCAAACTATATTACCGTATGTGTCTAATGTGGCTGTATCTACAGACATCTTGTTTACGTTTTCCTTAACACAAGAATAATCCTAGGAGGATGGTGGTGGATAGAAATGAACTTTGCCCTTTCTGAGACTGTTTCTTTTGAAGAAAATCTCATGATTTGCGGTTCTATTTATGTTGCTAAGCCATCCAGGCACATGCAAAGTAGATACCTATGGTGAAACTAAACTGGAAGGGAAATGCAGCCTAGAAGCCAAAACTATAAGAAAAGGACTTTGGAGACTATTTCTTGTGCTTTAATTCACTGTAACCTCTATCTCAAAACGCTTCCCTTTTGACTTTGAATCTCTCCTCTGAGCAGCGAAATGAAAAACACTTGTTATGGGTTTGCAGTCCTTAATTTCAGCCTTGAAGATAGCCCAGAATCAAATACAGCATGTTTTCAGTATTTCTAGTTGGCGATCAGCAAGTGAAATATTGAGATGAAATAAAATAAAAACACATGCACAAAAAACAAACAGACAAAAAAACTTTAGTATCAATCTAGGTTTATTTACCTAGGCTTATTTAACGTGCTCTACTCGCTTAAAAAAAATGTTTTGTGCTAGTGCAACAGAGAGGAGAATTAGTTTTTCTCTGTCTCCAGTCCTACTCTTAGTTGAATGACTTTCAAAATTGATTTTGATATGCAAAACAAAAGGGCTCTTATGTTACTGTTTTTGATTGATGGTTTCATTTCATTTTAGTATTAAGAATGTCCCATTATGAAGCCTTTCATTTCAGAAATATTCTAAAGCTAATTTTAAAAATCCTTATGATTCCCAATCTTTATTTCTGGGGCTTCAGAGCAGTGTTGTCTGGAAACTAACAAACAAACAAAAAAGACATTTTGAAATTTTAAATATTCTTTCTCCCTTTACCCATTGTCTTTGGTTTGAAATTTTGGATTTATTCCATCTGAAAACCAATTATGGGAACAATTGTTTCAAGCTTCATTGTAAAAGAAATTTAAAAAAAAAATTTAATCAGTCTTGAAACAGCTATATCTATTTGGAGACAAAACCTCTTATCTAAGTTTTTGATATATGCGGGATTAAAGACTATAAAACCTCTTATCAGCATTTTGATATATGTAGGATTAGAAATATAGGTTGCCGTGCTCTGTGGCCTGTTTATCAGCATTTGTTGAAGATGCATTGCTGGGATGCAACTCCATACTCTGGGCTGATTTTCAGGCTGCAAATTTAAAATGCAAAAAAAAAAAAAAAAAAAGTAAATCCCACAGTATTTAAATGTATTAAATGTAAATTGTAAGATTTGACAGTGCAGGAGAAATTCAGCAAATCGCTTCTATGATTGCATTTAAATCAGAAAAAATGCTATGTAGTTGGAAGGGAAATTTAAGATAATGGAAGGATCTATGTTGAAGCTACGATACCTTTATTTTCTCTTTTCTCATATGTAACGTACTGAAGAAAGAGTATGAGATCACTTGGTGCTTTTTACTTATCTAAGTCTAGGTTAGGATTGTGTGTATCTCACCACTGAGGACTGAACGGAGCACGTGTCCGTGTAAAATGCTGTCTCGGGGCTCCTTGTTTACCTTGCAGACCGAGGGCAACATTTTTTATCCTGTATTTTTATAGAATAACTGTAAGCAGGGGCAGGCAGAATGAACGTGCTTCTGCTCATCAGTTCTGACCTTTCTTGAATTTTAAGGCTGCTGAAATTTCACCAAGAAAAGCCTTTTTAGGAACTAACTAGATTTCTGAAGGTGACACTGAGATACGATTATGCTAAATGATGGTGTTACCAAAACCACCTCAATTTATGTTGAAAACCTTTTAATATTTTTGTTTGTGTCTCCGTAGTCAGTGCAGGAAGGTTCTGTAGTGTTGCATCGATAGATGTGCATTCATGGGGCTTCCTTGGATTTCAGGCTGGCATGACATTAGCCAGAGCCAGTTTCAGTCTTGAAAAGGACCCAGGCAGGACTCCAAACTCTTCCTTTTGAACTCTTGAAATCATGTAAACTCGCTCACTCCGTGGAGTTGATAAGAATTTGTATGCTGTCTTTCTGACTTCTGAGAGAAGATTTTGTTGTATGCAAGAGTATTAACATGTCATATGGAGGGGTGAGGTGTCAGTATACAATGCATACTGCAGAGCATTTCGTGTTAACTCGTCCTAGTAAGCAGCGGGTGTGACAGTGAAGTGTTAGTAATGTAAATGATATAAAAAGTAAACTGTACTGACTCACGGCATTCTTACTTGGCACTGGCATGACAGCAGTCATGGGGGCTGGTCACACATCTTGGGGCTCCCCATCTGCGAGCTGTTCCCCAGCCCCTCTGCACCCCCTTGGCTACCTCAGGGGCTGACGCTGGCTTTGCTAGGGGTTAGGCTGAGCATGAAACATGGGCTAGCCAAGTGGTGTCAGAGCATGCTTTCTGGCACACAGTAGTAAACTAAAGCAAGTGAAAATAGGAGAAAAGAAGAAGGGACAAAGTACATGTAAGTCATGCTATAAGGGCAGATCTGCTGTTGTTCTCAAATACTCTATTTCAGAAAAGCAATGCTGATATTAAAGATGACAAGTGGTGACATCTGATTTACACCTAACTTTTGTGTTAGATTTACAGCCTATGTGTATATATCAAATGAAATATAAAATATGACTTCTCTGCTCGAGTTCATCTAAAGTTCAGGAAGACAGAAAGAGCTGTCATTTCAAAGGGATGCTTCAGACAAGGAGTGTGCCCAGAGTGCAGTGCAACCCTGCAGTACTTCCCATCAAAAGGGTAATCCCACATCTATTTCCTGTGTTTTTCAAGTATTTTCAGATATCCAGTTTACTTTTACAACTGTTCTCCAAACTTACAGCTCTTCCTGTCTGGTCTGTTTCTCCTCTTGCATAACCAAAACAGAGCCCTGGGGGGACAGAGAGGGACTGGTGACAACTCAAGGTAATTGAAGTTTTGGGAACTTCCTCGAGGAGTCTGGGGAAGGACATCAATAACAGAGCAGTGTCAAGGTGGGAAGTGACATTTTTGAGTCTTGCTTGCTCTTAGAGCTTGACGTTTTTCTCATTTCTAACAAAACGGAAAATAAGTTCTGGGGAGCACTGTGGATGTCAGTGATACGGGATAATTCTCCTTGGCTGAGTTTTCTCTTAGCAGGGATTTCTGTTGGGGAATCCTTCAGTTCCTGGAGTGTTCTCTCATCCATGGGAATTTGCACATTGTCAGAGACACGTAACCTTGCAGCACAATTACACATGAAGAAATATTAGAGCAGCATTAAGAGCTTGAAATTTAAGTACATGGGAATGCAGAGATAACTGTGTGAAAAATAGAGTTAATAATATCTTTACATATACAGGAATGTCTTAATGAGGTGTTTTCAAACTCAGCCTTCAGGTTTTCTTAGATATGAGAATTCCTTTGTTAGACAGTCTTTAAGGAGTTATTTGCTGTCACCTCTTGGTCAGAGCACTCTATACCCACGTCCTTCTGTCAGCTACTTAGACCTTTGCAAATAGAAACTGGAAACTATGCAGTATGCTTTCTTTTTTGTTTTGTTTTCTTACCTTTGAGAGAATTTCTCTCCCATTATCCAGTCTGTTGGCACAGCCAGTATATATAACCATTCCATTCAAGATTCTTTTTTAAGGAAAAGAAAAAGGAGTTTAGTTACTTCCTATCCCCCAAATTTTTATCTAAATGATATAAAAATACAACTTACATTTCAGTAACATAGCTGCATTCAAGGATTTTTGCTAAGCATAGCTGACACATAAATGTTCAATGAACTACATTTTACCTTTTTCATCAGAAATGTGTCCTGCTCCAATAAAAGGCTCGCAGAAGTAGTGTCCTTCTCCAACAAAAGGCTACCAAGATGCAGTCATGTGACTAAATATTACTCTCTGTTTACTCTACTGTAATTAGTCCTGAGTCCCTTAATTTCTTGTTTTGAAACTACATTTTGGTGTGCAGACTTGCCAAAGCAGAAGTTGCCACTGATTTAGAATGCCCGGATTTCATTTATTTGAAGCACAATGTAATTGTTAATAATGGCTTTTGGATTTGAGGAACTTAGCAGATTGTTTTTAGTGATCCATTCTAATTTACTGAATTTGCAATTTAATATGCCTCATTTGGCAATCCCCAAAATAAGCCAATAAAATTAATTGGAACCTTGTTAGAGCTTCATGTATGCTCTTTTAAATGCACAGGAAATGACAAAAAAAATAGCTTTCTCATTACAAAAAATTACTATGATCTGGCATCCTTCTTACATCATTATAAAGTTCACCATTATATGTGAGTTATGTCCATAATGTATTTCACAGTTTTAGCAAAGAAGGGTTCAGATACTCATTGAAATGCAACAATAATTAGTGAAGCATTAAATGTTATTTAGGTTTTTAGATAACATATACTTCAGCAGAACAAGAGGAACTTACTGAACAAGTTGCAATTTTTCATAACTCTTATGCATTATGAAAACGATGCATTTTAAATGCATTCTATTCCTCAGGTAACATATGCTGTTCAATACACTCTTCTGAAGGTAATACTGCATTTATTAAATACTTGTATGTAGTACAGCTTGATAGATTCAAATGACTTTAGCAACTGTGCTGCTAAGGAAAATATTACATAAACAATAGGGTTTATTTTTTTAAAAGCTTAATCCAAAGGCATATATGAGATTTGTTGGAACACTGAGGGGACATACTTAAGTACTTTCCATCCATACTTATGCTCAGGAGCAGCCAAGAGCCAGTTCAGCTCGTAGACCAAGTCTCTGATGTGCTCTGATTTATTCTGTCTGATGTAACAGTTCCACTATTTTCAAGCCCAAAGACTAAAATATGAACCAGAAATTTCCTAACCAGCCATTAATAGAAGTCTTCGGAGATTTCTGCTAAAGGAAGAAAAAAAAAATAAAAAATAAAGGTATATATTATAACTGCTGTAGGAGCTTTATTACATTTCATTCTTTTTAAAATGATGAAGCGGTCACAAAGAAAATGGCCATGGAATTTCAGGTGATATTAAAACTTTTAATGTATTTTTTGATGTGATTCCCATCATTTCTGTAATATTTTTCCATTTGCAAATGATGCATGCAGTCCAATCTCATGGCGGTAAAAGCTTTTAATACAACAATCTATCATAAGTCTTGGCATGCATAGTAGCGCGTAGAATAATTGTTAGGTTAGTTTTAAACAGAGTAGGTGGTTTTGTCCCCTCTGGGCTGTCAGGCGTATTATCTATTTGAATGAAACTCCAAGAAAAGCCTTTATAAGTCTTCTCAAAATTATTATTATTATTTTTATTTACTTGTGCATATATATGCCATTCAATGTTTGATTTGGCTGTGAGAAGTCAACAGGGCAAGACTGGCATTCAGCATCCACTGAAGGTTTCTCAAGTGCTCAATCCAATACAAGAAAAAAAAACAGATTCACTAAATTTTCAGAATTAATACTCACTATAGTCTTCAGATACTAACATATTAAATTTCTAAATGACATTGTATCAAAGGCAGTGCTTCACACTTTAGCCCAAAAAATCATTTTGCGTTACGGCAGAGGAGTAAAGTTAGGCTGGTGTGATTAAAAAAGGCTTCTGCCTTCTGGTTTGAAAGGAATTGTTGGATTTCATTTGATTCATCCAGAAATCATTGTATATGGATTATTTTTGCATTATAAAACTTGCCCATCATGCTTTTCAGGATTCTTCTGGTCAAGCCCCGCATATGTCAGGTGTTGGGAATCCCATTAAATTATGTATGTATAGTTCAGCTAACACAGAAATCTTTTCCAACTGATGTTTCTTTTAACTCAACTTGGGATTTAGGAATTTTAATTGGATTATCTTCTGCATTGAATCATAGACAATAATTAGGCAATTGCTAGCTACTTGCCAGCTAACAATTCCCATCTTCCACTGATACGATGGATCAACGTCAGCTGTTAACAGTAGTTAATAACTGTACCAGTAGGTAACTTTACAATAAACAGGATAGTTCTGAGCAAGGAGGTACTGCACTGTTTCCCAATCCTGCGGTCTCCGTTTCTGCGGAGATGGATGGTGAGCTTTAAGAACTCTGAATAATTCATTTGTCTCCAGTAACGACGTGTGAAGGTGAGGATACTCTGCGGTTTCAGCAGCAGCAGGGACGCCTTCAAAGCAGTATTAATCTTGGGTTTCACAATACCCATATCCAGCTACGCTGAAGTCTGGTATTCTCTGCCTTCCTATCCTGTCACAAGTTTCTTTGTTACCACAAGAACAGTTTGTGCAACTGTGCTGTGAAGCAGATTGGGAAACTGATTCATCTTTTTTTTTTTTTTTTTTTTTCTTTCTTGAGAGAGATGTGGAAAAAGAAAGAAAAGAAAACTGCCATCTTTTGAAACAGCTGCAGCCCCGGTCCAGGCCATAGCAGGATCCTGTCATGTGGGTAGTTTAGAATCACTGTAGAATCATGAAGGTTGAGATCATCTGGTCCAACCGTCCCCCTTCCCCAATACCACCCACTAAACCATATCCCTAAGCACCACGTCCAACCTTTCCTTGAACAACCCAAATGTTCAGAGAGGGAGCAGATAATAATGTCTTTACCTGGTGTTACTGCTGTCTAGTATTTTATGTCATAAACTGGAGATCAAATTTTTCTGTATGCATCCAGAGAGATTGCTTACTGGTTATAGCTGCCATTTGAGAAAAAATATAATAAGTTACAAGAGTTAAGGCACCACTCAGAAGTATTTTGCAGCTGGCTCTAGAATAGTGTATGTGAAGGTAAAACTCAGTTAAATGCTGCGAGTATGTTACTCCTCACCCGAAGATGTAACTATCACCTTGTGAGTGACTCTGCTGTTACCATTTGATAGTAAGGCTGCTGTTAACCCAATCAAACGTAAAACTGGCTTCAGATTTGGAGTAGTATCAGTAGAAGTGGTAATGAATTATGTCCTCTGAAACTTTGTAGTGCTCATAAAAATGTTAATATCTTAGGTACCAGTAATGATTAGTTTTGTTGTTGATTTGTTTGGTTTTTTTTATAAACAGAAAAGATTTTAAAAATCAAAAGCAAATTCTTCAGTTCTTAAATATGGATGTTCTAGCTTCAGCATCTCAAGCAGTAGTTCCACTGGTCATTAATAATTGATCAGTGTCCTACAGGATCACCCAGAAACACAGGTATGATCTGCATTAGGATTAAACAAATTATGGTTTGTTTCTGTAGAATAATCATCCCGTGTGATAGAGAGTTTCTACCACTTTTATCTGTCTGTACATCGCAGTACACGGGAACGGTACAGCAGGCATGTAGGAGCAAGGATAAACATACAGAAGTGCCAGCGTAAGGTTAAACACATTAGCCTAAGACATTCTAGTCCAGAAACAAGTATTCCACAATTTGTGGAAGCAGTCGCTTAGCAAAAGTCAACACCAAACACGTAGCTCCGAGAGAGACGTGCACGAGTTCTGTATGAAATGTGAAAGAGACAAAATTAGTTAATGGCTGTTGCAGTGGAGTAAAGGCTGGGTGCTAAGTCAAGCGGTGTCAGTTTGAGTGACGTATTTCTCAGGTTCGTTTCAGTACTTGGTCTGATCTATCTGGTGTTTGCCTGTTGATCCCTCTTCAAAAAGCAAGTAGCAGTCATGTTTTTGTTTGTTTTATTTTCCCTGCAAAGTTAAATTGAGTATGTTTTTCCGTGGACAAAATGCAGGAGCTGTTGCTTGTAGTTGTGTTCTCCATTCTGCAGAATTAGAATAAGAGACCAAATGCTGCTTTACACCAGAATCTGTAACAAAGCAAGCTTTTTGCCTTTGCAGCATCTGGGAGAAGTCAAGATTGTATTTTCCTAACATACTCCTTGACATGTGCACAGAGATTTAATATGAGGTAATCAGGCACAAGAAAAGTAAATCTTTTCCCCCTAAACTGTTCATAATTGCAGCTCTTAAAAGGACACCCTTTTTTGAACCCCACACTGGAATATGTTAAATTGGGACAGCAGTTCATCTGGAGACTTTCAAAAATAAATGCTTCGTTCAAAGTGGTATGAAGATATTTGAAATAGATTAAGAAGTTGATGCTAGGAATTAAACGTCAGAATCTGTCATAGCAATAGTAGCAACTGATACTATAAAGTGATCAATAACACCATATCAATTTTCAATAGAAATTAGTCATATCACTGGTAACTTCCGGTTAAGTGCTTTAATCTGATTTAAATGCAAAAAAATGTGCTATCAGAAGTGTACTTGTTGGTCTCAGAATTTTTGACTTCTTAGGAATCTTAAGTATCTTATCAATTTAATTTACATTCATTTTGAAATTTCAGAGTTTGGATATTCATTTTCTTCCAAAACTATCATTGGTGGATATATATGAACAATGTGGATTTTTGCACAGGTTTTGACCTTGGTGTTTACACTAGATATAGTTGGTTTTGTTCGTTTTGCCTTTTTTTTTTTTTTTACTGCAGATTTACGTGCATGGAACAGGAGAAAATGCACAAGAGTGCTGATGAGAGTACTGACACTAATCTCGATCAGATGCTGAGGGGTGTTTAGGGACACTGTTGGAAAATTTATTCTGGCTTAACTCTGTTTTATTTTACAGTAATTAAAACACGGAACAGATTGCATTTAAGCTACCTGAAGTAATCATCGTCTAACAAGACTGCTTTATGCTGATCAGAGCACGTATATCTTAAGTAAAATATGGTAAAAAAAGGATGTAGGTTCTCAGTTATTCTCTAGCCTTTCATCTGCTTGATAGTTGCCAAAACCCAGCCATATGATTAATGGTGTAAAGCTTCTCATTCTAATTTGCGTATCTCTATGGAAGTAGTGCTAAAGTTGCACAAACAATTATGGTTTTAATCTTCTGTTTACAGGGGAAAAAACAGTCTGTATCTTGACGGTTAATAGTGCTGCCATGTTCCCCCCCCCCCCCCCCCCCCCCCCCCCCCCAAAAAAAAAAAAAAGGAAAAAAAAATTGGCAATAGGTAGAAAGAACTGAGCAGCTTTAATGTACTCTTGCAGTTTTGTGTATGGCCTGGTGCCTTAACTACCCTGTGGCTGTTAGCAGTTACTGAAGGTTTTGCCTTGCTGTCTCTGTAAGAGCTGTTTCTGTCAGAAGGCGTGCTCTTCAGGAAGGAATGCAAGTTAAAAAAATACTCTTCCCTTTGTTTATCTTCTCTTCTCCTACCTCTTTAGTAGTGTCAGGCTTCAAACTATCTTCCCTTCTTTGAATGTATTCTTTTTGTGAGCTCATTAAATTGCATTAGCTTAAATTTCCCAGAATTGCCCAACTCAGAATAATTCAGAATAACGAAGTAGGCTGTACAAAATCATGAAACTGGATTTGAAAATGAGAAAACTGAAAGTGGGTTGTGGTGTTTTCATTTTGTGTGCTGGATTGGTGTTTGTCTACAGCTGTGAGGCTTAGATTTATTTTGCTTTAATGTTTGTGAATACAAACAGAAATACTTTCCTAAGGGCATAACTGTATAAATCTGTAGCTAAAACAGGAGGAGAAATGTCAAAAGACTCTTAAATATTGTCAGGTAGATGGTTGGTTGGTTCAGAGCTTTCTGCTGTTTTCTGATTCTTCAACACAGTTTTTCAGACTCATCTGAGCTTTATAACTTCCTTTGGAAAGAAATCTACTCAGGCATTTTAATGACACCTTATAATCCTTTCTGATCATTGGGTTGTTTTGCAGTTTTGCACTTGCTGAGCAGCCTTTCCTTGCCAAGATTTACTAATTCCTAGATTTCCATTTTTCTGTGAATAAAAAAAAATAAAAAAGAATTATTGCAAAGTGAAGTATCTTGTTAAGATCCATCATTTTATCATCTGAGGAAGCAGATATATTCCCTTCAACCCAGATTATAGCCTATTGTCTTCATTATTAATTTTCCAATTAAGACTAAAAAAAAAAATCCCAGGAACTTAAACTTTTTTCTTTTTTTTTCTTTTTTCTTTTTTTCTTCTTCCCTATCAGGTGTATGAAAGCTAATAGCTTATATAGCTTTCAATTGAAGTGTTATAAAATATTTTTCAGTGGGAATAAAAAAAAGAAACAGGGAATATCTGAGTATTATGTAGGGAAGGATATAAAAATGGAGAGGCTGAAGGACTCTGGAAGGACCCAGAAAAAGAAGAAAAGAAAAGAAAAGAAAAGAAAGAAGGAAAGGTGGAGAGAAAGGAGAGAAGGAAAGAAGGAATAAAAGAAAAAATAGATGGAGAATCTGCAGGCTAGAGGAGGAAAAAGGCGGAAGATACAAAGAATGAGAGGGGGAATGTGAGAGAGGAAATAAAATAGCTCAAGAAAAATCAAGTTGAAAGATTGAATTGTGTTGATAGAAGTGGAAGGGAAAGTAAGGCAAAGGGGGAAAGAAAAATGAAAGAAAACAGACTTCCTAATTTCCTTTGTATTATATATTATAAGCTACTTTCTTTCCTTTGCAAATATAGCATGAAATTTGATATAGTGGGGTTCAAACTGCAGCTTTCTTCTTGAAGCATTCTTTGAATATTATATCTTAATTATGGGAGGGGAAAGGGTGGACTGTTGCAAATGGGTCTCCCCATGAGGATCCGCATCACAAACCCAGAAATCAGCTGAGACCCACTTGCTCAGGTTTTGCTGTAAAACAGAAAGAAGACAGAGCTTTACAAAGTTGCAGAGGGAAAATGTTGGATCTGATATCAAACCAGATTTTTTAACAAAGGCTCAAGCAAATTCGTAGAACAAGGTGTGTGTGTGTGTGGTTTTTGTTTGTGGTGGGTACTTTCGAGAGTAGCAGCCATGTTTTATCATCAGTGACTTCTACATTCATTCTGACTGATGTGTTGTGTTGACTCTTGTACAACAAATAGAGAGCAATTTTTCCCTCCAATACCTCTTAAAATATTTCTTTTAGCTGCAGGACCACTTCAACTGCCTCATTAGAAAACATTGCCTTTTTCCATTTCCTTCCCTTGTTTTATGATTTCTTGTCCTGCTAAAGAAAAACAAACAATAACCCTCAAAATTGCATTTAAAAATCTGTCATAAAGGAAAGTGGTCTGCATTTCAGACTGCCATAACTCATTAGCCTGACTAGTCGTAGTATCCTTTCAGCTTATCTTGTAAAAGCTGGAATAAGATTTGATAAATATATAGAGGTAGTCTTTAAGCTGCAAGAGTTTAATGACTATCTCAGGGATGCTTGGATAAGGAAAGCTTCCAAAGCAGTTATCACCCTTGGTAGGAAGATGCTTTGTTAAATCATCACGTAGGCTACTTCTTACTAGATTAAGTGTAAAATTGTAAAACTGCTTTGGATCCAAACTATTCATTGTTTGAAGACAAAACTTTCACAGGGAAAGTTGTCTGACTGTTATAGAAATGATGAGTACAATATTGATGGGGGTGCTGGTTCAAAGGTCAGAGCATGGGTGGGTTATGGACTGTCTCTTCCTTTGAGTCCAGGTACATCTCTAATGAGACAAATTACCAAAGGCAAGGTGTGCTCAGGCTGCTTTCCTTTCTGCCCAAAAGGAGTTCCTCCATTCATCTCCTCAAGGTTTTGATGTAACAACACTCCTTCTGCTTGGATCTACTGGAGCCAATACACATTGGGTAAGGTATAAGAGTATCTAACAGAGGATGCTTATGCTCTAGTGATGCTCCTAGGATAGGAAATGCACTGTGTTTAGCTTATCTGCCCTACCTGATGATTTTCAGAGCAATTACAGAGTAACAATAAAAGCAGTATGGAGATTACAGCTAGAACAGTGTTAAGATACACACTTTCTGTTGAAGCAACAACTGAAACTACAGAACGATCTCTTATAGATGTTTAATTATTCCAGATTAGAAATTTGGAAAGGAAAGGAAAAACACAAAACAAAAAGTTCCATACAGGATTTGTTGATTACTTTATGGGCTATTTGCTTACTCTAACCTTTTGGTTTTTATAATAGATGTTCCTCTCAGGAACATGAGCAAATGAGGTTCTTGTATAGTTAATGAATTTAAAGTAATTTTATGCTAACTGGTCATTTTGGATCTATGAGCTGGAGAGAAGCAGCTCCCTAGAAACAGATACTTTTATCAGGTTTCATTAAATCTTAGGAAAGTTGAGAAAAAAAAAAAGTTGGAGACAGTGCAGTTAAAGAGGTGTCTCTTAAAATATCCATACCTTTATAGGTATTATTTCTTATAGCTGAATAATAAATTGTCTTGAATTTTCAAAATATTTTGTTAGTCTGTCAGTTTGACTATCCATTTAAGTTTATTACCTGCTTGTACAACACGTAGGAGATTTTCTGAACAGTCCATATGTGTATCTGCAGGCACAAGTGAAGGAAAATAAGAATCTTTTGGCAACAAGCAAGTTACATTAAAGTTACTGCAAAACTATGTAACTAAGTGAAAGATTAAATAATACTAATAAATAAACCTCTATTTCCCTTGCTAAAATGTTTAGGTTTTGTTAGCAAGCATACTGTCCATCATTAGTTACCCGTTAATATTTATTTCTTACTTCAAATGGTCTTATAAATCATTTGATCGGGATACAGCTCTGCAGGGACTGCCAGCTATTCTGTCACATCAGAGAGCTCCTCCACTCTTTTTCCTTCTTGGATGACAATCACAGGGTGAAAATGGCAAGTTCCTGCAAGGTATTTTCTAACATCTGGTTCTTTACGAGTTCCTCAGGCAGTTGGGCTAAAATGCAGGAAGAACTTTGGAGCTACTCGCATAATGAGGTGGCTTCCTGGTGTCTTAAATGCAGTGTTCAAGTGTCCCTCGGGTGTGATTTGCACATCGCATCTTGCTACTGAGTCCAAAGCTGCAGGCACCCTGAAGAGAATGTTTCCCTGTCGGTACAAGCAGACCACATTGTTATTTTATATCAGAGTTTCAGCTTCAGGTAAATGTGATGCTTAATATTCAGGATTGCAAAAAGTGTACCAGCCTAGGATGTTAACAATGCTAACAGGAAACTCAAAAATAGGGAACATATATATATTTTTTGTTGTTAATGAAATTAAACTGCTGTTATCTAACCACAGAAGTAAACTTGACAGTTATTTGCCAAATACCTGCCTTCTGGTTTTTGTCAATGATTGTCTTAGTTAAGATTATCGTGATAATTATTTGCTGGAAAACAAACAATCAAAAGATAAAGCTTGATGAATTTTATGTATCACATTAAAATCCATTGAAAAAAAAAATGAGGATGACAGTAAAAACACATCTCACTTGAACAAATACTTTTTAAAATGCTTTTTTTCCCAAAATGCAAGTTTTTTGCATGTATCAATACCTGATTATAGCTAAAACTCTAAAATATATATATATATATATAATCATTTCAATTTGAATAAGCATGCAAAACCGGAATATTTTTGATTTCTGATGGGGCTCTACTTGAAGAAATAACCTGGAATGATAAGACGACATCTGGCTAGACTCTTATCAGTTCCTTTAGCAATAAAATGAACTTCAAGTAATCTTTAAAATGCTAGATTTAACAGTACATTGATTTAAACAAAAATAATGCCTTCTTGTAAAGAGGAACTGTTGTTTTTTATTGATGTGACAATGACAAAATAAGAAGTTACAGATAATGAATTCCGAGAAACTAGATCATGTTTTTTTTTTTTTTTCCCTGCTGAAATGTTAGTATTTGAAGATATGCCAACCTGAGGTAGGAATTTGCTGTTTCCTCTTTTCTGTGCAAGTAAAATGACTTCCATATAATAGCAAATAAGGTTTTTCATTAGAAAAATTCTTACGAGATTTCAGTTAGAATTCTCTCTGGTCAGGTGGGATGACCACTCCCCAGCATCACTTGAGGTATAAGCAATTTCTAATCAGAGTCTCAGGTCTGTAATTTTGCCACGTTACCACAGCTCTGATCAGATGTTCTGGAATTACTTAACAGTGACCAGAAGGCTGAGTCCTTTTTTTACTTTTTTCTTCATAATTTCCAAGATTAGGATGGAGAGCAGGTGGCACATTTCCTTTGTTTTGAGGACAGGAACCTTAAATAAACTGATCTTTACAATTGTTGTCCTTTGCCTTGGAACAGGCATGATTAATTTTAGTTTTTAAACCATTTTTATTTGTATTTATTTATTTATTTTTGTTAGAGCACTAAACTGATTTAAGAAACATCAGTATTCCTAGCATCCCTCTCTGACTTCATTTGAAAACTTGGACAAATTATTGTATTACATCTTTGTGTCTGTTTTCAATCTGCAAAATAAGATAACATTATGGGTCTTGCTCCTATCTGTATTACATTACTTTAGTGAGTACTTCAGGAGTATTTTTTTTTAAGCGCCATCTTTTTCTATAGTTCTTTTGCCATATAACTGATAACTATGTTGTAGAGTTTAAATTTCCTTTTTTTTCTTTTTTACTTGATCTGTATCTATATTTTACTCTTAATATTATATATTTTCTAAAAGGTTTTTTGGATCTTTTTATCTTTTGACTTAAATTCTTACAGATATAGAGTTCCAAAGTAGCTGATCTTCTGATCCTGAGGTAGGAAAATTAAAGTTAGTAGATACAATTAATCTGGACTCAGTTCCCTGCCAGAAGAAAAATGTAATTTCCTTTGGTGAATGAGCTACAGCCTAACGTATCTTTCTGATATGACTTGGGAGCACAGTGTTCTGGAATGTGCCACCCCATGGCATGCAAGTAGCAGTCTTCCCATCTTATAGAAGTTCTTAGAGGAGTTCCTTCAAGTAGGTTGGAGAATGTATAATTCTCATTTAAAAAAAAAAAAAAAAAAAAGTAAAGAAATGTGTGACTGGATATTTATCTTTAAGGCTTTATAGTGGATGAAACACCTGTGGTTCCTCTGTTACCAATCGTGGTATGAGACTCACTGGCCTGCATGAGGAGCCCAGTGGAACAGCTGTGCTGTACTTACAGAAGGGCGCTGCGGCTTCTGGGGTGCTTGGTGAAGCAGCAGTATTTCCATAAAGCCTCCAAAATCCTTCCAGCAGTATAATGCAAATTCAGGATCACGCTAAACTCTTTGCTGCTGGCAATGGGTTATTTTACTTATCTATTTATTTATTTATTTATTTATGCTTCCCCTGAAAGCTTTAGCATTTGTACTCCATTCACTCTCAGATGCTACACATAACTGCAGAATTACATCATCTTTTAAGAAACAAGGATCTTCACTCTTCGTCTTGAGTGAGCCACATTCATAAATGAAGAAAAGTGACTTTTTTTCATGTACCTCTTCCTTCCGAGGTGAGCTTTGGGTTGAGTAGCTGAGTTGGAACAGCTTTAATTAATAACTGGGATTTCTGGTGGCAGGTGAGGATACAGGCAATAACCTATCACTCTAGAGCAACAGAGTACGTTGATGATGAAGAGGTGTTTTTCTAGTAACCTCACAGTAAAGTTAAAGGCTGTTTAGTGATCTTGGTGTAGAATTTACCAAATCTGACGTATCATTTAGTAAGTAGATACAGTTGCACCTTTACAAGGATCAGGAACAAACTGTGAAAGATGTATTCAGAATAGGAACTTCCATTCGCCTGCCAGAGTGCACCTTGGTACATGCTTCTTCATTAGAGTATAGGATCCTAAAGTATAAAATCCAAGAGAAGAGGTCTTGTCTAAAATAAACCACCACAGACAGATTGCAAATTGATTTACTGGAGAGAGCGTTGTGAGTTTACCAAGTCATTTGAATGCTATACAATTGTGAAAAGATAGGCTTATTTTAATTAAAAGCAATTTTGAAAGACACATCGGTATAAAATTCTGTTCTCTGTACCAGAGCAAATCTCTCCGCTAACACCGCTTTGAAATGCATCTCATTTAAATTTGCAAGCATATGGCCAAGAGCCACTCTCTCTACCTGAAATAAGAAGATTCCACCTGGACAAAGGCTTATCCTCCTGGGAGCTTGCATTGCTGGACCCTTACTCTTACCCATCTTGTATTCCCTTACTCTGCTTTCTTTCCTTTTAAAAACACAGTGGAATCCTTTTAAATAGATGACATTATCTCATCTAATGCATCTGTAATACTGTTTGAGACATCAACACTCAGGTTTTGTAAAATCACACCACTTTTTGGATTTACAGACTTATTAAAATGTTCCCAGTTGTTCCTTTTGTTCACTGGGCTGAGAAAGAGCTATTTTTATATTCTATAACCATACATGTAGTATGGGCTTGGAAATTTCACTTGTTGGTAAATATATAGTAGGGAAGAAAGTTTGCTGATGGAATTTAACAGCTGAAAGTTAGGAAGACTGAAAGCCTTCAGAATGACTAGCTATTAAAATATAACGAGCCTCTTGTTTGAAATGATATTCTTGTTAAATCAGCTTCCTTATAACTGTACTACTTAAAGGAATATATGAAATCAGAAACAGTTTTATTAGTGCTTTGCCAGCTGTCTTCCAGAATAGGACCAATATTGGGCAATTAGGAATGCTTGCTTATTTATCTTTTTTTTTTTTTCACTTCATGGGGGTTGAATTTGGATTTTATTTTCATTGTCTTAATATAGATCAAGATTATGACCTGGTTATTAAACCGTAAAAAAGCACATACAATTTATTTTTTTTTAAAGAGATGAATAACTATAGGAAAAAGATAACAATCCAAGTTGAAGCAGCTTGTCTTTTGTCCGTAAGCAGCATTTTTACTTGGCTGGCAGCACTGTTTAAAAAACAGTAAGGCAGGAATTATTGCCCTAGTGCCTGTGGGAGCTGAGCTATGCTGTAACAAGGTTTACAGAGGAGGAAAAGATGTCTGTAGGGCCACTAAGACCCCTATGCTTATAGACAGGTGGCATGAATGGTGCTGAATGGGTGGTATCATAGCTTTGTGCTCTCACAATAGGCTGATCAATGCAAGTACAGACACTTTTCTATGGATGAGGTCAAGGGATGATTACTTTTGGAACAATGAAGTAATTTGGAGTAGATGTGCAGAGCTACACTTTCCTAACCACCCCGCTTTAGGGCTCAGTTTGACAACATACATTCCTTGGTAGTATTCCTGGCAAAGCCAGAGTTTACGTATGAATCATGAAACCAACTATTTTCCCCATTAGCATATGTTTATAAAGATTGGGAGGGGTATTATAGAAAACTACAAAATTCCTGTATGTGACATCAAACTTGTTTTCCCATTGCACATCCTTAATGCTTAGATTTTCTTTCAGAAATATCAACCTAAAAACAGTCAGACAAATCAAGTAGAAATATAGAAATTACGGAGTTAGCTGTGCTGCTTTGGCAGACTTTATGTAAGCATTAGAAGTTGAGTTCAGCAGTCAACAGGTTTCAGACCATTTTCAGATGACTGTGAAGAGGGTGGCATTTGCTGGCTTGGAAATTCTTCAGATCTTGACCATAACACTGCTTAATGGAAGGAAAAGGCAGGATTTTATTCTGTCTCTTGACATAGTTCTGGGTGCAGTCCAGCTTGCCTAAAGTTTATGTGTCAAGATGTTGAATGTTTAATCTAAGTTAGCCATTGGGCTTTTTCCTGTGGTCATGGAGGCTGCTGCAAGGGCTGATTCACCTAAGACTAAAATAAATAGTTATGTAGTATCAGTAGCTTTCTTAAGGCCATTTCTAAGGTCTCAGAGAAATTGAGCCATAGGGAAAATGCTGAAGGAAAAGATGTACTTGTTTTTAAGAATTGATATAATTATCATTTTTGTAGCACTGGAGGGGTGTCATTCTTCCTGAAGTGAGTTCACTCATAAGTTACCCGTATTGGCCCATTTTCTGCCAGAAGACAAAAATAAATAAATAATAATGAAATAAAATAAACAATAATAATGACTAAATGAAAAAAAACACGAGAAGTTCTGTTGGGTGTTCTGCACTGGCATTTCATTATACTAATGCAAGACTAATTTGAGCTTAGCTTTGGGGGTTTTAACTCCAGCTTTGACATTATGTTTTGTATTGCATTTAGAAAATAGCTGCACTTCATGTCTCATTTGCTGTAATGTCAGCAAGATACATAATTTCTGTAATATCACTTGTAATAAATCAGGACATTACTCATCTCATGAACTTGTGAAGATGATCACAGAATTTTTCTATGTAAAGTCTTGATTAAGTAATTTAAATTTTATCCCAGTGACAACCCTTGGTTGGGCTGCTTGTATGCTAATATTGTGTTGCCTTCCAGAGGCAGCAACCATCGCAAGGCAGTGCTGCTAAAGATCTTAATTGTCTCAATACATCTTGGTGTGCTTTAATGCCACTAAATTAATTATGCAATTTAATACTGTTATTAAGTCTTGAATTGCATTGCTTCAGCAGAAACATAAAGCTAATGTGATTGTGTGCCATAGGGATGGAAGCACCTGTGTTTTTAAAGGCTTGTTCTCCAACACTGCAATTTTTCAGTAAATGTCTAGTTCAGAAGGTTGACAAAACATTCTGCTCATGTGCTTCTGGGGGCCACTGAAGATGTTACATGTAACTTACAGTCAAAGGGCAAAAGGCACAATTACAAGATGTCTTCGGAAGAGAGTATAAGAAATAAAATTGGCCATTGCCAATAGGTTGAGCGCCTATAGAAGCAAAAAATATGTTAATAAATCACAGTTGTAATGCATCATACCCCACATTCCAGGGAAAGGCATTAATAAACAAAATTAAAACCAATAATCCTTGCCAATCTGTCCTGGAGATTTTGCTTCTTAACTTCAAATTTGGTTATTGGCTTAAAGACATTTTTTTTTTCTTTTTGTACAAAGCTTAAAAACTAGGTACTTGAAAATTATAGTATTGCTGCCAGCAGTTTTTCACGTCACTTTGAGATTGGCCTAATATGGCTAAGCTTTCATCAAAGAGGAAGGTGGGCTCTCAGGATACTCTGCCTATAAAGGCAAAGAGAACAGTTGTGAATCCTCTCCCAGTTTCTGAGGAATCCTATTTTTCTTGAATACTTAAAAATCTAAATCACCTCCACTTATGTCATCTACCAAACCAACCAAACAAACAACCAAACAAAAAAAAAAACAAAAACAAAAAACAAATCATTTTGTTTGCTTCACAGAGCATCACTGAAAACAGTATACACAGGAAAAACAGAATCATGAGGCTTTAAGGCACATCACTTTTACTGTGAGTGTTGCATATGAATGTATAGAAAAAAATACTACCAATCTTTGATTTGAATTGAAACCGAGAAAGAAATGCATATACCCCAAAAGTATCATTATCCAAGCTAGAAAATGCTGATGGGCTTACTATCGGTTCTCAAAGGAAATGTCTACTTCTACGTTTTATCTGGATGACAGCACTTCCATTACTATAATGACATGTAAAATCATGGAATAGTAAAGCAGTACTGCAGCACAGGACTGATTGTAGCGATCAGCCAGAAGTGCCTGTTCTTACGATATTGCTGGTAGAGGTCAAAGCCTACATCCAGTGCTCATGGCTTCTGGTTCTATCCTGGCAGGTTCTCTTCCATAGATATTGTGTGTATAGATCTCATCAGAGCTTAATCTCATATATCAGCAACTGAATTAATGTACTTCTGGAGTTATTTACAGTATTTTACTCATATCATTTCAACTGAGTAAATGTGTATCAACAACAAATTTTACTTCCCTCAGCAGTAATCAGTTACTCGCTTTTTGCGTCACTCAGAACTAACAAATAAATTCCACGCAAAACCAAACCTGTATTACCTGAGCAGAAAAGTTAAAACATGATAGGAAGACCATTGGCTTGTTTCCCTTGGGCTGTCTGTCTAGTCTTAGCATAGTATTGGCATTGGGATGACATAGTATACTTTGTAATTTTGAGAATCTGATTTGTTGATTAAATTGTGAGTTTGATGACGAAACATGGCACTACACAAGGGTTTGAAATTAGGGTTGTTGTCATTACAAAATGTCAGTATATCACAATATATAGAACCCCATTCAGCTGGTACCTTATACAGGGCCTTATACATATATATGTGTACAACATACGTTTTTTTTCTGTCTGGCTTAATTTAAGTTTTGATTTTTTTTTTTACTGTTGGTTTTCCAAAAATGAAGAAAGAACCATAACTTACCAGTTTAAATAAATACCATTCTTACTGGCAATACTGTTTTCAGATTGCCGGAGATGAACGCTGCTACTTTTTTACCAGCAAAAGCAAAGCAAGGCAGTGTTCTTCCTGGAGAGCAAACTATGTGTAGATGATACGTGCCCCCTAGAGGTCCACAGACATCAAAACAGTCCTCGTTTTACCTCCACCATCACACTTGCATACATGGTGAAGCCTGGACATCCCTAGTGCAAAGGGATATTGTCTGCAGAGAGTTCATGGTTTTGTTTCTGTATCTACCACACAGTATGCTGTCCTTGAGCCTGACAGCCATGCCATGTCCATTTTCTGCTATAGATTTTTTTTTTCCAAGCGTGTCTCATTCATTTGCCTGTGTGTTTCAGAAGCAGAGCAAGCTGTTAACTTACACACCTGCATTAACTCTAATTGTTACTTATGTTGGCTGCATTATCCACTAGTGATTCTGCAGCTGTCATTTCCTGAAGGGCACTTTGTAAAATATAGTGGAGATAGGTAGCTTTTTTTTTAATTATTATTATTATTATTTTTAATTTTGTAAGATGACTGGTTATTTTAAATGGCAGTTCTTAATTTAACTCTGGGGGGACAGTATTTATTTTTAGAAAGTGTTGGTAACTAATAACTCATTAAATTTTTCTTCCTACATACCATTTCTTTCTTTTTGTCCTCCTCCTCCCTTCTCCTTCCTTCCTCCCCCCCCCCCCCCCCCCCAAAAAAAAAAGTTTAACTTTTTTTCATTTATGTACACATTCAAACATATTTTAAGATGTTAATAGGGGAAATAAATTGCTGAGCTGTTTTTTCCAAAACTGATTTTCTGGACGCTAATTGAATCCCAAATTAAACATAGAACTTTAGCCTCAGTTGCACAGAAAGCCATGCTACAAGTGATTTGCAACAGAGAGGCTTGCAGGTTTTCAGACAGCTGTAAAGGTGTGTTATATTACCAAGGCACGCTGATGATCTGCCCCAGCCAGGGTCGGGAGCGTATCCTTGCAGTGAGTGCTTCTTTCTGTTTGTGCTCATCAGCCCAGCTGTCTGTGTGGTTGTTCACAGTGATGCAGAAAGATCACTAGCAGTAAGTTGCATTTTTAGCCATGAGAAATTTCAGTTAAAAGTCAAAATCAGCAGCTTCACCTGTGCTGCTGTTTGTTACGTTAGATGTTGCTGTAATCTGTAGCAGGTACGTAGCTGTCTGCGTTCTGCCCTGGTGCTTACGTACAGGTAGGCATTATAAAGAGAGCTGCCGGTCTCCATGTAGCGCGCCAAGACCCTAAACCAGCAACCTGTACCTTTGGATGCTGGCATCAAAGAGCTGCAGCTGTCAAATCACACAAAGAGCCTTTCCTGGATAGCAGGAGCATAACAATAAACCCTGTTTGTGTTAAACACCGAATAATTGTGTGTTTTGTACCAAATGGAGCCATAGCATGTGGGAGCTAATTTTAAGCCTCAGCCACCCAAAAAGCAACCATCCTGGGCTGCAGCTAGTGGGGGCTCTGGCCAGTCCACAGCAGCTCCTCACTGCCAGCCTGTCCTCCTGACACTCCAGCACGGGCTCTCCATAGGGCATGGTCCAGCAGGAAATGTCCACCTGCTCTGGACAGTACTGTCGTGCAGAGTTTTGCCCTTTCTTAATTACATTTCCTCAGAGGCATTGCCATCTTGTCTCACAGAGGCCCTGCAGCCCCCCTCCAGCACCTTGCCACCAACACCAGGTGCAGAGGTAAATTCAAGACACGTTAGCTGCTTTTTTCAGCCCCCAAGTGGATTTAGTGAGTCTGAAAGAGGTTTAATTCAAGCAGATGAAGTTACAGCTGGTGCGTCTATGGCTCTTCAGTGTGGAAGGAGTTGAACATTTAATGTTTCACAACCTTTTTTTTTGGTTTGTTTTATGTGTTTGAATATAAAGTCTGCATTGCAGCCAGTGTCTGGGTTCACTTAGGGGATTATTTAAGGTTTACGTACACATACCATTAACTGTCTTTTGATGTTTAAGAGTGAATTTTGATAGGTAAGTGTGGGAAGTGATTACACCTCTTGCCAACAGCTAATCTCTTTTCTGTGCTTATAAACATTTTCTTTAACCCAGTCACTTCTCATCAGAAGTTTCATTATATATATGTATACGTTATATATATATATATGTATACATGTAGTGGGGCCTAATCTGAATCAAAATAGCAGGATAGACCAGAATATTTATAGACTAATGCGTGGATGAAAGGGACTTATAAAACAGTTGTTATGGGTATCAATTTATGATTGCATGAAGTGAGCACTGAGGTTGGGACTCACCAAACCAGATTTAGATGTGCTGTGTAATGGGTGGAGGACAGTAGGTACTCCCAGAGCTTACTTCATCTCATTCTAAGGCCAACAACTAAAATATATAAGCTCTGTTGAAGGGTCCTTTGATGGGGCAGTTTTCCTGCATTAACTGCACAGAGTCTGTTCGGCTCAGAGGTGGATGCCTATAACTGTAAAGGTAAGTGGAACCACATCCTAAAGTATTAATGCTCCTATCTGTGTACAGACTACTGAGTTTCCTGGTTTGACCTGTTTAGCTGTGATTATCTGGTAGTGCATACGAAATTATACATGACATTTAAGAAAAGTTTATTTTTAAAAAAAATCTTTGTTTTCTTAAAAAAACAAAGGTGCAAGAAGTCAGCCATCAGTAAGCACCCGAAGGAATTAAAGTCTAAGAGAGTTTCTAAACACTTCTTAGATTTTAAAAAGTTTTCACGATTGTCAGCTACATAGAAAATGCAAGTAACAAAGAACAGTTAAACTGAAGTACTTTCCTTAGTAGTATTATTTCCCGCTGTTTCTTTTTTTTTTTTTTCCCTAACTGCTTGTTCAACTATTTATTTTCAGACACTGTAGTGCACTTACTAGATATTTGTATGTGAAGTAAAATGAATTGAACACTTTCAGGCTGAGCAGATCTAACAATAACTGCAAAATAGCTATTCAAATTTGCCAATAAAATGCTGAAGTCACTATTCTGCAGTAAAATGAATGTGATATCTCTAGACAATCATTTTTGAGCTATGGGACTACCAAATTAAAATTATGCCTGAAATGTCTGGATTTTGTTCCACCGTACTTCTAAAAACCTCAAAATGAAACAAAACTTTCTGACATAATTATTCAGCAACAGAAACACATTTGGCTGAGTCAGTGCTATGAATTAACATCTTTTCAGTGAGAAAGTTGTTTACGTTTGGGAAAGTTGTCTAAATTTGGGACACTAATCATTAGTTTTTCTTTCAGTTAAACTAGATTAAAGGAGCATAAAATTATTGTTTTTAGTCATTCTCAAAAAATAAAAAGTTGAGCAAGAAAAATGGACTGTTGTGTGACGTTAAATTCTCCTCTTATTTTGACCTTATGGGATTTTTGCCACAACCTCAGAAATACAGAAGTGGGTTTGGTTAAGTGGGCTGACTTAGTTGAAATGTGCACAATATAGGAAGAGCTTGTCTTTCTAATTAGTGTTTAGAACAGATACAAGACACTAATTTGTCTTTCAAGTCAAAGTTGGTAGAAAGAGTTTGTGCCGCCTTCTGGACTTCCTTCATGTAACCTTTCAAAGCAATTCAACATGACATATAGATTTATTGGGCTAGGGCTAGAGAGAGATGGTCCTTTTATTTTGGAGTTCAAACAAGAAGACCATTGGTACTCACTGAGATCCCTGAATATATCAAGTGATTCATTATTTTACAGATCAATTCCATAGCAAACATGGAGTTAAAATTAATAATCTTGTACATCTTTTAAAGTCCATTTTGGCAGGTCTAGTCTCCAAAATTCAGGCAATGAGTTCAGACCAAAGACATTGTCAGTAGAATTTTTGAACAAATTATGAAAATTTCTGAAAATCTCTTTCTAGTGTATTGTCAGATATATGTAAACAATTTTGTTTCACTTTTGATCTCTAAAGTTACATTTTCTTTTTTTTTAATGCAGTTTAATGACTTTCCCGTATTATCTTCTGAATTCATGACCCACGTTTACTATATTGAGAACGGGGGTCATTATTGTGTTATCTAATTAGAAAGCTGTACATTTCTGTAGTACCTCAAGTTTCAAAAATTCTTACAGACTGCATACAGGCATATACTGTCTGGGAGTCAAGTAGGCAGCTTGCACTTGAAAACACGTTTTATTCGTTAACTAGACAGTACAAGAAAAATATCTTTTTGTAAATGGATTTTTTTTCCTGAAAGTAAAAGAGAAACTCTAAAAATGTGAAAATAAAAAATAAACAACAACAAAAACAACAAAAAGACTGTTTCCAACAGGAAATTCTGTCCTGAACTAGGTGTAGCATCTTTTCCTTCCATATCAGTACAGAGGTATTTTTCAAGCTTATAAACATTGCAGTCTCTCACCATACAGCTTTAATCTTGTCCAGACTGATTCTAACCTATTTCTAATTAGATCCAGTGGAAGAAGTGCCAGGCAGAGATACCTCTTTCAGTCTGAAGACTTTTCTATACCTTCAGCTCAAGACTCAAAAGATTTTCTGCCCTTTAAAGTTCACTGAAAACAGAAGCTGCAGGGTAGCTGTTGTATTATGCCTTTTGCTGATCTTGTAAGGTCATCAGTATTATATCCATAAAACTACTGAAGTGCCTTGTATCTGTTTAGGTATACCCATAGACAGTTGTAGGCATTTTTGAGTATGATAAATGTGATGTGTAGTAGTGTTGTTTTTTTCTTAATAGATTATTTAGGCAATAAAATGCAAATATGTAACTAAATCTCTCAGAGTTTTGAGACCTTCATTTCTCTTCCTCACAGCAAGACTAAAATTGCCCAAAGTTCAGTAAAAAATAAATAAATAAATAAACAAATAAATAAAGACCCAGGAGATCTCCTTTATTTGTTGATAAACTCATGTGAAATTCATACCTTATTATGTACAGGTTTTACCAGTCTGTGAAATTTGTTTCTGGCAGTGAGAAACCTGCTTCATGATACTCTTCTATATAAACATTGGAATTCAATTTCACACTGCAGAGTCAATGTATGTCAATTCATTTTATCAAGTAAACAAAGCAGAAATTACTGTATCCACAGTTCTACTTCCCACAGAAGTAATTCTCTTATTTAAAAGTCTTACTGACACTTGTCTCTAGTGAGATTTTATCAAAATTAAATTAAAAGCAAAGGACCTCACACAGGTGCGCTTTGTGTTTTAGATCAGGTTTCTCATGAATATGGGAAAGTAATCCTAAAAGTCATAAAATGCAATCTTCAGATCTGGAGCTGGAATACAGAGAGCTGCCTGTCCAGATAGCAGCATCTTTTAAGGCATCATAATCACAGATGTGTTAGTAATAGCAGAAAACTCAAATCCTTCTTCTCCATAATGTGCCCCTATACCTGCACCCTAACTCAGGTTCATCAGCCGTGCTGCCTCCCAAATCATGTCCAAGGATTGGTCTTGCAATTTATGGCAGAAATCAAGGACCAATGCCCAGAAGCATCCCTCAAATTGAATTTTCTAGCGCAGACGTATCCATTGTTGTTAGAGTGACTGCTGTTGGCTTGAATAGGTCCAGGATTCATGCTGAAAACTGGGGTGGGATTTGTGGGGGGTTGTTTTTATTTTCTTTTGGACAAGTCTCACAGAAAGGTTAACAGAGGACCAATGAACTGTATCAGCATAGAAGAATGGTTCAAACAAAAAGTGGCATCACTCGCTTCCAGATGTAAAATACAGATCAGCCATCTTCCCTGATTTTATCCTGGGTGTTTTAAACCAAGGTAGAAAGACGTGTGGGAATAAATCTTTTACATGGTTGCTTCAAATGAACTTTGATGTTCTTCACAAGCTGAATGGTCAACTAGTCTTGATCGTTTTTCATAGTGAATAGAGTTGTTACTTACATTGCTGGATTTGCAAACAGTACAAGCTTTTTTGAGGAATCTTAGTTTATTGAAAATTGGGGCAGTGAATTCCAAAGCCCTTTTTCACTATCTGCATGGTTAGAGGAGGAAAACTGGATTCTGGGTAGCAACGGCAAAAAATTAAAATGTAGTCAAAAATGACTGGGAAGAAATTTCTTTATTCAGAATAACTTCAAAAGCTAATTTAATAATGAATTAGTTTATTGCTAATTAAAAACAATAATTTGATGAGAAGGAAATTATTAAGCATTATTAAAATTTGAGTTATAATTGTTAGAAACCATCATTCTTCAGCTAACCTAGGAGGCTTCCATTTTAAATTGTTCTTCAGTCTTAAAAGTGATCCAAAAGTGACTTAAAACTGGCTTTGGTCATAAAGCAGGTTTTTTTATTTTGTTTTTGTTTTGCAGTCATAGTGTGAATAAAAAATGCTTTTTGTCCTTTATATTTCATCTATACAAATTGGTTGAAATTTAATTATTATTTTTTTAAAATGTTGAATTCCTATTGTTGATTCTTGGGTAATGGCATGTAAGAGTTTCACTGGGGACCTTCAGAGACCTCGGTAACAAGCACATGCTATGGAAGCTGTAGTTTTGACAGATGAGAGGTTTGGTGTGACATGGAGGCACTGCTTCATCACTGGAGTGAAGGACTGAAACCAGAACTTGTGTTTTTAAAGGCGTGGAATTACCCTTCCTGGGCTAAAACGTCAAGTCCTCCTAACAAACCCCTGGCAAAATCATTACGGTGTTTATCCGTAACTTTGCAGAGGCAAAGCCCTTTCCAGGCGGGAGGTGGTTAAAGGATGAGCGTGAGTTCCCTGGCTTCTCCTTGCCCGTGTCTCTATGTTTTGCCTTCTTTGCTCGGTGACCTTAGGTGCAGACGTGTTTCCTCGTGCTGCACTTCCTTTGCCTGGTCTGCTGGGAGTAGTGGCACGAACAGAGCATTCGAGTAGCAGCTTGGAAAATAAATTCCTGGTTGTTTCAGGAGGTGGATCTGGAATTACCTTCCGTCAGCCAAATGTTGACCTGGACAACAAAGGGTATCAAAGCATGCTCTTGCAGAGGGGTTTGCCACACTGATGCGTCCAGGCTCCTTCCAGTTAAGGATTGTATGGCACTGTTTGTAAGACAGTTAATGCATATTCCTTCTTTCCTGGCTGCATTTCATCAGGTCTGCTTCCTTTCCATTCATTCTTGCAAATACAGCATCTGTTGTTTTCATGCGGCGTAAGGGCGTGTGCAGATTCGCTTCCCTCCTGACGCATTTCACTGCTGGGCTGTGCGGAGTTAGCAGAGGGAACGGCCGTCCTCCAGAGAGTGTTGTACCGGAGGAGGGAGAGACCTTTGTGACTACAGCAGTATCAGAGCTGTGGTAAAAGGCTGTTTTGGTGTGCAGCAGCGTACGTGGGTAGCCAGTGCCTGTCTCCTTCCCTTTTGAAGATGAATCGGGGTGTCATCCCAGCCTTGTTTGTTTATAGCCTGTCTCGTTCGTGCTCTTTTGGTTCTGTTGTTGTTGTTTACTGAAAACTAAGCATCCGGTAGAGCCAATGCACTCTCTCTGGTCTGCTGCCTCCTTTTTGTAACACCTGGGAGTGAAACCTCTTGGCACGCTGATAAAGGCTGAAACACTGAGCGAGCACATGGAGCATCTGTTGATTCAGAATCACTCTTCTGTGTTTAAGTTATTCAAAGGGGCTTAGAAGCCTCAGGCTGCAGTGGCATGTAATAAATGGGATAATAACGGCACATGGTTCCACTTGGCATTAATTAGAACTAATGAAATGGAACATAGTAGTCAGTGGCTAATCCTCCTACACTTTTGACTTCAGGAATTTACAACCTTTGCAGAGGAAAATGTGTTGCATAGGTTTTAATTATTGTTGTTCTTGCTTCCTCTATGTGACAACTTTTAAAAGCAGCAGTATGTTAAATGAAGCTGAAACTATAATATATGGGATGTATTAGAGGGTTCTTTTTCTTTCTTTTTTTTTTTTCTTTCTTATTTTTGGAGTGAAAATTAGTATTCCAAACCAGCTTTCTAAATTGCTTCGTTCAAAAGACGGCATTTGGGGAAAAAAAGTAAAGCAGAGTTCTTATTTCTGCCCTTGCATTGAGCTGCTCCCGGGGTCTGAGCGGGCTCAGCAGTCCCTATCCCTGTGCATCCAGAGGTGCCAGCTTCCAAGAACAAGCCAGACAGGCTCCCTTGCTGACTCAGCTGCAGACTTCTTTGTATTGTCGTAAGCAAATGGTTTTCCACAATTTGGTCACTGGGTTTGAAAAATCATTTGAAATCATTGTGACTGTATGTAGCCCCTTGGGGTAGGTGGGAGCAACCCGAATGCTTGTCAGTGCCATCTTATTACCAGTGTTCCAGATCTGTGCAGTACATGGAGGCTTGAGTTGTTCTTACTGTTTTCAGCTTAGTGGTTTTGTTTGTTTGTTTGTTTATTTTTGTTTAAGAAAAAAAGGCTTCTGTTTTCTCTTGACCCAGAGGGTTACTTTGGGCTTATATGTCTGTGTCTCTGCCATGTGTCTGCAATCTATTCTAATAGTTCCTCCTCTCTCTTTTGTTTTGTTCACAGCCTACATGCTGACACACTACCAGTTTTGTTTCCAAAAGAGGAGTTCACAGAGCTACACAGTGCCTGATCCAAGCAGCCGCGTTGATGTTCTTCACTGGACCATGTAGGTAAAATTCAAAAATATATATATATCCACAGTGTGTCTTTCCAAGTATTGAGCATATCAGGAAACAGCTGATTTTTGGTAACAGTGTTCACTTTGCTAAGTCAGGTTCTTTTGGAATTTATCAACCACAAAATCATCGAGTAAGGCCCTCCAACTTTGTGATGTGTTTTATTCTGAACAGGCATGCAGCTGTAGACCATCATACGTAAGTGTTTAGGCTACTTGCCACATCTACTTTCAGATGATGCTGTGAATGCTAGGAACACTGTAATGCCTCTCGTTCCTGTAGGTATACCTGAGCTAACTTACAGTAATGTTACTGTAGTAACATTAGTGGCTGCAGTGGTTCAAATTTTGGCTTAGGCACAAAACCCAGCAGAGAAATTGAATAAATTCTCAAGAAGTTGGCAAACCTTGGGCTTCTTGTTTTTACAACTGCACAGTTAGCAGAATAAGAACTGGGCTGAGCAGGTTTGCATGAATGAACCTCTGTGCCTGTTTTAAGAGTATAACAGTATCATGGTTTGGGTAAGTGAGTGAAAGATACTTTCAGGTTATTCCTGCTAGTTATCTTGAGCTTCTGCACAAACCATCAAGTCTTCCGTGAATTTCAGACAAAACAGAAAATGTAGCCCATATTTCACCTCCAGCATAACTACCTGCAGAATAATTGAGTCTTGCTATAGTAGAGATGATAATCCAACAAGGAAAATTCAATTTCCAGAAAACTCTGTTTTCCCTTCTGGTTTTAGTATGGTAGTTGAGTTTATTTTCAGCAAGTCATTTCTCCCTGTGAAAGTAAATCTAGGCAAAGAACTAAATTGTTCCAGATAAATTGCTAGCATTCGTTATCACTTGTCTGCTTTCTCCCTTGTATGTTACACTGTTTTATGACTCAGTTGCAGTGGCATTTAAAATGATTTACATGAACTGTGGATTGGTACGCTACAGCATTAGCATTGTATTTGGTGTTTCTTTCACATTTCTTACATGTTTTTGTAAAACTTCCACCCTGCTTTGTATTTCTGATTTTGTGGAAATGAACCATAAACATGGGTTTGTAGCAGTGGTTTAGATGATCTGTATTTACACATATAGCCCCACTTCTTACACAGAAAACTGCTCTCCTCACATACTTGCTTTAGGGACTGTGGCACTGACAGTTTATTGTGATTGTTTCTGGAGTGTGTTGAGACTTCAGTCACTCAGTTCTGTCTGTATTGAGAAATCTTCTAACCAAGACATCTTAGAAAAGCATTTGTGTAGCATGATAGCTGGATCTTTAAAGCAACAAGCGGCTCAGATGACTCCTGAAGCAAGGCTTATCCTGCTTTCATATTGTGAAATTAGGACATAACATCTTGCACGCTGTTACACAGCTGGCCGTATTTGATTACAGTTGTTTTTACCTTTAATGTTGTGTTGGCCATATTCCAGCTTTACTTAGAAGTTTTTTTGTGTGTTATGTGTATGGTAAAGACTTACAGTTTTTTTTTGCAGGTGACAGGTTTTGTGAATAAAATACTGAAAACACATACATTTCACGTATGAGAGTCGTGTTCCTTGGTGAAAATCTTCCAAATCTTCCTCAGCTTGTAACTAAGGGGCAGGGAAGCAATCCCAGAACACATTCGTTATGCTGGATACTGAGTCTGAGGAGAATGTCTTTTCTGTAGGTTTCAGAGGCACAACTATCATTTGACAGGAATTTTTAAATTGATGCTGAAATTCAGAGTATCCCAGAGGAACTAGAATTCAACTGTGTTCAGTTTTAGCCTAAAAGGAAAGTAACAAAGAAAGTACTTGGATTCATATAATTCATTTCTGCAAAATTTGTTACAGTCCACATCTCTCTCCCTTTGTAAGGTTGCGTTTGTGACTTAGACTGTAATATAATAATGTGGAAACACTGAGCATAAAGTAATGGCTTAAAGCACCAAAATGTATACTTCAGTCTACAAGAAGCATATTAGTATAGGTTTCAGAAAGCCAGAAATGACTATCAGATTGTTTGTTTTTCAGAGTCTAAATTAATAACAAAGCCATTCATGTAAATATGTGTAATGGATTGCGTTCTGTTTACACTGTTGTGTTACATCCTCAGGGATTATATGTATGAAGAAATAATACAATAATGTGCTTTACCACCCACAAAGGTGCATTGCATTAAACAGAATTTGTCAGCTCATCTGAACACATTACATTAGTTGAGAGGAGCAGCATCATTTTGCTTAGCAAAGGTACATTAGCTTTGCTCTTTGGACTGTCAGAATCAAAAAATCATATCTGAACGCAAGGGTAATGGTCACTATGACAAGCATTTGTCATTTAACACCAAGTGATGTTTGTGCTCCAGTAGCTTTTAGCAAAGTATAGATGTCTGCAAAGTTTGTGGTACAGATCAGCTCTCTAATATGAAGTACAAAGTCCAAGACAATTGAGGTAACTTTCGAGTCTGTACTACTTAATGGCTGATCTGAAAGGAGATAGGGAAATATCTTTTCTTAGAAAGTTTGTACAGCAACATATTCATGTTGATTATTTTTAAAAATAGTGTTAAAATTCATTCATCTTTGTTTTGTTTGTTTTGCATTAATAAACGTGATACAGATTCTTTCTGTACATTTAAATATCTTCTTTAAACTTTATTAAATCAACAAAATCTATTACTTTGAAGGGAGTTTGTGCTTTTAACTCTAGAGCATCAATGTTTGATACTCTATATACTTGCTTTTCTTCATTATCCCATGAAGCATCATTCAAACTCTAAACCCAAACCTAATGAGAACTTTTATTTTTATTTAATTATTCATTTAGTTTTAGAATTGGTAGTAGGTTAGAGGAAAAGATCAGGCTTGAAAAAAAAAGAATAACCAATTCAAACCGTATGTAGTTTGTGAATACAGTTGTCATGAGTTCATAATCTAAGCAGCCAGATCTTACATTGCTTACTTGCTTTGTTCCTGTTTAAACAACTCCCCTTTGAAGTGATTTGGCTTGACATTATTTCAGGGGAAGCATCACAGTTCAGACCATTGTATATTTATGGCTAGTGTGTTGAGTTAATGATTCGTCCACGAGGTATAGGGTGCTATTATGGTTTTAAAAGATGATTAATGGCTGAAATCAATTTTATACAGGTAACTTCCTTTTTGGCTGTAGTTATTTAACTGAATCCAAGCAGTGGCTATTGATGGTGAAGGGAGCACATAGACTGGGGTTCAGTTTGTTCATTCATATTCACTTAGTCATAAATAAAATACTTGAATTACTTGTAGTAGAAAAGGTGACACAAATCATTTGTAATATGAATCCTGAGAGAAAGTGTATACTTTATCCTAGAATGAAATTTGTTACTTAAATGAAGGATGGAAACATTTACAAATTTAAATTTAAGTATACAAAATATAATTGTTTTCAGATGTAATTCCCTCTAGAGTATAGTGTAAACAATTATTTCATTACATGCATTAAAAACTGAAGTGGACTGGTTATGTCTGAATTCCATTGCTTCTAAAACCCCTAACTTTTGTCAATGAAGATCTTTCAGTACCTTTTTTTTTGGAGGGGAGACTATTAGTTTTTGGAATTGCAGAATTCTATTTCCTCTGGCATTTAAAAAAAACCCTTGGGTTTTCTTGTCACGTACTTCACCAGACTGATCATGTTTAACTTGTGAGGACTGACTAGTTTGCAGCTGTAGGTGGTATGTGAGATACAGACTTCAGGAAGAGCATGATTTCCATAACCACTTCAAAGGAAATACATTATAAATAAAATACATTTCTCTGGGGGCTTACAGAACCATTCTGTTTATAATTTAAATTACATTAAGCTAAGTAAAATAGTACAGTAAAACCCTCAAGGGAATTAAGTTTGAACATTACATTACTTCCATTAATTGGAAGTATTTTACTCTCTCTCTAATAGTTTATTTTTCATTGAATATATATATAATTAAAAGTATTGTCATTATAACAGGACTCGTTCTTTCCCATTCTGTGTTCCAAGCACTTCTGTTCAGTTTATCGCAATAGTTTTGTTTGCCTACCATCCTTCATTTCTCACTGCTTTATTTCTGGTCACTATCCCTCCAAGCATCAGAGTACGACAGAAGATGACCGTTGCCATTTGGCAGATGTTCTGCTTAAGCAAACTCATACTGGAACTGAGACTCCTGACCAGCCTGAAGTTCTGCATCATGCCTGGGGAGCGTAAAGCTTTCTTTTGTTAGAGTATTTTAGAGTCTGCTCATCCAAACCGCACAGCTTGCTTCTTCCAGGTTATTCGCAGAGGTAACTGTTGCGTGGGGGCTGTAGGATGTGAGAATCCGCTTGTCTCCCTGCTTTATAAATTTTACTTTTTACTTATAAAACTGAGAGAAAGGGAGGAGATTCTGTACAAAAGTACGTACGTGCATATGTGTATGTGTGCATTTTGCATATCTGCAGATATAATGCCATACATGTTTGTGTATGTGTATGCATCTGTGTGCAGAAATCGTATGATTTGGTATACATACAGTTTCCTTTCTTTTCTTGCTAGAAATTTATGCCTATTCAGTTTCATATGGAATCCTAATATCATATCCTACTTTAAACCATTTGAAGATAATATGACTTCCAGAAGAGGGTGACAGGATTAGCACTAGTAAAATTTTGGAATACCTTAGAGAGATACCTAATTCTTAGAGTGTTTTATTCTTCTTTCCTTTTTCACCCTATAGCAAGAGACCATCCAGCTTGAACTAAATCAGGTTATCATTCTGAACAGCAAGGAAGGCAGTAAATCTGTAGTGCCAGGCTCCTCTAATATTTGCAGATTTTCAATATGGTTATCTGTAGAAATGATCTAAGCACATATAAGCCTACAGAAGCTGAAGCAGCTTGTAAAAGCGGTGCAGTCCCATATGGGATACTTAACTCCCATTTTAGAGTCAGCTTTAAACCAGCTGCTAACTTCAAATTAATTCTCATGTAAAGTTTAAAACAATCTCTGTGCTTCATATCAATTAATCTCAAGTGACTCTTTTTTTTTTCCGCCATGGGAAAATAGATCTTTATAGCTAAATAGCAACAATATTGAAAAAAAAAAAAGAAGCGGTGCACCAATTTTCCCCTAATTTATGAAATGTTTGCATTTTAAAGAGCACGATCAAAGGGCAATAGTAATTAAGCTAATGCTGGATTGAATAAAAACTTTACTTACTTGAGAGTCATGTTAAACTAAGCAAACCTTGGAGGGGGAGAAGGTAGTACAAGATATAAAAGCTTAAACATGTTTTCTATTGACTCAGAACCATAAAGTTTTATGAAACTTATAAGACTTAGTTGCAAAAACCTAAAGAAATTACTACTTCAGGCAGTTGATTTGAAAAGGAAAGTCATTTAGTTCCAAAATGTCCAAAAGTTTTACTGCATTTTTTTTTCTACCTTCTGTACATAAGATAACAACTTGTCTGGTCTGTTTGTCTTGTTACACTGTTCTTAACAATCATCTTGCCACTAATTTGTACCTTTCATGTTGTCTCTCCTGATTCTATAGTGCTATCTTCATATCTGTTTTTATTTTATTTTCACCACAGTGGTGAGCAAATGAAAGATTGCAATACTAAAATCAGGTTATTTCAAGATGTGTTAAATTACTTAAACATAGAAAAATGTTTTTAGCACGCAGAAGTAAATGTTTTACAGCAGTACACTGTATTACAGTAATTATAATAAAACATACTGCATTGATATAGATGTTAGCCATCTCTTTCTTGTTTTCATATTTAGCCTATGCATTTTCTGGGGAATTTATTGTGACTGATGTGTTGGTGGCTGCTATCAAAATACAAATAACAAAAGATATAATAGTGGAGGTCTCAGTTCAGCTGCAGTAGGTAATCGATCTTGCTTTGAAGCAGAGAACGTAGGAAGAAAGGAAATGGTCTAAACATAGAAGCTGCATTTGTACTTCTTTTTTTCTGGGATTTTTCTGCCTTTTTCATTTTAGACTTTAGATGAATAAGCGATTAAAAAACACAGCTTTATCTTCAGTTCTTGGGCACGGTGTATCACTTGTGCATGAAGGCTGGAGGGTTTGCAGTCAGCTCTAGCAAGATGGTCACTGCTGATTTGCCCAGTGCTGGGCGAATTACAAAGGTTATGCTTTCATGACAGTGTATAACTTCTGAGAAATGCCTGCATTTTATTGGGATGCTATTGCAGAGCTGATTCTACCAAGTAAATTGCCAAGGGCTGATGCCTTAAGGTACAGCGATTCTTCGAACCCCAGAGCCTCAAAGTCAGCCCTGGTATTGACACAGATGTAACTTAATGCAGTAGTTTGCGTGTGAGAAGGAAAGGAATCCTTGGTGCTCAAAGCATTTTAAAATCTCTGCTTCTTCGGTGAGGATTTAGAGTAAGTGTCTTTGTCTGAAGCTCATTGTTTCAGGACAGATTCAGCAAGTCCTAGCTTAGGCTTGCAGAATACGTGGATACCCTGTATGAGTTAGGGTCACCTTCACTGCAGCCTGGAATTACATTGTTGGGGAGTTCTTAAAGCTTATTGTGGGCATTAATAGAGAAGAAAAAATTAATAGTGTGCCTGTAGGTTTTTCTATGCAAGATACTCCATCCCTTATGAGTATTGCTATTTTATACTATTAACAGAGGGACTGCACTGACAGACTGAGGAATGGAGCTTATGAATTTTTGTGTCCTAGCTGTAAAATGAGTGATTCACTATGATTCTTCAATTTCAAACTTCTCTCAAATTAATTAAAGGATTAATTTAATTAGTTAAAAGGATTGCTGTTGTTGCTTTGATTATCTTAAAGTGAAATGAAAAGTATTTTTAACAGCAACACGACAGTAGTTTATAGATCTCTGGTTGGAAAGTAAACCAGAGATGAAAGAAACTCATCAAGAAATTTGTAGATATCACCAATCAAAACCCAGAAGAAATAGCCCAGGGGAAAAAAAAAAAAAAAAAAAAAAAGCTCTTTTATGGAATCTTTGTGATTAATGAGTTGTTCATGGCCAATTTGTTTAAAAGCAAATTTTGTTGTTGATTTAAAAACAGATGCAATAACACACACACAGAAAAAAAATATATTAAAAAAAAATCACAGCAAGTTGAGGTTAATAAACTGTTGCTTGAATGAGCTTTAGCTTAAGCAGCATTTTGCTTTGCTATGTCAAAGGTTGGTGCTGGCCCCTGATATGTTCAGAAGCTCAGACGTGTGGACAGAGTGGGGCATTTTTTGGTGTCTCCTGGGTGTTCAGCCCCTGAGACTGTCCCAACTTGGCTCGTTGGGGCAGGTTGAGGGGGGTGAGGAGGCAGCATGGGCAGTCTGGGGTCAGCTCACTTCCCCAGGACCTGCACATCCTAAAAGGTGAAGATTCTAGTGATAGTTCTCATCACTTGGCTAAAAAGCACTGGTCACATATTTCATTTTTTCACATCTATTTCTGTATATGGTCAGAGGGATAGTATTGAGAAAGTTATTGCCTGTAAGACACTGAGGAGGTATGCCGGTGAACTTTCTGTCCAAATCAACTGTTTTCTGTCTGTCTTATGTTTCTGGTAGGTTCTAAGGACTGGCTTTTATTTTCTGAAATTTAATGATTTCCTCTAAAATATTTGAAAAAGTTTTGACTAATAATTCCATGGTTTTATTTGCAGACCTTGGTAAAAGTTTTGAGCAGATAGTACTGAAATAAAATTTACAGCGTCCAACTCTTGCCCGGGGGATGCCCTAGACCAGGTATTGCAGAGCTTCAATAGGCAAGTTGTACAGCCCAGAGCAGAGCTCTCTGTAGCATGGTGGCAAGGTCTTGAACTCAGTGACCCAAATGCTCTCTCCTTATATTTGTAACCTGAAGTATGACAAAATATTTTCAAGATTTCTTTCAGTTCATCTCTGCCCACTTTTTAGCATTTCCTCAGAGATTTTTCACTGCTCTGTGACATCTGCGGGGTCTGGTGATCTGGACCTCAGGTTCCTGTATGTACTCATTGAACATTTCCTATGCAACCATTGTAATATGTATGTATCGTGTTGCAGGCAACACGGCTTGCAAGAGGAGACCATTCAGCCTAATTTCCGATTTTCTTATGAGCTCCAGGCATGCCTCCCACACCACTTTTTCTAAGGTTATTGCAGCTCTGGTGTGACTGTGCAAAGGGTTTTGAACAGCTGGAGGCTCCATTGGTCTGAAAAGCACACACTGGGCTGCTCATCAGCTGGCATTTCCCAGCTTGGCTGACTTGCAGCAGAAGGCTTGAGAGGCAATGTTTTGACATGTAGTTTGTTAGTGACATTTATATTATGTGGATACTCTGTCTGTCTTCAGAAGTTCTGAGTCAGATCTTCAGGATACGTAACTCTGAATAATTTTTAAAATACTTCTTCCCTTTTGAAACTTTAGTGGATATTGCATGGTTAATAAAAATAAGTTTACTTAAAGCAAGTGTTACTCATGAACTTGAACACATGAAATAGTAGTCTGTCAAAACACTATGCAAAAAGGAAAACCAAGATGCTGTGTAAACCTATCTAAATAAACGTTAGTGAAATAGAAATTTGTAAAATTATGCTGAAAAAATTGACTTTTCAAGTATCTTTTGAAGCGTGGGTATTATGTGTTTTATGCCAAGGTATTACCTTCTCTAAATAGCAGCCAATGATGACTAATTATTATTGTCCATTATCTCTATGCATCTGTCTTTTTGGGACTATTTGGATTATATGCCTAAAACCCAGCTGACATTAAGAAAGATTTAAAAAATTGACAAATCCTTTTTCTTATTATTATTCTTATTAGCTAGGGGAAACTCAGAAACCTCAGGACTACCAATCTATACAACCCCTTTTCTTTCTAGCCTTATAATTTTATATTTGGCATTAACAGAGGTTCTATTAACAATTTCTTCGCTATCTGTAATGGCTGAAGACAATTGGGACAGTTCTTCCTGAAGACAATTTGGAACAAACTGTCCCGAATGTCTACAAAGAGCATAAAGGGTTATATCATCAGATGACATTGTATGCTTAAAGTAGATCAATAGTCCACACACATGCCACCCTGACTATTTGTCATATGTATCAGCAGTTTGAGCTCTAAAAATTTAAGCTCAAGCTCAGTAGTAGCCGTTGTTGTTAGTTTGCTCAGACCATTTCCCAGTACAGATAAAGATTTGTTGGAAAGGGTCAATAATTAGTGGGGTATTTGCTTAGGTTTCTTCCTCTCTTTAAAGATAGTGTTAAATTGTAATAGTTCCAATGAGTCTTTTTAGCTATGGCAATTTAAAGAAAAGAGCAAAGCTTGAAAAATTGTCTGTATTCGTCTGGGCTCTGATTTCTGGTGATGCTGCCTGTGGAGTAGTACAGTACTTACAGCAGTGTCTGTCATTTATGCTAAAGTTGAAAATCAAGGGAATAAAGCTTCAAAACCTTCAAGACAAAGAAGGTGGAGAGCTGCCTTGAAAAAGAGAAATATCTTCAGGGGAAAAAAAAAAAAAAGATTTGAAGTTGCTAGGACTTATTTTTAAGAGAAGAAATGAAAAAGAGAAAAGATATTATATTTAACAACACTTAAAGAAGGTAGGACTTCATCTTTTAAAAGTCCTGTGGAGGACCCCTATATGTTAAGCTACACAGAATTTAATCTGCCTCTGAAAGATGAAAGGATGAGGTGAGCCTACCAGAATTCAAGCCTGTGCTTCCAGGGAGTCTAGGTTTTTCTACCTTAGTGATTACATCTCAAAGCTGTTTTCTATGGTTATAAATCCCTCTACATTATTGCTTTAAAGAATTGTGTACAAACTGACTGTATCTCTGTGGGGTAGTGAGGAGTGTCCATTATTTCAGCACAGGAACCAAGAGGATTGTAAGTCAGGTATTCAAGAAAAATACAAACAATTTCTGGTTGGCTCCTTTAAGACCAGTCCTTTTTCATTCAGGATACTTGCAGCAGAAATAATCACACAGCTTTGAATTTCTAGTTCAGTTTTGAGTGTAAAGATCCCAAAATGTAGGGTTATTTATTTCCAAAGTATTTGATTTAGAAAGTTCCCCGCAAATTAAGACAAAAGCACCCCTTTCCTTGTCAGTAATATTTATGTATGCATGTATTTATTTGTTTCTACATTTTCCCTCATGACTACAAGTTTAAAATGAACGGGATTCTATTGTTCCACTTTTGTGGGGCTTAATAAGCAATGGTAATAGCAATTCAGAAGAACAAGTGACTGCCCTTTGTTTCCTGTAAACTCACTGGTCAGAAAGACTGCACTGTGTATTCAGACTTTTGTATAAGATTTCTTGAAAACAATAGTCTATACAATTAATATAAAAGAAAACATTATTTTCTTGAAATTTATGGTGAAATGTAATAACACTTTCATTGTAGTCAGTCTAAACATTGTCTTCATAAACTGACTTTTAAAGTTAACCATGATTAGATACTTCACACATTTTTGCATCAAAAATTGTTATTGAAAATTGGTGCTTCATTTTTTCTACTGACTCAGAGGTTTTCACACTAACATAATATTAATAACTTAAACAGATAGTGACGTGATGGATCTAGGAATGAATTGTTCCTGTGAGCTATCTAGATGAATCTATTTTCAGAAGAGTATCAGAAATTTTCCCACATAAAAGCAGATAGCATCATAATGTTTTGGCTTAAGTACTGCTTCTTTTTCAACTCTTTTCAGTGCTCTGGCTAATAGTTAACTATACATGTAGATTTTCATCCGTTCAGTCATCATGTGATTGTTGTCATGGATGGAAAGAACGTGCCAAATAATAGCCAGATGTTTACTTTTCATTAATTAAATGTAAACATTTATATAAGAAAATAAAGGAGGGTACAAGTTGATTAATATCTTGTTTTTATAAGACAGATGTAATAGCAGTGTCTTCATGAAGATGATTTGAGGGAGTGAAATTGGGTGCTGGGTTTCTGGAGATGTCTAAGGCAGATTAAACTTTCAACATGATGTTTTAGATAATTTTTTTTAAATAGAATAACGTTTCTGAGAGTTTTCTGTCCCAGAATAGCAAACTTAGAAGATGTCGGTAATGGCTGCGCACTAAGCTGTAAGTGAGGAATGGGTCGGAGAGGGGAATGGTGTGATTTACCGGGTGCTCCCGAGGGCACCTGTGTGCAGCAGCACTGCCCAAGGAGAGGATGGCGGAGATGCTACATCCTTCTCTTTGGAGGATGCAGGAAAAGTTATTTTCCTTCTGCTCAGAGCAGGGACAGTTCAGCGAGCTTTGTGCCAGTGGAAGGGGCATGAACCCGAGATTTTTCTGCCCCATTTACAGGCAGCAGAGTAGCAGCAGCAGTTATTGCCCTGGGAAAAGCTGTTCCTTCATTTCTCACCTTTGTGAAGATGTATGAAAACCAGGGTGGTCTGGATAGTCGTCCTCATCTATTTTTCATCAGAAACAAACAAACACAATCATTCCTTTTATTTGGGCCGACACATCCCTTAGAAAACCACGGACATCTGGCTGGCAGAGACTGAATGGGGTTATACATGTGTTTCAAAAAATGTAACAGACTGAAGGAAGAGGAACATCTGTACGACACTGTTAATCTCAGAATAGTACAGGTGACATTTCTCTGCAACTTCTGATAATAATGGATAGGAAGCATGGATAAACTGTCAGAGATTGCTAGCTCAGATTTAGACCTCAGTGAGCAAGGACTTGAGAGCAGAGCTGTCTGAAGGCAAGCACAGCTCTGTTATCTGTGGGTGCCGGTATCAGGGCATCTGTTGCTGTGCTTGACCCTCCACAGAGGTACCTGACAAGTGGGCTAGAGAAGATATGATCTAAGTTTCAATCTGATTTTAAAGTAGTTCAACTAGTTGCCGTAGATGAGTATTTCAGGGAAGAAGTGCTACAAAATCAACATGATGGAAATGTGATCTGTGCAAAGCATGACTCCTTACAACAGGCTGTTATGTTAGCAGTGCAAGCTGGGAGGTAGTACAGGGGGTAAGGCTGCTGAAGCACAAAAATTGCATAACATGAAATTACAGTTGTTTAATACCGTTATCATTTCATTGTTCCATTTTACTAGCTGCAAAGTAAATTCTAGTTTAGTGAAAAAGAAAATCTTTAGAAACAAAATCTTTAGTTGTAATGCTATGCTCAGAGTCCTTCCTGATCTCTACAGTCAGGATCAATCATTCTAAATATATAGGGTTTTTTTAGTAAACTATTTCCTGCTACAAGTGCTGAAACAGGAAAACAGTAGAGCATATGGTGAAACTCTTAATCAGGGTTTATTTAGGGACTTTTCTAAATTTGTATCATAATACACGCTCTTATCTAGTAATCAATAGTGTTTGCAAACACAAAGCACTTCTTGTTTTATGGTGGCAATGTTGATTGCTTGCCAGATGCTGTTCTTGATAACTTTTAACTCTGTCTTTCCCATAGAGATACTGCAACATCTTTTGGATATTAGTTGATCACTTATTACATATACAAAGAAACATGTCCAATATTGCGTTCTGTTTCCATACTTCTAAAGAAGGATAAGAAATTCTGTGGCAAGGTTGAGCTTGCTCTTTGTTTCTGTGGGAATCCATTTCTCGGTTTCTGGCTAATTTCTAGGAAGTCTTATTCTACTTCCCATGTAATCAGTATCCACGTAGAAATTTCTATTATGCCGAAGAAGTAAAGTCGTATGTTTGTAAAAAGTCCAAGTCCCTAGAGGACAACTTGAAATACCACTCCCAGATGGGTCTGTGTGAACAATACATTGCCAAAATATAATCATGTTTAGGGAACTGCCCATTAAGTGATACTTCCATTAGTTCTTATGACATTTTTCTTGTGAAGCTGAAAATATCATGCAGCATTCTTTTCTATTCACTATTGCATGCCATGTGATGCTGAAGTCCCCCCTTTTGTTGAAACTTTGCATGAAGTTTCCTCTGTAAATTGCTTTCCTTCAAAAACAAAGCTTCTCTCTGTCCCTTCCTAGACAACTCAGGGGAATTTTTCAGATTGGAGGTAGTCAAAGAGCTTTAGGAAACTAATGAGCAAACATTAACTCTCACTGGGCTCAGCTACTACTCATGAGCTTGCAGGAGGAGATACTGTGAATGAAGGACAAAATTGCTTGCTTTTCACACATTGAGAGGCATCAGAAATCACCCTACTCAAGATTTCTTAGATATCAAAGCAAAATCACTGACATTACAAATGCTGCTGTAATCTTACTGTCATTCACATACCCAACTATCAGGTTAAAATCTATTGGAAAAAGACTTCCTTTGAAAAGGTGGAGAAGAAATATAATATTTGTAAAAGCAAAGAATTAAGCAAGGGGTATTTTAAATTTGTCAGTTTTATCTCTTGTTGCTGATTCTTTTGGAGCAAGGTCACCTGTTAAGTAAGCAAAATGCTAACTCTGGTTTCCAATTTCTTTCAAATGAAATAATATCCTAAAAAGGATCTTCATAAAAGTTGCATCAACATGATATCATAGCTGTTGTATCTTCTGAATCTTCAAAACATACTTCTTCAGTCTGCAGGCCAAACGACTCTGTTGCTAGCTGTTAGTCCTCAAATTTTGTGAGATTCAGATAGTCAAATTAAGCTCCTTTCAGCTGTCATTTTTCATGCTTTATAACCTGTAGTTGAGGCTCTTTGAACTTGCTGTCAGTCCATTACTTTCTATTCATTGCTACCTTATGATGTCTCCAATTATAAAAAAAATTACTGTAATGTATTTCAGAGATAGCTGAGGCTGCGTAACTTTAAATGCTAGGAATCTTTTATGAAAGTTCAGAACCTTATTCAGCCTCAGCATGTATACAGAGGATATAATGAGGAAATTAAATGATTTTAGTTAAATTTAGGCAGTGTAGCTAAGAATAAAGTTGGTGAGTGTATGGCACTGTTTGTATGTGAAAATAGGAACAACCTGGTTTCAATGAAATTTTCTTTGAGGAGGGAAGCCCAGGTTCTGAAAGCACCAACAGGAGTAATGAAAGGTCAGCCTACCTCAGAAAAAAAAAAGCAGTTGCTTTTTTCTCACTCCCAGTAGGTATAGGAGACAGTCTTTGGTTTATATCAGTCAAGCAGAGGGTTTGATTTAATACCTCTGTATTCTCCATTAAAAGCTCCAGACCTTGTATTAGTAGATAGTTTTGTAAAGATAAGTCTGTGTATCGTATTTGTATTTTTGAAAATTATATTCTCTCTTCTGTCCTAGTGAAGAACAGAAAAATATAGCAACCATGAACTCTCAGCTATGTTGGGGTGTGCAAGGAGGTTTTCCAGTAAGGTCTACCTGGGTATACACTTGAGTTTTTAAAGGTGGTCTCAGTACAACAAAGAACATTTCACTTCCTTTTCCCAGGTTTCTGATTGAAAGAGTGAACACAGTGACATCTTCATATAAATGCTCAGAAAACCCCAGAGAATGTAGTCACTTCTTACCACATTTGCTGGTGTTGCCCTATTTCTGGTTAAGAAATGTTTTGCTAGATCTGTACAATGACTCTTACTTGCATCCCATGTTATCTTTTGAGACAATCACTATAATTACCAGTCTGCTGTACCCCTAGACAAAGGTAATTTCATAGACCCTTTGCAAGGGTTTGATATGGTATCTTACTGTTGCACCATTTGTGTGTGAGCCATTCTCAGGCTTCCCTTACAGACCAAGGATGTTGCACTTGCATAATTCTAATCTGCCAAACATTTAGGATCGAGCTCTTCAGTTTCCCCAGAAATTTTCAGAGATGGTCTTGAGGTAAGCCTATACTCTTATGCCTGTTCAAAACGCCACTCTGCCTGTTACACAAAGGAAAAACACTGGCTGCATTTCAAAGTTAAAACATATCTTAGCATTTTATTGCTTTTCCATTCCTGTTTCTACTTTTCTTATTCATCGTATTAATGCAGATAGATGGATTAACGTCTGCGCACTACAAATGAACACACCATCAAAAAGATATGTTTTTGTCTGGCTTGACGGTCACTAGACTCTACGTCTATGGACTTCTGTGAGGAATATTAGCATCACACTGCGACCAGTGTTCTCGTCCTTATTTTCTCTGTTTTTCAGTTCTGACAGCTACAGAGATGATGGGGAAATACAGTAAATATGATCCATGCCATCTTATTCCCAAGTCAATGCCCTTTTTAAATTATTTTTTAATCTAATATACAGTAACCTATCCTAACTTGAATATTCTTTGTGAGATGGGGACAAAAAAAAAAAAGTGCAAATAATAGATGTGTTTAAGAAATAGAAGGATGAATGGGAGAAAAATTTGCTTTTGCTTTTTTTTTTTTGCCTTTTTTTATTATTCGTAGAGATAGCTGTATTTTTTAAATGTCATTTTTGTAATGTCCCTATCCCTGGGACTGTGAAGAATTTTTTTCTGACTCTTTTTCTGAGTAGAGCTATTTGAAAGCTGTTTTCAGATTCTGTCTTTCTGTGCTTGCAGAGAGATTCTAGGAGCAAGAGGACAGATCCCAAAAGAAAACGTCTATTTTCAACTGGAGCTAAGGCTAGTCACACCAGTGATTAGATAAGCCTGTTCACAGGTTAATTTCCTCCATACTTTTCAGTTGTACATTTAAATTATAATGTACATTGTTAGAATTTAAATGACTTTCTGATCCATGACGATTATTTTTTTTTCCTAAAAACTACATTATGCCAACACCTAGCCAAAGAAGCTGAGCCAACAAATGATCTGATGGCAGACTGACTTCAGAGGAGTAGGGACAAAAGTTGGTAACTTTTCGTTTTCTCCTGGTTTACCTTAAGCATGGTTTGGAAGATTCAAAGGTCAGATACTCCAGGCAGCATCACCTCTTCTAGACTTTGCAGAAATCAAGAAGACTCAATCATAAATTATATATTTGATCCAGGTTTTATTCCAGATCAAACCAGAACCCCAGACTTTAACACCCCCAGAGAGATTTGGATTCCTCATCATACATGGTCTCTGCTACATCTGCCCAACTGCTTTTTTGCCCTCTTAGCAATGTGTGAATGGCTGTGGTGAATGGAGTTAAATCCAGCTGGAGGCCAGTCACTAGTGTTGTCCCCCAGGGCTCACTGCTGCAGCCAGTTCTCTTCAGTGTCTTTATCAAATGACCTGGACGAGTGGATTGAGGGCACCCTCAGTAAGTTTGCAGATGACAACAAGTTGGGCAGGAGCGTTGATCTGCTTGAGGGTAGGAAGGCTCTGCAGAGGTATCTGGATAGGCTGGACCGATGGTTCCAAGGCCAACTTTATGAGGTTCAACAAGGCCAAGTGCTGGGCCCTGCACTTGAGGCACAACAACCCCATGCAATGCTACAGGTTGTGGGGAGAGTGCCTGGAAAGCTGCCCGGCAGAAAGGGACATGGTGGTATTAGTCAACAGCCAGCTGAATATGAGCCAGCAGTGTGCTCAGGTGGCCAAGAAGGCCAACAGCATCTTGGCTTGTATCAGGAATAGTGTGGGCAGCAGGACCAGGGAAGTGATTGTCCCCCTGTACTTGGCACTGGTGAAGCCGCACCTCGAGTACTGTGTTCAGTTTTGGACCCCTCATCACAAGAAGGACATCAAGGCCGTGGAGCATGTCCAAAGAAGGGCAACAAAGCTGGTGAAGGCTCTAGAGAACATGCTGCTTATGAGGAGTGGCTGAGCGAAATGAGATTGTTTAGCCTAGAGAAAAGGAAGCTCAGGGGACACCTTATCACGCTGTGCAATTACCTCAATGGAAGTTGTTGCACGGTGGAGATCAGTCTCTGCTCCCAAGCAACAAGCAATAGGACAAGAGGAAACAGCCTCAAATTGCTCCAGGGAAGGTTTAGGTTGGATATTAGGAAAAAATTCTTCACAGAAAGGATGGTAGAGCATTGGAACAGGCTGCCCAGGGAAGTGGTTGAGTCACCATCCCTGGAGGTATTCAAAAGACATGTAGATGTGGTGCTTAGGGACAGGGTTTAGTGATAGCCTTGGCAGTGCTAGGTTAATGGTTGGACTTGACGATCTTAGAGGTCTTTTCCAACCTAAATGATTCTGTGATTCTATGTACATTTCCATTTTCTCTTGGCCCACAGCAACGTGGCTGGCTTGGGTTCTCATTACTGTCTCTTACTTCCTCAGGAATTAGCTACTTTAATACATGTGAGGGTCTGTAGTGAAATATGTGAAGTGGGAAAAACTGTAGTAGGAAACAGGTGTCTGTGTGGTGTGGCAAGTGGGACAGTTAGGATAAACGTATGAGTCTAAATATGTCCATGATTTTAAATGGCAGTGACCTATGTTATCAGAAAAAAAAAAATCTAATTCTCTGTTATATCCATTAGATGTCCTGGATTATTCCTTTGTTTTGCTGCCAGTCATTATGTAATGTTATTTGTCCTACTACTTATCAGCGTAAAGTTAATATGTACCATATGTCTGTATTCCGCTGCTTTTTTTAAAAAATTCTTTACTAATGAATGGCATTTCCAAATTTGCAGTTATAGCCAGAAATGGGATAGAACGGAAAGAAATAACTGTAAATGAGACAGTATAACTATCTGTAGGTAGCAGGAGTAATTTATTATATATGGCGGTGATTACAAAAAAGACCGTACACCGTAAGACACATACAAGATTTGTTATAACGTTGTGTTTGAGGTTATATTTGTTGCTACATTGATTTACTACTCTAAGTGGAAACTCACATAGTTCTATCTCTTCTAGTTGCCAAATCAAGTTCTAAGAGGACACTGCATTTTAAAAGTATAGACGTGTCTGTCTTTGGTGGAGCTTAAACAGATTTGCAGTGTTTGCATTACCTTTCATAATTTGTTTTACTTAGCGCTTTTATGCCATTCACAGTTCTATTTCATGACAGAAATGGATCCTCAGGAGCATCTTGGATGGAATAATGTATATATTTTTTTGAAAACAATTTGCATATTTGATAAAGCAAAGCATTTAAAAATAAACCATAAACTAGATAGGATTTTGTTTACCATGGAAGCAGCTGTCTACAATTTGCTGCTTTATGTTACTGAGAGATTTCACCTTAATCTGATGCATTAGCCACTGATTATGGCTATAACCATTTTAGTGGTATAGCCACAGCTCTGTAGTGGTAAGAGTTTGTTGTTCATATGTTGTATGTTTTGAAAACTCTTTTCAGGCATTTGCCAAATTCCAGAACACAGCTCAGTTTCCAAGGTTTCTCAACAGGATTTCAGATCAAAGTATAATTGCTTTCACTATGTCCATTGTGAGATTTTGGAGTAATTGTAGCTTGTATGTGAAACTCAAAAGATATCTTGAGCTCTAAAACTCTACAAAACTAAGGAGGAAACTAAACGACACCTTGCTACAAACTGAAATAGTTACAGTTTACACAGATCTAGCATTTTTCATCAACGTAAAAAATATCTAATGATTCTTAGTAGCCTATTACACCACTACACATTGTTTTCCTTCTGAATAGTTGTCATGCAGGTGACTGTAATTTCCTGCAGTAAAGTTTGTATTGCTGTTGTTATTATTAAATTATATAGGCAAAATATGGTTATAAAATTTTGTCTGGTTTGTTTGCTTAAATCCACACTTTAAGTAAAAATCAGAATAATCTTCTAATCTTCTATAAAATTTCTTAAGAGTAAACTAGGAATTTCTACCTGTAAATAAATTGGCAAAACTTGTTAAAAGTTGCTGTTGTCATTTTACTGCTGTTGCAGTGCAGTTTTGTCTCTGAACATTTTTTTGACAGATCTTTCATGGTTTCAATAGGAGGAGAGTAACTTTCCCGTTCTGCCACCTACGAACTTCTTATGAGGGACATAAGGTTCTGCAACACTGTCAGATCTGGAAGTAGGACAGTGAGGGGCAGAATCTGCTGATACTGCAGGTAAATGAAGAACTATGAAGTGCCTAAAACCAGCTTGCATTGTCAAGGGGCTATTGGTGCCCTTGATACTTAGTCATGTTTTTAGCCTTGTTTCCTTGTAGATTTCATTGAATCTGCTTGCACTCTTTGTGTGAATCTCCTTGCAGGAGTGAAAGCCACCCAAGAGACCAATGTGAGAGCCTCAGTGGTAGCACTGAGAACAGTGACCTCCTTGGAGCTGATGTCCTCTTAGTATGCAGTAACTGTTATTTTTAGTAATTACAGTCAGCATTGTTCCTGCTTAGGTGATGATATGCTTAGGTCTCATCTTTTTTTAGAGATAAATTGGTTCTATTTTGCCAAGCATCTTGGTTAATAGCATTGACATTTAAGGTAAAGAGAACTAGGGCACTGATTAAAAATGTGTATGTATATGCATAGTTCATCTCAAAGATCAATTTAAAATTTGTGAGTTACTCATTTTCCCTTCTTAGCTATCAATTAGCAAGGTGAAAAGATCATGGTGGCATCATGAAAAGGCCTGTAAAACAGCTGTTGCTCTGTTTTCAAAATAGGATATGGAGTATTTATCTACCAGACTGTGATAAATTGGTAGCTGTATCTGCATTGTAATCATTCAAGACAATGTGCCTCATATAAACACCTCACAGCTGGCTTAGATTTACTGAATATGGGACAATTGGAGAGTTCAAGTTATCAGTCTACGTATCTGCTCAATACCTCAGACAAGCTATACAGCTAGTATGTTAACTACTGCTGAATTTTGTTACTGCAGCTGTCATTAGCCTCCAATATCATCAGCCTAGTCTCTTTGCCAATGTAACTATCACAGCTTCTAGAGTGTTAGTTGAACGGGGAATACCAAATGGACTGCTAGCACCATTCTTGCATTGATTTCATGGGGCCTGTGCACTCACCATTTCAACAATGAGTTTTCGGCCAAATGGAATCAGACAGCTGTTGCTCAGTTTAAGCATTGGAACAGAAAACAATATTAAAATACTTTTTGCATATCTTGGTTAATCTCAATACTCTATAGATACACTTAAAGGTAGGTGTGAGATAAGCATACCTTGAGAGTATTCAGTGTGATAATACACTGGGTTCCTTTTAATTTAGAGTAACGTGCTCTACAAGCAATACTGACATTGGCCATATTGGATTTTAAATTACGCCAATTACTCTGCAGTGCCTTAATCCATGAAAATATTTGCAGACTTCTCTTAGGCTTTCTTTGTCTCTAAAAAGTCCAGTCCAGGGAATATACAGCAAGGCCTGATGTTTATCTTTCGTATAATACATCTAAAATGTCAAAGCCATTTTGAGCACAGCCAGAATACATTTTTAATTAGAGTCTGCAACCTCAAACTATAAAATTTGAACCACGTTGTCATCTCTGAGACATCTCAGAGAATATGTCTGAGCTATTCCACTGGGAAGCTTACACCCAGGCCAAGTAGAAGATGGCTCTCCTGGAGTTTTCAGGCTTCAGAGGCTTGATTTTGCCAGCTAATAAACCAAGCAGCAATGACAGAAACAGTGTGCCTGCTAACACAGTTCAGTATTACACACTGTGCCAGCAATTGCTCTGTGTTGTTATGCACCTCCAGAGGCATTCATTTTCCTGCTTTTTCCTCTGTATGAGCATGCTGGATGCTTTACTCTCTGTCTGCTCTGGGCTGCGGTTTGGTACACTGTTTACACAGCTGATGTGTACAAGCTATAGCCTTGCATCTTCACTAATCCTGCTCAGTTCCCTTTAAAAGAAGCTGTCTTTAAGTGATACATATGCAGCATTTTTCATACGGTCAAAAAAACGAATAATTTCTATGTGAGCTCCCCTCATAATCGTATGCTGTGCTATTATGAACCAGAATTTAATAATAAACTGGGTGCTGAACTCAGCTTCAACATAAGGCGGAATTTGTGTATGGCCCCTTTCAAATTAGAAGAGCATCAATGTTTGATTTTGTTGGCCTTTCAAGTTTTGTTTAGTTTTTGGTTTTGTTTAGTTTTTGGAGGTTTTGGGTTATTTTTTAAATGTTCTTGAAGAGACTTAACTCTTCAAGATCCATGTTTAGCATTCGTGTCATCAAGATGGCCTATTTGTCCACTGCTTCTGTTGATACAACAGCTGTTGATACCAAATAACCTTTCACTTTACAAATCCAGTTTCTGAGGAACATATTTACCCCTTTCACTCTCATTAAATGGGAGTAAAACACTTGTATATTTCTCCCTGGATGCAAGTAAGTGGAAACTGCGGTCTTAAAACAAAATTGATACATAAAACAATCATCTCTCTACTGATCTTTCCTGCTCTCCCATCTCAAATTACAAATTAAAAATTCAATAACCAAGATGTATTTATATGACATTACAACATTTTTAAACTTAAGAAAACAAAAGCTAAACCACTGTTTTGCTGGACTTTGATGAATGATAAACTTGGCCTAAACATTGCCTTTAGGGTGTTTCTGTTGTGTTTTTTTTGGGTGGTTGTCTGGTTTTGTTTGTTAGGACTTATTAAGTACTGATATTATATAAACACATCTGCGTTACAGCATTATTTCATTTGTAACTGGAGATCAGCTTGAAGCAGGAGGTAGAAAATACCTCTGGGATGAGAACTGCTACCGGGAAGACTCAGGTGTCTGTAGCGGGTGTCAGCAGGACACTGGGCATGAGCATGAAGTTCAAATCATGTTCCTGCAGGGCAGGGCTGGTACATCATGATGATGCTGAATCCCCACTTCTGCAAGAATCTGGCATGTTTCAGTCCCTTAAATATTGCTCAGAATACCCTGCTGCAGATTAAAAACAGAAATACATAAAGGAAAATAGACTTTACAAACTTGTGTGGTCTGCCTGCAGAGCTCACAGTCAGAAAGTGTTTCAAGGTACAAAGCAAAGTTGTATTTTTCCTGGATCTTGTATATTGCAGACAATATGTTGAGACCACTTCATAATACATTCTGTGTCATTTACAGTAGGTTCTAATAATAAACCTTCTTTTTTTTTAAATCAGTGCAGCGTTTAAAATTGGTGTAACCACCTACATCTCTTACTTTTGTTTATGTTCATTAATTTTATATTACTATCACCTATCTTATTTTTTAAATAGAAAGAAAACAGAGGGACAAAAAAATAACATTATAATCAACAACCACAAATTTCCTATTTCTATGCTCATACCTAGTACAGCAAATTCATTTCTCTTTCTGTCTGGAAAATTTAGGATATGATTAAAGTGAGTATATGCAATAAAAATACTAGTCTATGGTAGATTTCTCAAGTAATACTTATGGTTATAAGAAGAGCTTACTGCACTGACACTGAACAGGTATTGCTTTATATGGACAAAGAGAAAGACAAAACTTAACTCATTGCATTGTATGCTGTCCACAATAAGAAAGGTTTAAGAGTTCCTAATCTCAGGATTTATCAAATTATATTTAATGTATTCCAGATGCTACAATTAGTCTTCCCAAAGACCTTGAAAGAGTTCTATATTTTCAAAATCCATATATTGGTTTGCCTTCAGTTTCTGCTGAACCACTTTGGGTCCTTGTATATACTTTCTGTTTTGTATCTTTTAAGGTAACTTATTCGTGGATTATTCAGAGTTAATTCCACCTTTTCATCAGTGACTAGGAGAAAAGCTGCGTAATTATCAGGACCAAATTATTATCAGACCAACTATTTTATAATCAGTTGGTAGTTTTAAAGGGCATAACATACAAATAACGTTACATTTTGTACTACTGCACTAAATAAAATTAATATATGCATATAAAATATTTCCTCCCTCGAAGTGATTACAATTTTGCTACTTTTGACTTCTAATTTTGACTTTATTCATAATCTTTAGGCAAGAGCATGAACCCTAGGCATATCAACTTAACAATTTCTCCTTTGGAGGACACTGGCTATTGCAAAACTCTATTTTTGGGTGCTGTGTGTTCTCCTGAGAGCCCGAACTCTGAACCTAGCTCCTTCTACAGTGTTTAGAAATAAGTTATCATACCACACAGGAGGCAGCTTAAAGCAGCCCCCAATCTATGGCATGCCTTCCTTTCCTGTAGCATCAAACATCGTCATGCGCTCATGGATTTTTCTGCTGTAGTCAGTCATTTTGCCAGCCTGTGGCACGTGTCATTGTTAGAGGAATAAAAGTATTTTTTTGCTTGGTGGCTAAAGCATTCACCAAGGTTTGAGGAAAATCAATTGCTCCTGCTCCAAGAGTGTCCCATCAGTGCAGGGGTGAAACTCTGGGGCTGGGGGTGCCCCAGCAGTGCTGCCAGCAGTGTCCTCCTTTTCCTAAAACACGACATGCAGCAGTGCCTGCAGAACTAGAGCCTTCAGAGATCAGGGCTCCCCTCCCCTCTGAATGCCAGGTGATTCCCACATTTACATGATTTGAATCATCTCTGTGTTAACCTGCAGCCATTTTGGTGGCACATCTGAAATCGTGATTCCAGGGCAGGGTGTCAGAGAAAACCAAAGAGTAGGATCTGTGATACTGCCTCTGTTAACTGGTTTGGTGTTGTTTCCTTGTTGTTTTATTTGATGTTTTTTCTGCTTTAAGGCATAATTTTGAACTAAGTAGCACATAATCAAACAAACCTAACTGAATTATTTCTAAAGGTAGAGGTAGATTTCCCTTACCCAGGACATACCACAGAGCACAGATGTATGCTGGTGTGGCACCATTTCTTTTCTACCCTGCAGAAAGAATGAGGAATCTCTGTTCCTGTTAAATCTCATGCGCTGGGGTTGAGTGAACGAATGCAGCTCTGGACTGAACACAGACCTGGGCTTTCATAGAGGGCTGTTAGCATTATTGCTGCATAAATTCCAGAGGCAAACATCAGTTTACACTTGAATGTAGAGTAAAAGTGATGGTACCTACATTGCATGTGACTATGTCACTTGATTCAAAGTATTTATATGTTTCTGGGAAAGTGTTTTATTCTTCAGTCTCTTGGGTTTGGTTTGGAGCCTGACTTGTATATACAAAATCTGTGGGAAAATTTAAATCATCTTCATTTTCTATTTAAAAGAAGACTTAGAGCCAAAACAGTATTTCATCATCACTTTTTTTTTCTTCCTTTTTTTTGGTTGATGAATATCTGCAGAACTTATAACACTGCATATTATAAGATTGCTAATACTAAATAGTAAAGATTAGAAAAAAAGATTCTGCCCTGACTGACTATTGGCCAGGTTTCCCAGCAGAGACCCTGGGATTATTTTTCTTTTTCATTTTGTATCTCTGCCAAGGAAGTGATGCAGATTATCTTTTTGCCACTGAGAACTCAACGTTGCATGTGATTGCTTTATTGTCAGAGGAAGTGTGCGTGCACGTGTGTATGGTTCTTTGGTACAAGTCCTGCCATGTTGTGTCATTGGCCAGCAAAGCTTTTTGAGCTGAACATTGATTTAGTCTTCAATGCATAATTAAAGCAATACTACCTATGTTGGATGCATGTGACCGAGTACTGAGCTAGGTGCTTATCCTAGTTGGTTTTCCAGTTGTATTGAGGTTGGTGGAAAGAAGTTCAATCTTTCATGACCTCCCAGCTGTTCCAGAAAGAGCCTACTTAATGAAACACTTTATCATGGTATTTGTTGTGTTCTGAATTTATTCCTTATACTTAGTAGGGAGATTGGTTCTTAAAAAAAGAGTAAATGTTATCTATTCTTCCATCACCACTGTTTAGCACTGCTATGAGTAGTAATAAAGATCAACCACAGAACTGTTTGTGTATATCCATCAGTGCCAGAATAGCCTTCATTTTACTGTACCTTAGCACTTGTCATAAGGATTCAACTTGTCTCAGTGTAGGTAAAATGGCTGATGATTTAGATGTATCATAGTGTATGATATTTATCTGCTAAATTTTATTTCTCAGGAGAAATGACAGAATATTTATTCTGTACTTGTTCCTGTTATATTTCCACAAGAGTTGGTACTCAAATCCTGTGATTCTAAATCAAAAAGCTTTATTTTATTTTTGTGAAATACTGGTCATTATAACAACTTTCCCTTTCCCTTTCCCTTTCCCTTCCTTTTTTTTTTTTTTTTTTTTTTAAATCCTGTGGCTACTTTTTCCTGATTCTAAGGTAATGCATTTAATATAATGTGAAAAATAACCACCACCTCACCATTGCTGATTCCTGGGGCAGGCTATGAAAGTAATACCAGCTATCTTTTTTTCCAAGTGCAATATTAATTTTATTATTAATATTCACTGATAATTTTAATATTATAATGCAAACTTTTGCCCAAGAAAATAGCCATTGCAAAATGTTTTAGGTCAAAAAGGGAAGCTGTTCAAAAGGTCAAAACAGGCATGTCCCTATCCAGGAGCAGAAACCTCATGGCTTTTCAGGAAGGTGCAGGAGACAGAACTGATTGCTTTATCTGATAATATACATACTTCTGGCAAAACAAAATTTGAAGTTTTGATGAATCCCTCTGCCCTTTATCCAGGTAAAGGTTTTGCTTGCTCTCCAGGAGGCACAAATGGGCATGGCTGGAATAGTTTGCGGGTGGTCATGATTTCAGTCTTCTGAGAAATCTAAATGTGCAAATCTCCAATACTGATTGGAGATTTCTGTGTTTTCCTCTGATCCAAAGGCATTGGTGGAAGTGTTTCTTCGCATCTTTTTTTATGGACTGTATTTTCATTAAATTCACTAATTCAGTACTGAATATTCAGTAAATTTAAGAAGGGGGGGGGGGGGAGGGGGAGGATGGCAAATGGAGTAGTTTTCTTTTCACACTGAGAACTGTAGTGTCCATTTGGGAGATTTCTCACATGAGGGAGAGTTTGGGAACTTATGCCAATCCTATAATAATTTGAATTACATTTGCACAAAATTAGACATTTACAGATTTTTTCAAAGCAGAACTCTGGAAGTTTTAAATTTCAGAGTACTCATCTCATTTAGTATGGCACAGAAAAAAATAGTGTTACATTTCTTAGGCTAAGTAGAAATAATAGGTGTAACGCTTTAAGTTCATGGCTTGTTCCTCCATTGTGCTTCTGGTCCTGTAATATTTGCCATTTCTCTAGCACGTAGCTGTCTGTACATGGTCCCTAGATTAGATCTGAAGTAAGCTGATCTTTATCAAGCCACCAGGTAATTCCTACCACTTCATCTGACAATTTTAATACTTAACCGTGGCAGCTGACCTCTGTGATTCGGGGATTGCTGTATCACCTGCATACCGAAAAATGTCTTTCAGAATTCCTTCAGCATGCGCCTGTTAAGAGGAAGAGAGGGAAACACTTGCTGTCTGTATATTAAAAATGTAGTAAATGTTATGTGCAATTACGGGATGAACAGCCATGTGGGCCTGCTGTGACATCGTGTTGGTTTTGTGTAGAAAAATTGGCATTGCACTGTACATCTTAGATCCAGAAGGAAGCCTGTGACAGGTTCTTCCTGAAATCTGTTTTATTGCAGTAAATGTAATATTTTAGTGGGACAAAACTATGAATTCCCTGTATGAAGGTTTTTTGTCTGTCCAAAATGTTCAGCAGCAACAGTGCTCAGTGTATTCTCAGTGCTTTTATTTCAGCTCAAAGACCAGCAGTTTCTCTTTGTGTGCTGAAACAAGGCAGTATGTTTTTTTTTATCGTATTTAGTATTGCATGAGGAGTAGATAATCCCTTACTCAAGGAGATAAGCCTTAAAGGGATTTCAGCTGATTGTCTTTTAAAAAATAAGTAAATAAATAAATAAATGAAAATAAAATGAAAATAAAAATAAATCTTTTCTCCACCTACTTTCTTTTTTGTTGTTGTTTTGTAGGAGGGGGACATTCTTTGATTTGTATAGTTTATTGTATCTGTACAACAGGAGGGTATATTTTCTCCATCATGGTAGATATTCTGGATGGCTGATCTTGCAGTTTGGTGTAAAATACAGCAAGAAAAATTACAAATTCTGTTCAAGGCAAAGTCAAACCATTTATTTGTCATAGTTTTCTTCAAAACTACAATGGTTTTGGATTTTCTTTGTTTGACAAAAGCTAGTTGCAAAATTCTAGAATTCTCCTTATTGCTGAGATTTTAAAATGTTGAACACCTTGAGTTTTTGCTGCTCTTCAGAGTACCAGAGGGTCAGATTAATTTAAAAATACATGGGGTGAACTGTTTAAATGAAATTACAGAAATGTTACTATAGATTAAAGCCTCGGTAATGCACAAAACATTGTGATGTTGTCCAAGTGAAAATGAATGAGCCTGTCTTCTGATGCTGGTGTGTAAACCTTTAAAATATTCATTAATATATTTCAAATGCATGCATGTATATTCACACATATAAACATAATATTTGATTAAATTCACAGTGGTATAACATAGTTTACATCTATATATATTCTATGTATTTGTTCAAGAAATGTGCATATGTCCTTTGGAGCTGTTTTTCTAAATAATAGGATATTATTATAAAATATAACTTTATGTGATTTCTAATATTTTAGCTATTTTGTAAACCTAAATTCAAATCTTTACATAACTGAATTCGTACAAGTAACCAAGCAGAGTAAAACTGTCATGGTTCACCTAAGAGAGGAAAAATGTGCTTGAAATTAAAAAAAAATATACTATTACCATTTTGCTGAGTACATAATACACCCGCTTTCCATAGAGCACAGTGGTATATCAAGCAGAAGAAAGTGGCCATTAATAGAGCAGCAAACTGTTGTTTGGTGCTGTGAATGACAATTACTTTACATGAAAAGCACAAGATAAAACTTCAAACGTGTCTGAAAAGAAAGCCCCTGGCATAGTTTTGGTACAGGTCATTCCACCAATCTCAGCTGCACTCTAGTTTGCAGCATCACATGCAAACAGGCTTATCTAGATGCGTATTACAATGAATTTTCATGGATATTTCAGCAGTAGGAGCAAATATCTAACTGTATTTTGTTTCACATCCATTCGTAGGATAACAACATTGACTAGCTACCGGTGTTTAATTCAGAGCTTTTTGCTAAATGCTGTACAGTAATGTAGTAAGTACAGTATTAATGTCTGCAAGAAGAGGTCCACCTGAACCAACGCTTTCAGCAAAGCCAAGTACAATTCAAGTACAGCAATAAAGCTTCTTCAGTGGCATTTGATATGACTATGAACCATTCTCATCCTGTGAAAAAATAGCATCCTCTGTAGGAAGCATCATTTCGTAAGCAAAACCAGATTGTAAAAAAATACTCTGACACATATGTATAGGCATTGCACCATTCAGGAAATTTACAAAGGCAATCCTTTCTGGTCAAAGACCGAGGCAGCCAGGTAATCAGATGGCTTTACGTTAGAGACCTGCTCATCACATGCCTTGCAAAATATTTAAGTCAAGAATAGGTTTCAAAACCTGGCATATAATTTGCATAAATGATTGTTCTTGTGATGTTCCCCCATCAGGAAAATAGGCATTAGATTCTACAGGACTGAGAACACTTCCTTTACCAGCTTGTAGTTTCCCATCAGCTCTGTAGTCTGGGAAATGCAGAACATATTGTGAGTACTTCGGAGTGTTCAGAATAGCCCTCGTATTTCATTCTCCATTTCTTAAGTCATTAAAGCTTTTAGCTCTTGGACTTTTCTCAGTAGCCTTCTCAAAGTGTAGGTTGGAGAGTGAGAAGTTTTCTTTTACCTGAGAGCCGTTTGCTGTGCAGTTGAGCAAGGAGAAGTGTAGCTGGTGCTGAAATTGCCAGCTCATTACCCCCGAACATGTCAGTGATCATCTTAAGTGCCTGACGGTCTTGATAACAACTGATGACAGGCTTTGGGTCTGTTCTAAAAGTTTTATTTTAGCATAAATATTCATAGGTACTTGCTTTTTGAAAATACATCTTCACTTTTTCATGTTATGAAGATATGCTATGATAAGCTGTTGTAAAGATTTTCAGACACCAAATTTTCCTTTCATTTACCTGTGTTACTGCATAGACAGAAATCTCTGGTGAATGCAGAGTAAGACAGGGCTTAACAGTAGAAGCATTACAAGGAAGGGTGCAAAGTGCCATTTGTGCCAATATGATTTTGTTAGATGTGTAAAACTGAGGAGAGAGAAAGCCAAATTCACAGTGAGCCAGAAGCACTAGTACTTAAGGGAATTGTTCTATGCACTGCATGTCAAAAGAATAAATGATTTTGCATATGAAGAGCACTGCACAATTGTAGTTTTTAGAACTCCCACTTACCTGAGTTTTCCATTCATCCAACAGAAAGACATAATGTTTCAAGTACTGGTATCAGAGAGAAGATGAATAAAGATAGTTCTGCAAGGTATTTCATTTGAGGAAGTTAAAAAGGAAGCAATAATGCTCATTTGTTTGTTTTCCTCATTAGATGTATGCCAATGAAACTGCATTACTGGAATAATCTGTTTTAAAAAAAACAACGTAAGTGCAATTCCTTTACCACCCTATGCACTAAGGGATTGATCTGTTTCTGTCCTCCACAAATTGAGCGAGATACCTGCTGTCAGGATTAAATCAGCTGAATGGTAGGCGAGTCCAACCACTCTGGTACCAAAACAGCACCCACCCTCCACCTGGATGCATATGCTCATGCAATAAGCTGGTCAGGAAATGCAAATTTTAATCAATCCTCCCTCCCTTCCCCCTGAATGATTTATGGTGTGCGTTCTTTAATATTAAAAAGTGGTGAAGCACAACTCAGAGGCTCTTTATCATATTGCTTATGATTTATAATATTTCCATCCAAAATTATGGTCTTAGGATTTCTTGCAAAGATCTGATCCTTTTCAGCAAAAGAATTTGTAGTTGTGCCAATAGCCTGCCCACCCTGTTCACCAGAACCTCTAGATGTTTCCATGTCTGAGCCAAGATTTCAAAGGAAGATGAAAAAGGGAAGGAATAGAATTGCTATCTCTGTAGAATATGTCTAAAAAGCGTCTTCCAGATCGTATAATGTTATTAAAATACATAGAAAATAAAATTTCCTATTGCTCCTGAGTTCTTGGGCTGTGGACGTGGTGCAGTACCACAACATTGAGGTACCGCAGCTCCACTCATTTGTTCTTATACTCGCAAGGAAGCCTGGGGTCATGCAGTTTTACAGAAGCCACTTTTACTAGATATCCCCCTGACTTGCACTAGAAAACAATTCTTCTTCAATGGTACTGAATTTGGCTCTGAGCGTGTACTCAGTCTGCACTGTTTTTCTCATCCCTCTCTGAAGTTTCTCTCACTGATTACTTCTCACAGCTTAATATTCCTGCTAATTAGGTGACAATTTAATAATTGATTTCTAGGTGTTTGCTAATTAAATAAAGTTAATCATGAATGCGCACTTGTAATTTTATCTGATTTGAAAGAGTGTTATCGGAGCCAATGAAAACAGAGCAGGAAGGAATGATTCGATGTACGTGCATAATTTTCTTGAAAACCATGTATAAAAGCTTTTCAGATTTCTTGACATGCGGTAGATTTATCTACTTGTGCTAAAAATGCAGCCAGGAACTGAACAGAGAGAAGCTCCTATTTAATCTAATGAAAATCCTACCTGCATCGCTAAAAGCTAAGGACTGGGGATCCTCAGACCTGAATTGCCTTCCAGGCTTTTTTCTGAGTGGCCTTGGCCAAATTTCCAGGAGCATCAAGCACTTTTCAAGCTCTGACATAAGTGCAACAACACATCATCAGTAGGGTAAAACTACCTTGTCTCACAGCAGCCTAATCCCAGCACACGTTCCCCATTAGTGGGTGAAGAATCCGACGCTTGGTGAATTCTGCCCTACAATGGAAGTAAGAGAAGACATTGAAGGGTCAAAAAGCAATGTCACTATAAACCCTTGGCATAAGTCAGATCTGGGCTGTGCAAAATCTGTCAGCATCTGCCTTCATGCTTAAATTTCTGTATATGTATTTATTCTTCATTCTCGGTTTATCTTGTAGGTGTAAACCATTGGAGAGTTTTAGTCAAATGTCATCTGCTGAAAAGTCAGTGAACAGAACCAAGATGGATGTCTTTGTTGTCCAAGTGCCATTGAATTTGAACTCTGTTTATGTGGGATCTAGACTGTCATATTTGCACCTAATTCTTATGTGTGTTATTCCTGGTGCAATTACAGGTGAGGTTTGATTAACAACTTTCTTCATGGCTTTTAATCTCTCCCAGACTTTTGAATTCAGTTGAGAACAGGCATTAAATAGGTTTGGAAGTGGAAAATAAAAATCATCTTAGTGTAAAGAAATGTGGGCATTGCAGTTCCACTGTGGACATGGCTGTGAACAGCAGTGATGAAGTGGAGAGCTGTGAAGGGAAGGAGGGGTGAGCTGGTGAAAGTGCAGCACCACAGCTGGGGAGGTCACCTTGTTATCTCACGACCTGCAGAAAATGGAAAGCCACTGCTTTAAGGGAAATAAACGGGTAAGGAAGTTCACTTTTACTTCTCCCTTCATAAACAGTCTGGCAGGCAGCCAGACACGAGTGTAGCCTGGGAAGACGCTTGCATGCAACTAAGCAGCTGCAGATTAGTTTCTCATGTGTAAAGAGGGCGTGAAGTACATTTAGCACCTTTGCTACACTCCCACCACCTTTGCTGTATGTTCTGCTTTCCTCACCCCTGACCGCATAGTGCCTAAGTGCCTTTCTTACCAGCCAGGAGAAGTCGTGAGGTGTTGGTAAGAGGTGTTTCATTTGGAGCTGGAGTGTGCTAAAGTGCTTCAGAGAGCTCGGCTTTAGCGACGGCAGTGTAAGTGCTTTGCTGAGAAGTATCGTACAAGTTCATAGGCCTGTTTGTTTTCTAGAGTGTTTTTTTGTTGGTTGTTGTTGTTCATTATAGCTCTTAGTAACCTATCACTAGGTTTGCTCATCTGTTTGCCCTACTTGCATGCTCTGGTCCCAGCCCTGCCCTGACACTGTGCGGGACCGCAGCCAGGAGCTCTTGCAGGACTGAAGTCAGGGTCAGCGATCACCTCAGGCTTGCACCAGCTTTTGTGTGGTGGAGGTGCTTTGACTTCATGGGTGAGTAACAACATGATAGTAATGGTATATAGGCTGTACGTATAGAGCAGGTCAAAGGAGCAGGAGGGCAACTAGTGAGCGTAATCCCATGAAATGGCCATGGGTGGCTGCAGCCCTGCCCATAGCTAAACTATTGTAAAGTGCCTGAGCTGCTTCTCCAGCAGGTTTGTTCAGATGTCTACCTCCAGTAAATTTTCACAAAATACATATAAACAATGGCTCAAAGAGCAGAGAGGACAGAGAGGTGAAGGATAGAAAGAGGTTTTCCAAATTAATCGGTGCTACATTTCTGTGATGAGTTGCTCTGTGCCATATTGGTGATGCAAAACAGCCATAAAGCTGGTTTAACAACATGGTTTTGCTGGATTTACTGCTTCACTATAAGCAGTACAAAACAACTAGAGCTTACTGATTAGTCAGTCTTGTTTATTTAATTGTGCTTTGCTTACTTGAGCTTTACTGTCTACAGCAACATTATTAATGATTAAAACTTGAGAAACATTCATCTTTGTTCATAGAAGAAGCCAAAATAATTTGGGAAAAAGATGTTTTCCTTTGATCTTCATCAACGTTTTCAATTAAACTGCATTTGAATTTTAAATCTCCTGGGAGTCATTCCTCATTATCTTTTCTCAGGATTGTGTGTCTGTGTCATCTCCCCAGAGCTGATCTCCCCAGGGCTAAGAGTCACTTTACATATTCTTTAAATATGAGACAATAAAGAACAAATGCATTCAACAAATAGAAAGGAAGAACATGCAGTAAAAGTAAAGTAATGGCAATGTGTAGTTATAATTACTGCATTATCCTCCTTTATATCTCTGCTTTGCCTCAGCTATCCTCTAGCATACTTTTTCATGCATACATTGTACTTAACTGTAACTTAAATACATATTGGACCAGTTCTTCAGCAAACAGACTCTGCTGATGACGGAGAAATTGGAGGTTAATAGTGTGTGTCTGTTGTGAGACCTGACAAATACTTTGGACTTTTTCCCATTGAGCTCAAAGATGGTTTTAGCCATTTAAATTGTGGGAATGAAATTTTAGTGTGATAAAAATTATCCACTGGATTCCTTAGCAGCACCTTAGAAAGTGTAAACTTTCTTTTGGGCTGAAGAGTTTGGAGTTTGGCATTTTCTTTTTTTTTTCTTCCTGTTTTTTTTTTTTTGTTTGTTTTTGTTTTTTTTGCATTTATTGCTCCACTACTTCTTATAGGGACATGTGAGTGACAGGTAAATCTAGAATCTCTCTCTTTTTTATTGCATTTGATTAGAAGTTTGCTAAGGGAGTAGCTTTACAAGCTAGAAGTTGAAAAATGGGCTCTGCATTTTTGTGTTCAAATGGAAAGACTTTCTACCACCTGACAGCTTAAGGGTTTAATGTGTATCCATCTTGTCAACCAGCTCTAAAGGAAATACTTCTAAACACCTAAAACTGAAATGCAATGAAGTTTTATAAAATAGAATTTCTCTTAATAGGTCAAGTATTTTTCCCCTACAGGTGGCTTCACCATCCTGATGAAATTCAAGTAAGGGTCTATATTTTCCATTTCTCTCACACCTTCCAGCCACAGCCAGTCTCCCTTTATTGTAACAAAAGGGTCTACAGAGATTATTCTGCAGTGTTATGAATCATTTTCCCATCCACCAAAGAGAACTCAACATACATCTATCTGTCAAGGTCTGTCTGTAAAAGATAGCTACTGGATAAGGGGCTCTTGTATGGTGGATGCTTCACTTTAACCTGTGCTCCACAATGCATAGAATGATCAATACACAGTGTTTGCAGGGGGAGCAAAGTAGAAGTCACATAGATCAAAAAAGCCGTATATTATCCATCAGAAATCACATCACACTGATTTGTTTCAAAACCACTAAATAAAGTTAGGCACTGTTTATTTACCTGTGGGTTTTTCAAATGTGATTTTAAGTGAAATACGGCTTATTCACATTGAAAATATATTGAACTTAAGCAGAAATTTTGATTTCATGGCTTTTGATGTCTGTAGTTATCCACTTAGTTATTAAGAGCAAATTCTAATGGGAAATAAGCCCCTTATTACATTCTGACACTGAAAACAATAATTCTGTTCCTTCATTAAGCAGGTACCAATAAGTTCTATTTCCCATCTGAAATATTTTTCCTAAGTCATATTGTTGCAAACATCTGAAATAGATCCTGATTTATTTTAAACTTCTAGCAAATAAACACATCTGGAGAAACTTCATTTTGCCACTCTTTTTTAATCACGTTCTACTTAGAATGCTATTAAATTTAATGTTAAAGAACATCATTATTATCCATTAGAGGAAAGGCACCATCTATGAATTTAGAAGAATTCATGGAAATTTTAGAATGTGTGTGTTTATATAGCTACTTGCAATTCCATGTCATCGTCTGCAAAGGCAGCAGTAGTCATTTTGTAGTAGAGTGTATCAGTATGTTCTTATGGGCACAAAAGCATTTCCATGTAGTACAAAAGTTCAGCTCAGTTTAGCTTGCTTTATAAGCAACAGGATTCTCATTTGCTTAAAGAAAAGTAAGGATGCTTTATAGCTATCCAGAATGGGTTTTGCCATTTATTTCTTTGAAGCCAGAGTGTCACCTTTCGTTTTGCTTTTCTATTATCCCCTTGGTGAACCTGCCTTGCCTTTGGATTCCCAGCATGAACCTTCTACCTTGTGTGCATCCCCAGGGACGGCTGGGCCGTGGCTCGGCTCCAGCAGTGCTACTCCTGCCCCCAGCTCTGCCCCCACAGGACATCATCTCGTGCCTTTTGGTGGCTGTCACTGGCATGCTTTGGGGAACGCTGTGTGCACACCAGCCAGCAAGCCTGGACACAGACATCTGGCAGGGAAAGACGGGTCTCGTGACTGCTTCCAAGGCTGGCTTGGTGGAACTGGCTTTTAAACAAACTGCTCTAGCCGGAGGACTGCTGACACAAACCCTTCCAGGTTTGCTTTAAGGCCAGGTTGAGTGTGCAGTGGAGTTTTCAAGTACATCTGTTTGGTAAGGTTGCAGTCTGTAGGTGCATAAAGGTCCTGCTTCCCTTTACTTCAAAGCAGCTGGCTTACTCGGCAGACCCGTGCTGGTGGGTGGCCACAGAGGCACCTGCCTCCTCCAGTGCTTTCACCTGGGCTGTCGAAACACGTTGCAATCTGGTGTGCACTCAGCAGCTCTTGGACACATGCTGAATTGGCACAAAGCTGCTCTGGTGTTTCCCTTCTCCATGTGAGGTAAAGCACCTGGTGCTGCACGGTCAAATCCAAGCTTCTTACTTGTGCAGGAAGCTGTTCTGATCTTCTGAGGCACTACACCGAGCACAGTGCTTCTTACTGAGCAGAGGTGCTAGGGAAGCAGCAGATTATTTCTTTTGTTTTTATTTTATTTATTTGCAATTCCCCAGGAGCCTGCTCTAAAACCTGTTGAAGGCCCTTGGAGGCTCCAGGGGCTTAGGCTGAAATAAAATAGGCAGTGTCTTATTTTCAGTTGTGGGGGAATGAGTGCCAAAATATACCTTTCAGAAGGATAACTTGGAGTTGAAAAGTTGCCTTATTTCTCGTTTGTGACCCTTTGAACTTTCTCTGTTACCATGAAGTGTGTACAATTCCTTAGGTAAATCTGAAGAGATTTTTTGTCTTTAATGTTTATTACACGGCTTATACTGTAAAATGTAAAGAGTCTTTGGTAGTTACTTCAGTCTGTGGCTCTGCATTGACAGGATCATAATCGTTTTATTTCTTAGATGGAGTTGCAGCAATAGCAGGTGGTACCAGACTTAAGGTCTCTAAAAGTACAGAAGCAGTATTAAATACACATGCAACTCCATGCATTACATAAATAGAGTTGAAACAACCTTATAAAATGAATATGTGCTATTTTCTGTGAAAACGTGCTTCCTTTAAAAAAAAAAATCCTTGATATTAGTTTTATTGAAGAGCTTGAGTCCAAGAACAGTCTTTGAACACAGCTATAATTGCTTATGAATATTCTGATTATGAGGAAGGCAGTGGTAAATCATCTTGTCTTCACAGAGAAAGAGTACAGTTGTGTGATGAAGACCGTGGGTGGGTAATCAGGGCTGTAGCAGCTGAAATACTCTGTTTTGCCATTGACTTTCTCTCTGACTTTCATCATTCTCTGTTACTTTTCTTGCTTCGTTTCTTCCAAATATGTTGATAATGGAAACAGTCAGCTTAGAGGTATACTTAATATTTGCAAAATGCAAAGATGAAATTATTAACTTGATAATTATTACTTTTCATTTTCTTGTGATTTTCTAAAATGAAAAGGAAAAAAAATCAATTGGTTCTTAGTGTAAAATTGTTAAAAATAAAGACATTTGAATGGTCTTATGCAGATGCTGACACAACAAAAAGTAATTGAGCTTTTTTTTTATTATTATTAAGTTCTGGAATCTTTCTTCTAATACCCCATTTTGATTACGATTAAACTAAGAGTCAGCTTAGTTCAATTATCCATTGCCTTCAACAGAGTGTTCAATAACATCTAATTTAGAACAGCAGAAATTTATTGGACTTACAGCAAATTATTCAAAAAGGATTAAATTCTCTGTAACCAAAGGAATTTTGTTTTCAGTCTTTGGCAATAGCCTCTTTTCTTCCCTCAATTAATATGATTGGATGTATATATATATATATATATATATATATATTTTTTTTTTTCTTCAGTAGTATGTTTTCAGCTGGATTTTGCAGTTCTTTTAATTATTTATAAAGTTTCAAATGGAAACGCAGAACCTAGGTAGTGCTGAGAAGATTAAAAAGCCATACATAATATCCACATTATACACATTACAACTACGTAGAAGTCTGGTGGAGCTTGAAATACAGGTGGGAAATACATCTTTTTTTCTTTTTTCCCCTTTTTACTATTTAATTTTTTACATAGGTGGCATGATAGTCACAAGTTCAGGAGAGGAATGACCAAACAGCACTAACTGCTGTTTGTACCACTTGGTTGGGAATATTCTGACCCAGAAGAAAGATAGGGGAAGGCAGCTGAGCCCTGCACTGCTAACACAGCTCTGTGGCGGTGACCCCAGTGCAGGACCTAAACTCCTGGCTCCAAGGAGGTAGAAGCTTTTGAAATTCCGGTTCTTTATTTCTTTCCATCTTCTTTTTATAAGTTATAATTCTCTTTATAATTGCTAGATTGATGCAATCAATATTTCCTTGATACATTTTCTAAGACAGTTTTTTAGGTAATGCCACACAGATTAATTCAGGAGCTTCCAGTCCTGAAACTATTCTGTGTTAAAATATGGAGCATTTTTGGTATTCGTAAGAGTACAAGGTAGAATTTGCACCAGGTACTTTTCTTTGGTTTACATAGCCTGTGAGAGAAACATGCCTTATGTTTTGTTTTCTAATGAAATTATCGTTTGTGATTAGCTAATGGGTCCTTTGTGTAGGTTAGCTCCTCTTAAATGTTTCTTGCCTGAATTTCACTATTAGTGCCTTAAGTGAATTGTTTGTCCACTGATGTGTGACTTTATCTCGTGTTTTATCAAACACCCTGCAAAAACCTGATGAGGTAATTGCAGGTGAAGCAGTGCAAATACCCTCTGAAGATGCTGGCTGAATTTTTAAAAGCAATGCTTAAATGACAGTTTAGTCCTTAAGAGCAGAACACTTACGACAAGATCCACAATACACTTCCTACACTGAAGTAATTTTAAAACATCCTCCTAAATACATGTGACATTTTGAGAAAGGAGTGTGTCTTCAGATCGAGTGTTATAGATAATAGCAGTTATGGTAAACCATGCAATGTCATTTACAGCTCCTAAAGTAAAATACTCCAGATACCTTAGCCTGAGAGAGGAAGGAGAAAAATCATTAATCATATAGGAGCTCCATTAAGATACAGATGTAAATTACATTACAAGAGTGAAATAGATGTCAATTAACCATATTCACTGTATTTTTATGATGGATTGTTACTGACTGAATTGCACTGGAGCAGTAATAAAACATGAAAATGATGAGATAGGTTCCAAGCCCCTTTATTATTATTTATTATTTATCTATTTAATTATTATTATTTATTTATTATTATTTATTATGATGTGCTTCTTTGGTAAAAGCCACATGGTTCAGCTGACATCTGCTTGGTACCATGGACTGCTGCTTTCCTTGTACCCCAAGTTGTTCGATGTTAATTAATGAAATAATGAAACTATTGCTATATTTATGTCAGTGATTTGAGATGAACATGTTTAATGATTTGAAATGAGCATAATGAAGGAGCTTCAGATTTTCTTTCAAAATTTAATACACAACTTTTATGTGCAATATCACAAAGGGCTAGTATTTAATACATCTTTAGTTATTGTTATCGTAAGTGAGAATTGTTAACATCAAATGGTCCCAAGAAAGACTTCTCCTGCGCCTTATTCCCGCTTCAGCTCCTGCTTTTTTCCTCACAAGCACATAAGTTTAGGTCACAAGTAGACACTGACTCTTAGTAAGGTTATGCTACCGGTGCGTCTGTACGGCAGTCAAGTATAAGCAGACATGTTAGTCAACTTCTGTATGATATATACATACAGAATGCATGTATACACTTCTTTCAATATTTTACTAAGATAAAAAATGCTGTTTCTATTAAAGCTTTGGATCTGGAAATGATGATTGTAGGAAAATTTACTTTTTCTTTTGTTTCACTGGTGTACACTTCGAGAGATTTCATTCTGCTGAGACTACTAAAGTACGACAAAATCACTGGTTTCCACATTTAAAAATTTGTATTAAAAAATGCCTTGAATTTTCTCCTGCGGGACAATTTGAATGACTCTGACTGTTTTTAAGAACATTTCTTGGAAATAAGTTCCACATAAACTTATTTCGAGTGATTGAATTAACAACAAAAACAAATTTAGATTTCAGTAGAAAAATAGAAACCATGGAAACAACAAACAATCATGGTACTGTCACCCTAATCGTTCCAGACAAAAAAAAAAAAAGTGCTTTAAGGAGAACTTTTGAATTTCATGCTAACATAATGCATATTTAATTTCTCTCATTTGATGTGAAGAAAATCAGAGGAATTGATGCAATCTGTAAATCCAAAATTGAAACCAAATGTGTATAATGAATACAGACAAATTATCAGTTGGAGTAAATGTGTATCTCTCTAAAAAGGATATGAATAAACCCAGCACACAACCTTTTATACATAGCCAATATTATGTTGAAACTATCCCCTGCAGTCTATTACGCAGCTAAATACATGACCAATTTGTCATTTCTCATATGTCAGGACTTAATGGGTATTAGCTCTATCAAATCAAACACAAAACTGTAGATATCTCCTAGCTTTTCTGGAGTCCAGTGCAGAGGAATTGCTTGTCAGACTATCCAGTGGACACCCTGATGATGTTCAGCATGTGTGAAAATGAGGGAAAGTGAAGTGAGCAGTGGAGAAATGGCAGGGACAGCAACAGATCTCCGGTTTCAGTATGGATAAGGGGGGGAGCTGTTCAAGCAAACCTTCATAACCACACAGTGTTTTCCTGATGCTGGGCTAACCTGCTAAGGAAATAGAAGTAAACACATATATAGTCAAATGAAATTGCAGCTGTTCAGGAGCCTTCCTAACTAGCCTGAATTTGTGCTTCCAAATCCTAGCTTTCACAAAGACAGAAGTAATGTAGGCAGGAAATTAAATGCATTTTAAGCACCTCTTGTTCTCTCTGATGTGTTCTCCGTATCTCTGTAACAGATGAAGACCATTACTAGCTGAAGCCTATACCTGTGACCCAGTTTTGCCACTTGCAGCAGAGAGCAGAGTGCTTCTTGAACCACCGACTTGATGTAAAGTTCAGCAGCAAAGTAGCCACAGGGTGTGTGTTGAGTCCCTGCTGAAGCCTGGCTGGGGGGGTGCTCCTTCTAAGAGGCTGCCGGTTAGGCAGAAAATGAGTATCTTCTAGCCAGAAGATAAGTGCATGCTGCAAATAGCACGCTTTTTCCACCATATAAAAAATATAGGGGATTATTGCAGGAGGAAGGGGATTGGGTATTTTAAGTGATGTAACACAGGAGCAGAATATAGGACATACGGGAATGGGAGACTGTTATGGTAGAAGGAATTGGAGAGAGAAGAAGGAGGTAGAAAAGAGACAATCTTATGTTGATAATGCCTCTCTCTGATAGCTTTCTTGGGAAAGCTTGTCCTATGTCCTCAGTCCTGAAGAGGATATTTGTTTAGTGGCAGTTCCTCTAGTCCTTCACTGTTGATATAGTGAAGTTAAGCCTCTCTGAAGTATTGATTTTGAAGGTAAACATTACAGAAATATAATACCTGTAAGTGGTGACGTTGAGAACTATTCATCTGCAGCCAGCCTGAGGCATTGCTTAAGCCTACACAAACTTGTGCACTCCAAGCACATTGGGATGTGCATGTGTTCAGGACACCCTGGTAGTGTTCTCTGCATGCTCCCTTTTTGGGAGGTTTCCAAGAAAACAGGAACAGTGTCTCTCTGTTCAGGATTTAGGAACTTACTTTTTGGATTTCTGGAGGCTGAAATTGTGCCTAATACCCCATGCGCGCAAGCAGCCAGTATGGGTTTATGAAAAGCAGGTCCTGCCTGAGTAACCTGATCTCCTTCTGTGACAAGGTGACCTGCTTAGTAGATTAGGGAAAGGCTGTGGATGTTGTTTAACCTGGATTTTAGTAAAGCGTTTGACATCATTTCCCACAGTATTCTCCTGGACAAACTGGCTGTTCATGACTTGGACGGATTTACAGTTGACTGTGTGAAGAACTGGCTGGATGGCCAGGCTCAAAGAGTCCCAGTAAATGGAGTTCAATCCAATTGGCAGCTGTCATCAGTGGTGTTCCTCAGGGCTCAGTGCTGGGGCCAGTTTTGTTTAACATTTTTATGATCTGGATGAGGGGATCGAGTGCACCCTCAGTGAATTTGCAGATGATACCAAGCTGGGCAGGACTGTCGATCCACTGTAGGGTAGGAAGGCTCTGCAGAGGGATCTGGAGAGGCCAAATCCATGGGCTGAGGCCAATCACGTGGCATTCAGCAAGGCTCAGTGCCAGGTCCTGCGCCTGGGTCATAACAACCCCATGCAGTGGTACCGGCCTGGGGAAGAGAAGATGGAAAGTTGCCCTTCAGAAAAGGGCCTGGGGGTGATGGTCAACAGCTGTCTGAACCTGAGCCAGCAGTGTGCCCAGGTGGCCAAGAAGGCCAATGGTATCCTGGCTTATATCAGGAATAGCGTGGCCAGCAGGACTGGGGAAGTGATTGTCCCCCTGTACTTGGCACTGGTGAGGCCGCACCTCGAGTACTGTGTTCAGTTTTGGGCCCCTCACTACAAGAAGGGTGCTGACTTGCCTGAGTGTGTGCAGAGAAGAGCAACAGAGCTGGTAAAGGGACCAGAAAACAAGCGTTAAGAGGAGTGACTGAGAGAACAGATTTTATTTAGTCCGGAAAAGAGAAGGCTGAGGGGAGGCCTCATGGTGCTCTATAACTGCCTGAAAGGAGGTTGCAGTGAGGAGGGGGTCAGTCTCTTTTCTCAGTTGACAAGTGATAGGACACAAAGAAAGGGTCTCAGTTAGCACCAGAGGAGACTTAGGTTGGACATTAGGAAGCATTTCTTCATGGAGAGAGTGGTCAAGCATTGGAATGGGCTGCCCAGGAAAGTAGTGGAGGTTTTTGAGAGATGTATGGACATGACTCTAAGGGACATGGTTTAGTGACAGGATTCATGTAAGTCATGTTGAGTGATCTTGAAGGTTGTTTCCAACCTAGATGATTCTGTGATTCCCAGAAAGATGTCTCTGGAGCAGTCCTTAGAAATTACCCTGGCTTTCTTCACCTCTCTCTGGAGAGTTTTGTGATAGTGTTACTCAGAGAGGAGAGCCTTTAACCATGTGTTTTCTCTTCATGTTCTTTGTACGGAGTGATACTGTTTTCACTACAGGCATTTTCATTCTGAAATACTATGATCAGTAAGTTGATCCCACTCTGAAAAATACTATTACTTATTCACTGATTACGAATTATTCATAATTCATTACTTATTACTTAGCCTTCAAAAGCAAGCAGGTCACATGGCAATAGGACATTATGCATGTGACTTATTTACAAAAGCTGTTAAGTAAAAAACATAAAAGTTCCCCCCAGTTTTGTTAGCTCCAAGAAAAGATTTCCCCTGTTTTCAGGCTCCCTGTTTTATACCTCGTCAAGATGACAGCTTTTGCTGTCATTCCCCTGAAAGCCTTGAAATATTTACTCTGCTTCTGGCTCCTCCAATTTTTGGTTTCCCCAAGCTCCAAAAGATTCAATATTCACTCATCTCTCTGTCCTTTGCCTTAGTGGTTATGTCATGGGCTAGAGTAGTTCCTGTGTGGCTGTCGGACTGGTATTTATTATTTGCTTGGGTGCTCCTAAGTAACTTCCTTTCTTTACTTTCTGCGTCTCAAAACCTATAAGATTTAATTCCATAGCAATTTTCTGTGATTGTAAACAAAGGTCAGCACCATAGAAAAAATTAAGAAAATACATAGTGTGTATTCGTAACCATGCAGTGTTTCCTTGTTCAGCTAGGCATTGTAGTCTGCCTGAGGAGAGATTAAATTTGAATTTGTCCACAAAGGTATTGTTAACAAAGTAATAAATAAATAAATAAACAAGCACTCCAGCAATCTAGATAAGAGGAATGTCTTCTACCAAAACGGTCAGGTGAACGGCAGCAAGAGAAGACTTCTCAGCTCCAGCAGTGGTTTGCTGAGATTGTTAAATAGCTGTGTGCCAGTCATACTGGAAAAATCTGCTTTAAAGAAGATTTTAAAAGATCAATAAATGAGGTAACTGAAATGGAATGTCAGGGAAAAGCTGAGAAGCAAGGAGATTGCTGCAAGTAGCTGGGGTGCTCTTTGTCAGTTTCAAAGAGGAAAAAAAATCAAACCTTTCTCAGCTCTGAGAGAAGTTAAACTGATGTATGTCTATATCATTTTGTTTGTACATTCCTCATTTAACATACAGAGATCATTAAATTTCACCAAGTTATTCTTGCATTGATCTAAAACACTTTAAATTAAGGATCAAGTGCCTATCTGAATGATGCATAAGACATCAGGTGATAAAGCATCTGTTGCTTCTTTCAGTGGTTTTCCTAGTGTATGACTGTACTTCGTGACAATGTGTGCCTTTTTGCTTGTTTCCAGATACATTTCAGCTTCAGGCCACTAACTCTTGTGTTCTTATTTGACAGAAGTAGCACATAAGCACTAAATAAATCATGGGGCAGTTTTCTTTTAAACAAAGTAGATGAAATACAGTTTGGGAAAAAAGAAAAAAAAAAACAGCAAAAAAAAAAACATCTTTCTATTCTGCAGCTACCCTTAATCATCAATTTCTCTTACAACAACCTTTCTACCAGAATTGGATGCATTTGTTTATTGTAAGTTTTCCCAATTTTAATTGCATGGATAAAATTGCTTCCTCGCTATACATGTGTATACATATCCCTTGCTCATATGATTCATTAGTCTTATAACACCTTTATGGAAGAATTGCTCTGGGAGCATCTGTTAGTCCACTTGAACCACACATCTTCATGTTCACTGCTTTCCAGGGTAAGTACCAGCCCAATAAATAAAGACCACCTTAAAAATAATTTGTCATGCACATCCTAAAACTAGAGCACTCCGGACTGAACACTCCCCCTGAGGAGTCCCACAGACGTCTGTTAGATTTTCTGTGGGGTCAGAGATATCCCTTTCTGCGGCTGAGTACTCTAGGAAATTGTGTCCATGTGCCCATTTCTGTTACTTTGCATGCAATCTGTCATATACTCCTTTTACTTCTCTACTGTAAAACTCATCTGGTGACACTCTAAGGAAAAAAAAAAAAAGCACCACTACTGCCAACATTTTTGTTAATTTTGCATTGTCAGCTGTCAATGATTGCTAAGAAAATGTTACGTGCAGCCTGATTTTCACTGCCTCCTAGCTTTGTGCTTAAGGCAAAGAACATATGTCAGTAAATTTTTGAACAGCAAAGCTGTATTGTGACTGACAATTAACCTAATTCTTTGAGATACAGTGGTATCAGTAAAGTAATGTCTATTCAAGAGAGAAGTTCACTTTATTTTGATTGCAGAGCTGATTTGGTTAAATCAAAGAGTGATGGCTGCTATCATTTTTAAGGCATGTGTCATATATATTTTACTTTTGAGTTCCATGGTCCAAAATTGCAGATAACTGATTTTCTGTGGTATTGTCATATCTGAAGATAATGATGTAGAAGCACGAACACAAGGACAAATCAGTGGGTCATCCACCTCAGATGCATCCAGCAGAATCTGTTCCCAAATGCCTCTTCACTTGCAGAGGAAGCTCCCAGAGCAACTCTGTGGGCAAATATTGGATCCAGAGGCTCCAGCCAGCTATTTTAGCTGTCTAGCTGTAGTCTTCCACTATTTCTGCAGTTTTGGCAGGCTTGTCCCTGCCCTCTGCTTAGTCTGCTCTCAATATCTACCACCACCCTTCTTCTAAACTTTACTTCACATCTCTCCCAAGTATTCCTATCCTGGTCATCTCCCCCACATTTTTTTTTCTCTCTGTCTTGTCTCTTCCATTTGAGCTGTCCCTTTCTTATTCCCCGTTCTCCCTCCTTGCCCCTTCTCAGCCTCTTGTTCTCTCTTTCCACTGCAAAAATTAACATTTGTTGTTATCACATTGTTCACACACTTTTTTTTTTTTTTTTTGGTACCACTTTCCTGTCCAGTGCCTGTATTGTTTATAAACTCTTCAGGATAGCTATAGTCTTGTACTGTATATCTCTGCATACTGCATAATCCCACAAGGCTCACCTTTTTTGTGGTTTTAGGCACTACTGTAGTAAACATGATTAATAATACTAACACCTATCATAATGTGCTGAGTTTATAACTATACTATAAAGGAAAATGACTTATTTACCCAGCTACTGCTTGTAATTTGTATTTTATCTACTCTAACTATAGATATATGTCTTCTTCTATAAAATAGTTTAATATCCTGAACTTTTCTAGACCGTACTTGTAACACTGATGTATTTCATTGGTTTTTAAAGCCAGGAAAGTCCAGCTAGTCTGATCTCATTGACGTTTATCAGATTGCCTCTGAATCAGGTAGAATTGCTTGAATGATCATAAGAATGTTATTTAATTATTAGTATTAGCATAGTGCCCAGGAGGTTCTTTGCACAAGGAGCAATAAAAATACTAAATAAAGAAGAAATAAAAATCTAAACTGTCTCACTGGCTTACAAGAGAGCACAGGGAAACAATGAAAAACTAAGCACTATGCCCACACCAGATGCACAACCTATACATTGTTTGGTTATTTTGTATGTCATTGTAACAGAGGAAAACTTCAAGGAGGGATAGGCAGGGGCATTTTATTTTATTTTTTGTATATATGGCTCCAGATGTTGAAGAGAATTCATCTTCCAGGGCACCAGGCTGGCTTCAGAACCCTTAAAAATTTTAAAGTTGTCTAGAAAAAAATGTTTCCCATTCCTTCCCAGAGCTGTGGGTTCACACAGACCCAGTATCTAGAGCATCTTTGTGCTCTAAATTACTCTGAAATTGGATTTGGCGTAAACCCAACCCAAAACTGAGGGATCTAGTTTGGCTCGCTTTGAAGATACTTCAGCAGCTGCATTTACCATTTGTTTGGGGGGGGGGGGGGGGGAGAAGAAGCAGCAGGATCCATGCATTAGTATTTTCACTGACATTTTAACTGTTTTACCCACGTTTCTGTACCTCTGTGAATGTGACAGAATTGAATGGGTCTTGGTGGCCTATTTTTCACATGCTCTGTTAACAATTCATGTTGTGTCTGTTCCCCACATGAATAGTCCTCTCATCATGGTAGCCTCAGTCATTCATTAGTTGCACTTCTGGTCTTTTGTTGTTGTGAAAGTAACACAGTTGTGGTTTTCTGGGGCAAGCCTTTACAGAATTTATATGTTACTTTAATCTCTTTTTAGAAGACTAGCAAAAAGTTTGAGCTTAATGTTGCCATAATGAAATCACTGAAATGAGTATTTACCAAAATCCCATCTTTAGACCATTGCATAACAAAACAAAAGATGTACCGTACCTTACAAGTGTTTGCTAGTATTAAAAACTCTAAAAGCTTGAGAAAAGTCTATGCAGACTACTACATATACAGGTGTATATATTGTTTACACTACCCATACAATACTACTCAGAATACTAGTACAAAGGATTGTTTATGGAGTTGGTTAGGTCCAATTAAAATCATATCTTCTCAAAGAGAAATACTGATTCTAATCTAAAAGGAGATTTCTCTACAGCAGCAATGTAATTTTGACAGAAGCTTGAGAACTACTGCAATAAAAATCTGGTTTTCCTGCTGATTGTCAGCTGGCCAACCAGACTGGTTGCAAAGCTATTAGTGCTGCACACTTGTGAAACACTGGTGTGCTTGTCCAAACTGAACTCAAAATCTAGACTTCTGAAGTTCTTCTGTAAATGATAAAAACAAGACTACACGGTGGTTTTCAGACTGACAACATAGAGTGCAGAGTATGCAGGTAATTACAGACAACTGATGAACACCTGGCACACTAGCTGAAATAGATAGTATTTGAATAATGAATGAACAAGTAAAGAAACGAGCCCATGCAGTCCTCATACTTTTGTAAACGTGTTGGAAACTCTTGTCTCTTTCCAAATTCTGTTTCATTCCCAAATACTTAAATTTTGCTATTTAGTAGGGTGCTTATCTTTGAAATGAATGGACACTTTAAAACTTTTAGTTAACTTCATAACTTCTCTGTTATTCTTGTATTATTATATTTATTTTATTTTATTTTATTATTTATTTATTAAAATAATAGGGAGAGAAGTTATAGTTTTGTTCCAAAACTACATGAAAGCAATGTTATTCATAAAATGTCATTTTTAAGTCCCTTGGTCTGACTTGGGGACTTCAGTTGTCATCTATGGCTAATACATTTCAGCAGATAAATATAGGTAGCCAGATGAATAGTAGGTATACCCAAGTTATTTGCATCATGATTCTTCCAACACACCTTTAGTCAGGGATTGAAGTCCCCAGAGTTATCCAGTGTCAAAGTTAGGCCATCTTGTCCTGTCTAGTGGACATCCTGTAGATAGGAGAGAGGTGCTTCAGGAATGGGTGGTTCATCTAGCAGTGGGTGGTGGTTGAGGCAGGGGAGGTGAATAACTCTCCAGATAAAGGTTTTGTCTGTGAGGCATTTGCTTCTGAGGCTGAAGGCCAGATATTAGCAATGTCACTGGTTTCCTGTTAATGAATATGTATGTTCTGGTCTATTTGTATTTGCTTGAATACATTCTCTCCACAATTTCAGCTAGGAAGAATTATCTTGCCACTCTGAAGCTATGGTTTTGGTGTTGTATTGTGCAGTTAAACTACCATAACATTATTTATAAACTTCTGTGGATTTAGCTGTTTTCTTCCAGTTTGCAAAGCTGAAGAGCCTGGTTCTGATTTCAGAGGTAAGGCACCTGAGGTGTAGATGCAAAGACTTTATCCAAGTAATGCAGGTGGTTACTGTCTTATGAAAAGCAACCTGTGTATCTTCAGTCTTGGTCTGGTGCTTTAATCATGGGGGAAACAATACACTTTATAATGTTAATTAGCCTAAACCCCTCATCTTGTAAGTATGTAAATATTTCCCATGCTTAACTTTGAGAAGTTTACAGCTTCACGACCTGTTGTTGTACATAGTTGTATTTAAATGTTGCAGATAATTGAAGTATTCTTTTATTGGTTTTGACAATGCTGATTACCATTATTAACTGCCAAGACATATTAAGGATAAAAACCAGGTTCTGTTCTAACCTCTGAAATAGAAACAGTGTGAAACACCTGTGAAAAGATACAAACATTGCTGGTGTGGATTACTTTAACAGCAAGGAATAATGTCCATATTGTCCTGAAAATAAACCCTGAGAATGGCAAATAATAAGGAATACTGGGAGAAGACCAGGGAAATAGATAGTTTTATTGCATCCTTTAATCAGGGTGGCCAACACTTTGTTCTCAGAAGCGTGGTGAGACTGAGATGGAGAAAGCCCTCAGAGTTGTTTTCCATTACATGAATGCAGGAAAAATTGTTTTTTATCTTATGGAAATGTTCAAAAAATGAAAAATGTTGTGAGCTGAAATGTGAGATGCTCACATCCTCTCATTCCTGCCTTTTGCTATCATTAAAGTCTCTGTGAGTCTAACACTTGCAAAGTTATCGTCAATCACACCAAATGTCAGCTGTGGGAGAAGGAGATTACGGAGAGTCACAGACGCAGCTGCAGTGCTCATGTACCTTAACTGATCACACCCATGACAAAGGCATTGTTTCTTGTAGCATTTGCTGGATTAAAATTGTTTAGGCCACCAGTGAAAAATGCTAATTGTCATGTAGAGATAACGAGATCTCTGATTATTCAGTAGTTTTTAGGTGACATTCATTGTTAAAGAGAGGATAAAATGAACATGAAAGAGTTTACAGCCACTGCACAATTACCTTAAGAAAGATGGAGTGGTCAGGATAGGCATCCTTCCCCTTATGTAAAAAAAAAGTCCTTTGGCAGCTCAGCTTTTATAATGCATAGACCATCATATTCTTTTACAGTTGGTGTGCTTAATACTACATTTTGTGTGTTTTCTCAAGAGAGTAAAAGTACCTTTCTGCCAGATGGCCATAGTAGCAGGTCAGTTTTGAACTAAATATGCCTTCCTTTAATGAAAGTGTCATAGCTGTCTCGCTGATTAGACCACTGATCCATTACTTGGTAGCCTTTTCTGTTGCAGCTGTTTTATACTCTGTAGGAAGACAATATTCTCTTACCCTAGTAGTTGTGTCATAAAAATATGCCTCTGGCATATTGCTAACTTCCACCTGTCCAGGTACACTGATAGTAAGGGCTTCTGAAAATAGATTTGCTGGTGGTACTCTTGCGACCCTTTGACTAGCTGTGTATGGAATTGCTTTAGGAGTCTCTCTTGCGTCTCTCAGCAGCAGTATCGTGGTTACAAGAAGTGTTCTGAACGTCTGCAAGTGTTAGCAGAAAAGAATTTCAGCAAAATGAAAAGATGTATTCTGTTCAAAGCCATAACTTGGCAGTACACCTTCCGAAGGGTGACTGATTTGCCTTTATTGATGGAAGAGGAATGCAAGATCACACCCAGGCTGCAAAATTAAAGTGAAATATTGGCATGCTGGAAGAAATCACTGCCACCAACGCTTAAGAACTTGCATTCTATTTAGCTTGGTTTAGACCTGGAAACCATTCTCCCTGGTAGACATTAAGCAGTGTTTCAGTATGCCATGCTATCTGAAATGACAGCTCAATTAACATTTACTTTCTAATGTGTGTTTCCTGAAAGACCTTTAGGACCAAATTCTGTCCCACACACTGCTTCTGATTTAAGGGATCATTAGAATATGCCTGAACACCTCGTTCTTCTGTTATTCCCTTAGCTGGGAAAAGGTTAAGAGGCATTTGTTGGCTCGTTGAGGCAGATGACTCATAACGTCTGGATATAAGAGGGGGAAGTGGCTGCCTGAAAAGATAGAATCTAGGGTGTGGGCTCAGAAATCCCAAAGTAGTCGTCGTAGCAACAGCCTCAATAAAATGAAACAGCATCAATAGAAGTTTCAAGCTGAAGTTTATCTTATTTTCTTTGTTAATAAAGCCAAATCCCTAAAAGGGGCTGGAATAGGATTTTATGTAATGTGTGGACTCTTCGGAGAACAAGTGACTAAGGCACCTATTCATGGGAGCACCAAAGATGTATGCCAGGCTAGCAGAGAAAGATCTGAATACTGATCTACGTGATTAAACCCATAAACTTGCATAACCTGGTTTATACCCTTCTCTTAATTGTTTTGTTTATAACTCACACAAACACTTTGTTGAAATTTCTTTTTTATTCTGTATTAACTAACACCTGTGTTCTCTACCTTGGCCGCACTGAAGCAGGTACTTAGCATGTAGCATGCATAGAAACAGAAACAGACCTTTTGTATTTTTTTCTGTGTGGGCTATGAAGGAAATGAATTCAAAGTGAACACACAAGAAAAATAAGAGAAAAGTAAACTGAAATCATTTAGCTGAGTTTTTCCTCTGCCATTCTGATTTCCCACATGGAAAAATGTCTTCATGTATATCATAAAAATAATCTCTTATATGATTATCTCCATGCCTCTACTAAATTCAATTTACCCTCTTTAAAAGCATCTAGCTGCTGAGCAGACTTTTCTTTGTTTCTGAATTCAAATCGTCTCTGCTGTCTGCAGTCCACATCAGTTGATTTTTTTTGTGTGTGTGTTCCATCGTAACACTTTTGATGAGATTCTGATTCTCATTATCTTCAGAGGACCAAGCCTAACAGTGTGCCTCCTTTTATAAAGTTCATATGTTCCTGCAATCTCATCTTCTCGAGAGACACTGGCTTCTGTTATGTTCAAATGATTATGTTTTCCTGACCACAGCTGAAATGCATTTCTGTGTTTAGGGACTGCTGTCTTTGCTATAGATGTATTTTTATTTTACTAGCAACCTTGGAATCCATACATTGTAGTAACAGGAATTGCTTCTAATCCATTGTATTTTTAGTGCATTGCTTCATATGGTTGCTTTGAAATAAAGGCACGTGTAAATCTTCTGCATAATCTTCAGTGGAGTATAAATTAATGTTATAACCTAGGTATTAAAGGTTAAGTAGAGTGTAAGAAACTGCAAGGGGAGGACAAAGCTGTCACTGAGCTTACGTTGTGCAGTTTTGGGGACAGAAGCAAAAGGATATTGTTTTGCAAGCTCTTCCACTTTGCAGCAGCCCCAGAGAGTATGGATGCAGGATCTCTGGGCTCTGTATCAGTTTAAATGTTAGTGAGCAGATAGCAACAGTGGATGTGTGGTCAGAGTTTATTGTATTCCAGTATTGCCTATTTGTCTCATCATTTACAGAATGTTGGAATTGGTATTTATTCTAAAGAACAAGGAGAGAGACAAACCATGGCTTGAATTCAGCCGAGGTTTACCAAAAGTCTTATGGTACTTTCATTTGAGATACAGCTCTAGCCCATAACCTGCTATCATCCCAATTATTATTAGTCCCTCTGCTTTTATACCCCCTGCAAACTATTTATTTCATTAAACACTCTAGCCCATCTCCTTGGGTAACCATGCCCAGTCAATATTCATTTATATCTGAATATGTCAATGGTGTTTCTGCAACCTGTTTTCACTTTTAATTCAATGAGATTTTACGTTAAACCTTGCATTGTTGTAGCTTCTGATGTCTTCAGAGTTTATGTTCACAACTTCTATCTGCTAGACTAACCCAACACTGCCATTCTTTAGTCCTTTTTTTTAGAATTGATACCTTTTTCTTCTTCAAGAAATAACTCAAATTGCCCTCAGCTGAGTAATTCTAATTACAAAATAAGAACTACATTTTATATAACCTTCTCTTTGCCCAAAAAATGATGGAAATTTACACCTAAGCAGTCAGTTCATTGCTTATTTCCTGCTTAATGTTCCCCTTGTAAGTGTCACAAATCTGTGGTGAACAGGTGCGGTTGCTAAAAAGTCAGGCTCATACAAGTGATCTCTATTGAACACAGAATTGTTTTTTCTAACATTTTCTGAGTGCTTGAAAGTCCTAGGGTTGAAGTCAGAAGGTGCTCATTAGTTCTGTAAAGACTGAACTTCCTAAGTGCCAGAGTCCTCTCTTAGTTGGGCTCCTTTCATTAATGTGAAACAAATCTTAAGTAGAAAATTGGATATTTCGGTGCTATTTTTTGCTATCATCTCTACATACTTAATGCTATGGTATTTTCATAGCATGTTAATGCCACATGTAACTATGTAGACATGAGATATCTTTATTACATGCATTTACCACATTTTTGGTCCTCAGGTGAAACCTTTTTTGTCTTACCTCTGCCCTCTACACTGTATTCAGTTAAAAGCACTGCAAATATACTCTAACCGTTTCCTGCAACTGGGCTGGACAGGAGTTTCTTCCCTGGAAACAATTAGTTTATTCCATTAAAAAATCGCTATGTCTGCTAAACTTTGTTGCCTCTAAACCTCCTTTTCCAATCCCTTGCCTCTTATGCACTATACTTTTCCTACACAAAGACTAACTACATACCTATCCTGTATATCTGGTACAAAACCTCCTGCCAGGGCATCTTTCTCTTGCTGTCCACGTTGCGCAGTACTGAGAAGAGACATTCAGCACCATGTATCTTCCATTTCGCTCCACTGTGACCATCCTGAGGTCTTGCGGAGGTACATCCTCCCACAAAGAGTTATGTCTCCCTTTAATCACTGCCACAGCCCACTCAGCATCTCAGCCATGCCTATACACCATTAATTACAACTGTACCGTGCAGTTCACATGGTTGGCTTGCTTGCAGATAATCTGTCTGCATCAGTCTGCCTGATGTCTACTTGGGAGGGAAAGCTGAATGAACAGTAAGTTGTGAGTGCTACAAGGTCAGGCAGCATTCGTCTTTGATGAATAACATATCACATTTTTTTCTTACATATCCCAAATAAAGGATTTTGTAAGAGGTAGTGAGCGTATAGAGAACTGTAGTTGTCCTTCTGGTTTGCATTTGAGACAATAACAGTTGAGTAGCTGATAACGTCTGTAACCAGTAAACTTCTTAGCTCTTGGACAGGCAGTAGTAATGGAATGGAAGCTCTTATCATTGGATTATTTTAAGTGTGATATTGCAAACACATCCAGAAAGAAATAACAGATTAAAATGTGCCCCACATTGTTAACTATCCGTTAAACAGTGGCACAAGAACTTTCAACATCTGAGAGATGAAACAGTACATGAAGTTGTCTATCTCCCCTTATTTCACCGTCTCCTTCAGGATTCAACTCTGCCCGCCACAACTCTCGTCATTTAACCCCATTAGCAATGAACAAAGTTGCTTACTGTTGCCTATCACCATTGGTTTGTACCTGTTTTTATCACAGGCACCTCTGGAAAGACACACATTTCCTTGGTTCCAATGCTTGGCACGTGCTGACAGGTGGATAGCATTAAGCTGCTTGGACTCTCACATCATGTCACATGCTCACGTGTTCACATCTCTCACGTGTTCAGAGTCATTCTTAACAAGTCACTCCACTTCCTCTAGCAAATGATCTCTGTTCAGATACTTCGTTTTGAGCTGTAGAGACTTCACGAGTTCCTTTTAAAATTCAGGTCACCTAGGTCCAGAAAGAACTCAGACTATAGAGGGAAGTCATGGCCTTACACGTTAACCTTATCCAGTCATTCCACATACGTGAGGGGGAGAAAATAACTTTCATCTGCATGTTAATATCACCACTGCTTTCTGTATCCTATCTTGGCTTAGACATAAATAGAGAGGCAGAGAACCATTACCTCTGGAGCATTTATTTAGCAGTTTACTCTTTCCTGAATATACTTGTCACTATTGCAGAAAGTGTCAGTAGGATGCTTTGCAAAAACTGGGTGAGTTTCCAGGTGCTGAGAACATTCAGTGTGTAAGAAGAGTCATGCTGTTATTTCCAGGTGTGCATGAAAGTAGGCATTAATATCTGCCAGCTGTCAAGACAAGTAGTATCTTCTAGGTGATTTATCTATGAAAATACTGGGTGAAGTGACACCAAAATTTAATGTCTTTGCTGTGCTCCTTTCCATCAGATGCCAAATCTAAATGTGTATTTTGGAGCAATTTGTAGTAGTAGGTAGAACTGATAAGTGTTTTTTGTTGTTGTTGTCCTTTTAAATAAGGATTACAAATATTAGTTGCAGTAGAGCTAGTGCTCTATATATTATTTTATAAGTTATGTTGAAAAAGTTATGTGAGTTTTCTCTACCTGCGTTCTGTCACTGTGGTTCAGCATTAGGAAAATACCCACAGAGAAGCAGAGTGGTTCAGACGTAGGCACTGAGCTAACCCGACTGAATTCTTGGAGATCTTAGGAGAGAGACTTGGCAGGCAGAAGACTTTGAGGTGGGGCAGCTTTTATACCCATTAGAGCCAAGGGCTGTGTTACATTACATTTCAGAGTGAGATTTTTGTGTGTGGTGTTTGTTTTTTTTTCCAACACAACCTATTTTAACTTGTTTGTTATAATGAAAGTAAACAGAATAAAGCATTTATTATGTAAATGTTATAAATAATATTATTTATATAATAAGACATCAAAGAAGGAAACTTGCTGGCTAAAAGAATGTTGTGGAGTGAGACTGCATAGTCAGTCTTTAAGGAAAAACAAATACTGTCACCATACTATCCTGGAAAATCTGAGCCTTCAAGTTGCTGCAGACAGTCATTCACTAAAGAAGTAGTGGAAAAGTGCATAATTATTGTTATCCAGGCCACAAATAATCTTTGGGGTCTGTGTATCCCACTTTTATCCCTTTTCGAAACTGTCATCTCAGCAGTCTGGCTATCGCTACCGAAGTGCTACTGTTGCTGACAAAGGAGTTTAAACTACGCAGTGGAAATAGTCTGCTCCTGCCAGAGATGTGCTTGCATAGGTTTTCCTAATCAATTATCATTATGATGTTTCCTCAGTCGATAGGAACTGAACTCCTCTGAGAGCTCTAATGAGATTGGCTAAAGATGCAATGAAAATAACACCCAGAGGGACTGCAGGGGATAACAATTGCAATTACACAAGGGACTATTTCTGCTTTTAAGCAACACAGGGATGAATCAATTCAGTGAAACATGAAAAAGACCCCACAGCTTCAGGCTCACATCTAGTGCTTTTCCTGTCTGTGCACTACAGAAAAGTGTCATCCCGAGACACAGCCTTGCACAGTCGTGTGCAGCCTGCAAGAGCATCCAAGTCCAGCGTGCCAGGTGTTGCAGATTTACCGCAGCACAGCCTAAGCACACCAAAACTGGGGGCAGTGCACAAGAGCTGTCCTCACTTGGTTATTTTAGTGAAACCTTATTCATTTGGGAAGCATACACAGCAGACTGTAGTTCAAAGTGCGGAAGAAGTAGTTCTTCATGTCCTGTGAAGAAGATGTCCTTCTCCTGCCATGGAATGCAGAGGGTTTTAAGATTGCAGGTAGTGCAGTATCTGTTAAGAAGTCACTCCTTGCCTCTGCACTTAAATGGAGTTGAGGGCTACAGTCATTGAAGTGTTCCAAGCAGTCTTGGCAACAGCAATAACATCAAAAAACAGTGCCTCGCCGTTCCTTATTTGTGGTTGCCGCAGGTTGTCTTGCTTCATCGCAGTGACTTGGAATACTCTGGATGTTTTATGCCCCTCACGCACGTGAATCAGGACATGCTGCCTTGTGTACGCTCATGGAAAGAATGCGCTCGAGATTGCAGTTGTGATTGTGCCGCAACTCCGCGTAGAGCTGTTAAAGTCAAACCTTTCTTAATGGCTGATTTTCCACTTGTGTGATGTCAGTGGTGTTGCCGCTGTGAGTGCCTATTTTGGTAACCAGCACAGTAAGAGAGCTCCCGACTCCTCTCAAGGTTTTACAGTTCAATTCTGCACAGGATCCTGTGCTGAAGGGAGGGCAGCAAACAAGTCAAACAGGATGCAGACATGCTGGGGAGAGTACATGCAGTGTGCTCAGTGTGCTCATTTCTATCCATGTTTCAGTAATATTTTGTTTACAGTGATTTAAAAGCAGATTAAAGTGGAATATCATAGTCTTGTCTCAGCCAACCAGGGCACTCAGAGGGAGGCTGGAAGCACTGGGAGACAGGCAGGGGAAGCAACACTGCTGGTGTTTGCCATGGCTCACTTGAGGGGTTCTGCCAGAGCTGTGGGCATGGTCCCACAGCCCTTCTCCACCCACCACTCACTAGCATGATGCGAAAGCCAGGCAGAACAACAGTTTGGGGAAAAGGTGGCCTAAACACCACGAATGACACCGTAGTCTTTGCTCTTGCTCCATTGGTAATGGTGAGGCTTGCATTTTGTCCTAATATTTTCTGCATTCACAATTAGCATTCTTTCTCTCCTTCGCTCCCCATGGGACAATTTCACAAGAGGAAACTTACTTGAATAAAAACAACAACAACAATAATCACATACTAAAAGCTCGATTGTGGTTTTGCAAAAAGTCACAAGGAAAGAGCAGTGTTGTTACTCTGCAAGCAGACAAAGAGATTGTGCTTGTGTGAGCCACGAGAGGCATGTGTGTGCAATGGGAAGGAGAATTATTTTCCTGGCCCAAAGTAATTTCACATCTCAGTCCTGCATGTTTCACGTAGCAGAGGCTAGAATCAGAGGCATCATACGGACTGCACCTCGCTTTCCCCTAACAGAGCTCCTTGTTGGTAAGGTCCTTCTGAAGGATGGGTCAGTAGGATGTTTGGTGAGCTGAATCTGTGCATGAACCACTGTAAAGCATTAGCACTGACAAATACATGCACAATAAGTACATATACATTATTGTTAGGGCTGTTTCTTAACCTAAAGAATATTAACTTAAAGTAGGTAATAGCAGAAGCAGTGTTGTGCACTGTGGTAGGCTTGCAAAATATAAGATGCTGGAAATCTGCCAAGCACTTTGCTGTAAAAAATGTAGTGTGGACAATGGAGATGAAAACTTATTGAACACCAATTCAACAACTAATGGTGTATTTTAAAGATGCAGTTCATACCTATACTTTCCCAGAGGAGACACAAAGTATCACTCAGGATGCTTGAGATGTTTGAGTAGATGTAACAAGCATTCATTGGTTGAGTTAAGACAACAAAAATGATAAAGCCAAAGATTCTTGTAGTAATTTGAAGGGATTTTTTCTATTCTCTGATGTAAATGATATTCAGAACACATAACTAATGTTGTTCTGTTTTTGGTTCTTCTTTGTATTGTTTTGGTTTTCCATATAGTATTTCCATGCCCTACATTCAAAATATTTGTTGAAATTTAACATTTATGTACAATTCTAGCTAGATTGGTGACTCGGTATTAAAAATGAGTTCATTTCCTTTGAACTCAGACTGAGTTTAATTTGCATTCATCCCATGAATTTGTTGGCTTAGTGTGTAGTGAGGTAAAACAAGCAGGCTCAAAGCAAAGCTATTTCTAAGAGAGCCCTGGAGAGATGATAATATGCTAGGAAAGAAGAGGAAAAGATACAGAAAAAAAGCAATTTAAAGAACCAATGCCGTTTTAAATGAAAGTTCCCCCAGTCAAGGACTGGTTAATCCTCCAGTAAGTGTGATAGGGAAATATACCCCTACAGAAAGTCTGTCTTGGCTATATGGAAAATTGCTATGCCAGCATCGTGCTTCAGAGCCTTGCCTAACAGAAGGATATTGCAAAACCCCACCTCACAGTGGACAAGGACTAAAGACGTGTTTGGCCCTTTTGCAATTTTAAAGTGCTCTGTGATGAAAGACATGCTCATTTTTACTTGGGGTGAATAAACACATTAATGTCGTGATTAATTCAATACAAAGTTTAGTTGGTCGCTTTTGTAATAGTGGAATGATGGTCATATTTTAGAAAACAGTAAAATTCACAGGAAATTGTTTTTCCCTGGAAATTGTGAATGTTCAGGACTAGAAAAACAAACGTAATATTACATTAATTGCTATGCATCTTAGACAAATGAAGGCTAGTGAAATAACAAATCTCTTACATTAGCGGAAGAATATATCAAACTTACAACATCTTTTTATTAATGAAAAACAATTACAATACAATAATTAGATTTTTGGAGTGTGTTTGATATTTCCCAGTAAAAAACTACATTAATATGTCCTTAGAGAGAGGAGGAAATGGGAGCATCTCATTTAATCACAAAGCCACAGGAATTTGACCAATCAGAAATTGACCATTTCCTCATCATTTTAAAACCTTAGCCATAATTTTAACGAATAAAGAATATTCTATTCTGAGAGAGAGAAATTTCATTAGAAGCATGCCTATGAAGTCACTGAATTCCCTTATTTTATCTTTAAATATTTGTATCTCGCTCACATTTTTCCAGAGAAGGCACAAGTTATGTGGTACATTTCATTTTTTTAATTAGCTACCTGGTCTGTTTTGCACATTTCAGATTTTCAGCAGTATATTAATTTACACTAGGAAAAAAAAAAAGAATCATGTAGACAGAGGAGAGAGGAAATGATTCATTGCCCTAGAAAAGGTCTGCTGTAAAGAATGGTAGATATTTTTTTTCTGTATTATTTTAACAGCTTTGAAATGTGTCACGTTATAGAATTACTTAATGATTGTTTTCATCTTTATCAGTACTAAGCTTTTAGTGTGCTTGACTTCAGTAAAGCCTCTGTTTATTCTTTTGTAGGGAAAAAAAAAAACACGTACGGTCTCAAAATACCTAGAACGTAGGTACACAATCCAACAAAAACAACTTTTAAGAAAAGGAGACTTAGCCTGTCTGTGAAATGCTCAGTTTGGTTTCATGGAGGAAGCTGCGAGGATGTGGAGTTTTTCGTATCGCCGAGGGTGTACTCCAAATGTGACAGCTGAGTAATGAGCAAGAATTGCAAATGGGAACTACTCCTATTAACTTCAAAAGGAGTTTACTTGATCTTAAGATTAGCAAAATTGAAGCTCATATTATTTTTATTACATATTTACAAAGAAAGTAGCTTCCTGCCCGCAGCACACTGCTGTTCTGGGTATATTAGTTTCACTTTTGTCTTGTTTGAACTACCTTAAAACCATTTTTCCTACCCACAGCAACCTCAGAATGGAATGGGAAGCAGGACAGCATTCTTGTAGCAGTGACAGTGTTTTCATTCCTTTTTTTTTTTTTTTAATTTAAATTAAAATAAAAAATTGATTAAAAATGCAATAAATTCATTTTTGTTTCCTCCATGCTGAGACTATGAGCTAGCATGTGGGTGATGTTGCAAGAGTCCTTCTGGAGAGGTGGCTATGCAGCAGAAGCTCTGCAGAAGGGGGCTGTGCATCTCCAGGGTGCTGAGACTGGAGTAAAGACCATTTATAGCCAGCACATGTAAAAGGCTTTAGTGTAGGATTCCTTTTGGGGGAGTTAAGTGGGTTTGGATATTAATATATGTATGAATTACACGATCTGATTTCTTAATGTTGCCTTCGTGATCCAAAAGATGCATTCTAGTTCTGTGCTCCTAATATAAAGCTGCATCTTATCTAGAAATTATAACAACTTTAATGGGGAAATACTGTAGTTAGAAAGAGTAAATGTACTTTAAAAGCCCAAGCAAGAATCTTTATAGCCACTTCCTACCCCTTCATGTTTCCTTCTGTCCTTTAGAGAGGTCACTGAAATTTAAGAGTGAAGGTTATGTTCAGTGTATTAGCAATTCTTAGTTTTTCTTCTCATCTGTAGAAATCCCACATATCAAATCAAGAAGCTAATTAAAGACACGATTCCAATTACAGTGAGTTTTTGTGCTGAAAGTGACTCAAAAATTGCATAATGAGACTCCACTGTCTCTCAGGGGGTTCAGAACAAAAGTAGCTAGTCTATCAGGAAAAGATAAACTTCCTCCTGTAAAGTACAGCTCTGCAGAACAGGTCTGGGATTTAAAAGGGAAGCTTTAAAGCTTGTATGTACATTTGTTTCTTGCAGAATGACACAGCAGGCAGCTCGGTTCCCCAGGTTACATCATGTCAACTTGAGCAGCAAGAGAATGAGCCAGGTCTTTCCCGCCAGTCTCAATAATAAACCTCGGGGGTTTATTGCCCTCACAGGTGCTTCCCTGTGAGCATGTGCAGAGCTGGGTCAGGTAGCTTATCGCCTCCCCACCACTACACGGTGCTCTGACCGTATATCACAGGGTCACCGTCAGATCAGGTCAGCACTGGTTGTGTGGCCCTTCTCCAACAAGACATGTCCATCCGTGCCTTAAGACAGCCATGGTTATAGAGATAAGAAAAACACACTCACGTGCAACTAGTGCATGATTTCTAGCTGTTTGGGCAGGATTCATTTTGAGATTAAGACACAGATTTAGGTGTCTGTATGTGGTTGTCTTCATGTGAGTGAAGCATTAGATCTTTTATTATGGTCAGTGGTGATCTTGTCAATAGTCAATGGAGTCTAAAAAACAATTTGATTTAGCTGTTTTGTTTACATAGTCAGTTGACCCACCTAAGCTATCACACAAAATGTATACTCCCTTCAAATAAAGGTTTGATATTTTGCGAATTTGTATTTTCATGTATAGAAGGAATATTCAAGTCCAGATTAGACATCAATATTGCATTTTAGTTCCTGCCCTAAAGTACAGTTTTGCAGGTGGCTTAGGATTCACAGATACAATATGTACTCTGCTAACCTTCAGTAGTACTTTACACAACACCCCTTATTGATATGTGTGCATGTAATTGTCCAGACTTACTGATCTTCTCTTGTTTGTTTCAAAATATGTTGTGCTTTCTCGTAGTCCTTATTGGTATTTCACATCACAAATAAACTTACAGTAGGTTGGAGCTATTGTGAACATTTCACTCAGTAACGGGTACGTCCAGTGCATTTTACTTCATATTAGTATTGATTCCATTCTTCACGTAAGGTTAGTAATATGAAATTAATTACTTTCCCTGTCAGCACTCACTAATCCAATTCTGGTATTGATGGATTTCTGTGTGTCTGCTCTATGACTTATTTGACTGATTTTTGCTATTAGGAATAGAAATATGGCATGTGTGGTGGGGGTGAATTGGCTGGTTACAAGGCAGAGGTTAGCTGGTAGCTGGATCTCTGTAGCAGAGTCCAGGTGGGAAGAAGGGGAGCAGGTGGGGCTCCTCCTTGTGTAGCTCTCACCTGAAGGCTTTTTCCCCTTTCCCCCTTAAGCTGCAGCTCCCCCCATTATCTGGTATGTAGATAGGTAGAAAATTAATCTCATTTCAAACGACATTACCCTTTCCTTAAAGGCTATACAAGGTGAATTAAATTCTTTTGTTTATCACAATGCCTAAAAAATATTTGATTAGTGAAAATTGAAAATGGTTATTTTAATTGTTCTTGTTAGTTACAAAATTAGCTTAGACACTGAGGGATTTAAGTACTTTTAGCAATGAACAATTTTGAAAATCCCACTTAAATTCCCTTTTTGTTTTGATGATTTGTACCTTGTCCCTCATTTCTTTCCACTCATGTTCTTTCCTCATACTCTGTATCATTCGCCACTTGGTTTCCTCTCCTGTTTCATAGTTCTTTCTTTTGAGTAGTCGTTTCAGAATCATTTCTGTCTGGTAAGGCAGTTCATATTTAAATATACTATAACACTAAAAGTTTTCTGGTGATTGACTGCCAGCCCAAAGGCAACGTCAGTTTAAATGCTGCTGTATGAAAGGCAGAAAAATGTGTTTCTGACGAATTTTGAGGACTTTGAAATATTTCATTTTAAATCAGAATTAACCCTCTAAATTCTTCAAAAAATCCAGTTAAAACTAAAATCTGCTTTGAAATGATTCAGCAAAATCATCTGACTTTTTGATGGAGTCACTGATGTTTGCAAATGCATAATGAAAGCATGAAAACCAGATATAATGCCACATTGAAGAACACTGCATTTCATTCAGGATATGTTATAAACCAGTATTTCAATACAAGTGTTTTTTTCTATGGTGTCCTTTGTCTCCTAAATTAAATGTGGTAAAATTGAAATGGATACATAATGATGTTTTTTTCATTTATTTGACAGTTCATTTAGTAAGTTTTATAGATTTCTATTACAGAGGATTCAATACAATTTTTCAGTTGATGAAAATAGTTTCTTTGGCATTTCGGACTGTTCCTTTTGCTCTAAATTTTGGGACCTTCATATCTTCATTTACGGTGCCACGTGGCCATATTTACTCTGTACACAACACACAGCTTTGATATTACTCAGTTTACACCCAGGATCCTTACTTTTATTGCTGTGCTTAACTAGATTTCAGTCTGAGTCTAAAACTAGTGAGGTTTCCTTTCACACACAGAGCACCTGAACTATACACAAAGTTTTGACAGAAAATCTGAAAATTTAGGAGGTGCAATGAGGGAACAAATGTTTTCATTTTCTCACAGGGGCGCTCTTACCAGGAACATTTTTGGTTCTGTAAAATGTAAATTCATACGTTTATTTTATTGTGGCGTCTTTCAGAAGAGCTGTACTCTAAAGTACTCACTGAGTTTGATGACTGGAATAGGGAAATTTGAGTGTTGGGACTTGTCCTTGGCAATATCTTTTTTATGCGCTCCATATAAAAGAGTGAAGGCTGTCACTCTTTGTTAAAAACAGTGCTCGAGTATCACTGCCTGCTGAAGAATGCCACAGTAAGAAGAGACGCCAAGCCAGGAGGGCTGTTTGCATACAGGCAGCAACGAGGGAGATGCTTCGGGTTAGGAAGGGAGGAGGGTTCTCAACATCAGGGTGGGATGCAGGAGCTGTCCCCGGGGGCTGGCTGCAGTGGCACAGCCATCAGGGACCAGAGGAAAATGCTTCCCGAAGCCTGCATACTCAAAGGCAACTCGGATGTTTCACATGTGCCCTTTCTGCTTCACACTTGTGGGGAGCTCAGTAAAGCAGGCACCGTGTCAGCCCCGACATTAAAATGAGCTATGTGTGAGCAGCCAGAGGGGATGGATTTGATTAAAAACCAGCTACAGCATAATGTACTTCAGCCAGTATAAAATCTTGTAATGCTATACTTAGGCCCACAGCTAAAGGGGAATTGAAGGTCTATTAACTTTGACTTTCTTGTCCAGCTTTCTCTTTGGCAGATTGCAGACAGCAGCTAGAACCTTATACGGCCTTAGAAATAAAAAACAGGTCACAAATGGTCTCCTGTCCAAACCCTTTATTTTCGTACTTCTGAAACTTTAAAATGCAACTAATAATCAGCTTATGGTACATAATTGCATATATTATGGAGTTGCATAATGATATGTATGTATTCGTACATTTTGATCATTTTCTGTGTTTTTCATTGATAGTATATTGAAAGAGCCAATAGAACCCTTCTGATTTCTTTCTCAAGTCATTTTCTGAGTGTTAGGATCCTTGCCAGTGTGTGTATATTTTACTGACCTTTCCTTAATTGGCCTGGCATTTCCATTACATCATCTGAAAATTGCCATTAGTTTATTTGCTGAGTTGCCAACACTTGTATTATGTTTGCCACCTACAGAGAACTGCAGTATTACTTGCTGATAATATCACACATTATTCTTGGCTGTACTTTAGCTGAAAGAGCAGAGGGGGGCTGTGTGTCTTTTCCCTAGCTTCACTGTTCTGTTTTTTTCTTGATAAAATCATTTCACTGGGATACAGTGTCCCTTTCCACCCAGCAGTCCAGTTTGAAAGACTCATCTTTGAACGTAAAAGATTTTTCAGTTCAGAGCACAGTAATAGCAACTCTGAATACCATACATGTAAACCGATAGATGCTGCACTGCATGAATAAAAAAATTAATCTGAAACGTATTTTCACTGATTATTTTCATGATATTTGTGAATTTTAAAAATATCTCAAGCATTGTGTTAGTTGAACTAACATGCAGTAAAGTAATGCAAAACCATTAAATAAGTGGTTGGCTGAAAATCTGTTTGCTGACTTAGAAAAAATATATTTTTCAAAAATTGAAATTCTTCTTAAAATTGAAATTTCCGTAACACCAGGAAGATGTTGAAGTCTAATTAAATACTATGGTAGAATAGGGCTTTTTGGATGATGATGACAGATCCACTCTCATTATGACCATATTCAGATCGTTTTTCCTCAGCTGTATATACTTGCTTTTCTAAGAAATTTAGATATTACATTTCTATGTGTTTTTTTTTTACTATATATATTTGGTTTTAATTTCAAATTATTTGCTATCTATTTGCACTTCTGTTTTGTATCAGCATTTTGTCAAATGGTGGTGTACTAAATCATGTTTTATATCATCCAGAGTGGGTCTTTGCAAAGTTTCTGGAAGACTTTTGTAATCAAAACCACAGAAACTCAGGAGGACTACTGACCTGTGGTATTTAGCTCCAATTTAAATATTTGTTTAAATAGAGTCACTGAAGTACTTTCTGGCTTGGAGCTACCCAGTTGATAGGTTCCTATTTTCTTTCCAAGTCCATCAGGCATACATAATGGGTGGAGAGTACTGATAATCATTGACTAAGGGCTTTCTAGCCTTTATCAAATTGTTTTGTAATACCAGTTCCACCACCTTGCTCTTCCATTTACATATTCTTTTTTTTTTCTTTTTCCTTCTTTTCATTGGCACCTTGGGGTCCTCCCAGTCAGGATCTTTCCTTTCATATGATACCCTTTCTAAAATTAAAGATATGAAGTCTATGTAAAATCTGAAATTAAAGGCATGGCATGTATATTTACAATCAGGGAAGTTAATACATTATGCTTTTGTTGCAAGGATATAGCAATAATGTGGCATGTCAATTGCTCCTTCGGAACAGTCGTTCTGATGATTCTAGTTGCCTAGTGCCTGAAATTGCCCTAAAAACATCCAAAAAGGTCGAACTGAATACTGAATTAAGGGCCTCAAACAGAAAAAAAAATGGATATATGTATTGATATGGGGAAAACTGAAAGCTGACATTTCACTATAGAGCTGTTGGAGGCAAACATGACTGAATGGAAATGGTTTTGAGCACAGATTATTTTTTCTATTTCTGTATGACTTAGGACCTTTTTTCCAGTTATGCACATGGACCTATTTGCCCTACCTGGTTTACAAAATACAGAACAAGAGAATGGTGCCTGCTCCAAATTTGGGAATTAACAGTGAAACAAATAAAAAAAGCAAAGCTGATGTGAGTTTGCAAAGATGTTATATGACTTGTTTGTGTGCAGACTTTGGACGTTACAGGAGTACTGGTGAGTCTACACCTAAAACTTGGCTCTGAATGGTTGGGTGCTCCAAGTGCTGACAACACAGGTATTCAGCAGTTGAGGGATGTAAGAACAAAAAGTAAAAGAATTAATTTAAATAGACCAAATGGATGTGACTACATGTGGTGGGATAGATGAAAAGGATTTGAATTTGACAGGGAAAGGAATTTTGGTAGCTATGAGATTTCTAAGCTGTTTAATAGTCCACTTATGCAAATATTAGGAACTTTATCAAAAAACTTTTAAATCAAAGTAAAAATATGCATTAGAAGAACAATTTTATATAAACAGTAGACATTAGATGATTTTCAGATAATTTTACATCCTCAATTAACTGCTTAGTAATCAGAATATAATTTTCCTTACGAGAGCTCCTGACCTGTGTCTGGAGGTGCTAAGAAAGACCATTGAGTCCTGACGAGGGAAAATATAGATTTAGTTCCAAGTTATGTGAGTATGAGAAGGGTCCAGAGTCAGCTTTCCCTATGCTTAATGCAGCACAAGAACACTGTGCAAAAGCAAGCTGCACTGCTGTTATCTTGGCACGCCTGATAAAATCTGGGTGTCTGTGGTGTTTTAGGAAAGATACAGGCATTCATTTATCCATATAAATGCATTGTTGGGTCTTCGTAACTGTCTGGATATAACATCCAAGAAAGCTTTCATCTCAAAGAGGGCATTTACAGGTATTTTTAAGACTGGGCAAAAAGAAAGCTGACTCACTGACTAATAATCTCTTGTTCACTGTCCAGACTTACAACATTTTAATTTTCTTGTGACTTATTCAATCTTCACTTATTCTGATACAAGCTAATGGAGAGTCAAGACTGTTTTCTTTTTCTGAAAAAATAAAAAAAAGGAAAAAGCAAAATAGTAATTACAGGTGCCATTGTTCCTTAGAAGTAGACACTTAGTGCTAATATATTTAATATTACACCTGAAGGAATACTGTTATAATGACTCTCTGTACTTGTTCTCATTGCCAAGGTAAGCTTTCCTAGTTCATGTTAAACAAGGGAGACAGCTTTACCACTCTAGCAGATTTTTTATTTTTTCTTTGTTCTTTGTACATAAACTTATTCTGGCAGCTCCACATTTGATCCATCACACTCAGCAACTGTTCTCAAGCTGCTAAGCATTTTTTCACATTTATGTCCCTCTGATTTTAAAATAAAGATTTTTCAAGACTTCGGGTTTACTAATGTTTTCAGATCACTTTTTGAAAAATCTCTGTACACTGAAATACAGTAGATACAAAGCAAAGTATTATACTTGACTACTGTTTTCTTCCCTGAAGTTGTGTCTGTACCTCAGCATAATACCAAATAATGCAAAAATAAAATGAGCCCTGCTATGATGTATGAGTCCAATCTTAAATTACTGTGAAATATGAATTGATGCTAAATGCTGGATAGGACAGGGCAGGGTAGGGTAGGACAGGACAGGATAGGACAGGATAGTTCATTTTGAAGGGACCTCCAGAGATCATCTAGATCATCTATTAATGAGGGCATTATCCAAATACCTCTTGAAACACTGATATTATCATATATACTGATTATATATTATATATACTGATTATACATTACAATATATACTTCTGTCATGATACATTTAACTCTGCAGTGATGATACAATAATGTTGGCATCACTTAGACAGTGCCTATAGTTTCTCAAGGTACTTAGTCTGGCCTCAGTAATGAACAGATAGGCCAGTCACTTGCAGTTAAGTGTTATGGTTGTTTTCTTTTGTCTCTACAATGCTTTTTCTTAGCACATTGGAAAACCTTTAAGGACAGAACTGAATTTGCAAGTACCCAAGGCAATTAAAAATTCTTTGGTGTTTTTGTTTTTTTTTTTTTAATGGAATTTCTAGCTTTGCTTTGTACATAGACATGGCTTAGGTATCAAACTGTATCTACACACACACATATATATATATATATATGCGTATGCAATTTTGTGTCCTCCTCTTCCAAGCTTTTGAATCTTCTGCCCAATTCAGTTCAAGTTTGATAGAGAAAAGACCTCAAAAGTACGAAGTTCCTACAGGTTCATGAAAATTAGTGTCTGGATAAAAGAGAGAGACAGCTATGTTGGTGTAGGGGGGAAATACTACCCTAAATTTTGATAACTTATTAAAAGCAAGAGAATCTCACCCAAAGACACAGATCAATCGGGTAAAAGCTTAATTCATTTCATTTTTTATATATATAAATATATTTGTTTTCCTTATGCTGCTAATACAATATACTGTATGTTGTTCATTTGGGTAGTATATAACTACAAAAAGAAGGGGGAGCAGAAAGAGGTGCTGGTCTCTTCTCCCTGGTCACTGGTGACAGGATGTGCAGGAATGGTACAGAGCCGTGCCAAGGGAGGTTGATACTGCACGTTAGGAAGAATTTCTTTACTCTGAGGGTGGTTAAACACTGGAACAGGCTTCCTAGAGAGGTGGCTGATGCCCCATGCTTGTCAGCGTTCAAGAGACATTTGGACAATGCCCTCAGTAATATGCCTTAATTTTGTTTTGGCAGTTGGACTCAATGATCTTTGAAGGTCCCCTCCAGCCGAACTATTCTACTCTTTATTCTATTCTGTAATATAATATAATATAATATTCACCCCGGGCATAACTAGAAAACAAGTCCACGGACCTTATTTTTTCTAAAATTATTTTCCATCCCAAACTGTTGGTTGTACTTATTAAGTGTGAAATCCAGAAATTAGAATTATAGAAATGATGTGATGCTTCAGTTTGTCTCATCAATTAAAGCACTGTCACTCAAGCTTTCATCTCAGGCCTCCATCTTTGCTTAGTGTGGTATAGCTGCAACGCAGAGCAGTGGTGCAATAAGCCAATTTCCTTACCCTCAATGCAAGGGCCCTTATGTCCATTGGACCTCTGTTATTAGTTCAGGTAAATCAGCTGGTCCTGATTTCCATTCGTATTCTTCATAGGCCATCCATCCGCATGTCTCTGCCACAATGCAGATGAAGGCTGGTGGTGAGGTCCCCCCTAATGACAAATCTTCCGCTGTCTGTATCCAGTCACGCCTAAAACAAAAACGTGGGCTCCGGAAGCAGGCAATTTTGCAACTCGATCCTAATCAAAACGTGCTTCTTTTATGGTCCTGCTTTCTCAATATAGTGTCAGCTTTTTCTATCTCAAAAGCTCTTAGCTTGTGTTCAAGTTGTGTTTGTTCTGATGAGACCCATGAAAAAATGCAAAATGGAATTTAATATTTGGAATTAAAAATTAAGTTGAAAGCTTGATGCTTTACATCAAAGACTCAGCAGTAATTGGCAAAAGGGATTTTGGTATCTACCAACATGAAGAAAGCAAAAAGTACTCTATTCCAGAAAGTCATAGAGAAGTCCTGTGTTAATTTACCTTGCACTGTTAAGTCACTCAGAAACACAGGCAGCAGTAACTCTGACTTCTTCCAGGAGAGACTTCACCTGGAAAGGTTTCTTTTTGTTTACTTTACCTGGGTCTGAGAACATCAAATTGCACCTCAGAAACTCTTTCTGCCCCACTGGTGCTCCACTTCTCGTGTAGTTCCAGTTACTTGGAGAGCAGGGGTGGGAGATGCACGCTGTCCGCTGGCCAAGACCAATTGAGGGCTGACAGGGCGTGAGGTTCATCTGTAACACCTCACAGACTTCAGATCTCATCCTGACAATGTGTCCTACCCACCTCTTTCCTTCTTTTACTATCCATTAGAAAGCCAAGCTCTCATGTGGTAACAGAGACAGCAACTAACACTTGGAGTCACTTTTGAATATGGAGATCAAAGGCCCTACCTGTCCTGTCTTGTATTCTGAGAATTTGTGGGCAAATGTTACTAGGTACTATGGGAAATTCTGATATTTTAAATTTTTGGCTTTCATACAAAAGGGACATATAAATAAAAACTGGAATGTAATTATTTTATGGCCTGGAAGAAATGTGTTCTTATTGTAACATAGACTTTCAATAAGTAATAAAATATATAGAACATATAGAAATGAAGTATAGATACACCATAGCATGCATACATTGTCACATATCACATGCATTATTTCATCTGAATGAGAGTTTGATTAAAATGAAATACTGTATGTTGGAAACAAATAGTTTTGAAATGTTTTCAATGATGTAATCAGAGTTATGTTCCAGCAAAACATTGCAAGTCTGATACAACATTTTTTTAATGAAAAAGTCTTCCATGAATTATTTTTTTCTCTAACCAGCTCTGGCTATTAAGCATTGTTTCTTGTAGGGAGAACATGACATTTGTTTCACATATTTCATACTGACTTCCAGGAGATCCAATACAGAGAGATAACTTTAATTAACATGTGACGCCTCCACTGTGATCTGGATACTGTAATGTTTGTCTCTGCCCTGCGGGTATTGTACTTGAAAAAAAAAAAAGGGGGGGGGCAACGCAGAAGCTCTTTAGCTGATTCAGAAAGGACATGATGATAGAAAGTCCTCTGAAAAAGAGTAGCCATTTTTTCTCTTGTGTGCCAAACCCAAGCTTAGGTCACCAGGTGTATTTCTCATTTGTTTTTTTTTCTTATGATGAGGGTGGGATGTGGGTGGGGAGAGGGAGTGTCCATGATAAAATTGTAATTTTACATATTGATTATTCAGATTCACTCATGAAATTATTTTGTGTGCAAGGTAACAGTCTTACTGGCTTTATTTTGAAAGCAATTCTTTGTTGTCTGTATTTTAATTTAATATTAGTTGATGTGTTGAATTAGCAGAGGTAGAGTGAAGGTTAGGCTCACCCAACAGATTTTTAGCTATTTCCCTTGCCAATTTCTAGCAAAGACTAGCAGGCATTTTTGATACTTCACAGCAATGAAAATATTTTCCAGCTCTAATTTTCAGAAAGAGACGATCTTTAAAAGAAGCCTCAGCATTTATAAAAGGGCAGTCCCAGGAGCTATTGATTATTCACCTAAAAAGAAGAGATGGCCTTTTCTCAACTCTTTTTCTTTACCACATTATAGTTTAGTGTCAGTATTTGCAACATTTTTTTGCATTTCTGTGATAACTGTCATGAAAAGATCTTGAAAAGCATCCCAGGCAGTTGCATTCCCCACTTTGTCTTTGAGCTTTTTTATGTACAAACACACACACCAAACTTTGCTCTGTGACTGGTATCCTGCCGTAATGTTGTGTGCCAGATGCTGCACTGAGAGGGGGTGATAGAGCTTATTCCTCCAGAGTGAAGCCACAGGTCTCTTTGGTCATTTTGGTATTTCTGCCATTTTACTTTTGTTTAGCCTGTCATCCCTGACTACAAATTCTCTGATGTCTCAAATGGTTAAATACCATTAAAAGGATTTACAGCTTTAAACAACACTCTTACCATGTGACTGGGAACTAATTCAGTTCCAAGCTACTGAGGTTTCAAAACATTTTTCAAGTGTGACATGGGAAGACTTTGAATATCATAAGACCTTTCTCATTTCCCGAGATGGTCCCATTTTACAAATGGTTAGATTCATTGTGTTTTACTTGGAGAGGAAAAGGTCCTAGCTGCAGTTTTATTTCAATGCTGCAGTTTCATAAACCTTTTTTAAGGCTGAAATTCTGGAGATTAAGAAGACTCTGAGGAAGGAAGGGTTCAGAACATAATTTACAATAGGTATTTAATTTGTTGGCTCCCAAGGAAAATACTCAGCTAGCCAAGTGCCACAGGTAGAAATATTCCCGTATTTTTTGTTTCCGTCGTAACCTTTATATGTTTCCATGTGAATTCATACGTGTTTAACCATGTTTTGCTTTAGAATCTGCAGTACTGTACCTGCAGAACAGGATAAAAGGTACGGCTTACTGTCCTCTTCATACTTCACAAGATAGATGTCTGCAGGAAAACCCCTAAGAGAAAGGTTAAGCACAGTATCATATTCCTGTCTGCTCTTTAACCTGTGCTGTTATGGAGTGTTGCTGCGTGCAGTTAAGCAGTTGCTGTTTTCCCCAGAAACAGAGTGGAAATTGCTGAATGGAAATCAGTCACGATAACAGAGACCACGTTGGGGTAAGAGTGCATGGCTGCAGTGGCATCTGTGCTGTGCGTGGAAAGTGTTCGCCCATATGCTCACATGCTGTGGACATGACTGCGTGCACAAGCATCACGAGACAAAAACTTGGCCGAATATCAGGTCATTTTCCTATTGTAATGACAGGACTTCCTGGGAACTAAAATCCTATTTATATTCTCCTACACTGCTATAGTATTTGTAAACACAACAGTAATTTTAAGGGCTGGTGCAGCTGGTTTTTTGCCATCAGCTCTAGAGCATTTCATGCATTTCTGAATCTTTAAAAGAGCACATCATTGCATAGATTCACGGCAGGCAGTTGACGCTTCTTCACTCTCAAGAAGTTACGACTCTTTTAACTAAGAATATAAATCTAGTGTAATGCACATTGAGAGACTCAAGTGAAATGTACTGTGCAGAAAGGGTAACAACATATTAAATCAAGTCCAATTTTCCATCTGTCTTGGGATGTTTAATGGAGAGTGGATTTAAACTACATTTCGACCTTTTTAGTCTTATATTCAAAACTACTGTAACTCCCTTTCAATTTGTTTTTATATCACTGTATTGTGCATCTGCTTTTGTTCATAGCTGTTTGTGGGGGCAGGGGGGAGTGTGTTGTCTGCTACTGTGTTTATGGGCAGAATTAATGCTCCTCAGCCTCCAGCCTGACTCCACTCCTAGGAAGGCTCTACTCATGGGTCACCCCTGCGCCTATTGTAGTCTGTGGTTCCTTCTCCTTGAACATTGGAGGCCAGAGCTGCACGAGGTATTCCAGACCATCTCTGCAGGTAAAGATTTGTTGCAGAGTAGTATAGCAGTAGTAGTTCTGTAGTATAAGTACAACCGTACTTCAGTTTTGAGTATGTTTGCTGTCTTTAATATCACATCTTTCCTCAACCACCCTTGGTTTCTTGGCCCTTTTATCTACCTTAAATATTATATTTTGCCATTTGACTTTTTTTTCCATTCCCTGTCGAGCAGTGTGCTCTTCTCAGCTTCCAGATGTCACATAGCCGCAGCGTGCTTTCATTTCCCTTTCTTCCCAGTCATACTGCACTTCTGCAACTGTGCCAATACCGGTGTCTTCAGGCAAAATGTCACCCTGTACAACATCAAACTGCAACTCTTCAGTCTAGTTTTTCCTGAAGAAAAAGTTTTACAGCTGTAAAATTCTGGTTTGCATGCCATCTTATAGAAGAAAATGAATGGACAAATAATGATTAACAATGTTTAAGGTAGACTTACAGAAAGAACATCTATGTTCTTTTTAAATTAAAAAAATAATTAAGAAACTTCAGAAATCCAATGCTATCAACAGGAGAGTGAATAATAGACCCTTTATAGTCAACTGTCCATACCCCATGTGTTGGTGGAGAAAGGACAGCCAAGCTCTCTGGAAGTAGGAATGTGCCAGGGAAGGGAAGGGAAGGGAAGGGAAGGGAAGGGAAGGGAAGGGAAGGGAAGGGAAGGGAAGGGAAGGGAAGGGAAGGGAAGGGAAGGGAAGGGAAGGGAAGGGAAGGGAAGGGAAGGGAAGGGAAGGGAAGGGGGAAGGGAAGGGAAGGGAAGGGAAGGGAAGGGAAGGGAAGGGAAGGGAAGGGAAGGGAAGGGAAGGGAAGGGAAGGGAAGGGAAGGGAAGGGAAGGGAAGGGAAGGGAAGGGGGGCCTTATATTCATCATATTCAGGTGCTGCACAGTACTTTTTTCAGTTGTTACAAGTGAGTTGCTCCATCCCATTTAGTAGGGAAAGAATTTGTTGGTTTACTGGAACCAAAAGTTTTATTATTTACGTCTCTGCTCAGTGTTACACATCACATTTTTCTAATAAATCATAATTTTCATATTATGATCTGTTTAGACAACTGTTAGATCAGAAGGATTGTTTGTTTGTTTTTTTCATCTGGTTTAAGCAATCAGTGTCTCAGCTCTGGTCTGTTCTGGGTTCAACCTTTGCTTAATATTATCTATAAAAGAGGCTGTTAACCACATTCTGTGGTCTTGTCAGAGAGAAATGTACATATGGATATGACAGTTCATAATGATTCAACTTAAATTCTATCAAACATTTATCAAGAAGCGGTTCAAAAACAATTACAGAAAATTGTTAGACTCCAGGGTCACAGCAAGTGTTTCCCATTGGGTCCAAGTTGCTTCCAGGAGATGACAGAAATGAATACTGATAGCCAAACCCAAGGGGTACATCTGTGCTGTTGTCAGAGGTAGAACAGAGGTAGAACTGTGCCCAGAGCACTGCTCTCGGAGGCCCCAAATGCATAACTCCCCATCGTATTGTAAAGGTGACAGTATAACCATCAGCAAACAGTTTAATCTATGAGTTCCTTCTTTTCCTAACTGGGAGCTTTAGCACTTCTCCATCTCACAAAACACTGCAACTGGAAGAGGTTCAGAAGCCATGGTCATAGGCCCCATGTAAATGTGTAGGAAAGAGAGATTGCTATCTGAAAATATTTTTTTTGGAAGTGCTGGAGAAATATGTTGATTCTGGGCCCTGAAGGGTGAAATAAAGATGCATAAATTTACCTGGCTTCCTAATTGTAATATGTGGGAGTGTGGCCATTGGGGGTCGACAAGCCCCATGGTTGGTGATAACATCGGACTCTTAACGATGAGGCCATCAGGAATGTAAAGAGTTTAGAGGGAGCAAAGAAGGGTGATTCAGGATACGCCTTGTTGTCTAGGGTTGCTTGTTCTCCAGCATTTAAGGCATGGAAGATGCTGGGTGTTTGCGGTTGCCGGGCAAAGTTGCTGACCAATGAATAGTGGAAAAGTACTGCTGAGGGGCAAATAGTATAAGAAGGGAGCCTGTCCTCAATAAAGGAGGCAACAGGAATAATGAAGTTATGCCCTCAATATGAGAGATGAAATTAGGCCCTCAGTAAGAGAGAGATGAAGTTATGTCATCAATAAAGTAGCAGCAGTTACTGATCCAAAAAGAACCCTGGTGTCCGTGCGGTCGTTACGCCACACTAATAATCAAATATTAAACTTACATAGGGAGGACTTTCTCTGAAGTTCTCTGTTTGGTGGTTCAATGCTTTGGATATCTAGCATTTCGTTCTTGGCTTTTTCCATAGGGTCTTTAAAAAGGATGAAGTGGCTTTCCTTATATATTTACTGTTACTCTTCAGGAATCATTTGGATGGTTACAGATTAGTCAGCTAGATCACTGTCATGTTTCCTAATTTAGTTCCTAATAGGCCTAAATTGTAAAATTCTAAAAATAATTGTTTAATTAAACTGGTCGCCTACATGGGGTGGGTGAAGATGTTATCAAATACCTATAGTTCTTAGAGAAGTCAGCTGTGTTTTAAGCAGGCCGTAAGTTTGGCTGACTGATAAATGTTGTTGCTCCATTTTGTCCAGCTGAGCAGCTGTTAAAGCTAAATGAAAAATGTGACTCTTCATCACAAGACTGTCCGATGACTCAGCAAGTACGTCCATGCAGAGAAATAAGGGTGCATCATTTACATTTATCGTCCCTAGTCAGAAAACAGAATGCACAGAGGATCTCTTCAAGGGCTGCCTGGGGTGTTAGATCTGCTTCCACCGTGAAGGAAATAGTTTGTGCTAGATACGTGCTGCCCTGTGCTGCTTCTTGCCCCTGCCTCAGAGAAACCACAGATGATGCTGTGACGATGGGATTTTCCTCATTCAACTCATGCGACAGCCCTTCTGTGCCTTGCAGGAGACTAAAAACAAAGCTGAGATTCAACCCCAGATTGTAGAATTGGCTAATAAATAAGAACATAAAAAAGAAATGAGCAGTCATAAAGGCATATAGGTATGGAATGCAAACTAGTGGCTTTGTAGCACAGTCTGTATTTCTTGTGTATATTGACAGAATCAATGTAGCATAAGGAAATTCACATTTTTCTCTCTATGAGTGGTTGTGACACTTCTTGTTGCAAATGTGCTTATAAGAGAATCGTTATTTAGTGTTAGTGTCAACACAACCAGCCTGTCAGCATCTCTGGAATTTCCCTAAACCCCTTAGAAATAAGGCTTAAAATCATTCAAACTTCATCTGTTTTTTCCAAGTGAAGCATGGAGCAATCAGACTTGTATAAATCAGATTTATATAGTCCCAGACAACAACTATTCCACTAATAATGCAGTCATATGTAAGAAACAATGCTGTATTTATCAAACCTGTCTGTAAACTTTAATTTTAAAAAGACCCCTCAAATTTTCTGTTTGCATGTTTTCAAAAAAAGTGAAAATATTGTCAACCACTATAGAGACGATTTATAACATCTCCCGAAATCAGAAGAGGAATTTTTCAGTGCCTGCTGCTTCTTGAGCAGGTGCAGAACACAGCCAGCATTCTGCTCAGGGATGGAGTCAGCCGAGGGGTTTCCTCTAACAATAAAGTTTTATGTTAAACTAAATTTTTCAGAGGGAATTTCATTCTTCTCTGTAAATATTTTGAATTTAAAATCAAATATGGAAATTTTAATTTATAAATTAATATCTTTCACAATTCATCGAGTTTTTTCCAAATGTTTATAAGATGTAGAGCTCTTCTTAAATGTTGACTGTCTCGCACTTTTCTTTACCTTATTTCTGGAAATGGTACTTGCAGCACTAACTGTTTTTTAACTATCAGAAGCTGGGCAGCAGTCAGAAACTGAGGGAAATCTAGTTTCTGAATGCCTTCCAGCTTTTGCCACCTAGAATCACAGTAATAAAAGTGAACAAGAATTGAAAAAAAGAAAAAAAAGATTTTATTCACACACACAAAAAAAAGAACTAGAAGGATGACAAGAAGAATCTGTTAAGCTCAGCTTTCAAGAAAATTCATAGACTCAAACTCGTACACAGTTTCTTTTAAACTGCTATAATTCTAGAGTTTTAAACAATTTCCTTTCGACATCAGTCCAAGCTGCTATTAGGACTAGATAATTGCTTAATGCAGTGGTCTTTATTTGAGGGATTGCAATTACTGCGGAGAAGTCCGTGGCAGAAGTTCTGGCGGATTTGTGCTGAAATGAAATCCCTTCAAGGGTCTGGAGAGAGCGCACACAGGAGAGGCAGCTGTGGTGTCCTTTGCAAAGATGATCTTTTCTTCTCCATCTGTTCCGCTCCCAGCCAGCTCCACTTGGCCAGGTCCCTATCCTCACCGGGCATGGAGCACAGATGGCAACCTGTGGATTTTCTCCAAATTAGCTGGAGCTAGGGTGCTCAGATTTCCTCGGACAGGATATATTTTCCCACATATTTTTGAGTCTTTCATGTTTTTTTCCTACCTTTTCTTTTAACTGAAAGATGTGGAAGCTTCCACATGAAGCTGTTAATATTTCAGTGGCCTCAGAATCTTACTTTCCCCTTTTTGACTAAACACTTTTCCCCTGCTTTAATGCTGGAAACAGTCTTGTACTGGAGATATCTGAGAGTGATGTTGATAACGCACTAGAGAATAAGAAATGCCTGCCACTAGTGTTTTCAGGTGACAGCCAAAAGAAAACTCAGTAAAACTTGTACAATCCTCCCCTTGTAGTTTGTAACACTTTATTTACTAATACAAATCATCCCAGAGGATGTACAGCCTGTGCAGTAACCAGTGGTGAACTGAGCTGACCGGAGCAGCTGGAAAGCCTTCAGGTCCCTCTCAGACAGCCTGGCTGCAGGCGGCTGGAGCTGGGGCTGGGACTGCATGTGCGGTGCTGAGAAAATGCCTTCCCTCTCTGCGTGGGAACATGGGGTCAGCTGGGCCCACTTTGGTATCTGGATAGCCAGGCTTTTATTAGGGGTTTTGCTCAAACAGTTCCTACTGTTTGGTTGGGTTCTAAATCTAAGCAATGTTCTCTGCAGCCCCAACAGCACAGTTTCTGTTTGCTCTCCGTCTCAGCGCAGGAGGGAGGGCTCCCACGTAAGTTCAGCTGTGCGTGGTGGAAAACCCCTGCTAACCTTCATGCCTGCCATAGGGTAAGGTCCTTGGAGGTTCTGTACAGAGACAAAAGAACTGATGTGTCTTCAGGGAAATTTCTCGGGGCATGTAGAGGGGAATGGAGGATGGAGAAACCAGACCAATATGTAAAATGCCACGAAGAATTTCATCATATAGACAATGACAGTTTTATAGCCTTTTGGAAAACCAGAAAATGGATTTCTCGCAAAATCAATAAGCCTCCCAGAGGATGGTTCCAAGAGGATAGAGCAGCACATATCAAAGTAATCAAAAAGTTGAAATAGAGGACTATTTAAGCTACTGGATACATGGGAATGTCCTGTTAAAAATCAAATGATCTCAGCTGAGTTTTCTATATTACTCTACTTTATGAATCTATCCTATTTAATTTTCATCAGATGAGATGCTGACCATTTCAGATGGGAAATGTGAGGCTAAAAAAAAGATTTCTGTAATGCTTGCTCATTGCTATTTTGAAAAAGTGTTTTAATTAGGTAGGTGAATAGGCAATTAGTAAAGCCCTGAGTAACCTGAGTACCAATCAAAGTGGTTTCTTGGAGGATTTTCTGAGCTTGTCCTGTGGTTAATTTGCCATCTTTGATTCTTGTGTTATCAGAATTTATATTCAGGAGTATCCTTAATAAGGAAGACTTGGAATATATTTGGTTGCAGAATGGTGTTTCTCATGCAGTGAGCTGTAACCCCTCCTGAGGATCACAAAGGCTTTGAGATTGACAGAAAAGCTTTAGGAAAAGCTTAAGAAATACTTTTTTCTGAGACACCTCAGGCTTTCTACAGGAGGAATGCAGACAAATGAACCAAAAAAAAAAAAGGAGTCAGGTTTTCAAAAAGTTAGAGAAACACTTCTACAGATTATATTGTATTTTAAGATTGTATCCTGAGGTTTGTTTGAAAACAAAACAAAAAAACAAAACAAACAAAAAAACAACAACAACAAAAATCCAAGCAAACAGACTGTGATTCAGTAGCTGTGTGATTAACATGTAGGCCTGTGTTTTGAGGAGAAATGTATCCCAGCACCCTTCTGACCTGGTAATCCCGCAGCCTCTGATGTCCAGGGGCTGCATGTTCCAGCAGCCCCTGCTTCTGCCTGCAGCGGTGTTAGTGGTCAGTGGTTAGCTGGGGGTGAAGATTTGTTCCAATATGCTTTCTGATGTACTTTCTTATTGTTCTGATACTTTCTCATTGTTCTGATATACTTCCAGAGGTTTATGATTACATGAGGAGTGAATCATTTTCTCACTGTCATTAATGTAAGGAAAATTACAGCAGTGGGCATGTTTACATGGATAATGCCCATATGAAAACATGGAGTGAATGTGGTAGGAAGAGTGAGTAGACAGAATCCCTCCAAAGAGCTGAGTACATGCCTTAAAGCAGCTGGTAATGAGAAACAGCTGGGAGAAAAAGAGAAGAATAACAAGCCTTAGGCTTCTCTTCCCTACCGAACCTTTAGAGATGTACCTAAATGGTCACAGCTGGTGCTTAGAGTGACCGAACATTGAAGACATCTCAGCTGCAGATCGGGTGAGATGCATGCAGATGAGTGGGTAGAGGAGCTTGTTCTGGAGCCGTACAACTGAGGGCGGGCTGGCTGCGACCTGCTATCCGACAGCCAGCTTCCTCCCCCGTGCAGGACATGTCCTCATGTCAGGGCAACTTCCTGCAGCCGCAGCACACAGCCTGTGCTCTGCAGTCCCACACCAGGCCCCCATTCAGATAGTGAATATCCATGCCTGCACAACAGCAGTATGTATACCTTGTGTTTTCAGGCAAGCTCAGCACAGTATACCTGGGCGACTACATTTACTGGCTGATACGAGAAGCAGACAAGTTTATTAAATTCGGCCCAGGCAGTAATTCTGGAAGAGAAAATTTTTAAAAAGCTTTGTTCCAGGTTTTATCATAAATCTAATAGATCAAACTGGGGAAAAAAAGAAGTTGCATCTCTTCCAGCTCTGGGAGTTGCAGTGAGACTTAAGCAACTTTTTTAAGCACCACAAGACGCCAGTCAGCATTTGACAGGATTTCAGAACCACTTCTGTGCCTCTCTGCTATTGATCTATTTTAGCTCTGACTGTGAAGACTTGTTCTTTCAAGTGCCTCGTGCCCCACATTGCCTCCTCAGAGTTCAGGAAATTAGCAACACGTGGTCATCTCTGAGCATTGCCACAAGGCACAGCTTCATATGATTATGAATGAGACAGGAATTCTTGACTGGTTTTATCTTCACGGGTTGAAGTTTGACTCAACATTATTTACACAGGTTTCAGTGTTCAACTTCAGGAAGAATTAAGATTTAAGTGTACCATTGAAGCTTTTAAAGCACCAACTTCCCAAACACGTGCACACGTGAAATTGAGATGAGGTTGCAAATGAGTGAATAAAACAGCCATGCTGTCATTAACTTAAACCCTAGGATAATAAGTGAACAAAAGTTCCAAGCCCAGGACAAATGTAAAAAGGCCAAACATGTTAAAATACAGATAATAGCAGCTAGATCTTCCAGGAACTTTTATTCTGCTATTTAATGACACAGTGCCACAAGAGGAAAATGGTAATGGACTTGAAGAAGGAATTTACCAAGTCTGTAAATAAACCAATAGTTTAATCATTAGTAGCATGCTTTAGCATGATCTCAGGCAAAGTTTATATTTGATATTTTAAAAGTTAACTTTTATTTTTTATTCTGATGTTTGTCATGCTTGCAATATTGAACAAAAAAGTATTGTCTCCCTCAATAATGACACTACCTGGTATAATCCAAGAGGATGACCCTGGCAATACTTTATGGATAACATTTTGCAAAAGTGTTTTTTAGTTTTTTGAATGAGCTTTTTTATATAGCTTCAATACCTAGGAATACAGAGCAACAAAACATGCACACCAGAGACTGAAATGAGGCCTTCTGAATGAAAACGTGCCCACTGCTGACCTGCCTGTTATCTTAGCTGAGGCGTCCTTGCAAAAAGATGACTGTAATCATCCAGGTTTGGGGTGATTATATGAGGGAAATCAATTTGCAAAGGGAAGAGTGTATTATTCAAAGCCTCCTTTTGCCTTCAGTATGTTGTGGGGCTCAGAGAATGGATCTGCCAGGTCACTGCTCTGGAGGCACTGGGTAGTCCCCAGACCAGTTTGTTGCTAGAGGCAGAGACTGTAAGAGACTGGCCCAGGAGCAAGTGGTGTTGAAGTGACACTGGGAGATTGAATATGTCACATGGGACATTGTCTCAAGTTTGATGTCAAACAGAGTTTGATACAGTATGAGATAAGCACCTATAGTGTAAACCTCACTGCAGAATCAAGAAATGATAAAAGAACATACAGGAATGTCCCAAAGTAAAATCTGTCAGTTTGACTCATCTCTCCTCCTTGAATAACCCTTTTCTTACTAGACTAACAGCTTTCAAATACACTTCATTCTGGTCCTCTTTCCTTTCAGTTCTCATTTTCTCTAGGACACTTAGGACATATCCTTCCAGATAACTGCCTGGCATTTTATTGTACTGACACTTGTCCTTGTTTTCTGTTTGTTCAATCCCCTTTCTACTGTGTGAGTTTGCTTCTAATGTCACTTCTAAATCATGACTGTCCACCCTTCTGGGCAGCAACTCTATCTTTATTTGTTACTGCGTGGCCATTTATTGAGATTTAACTGATACAAAGCTCCCAGTAAAGGCAGAATGATTGTTGTCTGCATAAAATCAGATTAATTTTCATTCACAGAATCAGTGAAGTCTCAGATAAAAGGTCTGAATTTAAAGCAATTCACCTGTTCTTTGTCTCCTTTTGTAATGAACTTGCAATACAAATCACATTAAGTATGTTCTGAGATATTTTTTTTTTTTATTTCTAAACAAATACATTTTGAGAGGCAGTTTCCTCCTGCAGATGGATGTGTTTGCTTTACCATTTCCTGTTTATTTTCCCACATTTCTCTTCCTTGTAAATCTGAAGTTTACAGTTTGTGGTATGAGATGAGAATTCATATAATTCTTAAACAACACAGTAAGAATAGCTGAAAGCCAAAATGCAGTGACAGCAGATCCCCTTAGCAAATCATTGATACTTTATGAAAGACCATTTCAAAGCAGTCCCCTTTATACATGACACAATGTTTTAAACTTTCCTGTTTTTTTTTTTTTCTGTGATACCTGTGAGAATAGCATCTTTAGTTTTCAGTACAACTCTCAGTTTGTTTTTCCAAACAAATAAAAAAAAAAATCACTAAATGAGAGGACAATAATGATAACATTAATAGTGCAATACATTGCACTCATATTCTCTAAACATATAAATCTGTTATTTTCAATGGATCTGTTTATTGTTTTGAAGTATGTAGTATCATAAGTATTTTACCTGAGCACAGGTATGTGCCTTTTCAATAAAAATTCAGAGGCTCCTCAGAGCTTTTCATGGATGATCGCAGAATCTAACCAGGTGTTACGTTCTGCCTGTTGAGTGATCCAACATTATTCTTCTGACTTTCTCTGGAAGATAGGTGAGTAGGGTGTAATTATTTCAAGACAGGAGAGTCAGTGAATCTGAATACTTCCCAGAGCTAGAAGAAAATACTTCTGGGAAGTGGCATTCTGTAGAAACTTTGTTGAAATGTTCAGTCAAAATTCATGTCATATTTATATTTATCCTTTATTTAAGTTAGCAATAGAAGAAAATGACAGGAGGGGAGTGAAATACGGCAGTATAATTTGTAGTGTAAGAAAATAAACATGATTTCACAGCAAAATAAGCAAAACACATTCTAATGAGCAGATTAGATTATGAAAATTGCCTGTTATGTACTGCTTACAAGTCTATCTGTCACATCAAAGGAATTTATGCACAATTTTTGCATTAATTTTTAAGGTAGAGGCTGATCTCTTCACTCTATTTGGAAAATATTTTAGAAATTTTTACATTTTCAGGTATTTGTAAGGTGTTCTAAATTATAACCCTGTGTGTCATCAATTGTGTGATAGCTCCAGTGGAAAAAATACAACGTTTGATGCAATTTCTGCTATGTTGAGCACTGTCTCCATAGGTTTACTGAGGTTTTACAAAGAAAAGGCTTAGCAGGAGACTACTGTGCAATGCAACCCACACAGGTTATAATTCCTGAATCTCTGTGGGTGCAATCACAAGAACTCCAAGTGTCTTCAACTCTACACCATCCTTAACATGGTTTCCTAGCCGGCTACATCATTATTCCTCCTTTAAAAAAGGTAATTTTCAAGCATCAATTCATAAAACAAGTTGTTAACTTTCAAGGCCCCTCATCCCTGGGACTTCTGGCAGAAGACCCCCTGACATCACACCTGGTGCAAGCAATCCAGTGTATGAGGGTTTCCAGATCATTCCCAAGATCTTATCTAAGATCATTTACAGATTGTATCCAAGATAACCTATAACAAGAATATTGATAGTGTAGTACTTGAAAACCTGTTTCTATTTAGTCTTTCCTTATCTTTCTCTGTTTGTGGGCTTTATGTCATTTAATACATGGAACGGTGGGACTAATGTGTCTATTCCAACCCAAACAATTTAACTGTTTTCCTTTATGCAGTTCCCAGCTTATGAATAACTACAAGCTAGAAAACAAAATTTAGCCAACAGTGTGTGAATTTGAAGAGGAATGTATTGGAATGAAAATGAAACATAATAAACCTAGGAGATTAGAATTTTGAGGTAATTTTTGAGGTAATAGAGCATTGGGGCTCAACAAGTTTCAGTATTTGCTTGTACTAAGTACATGACATTTTTCAAGCTGTAGAGTATGTCTACAGCTTCAATTTTTGTTTTACAAGCAGAAGGATGTAAGTTGTTTGGCACACATTATTTGCTGTGAATAATGACTCCTTTATTTAAATGTTTCCTTTCATTTGAGGTAGATAGAAACAAAGCCAGCTGTAAGATAATTATAAACCAAAAGGAAACCATGCTGTACTGGGGTCCTAGGGTGCTAAGTGACTATAGAGAGGCTGGAAGGAGGTGGACTGGTGCTGCATTGCAGAAATACTGCAAAAGGAGCTCAGGGTATTCCCATGAGGTGTCCTGGGAACTCAGAAGAGATACATTCCCATTGTTAGGCGTTCTGCTGCTGCATGAAATACCAGCTCCATCAGCCCTCTGCCTCCCTGCTGACAGAGGATGAATCCTGAGTAGCCCAGGGACCCAGACAACAGTTGGCAGGTAAGGAAGCAATGTCTCAGAAGTCACTGGAGGAAGAATTGAGATCAGTGTGCCGTGGGTGGTCCAGCAACACGGAGTAACTCAAGAGTTTCTGAATCAACAGTTCTGATTTATGTGTTCATACATACAGGTGCATGGGTTTCAATATCTAGTTTTGGAATTTTGGGCACAGGGCTTTACTTCCTCAGCAGGCAGGAGCACAGCAGCAGCTCTGGTGTTTTGCATATGATATGTACGTAAGCAGAGGTTCACATTTCTGTTTTCCTGAAGTGACTGCTGTGAATTTGTAGGACTGGCTTACATTGAACAGTAGGGTAATGATCAAGGTTAAGAAAAAAAGAGCAAACTTAGGTAAATAGGAACAAAGTAGATGAATTAAACTGGAAAAGAAGCAATAATTAATATGTGTTGGGAAAAGGGCTAAGATGATCTATGGAGAGCAACAGTCTTGAAGAGCTATTGTAATTATGTAAAGTAGTCAGCAAATCCAGGCAATGCTCATGTGTTTTATCAAACTGGCTAATTTGTTCTGTCATTTTTCTTGACATGTTCTTCATCATACATGGTCAATACATACTTGCAATGATGCACGTTTCCTTCATTTGGCAAAGATGTTTTCCTGTGCATTTAGAGCAACCTTTATAATCCACCTGCTCCATTGTCAAAAGACTGATGATAATTTAGAAATAATCACAAGCTTCTACAAGAAACATTCATCCTCCTGTTCATTTTCTGGAAAAGATAAAATTCATGTTGAAGATTTTCATTCTCTTTTTGATTAGCACTGCCTGTTGCAGCAAGATTTTGTACAATCAGTTCAGTACAATCAATATGCAACTTTCATCCAAATGTCAGACTGAGAGATGTTTTAATGCCATTATTGTTTATCGGGAATCAGTATTCACAGCATTGGTTTCTTGCAGGCTTTTCAATTCCTGGATACCTTGACTTCCACTATTAATTTAGTTATTTATTGTCAATTAAGCTTGTTATTATGTTTATGGTAAATTAAAATCACAATACATGACTATCTTTTATCTAGTAAAAATGGAAAATAGATCAATATCCTCAGGCCATGAACAGGTGGAAAATAGGGCACATAAATGTAAATGTATTTTTGTATGGGCAAATCAGGAAAGAATCTGTACTGAAAGAGATTTCCTGAAAACCACTCAAACTTCAGATTTTTGAAGAGCTAGAAATCAGAATTACATGCTGCAGTCTGTGTTAAAAGGTTCATTATTAGTGTTCCAAGATCAAAAGCTCGGAAAAAAAAAAAAAAGGAAATGTCAAAATTAAGGTGACTTGTGCATGTTGATATATAGCCTTGATCCATGACAACCTCACTGCAAAGAGTAGCTCAGGGAGGAACGACAGGAATATTTCCTTTGAAATTTTACATTGTTTTTTTACTTCCTGTGCTTTCATTCCCTTTCTTCCTCTGTGAGGCTCATCATTCAGTGTGCCCTCTCTCCATTGCTTCTTGTTCTAATTTTTCAATTTGTTTGGAAAGAAAAGAAAAATTTCCTGTCAGAATAAAGTTTAAAGAGCTGGAGGAGTAGTCAGATAGACTGGCTGCACTCCCGCAAGTACACGAGGCAGTCGACCAGGGTCAAGGTGTAATGCAGTCACTCCCAAGCTGCAGTATCACGTCATTTTCCTTACAGTGCTCCAGTTGAACAGAGATCACAACTCACCCATCTTTCATATTCTTCTCCTTGATCCTGTTTAAAAGGACAATTCAGAAAATAAGCATTATTTTTTTCTGGGAGTTTTGCAACAATTGCATGTGAAATACATGATCTAAGCATTGAAGCAACACTGGTACTGTGTGGATTTAATGTTTTGTTTTGTTTTAATCTGGCTCCTATTTAGGTATTTCTAAAGCAGCTGAACTCTTTCCAAGCTTAGTATTTTATTTTTATAGTGTGTCGACCATTAAAGCCTGGCAACGTGCTTAAAACTGACATCAATGTGTCAGAGAGAGCAGATGCTAATTTAGTTACAAAGGCACCAGATAGGTCCTGCACTATCACACACTTCGGTTTTATTTCCTGTCGTGCAGATGAAGGACTGCAGTGCTGCCAGGGTACTCTTAAACTTCCCAACCCCTTTGCCTGGAGGCCTGGGGAAGAGGAGGGCAAGAAAAGAAGTGAGGCAGTAGCAGGAGAGGTGCCCACAAACCCATCGTCTCATCTCCTCCACACTGTGGGACACTCGGCTCACAGGCATGGCGCACCTGGACACTGCTCTAGGGGCTGCAGACTCAGTATATTTTTTCACAGAGCAATGGTGTTACGGACCAGCAAGTGAGCAGATCACACCAACATGGCCCGGCTCCCAGTAAAGCTTACTGGGGTGTTGGTTACTTTGGTATGGAGGTGGATACTGTGCTATATGGAGATCACTGATGCAAAGAAAATACATTGCAGTTTTAGGTACCACAATATAAGAAGGATGTAAAACTAAAAACTAAACGAAACATTAAAACTATAACTAAAAAATTAGAGAGTGTCCAAAGGAAGCCTATGAAGATGGTGAAGGGTCTCGAGGGGAAGATTTTTGAGGAGTGCCTGAGGTCCCTTGTTTTGTCCTGCCCAGAGCAGAGCAGGCTGAGGGGAGGCCTCATGGCGGCCGGCAGCTCCCTCACGAGGGGAGCGGAGGGGCAGGCACCGAGCCTGTTGGAGTTCAAGAAACATTTGGACAGTGCTCTCAGACACTTGGTCTGATTTTTGGGTGGTCCTTTGTGGAGCCAGGAGGTGGGCTTGATGATGCTTCCAACTCAGAATATTCTGTGGTTCTGTGGTTCTGTGATTCTATTTACATGTCTGTTGGTGACAAACTAGCCTACAAGTGTGAATATGCAGACATTATATCAGGAGTCTGATAAATGAGGGCAAGGAGTCAGGGATCTTTGTAATAAATGACTCTCCAAGTCATCCACAGCATCATTTCAAATGCTTTTTTTTTTTTTTCTGATGCACAAAAAATATATTTGCACTAAAAAATGAATGTCTCTTGTTTCCAGAACAATATTTGTACTGAACAATTCAGTGCTAGTGCCAGAAGAAACTAGACTTCTATGTGTCATGCCAGAAAACTTTTTTGCAATTTAACAGCCATTAATATATATCAATACGACTTTTAAATGTTTTCTTTTTTTTTCTTTTTTTTTTTTTTTTTGACCAGAAATGCTATTGCCTAGGGTCTGAATGAGATTAGTAATCTCTGTGTGACAGACTCTTTTGTGAAGCTATTTCATTTAATGAAAGGCAATTACATAAAAGTCTGGGCTGTCATTCTCAATTTTGTACATGACCTTTATGGAAATAAGGAAAAAATATCAAATTTTCTATTTGCGATCCTGAGGAGAATTTGTGACTAGAAGTGAAAAAAAAAATCTTCTTGAAATAAACCATAAGACCTTTCTTTATTTTAACAACACTCAGCCAAGTTTCTTTACAAACTTCAATTACAGTTGCTATATTCTATCTTGTTTGCTTTGCCAACCTGTAGAAATAGCTGTCATAGTTTATGAATGCTACACAATGATAGAAGGTCTGTGTATCTATAAAAATATCCAGCATACACTTCCTATTTCTTTTTGCAATTGTCTCTCAGACAGAGAAAAAATGCTAATACTGGTCAGTCTTTCTTTATCATTGGGGCTGGGAGAGGATAGTTTAAGGAATGAAAGGAAATTTAACAATCCAAGGTCTGTATTTGTAGTTGTTGTCGATAGTCAGAAGACTAGTTCCATGTAGTATCTTTTACATTTTGACTCCCCGGGATGTTTGATATAACTGTGAGAAGGAGAATGGAAGGAAAGAGTGTACAGAGGGCAGAAAGGTTTGTTTCGGTGTCCTTCCTTGACAGTCAGTTAAATGAATACTGCAGAAACAAATACAGAGAAGTTAGGAGTATGACTCTGTGTCTGTAAAGCTAAAAAGCATTTACTATAATGTCAGTGAGGAGAGTGCCTAGGATGTATTTAGAGGGGAGAAGCTGTAGACAGCTGTTGTACCTTAATGAATTGCTGGTGAATAATACTGATAGTGGGGAAAAGAAAAAAAAAAATAAGGTGATGATTTATTTTTTTCAGAATGACTGTAAAATGTAGTTTATACTTGGTGGTGCAGACAAAGCTTGACATTGATGGAAATGAATTTGGAATTGCAGGAACAATGTTTTGAACTATTCAAAATAAATCAGAGCTGGTGCAAGCTGCAAAACTCATAAGTGAGATACAAACAGGCACTTTATGACCCAATGTGAACATCAACCCAGGTCATGCTAGGCAGAATTACAATCTTTTAGCTCCATCTTCCAAAGCCCCATGAATATATCTACGGCTATATGTATACTCATATGTCCTTAGTTGTGATTATTCATGCTCGTCTTGAGAGTTCAAGGGCTGATCGTCTTAGGAGGATGATTATTCTTCTGCTCTCAGTACTTACCTTCTGAATGGCCCCTAGGCAGAACAGAAAATTAATGACAGCTCCTTTTCTTTTGAAAATGACATGTTTGCAGAGACTTATAGAAATATAATCCACTGGATAATTTCTTTAATTTCCTTTAGCTTTTGCTGTTCTTTAAAGGACAAATCAAGGAAAGGAGAGATGAATGGACTATATTCTACCCTAGTTCACATCAGCACAAGCTTGGAGTTATTCCCAACTTTCTAGTGAGGTTGCTTTAAGTTTAGGCTTTTAGAAATGAGAAAATAAATTGATCTGCAAGATTTAAAGTTTCTAACAATTACTTTAACAATCCAATGCTTTCCTCCACATTACCCTGAAATTTAAAATGCAATTCAAAGGAACTAATGTAAATGTTACAATAGCTGCTTCTAGGCGTTCCTTGCAGGTGATTTAATCTTAGTTTAGAAATGAAATATGTTTTATTTAGTTTTGCTTTGCTAGTTTGGTTTTCAAATTGCAGTTTCAGCACATATTATTTCAATTTCAGCGATTGGGTACTAAGAAATCTCAGATTGCAGTGACCACCTTACAGCAAACTAAACAAAGGTTCTGTGAGTCTAATTCCTGAGTTTCTCTGAATGCATGCAGTCAGTTCAACTGAAAATAGTAAAGAAAACATGAAATATTTCATTTTGGTGGGTTTTGACCATCAAGCACAAGTATGAGAGCTGATATATGCCATTTACGTTGGAACCACAGTGTTCATTGCATCCTTATTAGAGGTTTAGAGAAGATAAAAACATCATTTTTTCATATACATACAACTTTCTCCTCACTTTAGGGAAAAAAAAAAAGTGTTTGAGAGAGTTATTTTCGTAGTGGCAGTTGAAGTTAGGTGATGTGTTATAGGATCTGTTTGTATTTGCAAAGAAAGATTTGACATTTATTGACAATAAAGTAACTTCTGGATTATTTAGGGCTTCCTTCTAATGACCAGATGAAGACTAATGAAAGAACAACACTTAAAGCAAAATTTGGGCCTCCTACTTCTGATTCCAAACAGGACATAAACGCAGTGGCAGTTAATAATTATAATCAAAGGAAAATGAAGCCAGCACATAAACATTAAAAAAGTTTGTTTGAAAGTTAGTTGCTTTTTTTTATGTTCTGTTGCTTCTGTAGAGGCACAGGAATCTCTTAGGGAAGAGAAGAGGGAGGGAGGATGTGAGTGGCAAAAGGTGAAATATGTGTTTCTCACAAGGTTAAACAGATTAATCGGTTTTAATCACAGCTCAGGGGGCTTGTCTTTCCACATCTGAAACTTGAACTCAGAAATGTGTAACTATGCTTTTTCTGCACTTCAGACAAAAGCAGAGATGACAGGTTCGACTACTTTCCATCTTGGAGAAGCACCAGGAGGATTCAGGAAGCTTTTTTTTTCTTTGGCTAGAAATGTTAGGTCAGTTATACGTTGCAGGTGCAGCTGTGCCTGGGGTTATTGCAGACATTAGTCATAGGGTGACCCCTGTCACTGTCAAAACACAGAAGGAAAGGGAGGTTTCTCATCACAACCTAGTTTACAGTTGGAATATCTAATGTAACAGCACTACCACAATTGTTCCGTCTGTTTTGTATTTATTTTACAGCAGTTTAGCTGTGTAAGATAGTATTTCTCAGATCTTCATTGCAAAATTTTGCAGAAATTTTATGTAAATAAAGAAAATACTATGGAAGACCTCAGACCAGTCAAGTGAAATGAATTTGTGACTTTCCAAGTGAGTCTGACTGGATATGAAACAAACTGGTCTTGTAGATTAAGAGAAAACCATGACTACATGAACTGCTATTCAGAGCTTGTTGCGGACACAGTTCTGTAGTAATTTAAATTAATTATGAATCAATTCATTTAAGTTACTACAGAAATTTATGCTCCTAACAATAGTGAAAAAAGTCTTCTTTTTAGCTATCACAATTCTGATTTCCCTTCCCTTCCCTCTCCTTCCCTTCCTTTCTCTTATCAATCTTTATTGTAGTAAGATCAAATATTTGAAAGCTGAGCAGGGTTTGGTGATTTTTTGTTTTATTTTTATCTTTTTGAAGTTGAGAATTGTACATAGTTTGAATATCACTGGGAAATAATAAGAAACTACATTTGTATTATGTCACCTCCTACCTGTAACAGCCCCAGCACAGATAATTGTGATCTCATCTGCACCTTTTAACCTTAGAAGCTCAGTATGCGTTGCAGACATAAATAAGCTACTTACATAGCATTTAAGATGAAGGGTCTTTGTAAGACTAGAATGTATTATTGTAAGAGCCAACACTTTCTGGTACTTCTTTTGAATTAACTGCATTTGCATACTTGGCATGCACATACTTGGGCAATAATGGATGCGGAAGCGTATTCCCTCCGTATCTTCTCAAATACCCTACGTTTCTCAACCTCCCCTTCTTTATAGGTTGGGTGCCACCTGCACACTGCCTGTGGGAGCAGTTCCTGTTAGATCCCTAGTATAGTGCTTGGGATTTATGTCACAAGGAAGGGCAAAAAAGAAGGCAGTCCTTACCTTGTGGTTAAGACGCCATCACTATAGAGTAAAATCCATAGGAAAAAGATCCCTGGATCCCCAGTGAGATCAAATTAGTTTGAGGGGAGAAAGGCAGAGAAAGGTAGAAAATTCTGCCCTGAAGTCTTGCTCAACACATAAAAATTTAACCATCCTCTGGCCCTCCTCCCCAGGAGGGCTTCCTCATAACTTCATTTTCCTTGCACTGCTGAAAAGTCTTTAATCCAGTTCTGTGTACAGATCTCAACCAGAAAATCTAGTAAGCCAAGCTAAGTAACATGCTCCCATCAGTTATACAACCAAATAGCCAGAAAACAGATTTTGTGTTTGGATTCAAGTCCCTTTCAGGAAAACATATATTTCACACCAGGCCAAATCCATCTGGATCTCAAAAATGAACAACCGCTAGTTTTATCTATTATAAAGAATATGGTTTATGGTGTCCTGTACAGAGGACCTATACAAATTCAGTAGTAAGGCGGAGGATTGTGTCCATTGTGGGAGTTTACTGAATATATTTAGCAGCCACCTAACTCCTATTTCATTAGTATAAGAAGAGACATTTCACGTGGTTCGCTTTCACTCAGAAACCTCTCTCATAGTTTATCATATTTCTTCTTTTCCAGGAAAGCGTGTCAAAAACTGGTAAGATGTATGTATATTGATATCTTACAGTTTTCATTTAATTCTGTCATGAAATTCTGCAATTCATCACTTCTTGTTCATTTGCCAGCTTTGGCAGAGAAGATGCCAATGACACCTGAAAGTGGCATCTCTCTTGCGCTGTGTTCTGGCACTGGGGATGTGTATGTATATATATGCTCTGGGCCAATATGAATCTGTGCCCAACATGCGTATCTGAGACTGGCTGGAGACTCTGTGAATGGCCACAAGTTCTGCTGTTGATTGAAGCAGCATCTGTCTTCTTTAATTTCCACTGCTGTTGGGTAGGCACAATGTAGAGCTGGGCCTGGATGTGAGGATGATTGCTGCTATATCAACACCATTCACAGATGGAAAATTACCACTTGCTCTATGCAGTGTGGTGAAATCTGTGCAGATGCCACATGCACTCAAAAACAAATTGAGTGTCTGTTGGACACATGAATTTGTGTTATTCTGAGGTGCTGTGGACTTCTAAAATACAATATCCAGCCTGGGCTCACAAAAGAGACTATGCATAGGGAGGACAATTAGGCCTCAAGAGAAAAACAGACAGCTTTCTTTGGATGTTTTTAGCTGATATCCTGCGTAGCTTTTGTACATAATAAATGGATTGTTGTGTAATGTGGACTGCGGGACAAAACAGGGAGAAAAATGTTTGTGAATGTTCAAAGCTGTAAAAGTCGTGCAATATATTCATGTGCGATGATAAGATGCTGTGAAGTAGACCCTCCATCTTAGGTTGTGAGCTGTTTTCTAAAGCATTTGTTATCCTAAAGACCTCTTCGTGCATTTCTGATACCTAGCTGTGAAGAGTTGCCCACTTAGAAACTCATAATAATGTTTCAGCAAAAAGTAGCATTTTGCTAAATGTAGTTTACCTTTCATTGTCAAGGAATCTTGTCATAGTTTGCAGAAGAGTCATAGGGAACAGAGTCGCACCTGTTGTGAAGCATCAAAGGATTCCAGACTTTCTTTCTGAAGATCCAATGAGATAGTTGTACTTTGGAACGTATTGCAGATCAAAATCTTACCTGTTGCATTTGAACTCACAAGTAAGCAACAGCTGCCCTTAGATAGAGGCCAATGTGCACATCGAGTTAACATCATGTTTCATCTCCTGGTAAATCACTGCAAATGTCATCTACAGTCTACTCATTATAAATTTTTCCATTACAAGATGGGTTACTGTGTGACAATGCCAGTTGATGGCTTAAAAGAAATTGTCTTTTTTTTTTTTTTTTTCAATAGTGCTGCCTTTGAAAAGAAATTCTATAGACTAGCCTGCATTCAGTTTAGCAGTTGACACTGTTGGTCATGAATAAATACATTCCTTCTCCAGTGTTTCACAAAGAAAGATTAAGATAGAATAAAATAAAATACAAAAATAAAATAAAAAAATCAGTCTGCTTTAACAGAAAGGGTTGAATATTTTCTTATAACTGTTTTCCACAAGCAAATTCCACTGTTCTACCATCATCAGTATTTGCAGTAGGGTCTTTCGTGGTTTTTTTTTTGTTTGTTTTTGTTTTTCTCCCAGTTTGTGAGTAGCTTGCACTTGTAATTGATTCCTGCAGGGACTTTGTATCTCAAACTTTCTTTTTAAAGGGTATTTCCAATTAGGCTAGCAGCTTGTTTATACACTAGGATAGAAGAAGCCTGTCATTTTCAGTAGTATAAATCCATTTTTACTTGGTGAACAAAATGTGTAAAGGAAGACTAAGATGAAAGTTTTTAACAAAACTGACAATAAAAATCATCACAAATGAAAAATGTCTTTCTGCAGAGAAGGAAATCTTTGTTCAGGATTTGGCTATAAATGTAAAGCCCTCAAAATGCAGCCTCCAAAGTAGAAAGATATTTTTGTGATTTTTGGTTTGTATATACTGAGAAGAAATACAAAGTGAAAACTACGATTTTTTTTTTTTTAAGTATTGTTTTACTATGAAGAACCACAATTAAACATACAATATAATGGCATACTTTAATGAGGGGAAACACCAATAGGAGTGTCAGGGTAACAAAACTTACCTGACGCTGAAGATTTTTTGGATATGCTAACGCAGGAAATACCTTGTTCACAGCAGTTTTTTAAGGATGAAAATATTTTAAAAATGCGTCATTACAGCAGTTATCTATTTCTAGCATGTATATTTTTCATGTAGAAGACACAATAGAGACTTTACCTTGACACACAACGCGTTTCCTTCTTACTTTCCAAATTTAGCTCTGTAGTATTTATAAACAAGTGCATTATGAGCAATTAGAGATAATCTCTATAAGTAGACTGTTTTCTTTATTTTAATCAGTATGAACTCAGAAAAAAAATTGTCTTGCTGTAGCTCATAATATTTGTATTCAAATGCTTTTTACAACAGAAAAGCACAGTTGATCAAGTTCTCATTAATGCAGTAGTTTTACTAGTACAGGTGCATTTCAGTAGTTCCCTTCAATATTGCTTGTGCTTTAGTTTTGAAGATGAGCTGTATGAAACAAGACCGATACACTGGGAGTTTCAATATTTCCTTGTAGTTACTTTTATTGACTATTGCTTACTTGACAGAAGAATTTCTTTCTTCGCTGAATTTGCAAAGTCATTTCAATAACTGTTCTCAAAAAAAAAAATAAAACAAAACAAACAAAAAAAAGCAACCTCCAGAACTAGTAATTAAAATGTATTTGTTGTCTAAATCTTTGTCTTGACAAATTGAAGTATAACTCAAGGTTGCCCAGGATGTATATGCTCCACATTTGACTGAACTGATGGAAAAGCAGAGTTTTCACCCGTTCACAGCCTCCCACCATCCAGACAGTGGATGTGTGCCCAAAACAGCAGGAGCGAGATGAGCCACCCCCTGCAGTGGTGTGACTCTTCAGTTCATACTCTTTCACTTCACCTGAGACAGATGAACAGCATCTCTGTCTTACTGAGCTAACATCTTCACCTCCCGCTCTCCCTTGGTTATCAAGCTGTGGCAGAAACAGGTTTTCAATAACTTCCCACTTCCACCAGTCAAATAATGTTATATATTTTTTTCTGATTTCTTTCCTGAGGTTTGGCACAGCAGCTTCATTGTTCAGCCTCAGGTGAGAGAAAAAGACAAGCTTAGAATAAAAAAATGGGGGTAGCATGATATTAAGAGTTCATTAAGCACAGATCTTCATCAGTAGACATAGTTGAAAATAATAGCACGTAAACAACGCTGCTCCTGGTACGGAAGTCCTTCAGCTCTCATCATGGTCATTGTTGAGCTCTTGTTTCAGCAGAGCTTCATGTTTCCACCTGGTCATCCCGCTGCACAAGCTGCATCTGTAGCTTTCTAAGCAACATGAATTTTTTATGCTGGATGGAGTCCATGAGCAATAAGTCATCATTCATGGGAACAATTACTCAAATTACTGTTATTAGTACTTTCTGCATGAATGCAAGCAAACTATAAAGGACTACAGAAAAATAAAGGAAAAACAAAAGTACTTTTCATTGTCATTGAACACTGACAAGATCCTAGAAGCACAAAGGGCACAAAAAATGCAATTCATATGTCAAAAGAGGTTGTAAAACTTTATTTTTATTGTAGATGAGACCTTCAAAAGACAAAACCTTAAAACCTGTAATCACATTTTTATTGAGTTGCAGGTGTGAACGTTGTGAAGTGAGCTTTTTCCATTTCAGTTGTTCCTGATACACATAACATCTGATCTGGAAAGGTAAACATGTTCTCATACTCTTCAGTAGCACTGAACAAAAGTATTTCATTCCTCTAGTACTAATTTCTTCCATCATGAAATATTTAGATGCCAAATAAACTTCTCTCAGATTAAATTAAAATCCTATTTTCACAAACTAGTAAAAGCTGTAGACAGTTAAAACTTGTGGGACACTCTAGCCCATATCCTTGCTAATAGGAGTTTCTCTTTACAGTACTTTCCTTTCCATTTGCCAGTTTAGTCGTCAGCATTTTAAGAATTTCCTTCAGAGATTCAAATATGTCCTACAGGCTGGTAGTTCATGGTGACAGGAAATCTTCCCTCATCCTCATACAAAATTATGTACCCTTTTTACAACATTACATATAGTCCTCCCTTCCTTGAAGCTACATTGTGATTTTTTTTGCTCACATTGTCAGCGTATGCATTATTCCTGAGACCCTTCTACCCAGTTCCTGGGAATAATTTCACTGAAGCCGATGTGAGTAATAATATCTCACTGATTCTGATAAGATTTCCAAAATTACTTGGTGTCCCTGAGTATCTTAAGTGTTTTTCCTTCATTTGTCATTTCACTTAAACTGTATGTTTCCTCACTCTCGTAACTCAAGGACTCCTATTCCTCATACTTTTCTATTTTTCTTCTTTGATCTTAAGTTTGTATGTATCTCGTGAAGATCAGGTTCGCTGGAACAAAACTTTCTATTGCACTGTGGTACTGTATCGAACTGTGATTTTTCAGCCTTCAGTCTTTTTCAGAAAAATACAAAGTAACACAGAAATGTCCATAAGGCTGTGTGTCATGAAGTAAACTGAAATTTATTTATAACTAAAGGATAAAACCATACCTGTATGAAAAAAGTCTCTGAGTCATGTAATTTTTTTGTGTTCTTTTCTTTATACGGCAAAACTTCAGAACCTTGACAGATCCTTCTCCTTTTGCTGCAACAGGTAACATTATTGCTGAAGTAGTGTGAGGCATATAACTCCCAAGCAGGCTTAAAGTGTTAAGGTTGTCAACTGCCATAGAATCAATTACGAAACCTTAAGCCTGAAATCTTTTCTTTCTTGTGGAGTTTTCAGCTCACCTGTTAAAAACTACTACCAAGATAAGATTCATTCAGACTTAAAGGAAATACATCAAAAGATGAAAGACTCTCTCCAAAGTAATATATTATTATAACTTCTCCAAGCTTCAGGGTTAATATTATGAACTACCAGGTTAGTCTGGATAGTTAATATTTCAAATGAATGTGATCTTGAAGTATAGCAAATACTTAAATGTTTAAATATTTATATAAATAAAAAGTTATTAAAACAACTTTCTCAAAGGATAATGTTTACATTTTTTCCTACTTTGTTCCCCTAATTTCCTTTTACAATTACTCTGATTCTGTACTTTTAGTCTTAGACTAGTCATTGATATTCCATCAGTGAACTCAAAATCAGTTGCATAGGTGAATTTTGCATAGACAGTTGCACAAGTCATTGCATAGGAAATTTTTCATATCAGCACCAATGGGTTTTTCAAAAGGTGCTCCTGGGAAGCAGTTTTGTAATGTGCAGGGACTAACAGATCCTGCACAAGTGTGGTAGAGGAGAGCAGCCAATGCAGTGTTCCTTGGAAATGATTTAACAACCATTTGCTTTCCATTATTTTAGCTTTTGCCCACAATTCCTTTGCAGTCTGGCCTTGAGGATTCTGATTCATTAAAAATTGGGAAAAAAAGAACCTTAATATTTCTGGTGTACCATGTTTTACTATGAAATTTGGTTCTAAGCATTTGTCAGAACCAGATTTTATACATGTATTGTGTTTGCATTTTATGTATAAAATATGCAAAACTACATATTCAGATCCAAGAGTTTTCTAATTCAAATACTTAATATCTGGGTTTGTATTCTGGCTAGTTGGGAATTTAGAAGAAGATAATTATTTTTTTTGAAAGAAAAAATAGGGAAGAAGTAGAAATATTGTTCATTTTCTGAAGGGGTCTTCTCTTGGCAAAAAAATCAGTATGAATTTTTAAGGCAGATTTCACTACATGAGCCAATTTTATTTTTACTTGGGCTCAGTATGTCCTTGAAATTTCTTAGCTGTGAATATTGAGACATCTCTAGCATAGCCAGAAATTAAATCAGAACTTGAAGAGAGAGTGCATGACATAATACTGTCTTATATAGGTGCAAAGCACTCTAATTCGTTGCAGCACAGGTTTGAAGTTGGGCCAAAATTAAATTTTAGGATGTGAGAAGTTCACGCAGGAAGGGAGAGTTCCCATTTCACTTAGCTCTGGTTTCTTGCTGTTTAATTGTCATTGTTTGTTACAAGTAGAATTTCCAGGCAAAGTTGAATCATAAGTATTACCGTGATAGAAATATCAATTATATGCTGATCAAATGTTATCCTAGAATTTCATGGAATATCAGTATAAACATTTTTACTCTCCAAACAACCATTACCTGTACATTGCAGTCTGAGAATTGTGTCTGTAAAAGGGAACTGTTAGCAGGAAAGCCAATTAAAAAAAAAAAAAAAAAGCTTGCTAAGTATGACTGGTTTCTTTTTGTGCCAGGGAATCCTTTGTGCAAACCTGCATGGTTACAAAAAAGATGAGAGAAGATGAGAGAAGCTTTAGGGATTCTGTTGAAGAGCCCTTGGGGATCTCAGGTGGAGATACAGGGGCAGAGGAAAAAGAAAAAGAGACATTGGCAGCAAACCAAGAGGAGTGTTCAAGTGAAGGGGGCAGGCCACCCTCAGCACTTCTGCTTTTGCTTGTTTTGTTTGTTTGTTTTCCACGAACATCCTCGGCGGTTGGCACTCTATAAAAGGAATGGGAAGCTTTTAGGTTTTGTATATAGCATTTCCACCACCATCTAGAAAATGCACATATCTGCTAACTCAGTTGCTGCGAAAGAAGATAGTGCAAAATATCCTACAGCCCAGCTCCTGAGTTTATTCAAAGTATATATGGGATTTGCAGGTTTCGCTTGGTGTTGTACAGCTGGTGCAATTAAATTATTTTCCTCAGGCAACTGCAAGCATACATGTGAAAGAGGAATTTGGGGATGTAAATTGCTTCTTCCTCAGCGTTGCTAAAATCATATATTAAGATTAGCTTGTTACTAACCAGGTGCTCAAGGCAGAAAGGACTGAAACTCCAAAGAAATGCTGCCTCCTTACTTGTGCAGGGATGTGGTTCCAGCTGCTGCTTTCCCTGAGTCAGATGAGAGTGATAGTAGTGCTGAGAGGGGTACCCATTCCTTGAAAAGTAACAACCTGAGAAAAGCCAGTTATTTCCCAACACCAGACACACCTCTTGTGCCTGGGTGGGGAACACTCTGGAACTATTTCTCAGGGTGCAAGTAAGGAATCCCTCTGCAGCTGGCATCCTTATGAAGGGAGAGGGCTAACCACATGGTATAGGAGAGCACTGGTATTGCTTTAAATTAGAGGAATTTAGAACTCTAATTCTAAAGCACATAAAACTAATACATGATGTAGTAGAAACTCAATGGTATATATATTGCATTGCTTACATAATAGTTGTAGTTCGATGACTACATGTAGTTTGATGTCATTGATTACTTTTCCTAATTATTTCCCATTCCACTCATACATTATAAAAATGACTGTCAAAAATATATAAAAATCTGGTGTGTATAAATGGTACAAGAAAATGATGCCAGACATAAAAAAATGTGATAACTTTCATGTTCTAGTTTTAGGAATATTCCATAATCACCCAAAAGACATTTAACAAAAGCTGTAAGTATATGCATGTATGTATACACATGCTGTCACATGCATGTCTTCACTCCTAACTGATATGCCTAGCCTTGAGTAACTTGTCCCTGACAATAAACCACCTTTAGCAGGAGTTAAAGATCTATCCTGAGAGAAAAGAGGCTCTCTTCCCAGCAGTCCCCACAAATGTACATACACATGGATGTGTAGGGTTGGTACTAATACCACCCATAATTAATAACATTAAACTTTTCTCTCTTGACTCCTGTTATGATGCACTTTTAACTTTCCCAAACCTATTTGTTTAATCAAGTAGGATTGCGTGTATTTGTTTGTATAAATGGGTAAATGGACAATATATTGATCCCTGGCAAGGGTCAAGCTTGTGATCTGTTTTGTACATATCTACTGCCAAACCAGAAAAGGGAAAGTTTGGCAGAGGAATAAGTTTTACTGAGGAATGATGTCTTCTTTCATTGCTTAGGAAGAAATTGGTATATGCTTAACCAAGTTTTTAGTAAAAAATGATGTACTGATAACGCACCAAAGTATGTTTCACTAAGTCCATGAACTAAGGCAGTGGGTGTAATAAGGGGTGTTAATACTAAATCTGACATTCCTGGAGATGTTCTTGCACTTTTTAAAACGTTAATGTGTAAGATCAGGCCTCAAAATAAATTGCTAGATGTGTGCTTCATACTTAAATTCTCAAAGTTGTTTTGTAGTTTTATTCCTGTTAATTTAAGCTTAGAAACTAAACCTAAAATGAAAGAATTCATGAAAAAGAGTGGTTTGTGTCTACATAACTGACAAACTGACTTTTCTCTGGCAAACTTCTATTGCCATTAGAACTGGACCCAAATCCTACATGAGTATGAGGCTGCCTGAATGGGGTGCTTTCCCACTGGGTGATGGAAGCTCGCAAGAGCGCAGCCATGCTTCTCCTCCTTATGCTGCTTCCTACCCATGAGAAGTCTCACGTCTCTTTGCCACTGGCATTTGCAGAGCACCGCTTAGAGGTCTATGATGTATTCCAGAACATGCTGGAGTTCATCCTTTGTGCAAAGATGTTCCAATATCAGATCAAGTCCCCATTTCTGTGACTCATTGTCCACAAGGGATCAGCTTTGGGCTCTCTACCTGCCACCAACAGAGATGGCTGGATGCCAGCATAGCATTGCCTTGCAGAAATGTGGCAGTCTGAGGAAAACACTTCTTTCTGGATATAAAGCAGAGCTCCAACACAATGATCTGTCAAGCTGGCAAGGTTGCTAAATATGGGTGAGCAGGGGTTTCAAGGACCCGGGCAGTTGCTTACAGTAGGAAACATGTTCTGTCAAAAAAAAAAAATCAATTGAGCATTACCTTGCTTCAAAAGATTAGCCACGTTACGCCTTGCTTCATTGCAAGAGGTTGTCCATGACTTCTATGGTGGTGCTTATTAAAACTCTGCTGGATTTTAAAGTAAGGTTTTAAATCTTTATGAAAGTATTTTTGATGCTTGCTTGGAAAGAGTAGTTTGAATTGTTTGTAGAAAATAAAAAAAAATGAAAGACAAGTTAAAAACTCATTGAGAGTTCAGGAAATGAAAAATTAACTACAGAGGCTTCCATGTTCACTGGAACAGGCTCCCCAGGGAAGTAGTCACTGCACCAAGCCTGTCAGAGTTTGAGAAGCATTTGGACTGTGCACTTAGTCACATGGTCTAAAATTTGGGGTAGACCTGTGTGGTGCCAGGAGTTGAACTCGACGATCCTTATGGGTCCCTTCCAATTCGGGATATTCTATGATTCTATGATTCTGTGATTCATGCACTTGTAAATAATTAGTGACAATTCAGAATAATCTTGCCAATTAAAAAAAAAAATCTACTCAGTTGATAGATCAACTGAGGTACAAAACAGTTAAAAGCCAAGATCTTAAAATAACACTTATGAAAGTCTATAGTTTGATGTTCACCTTGAGCCATCTTGATGTCTGGAATTCTAAGCACTTTTTGTATACAGTGGGCAATAGCTCAAGTGAGGTAAGGGTGAAAACCAGCCTTAAAACCTTGAAAATTATATCATGAGGAACTTTGCTGCAAAGTCATATAATCATTGTCAGAAATAGAAAAAAAAAAAAAAAAAACAGTTTGCTAGTGTAGAACCCCCAAAACCCTGGGGCTTTAGAAAAACTTCAGATTCAGCTAGTTATCTAAGGTTAGAAAGGTTTAGTTTTAATTATAATCAAAGTGAGAATTATGTGAATGAATTTGATTTATAGTTGTAGAACTCTACTTGAATTCCATACACTGCATGTTAACAGTTTCTAATAACACATATATATATAAAATCAGCATAACCTTATAACTGATTCCGACACTGGCCAGAATTGTTTACTCCTGTTTATCATATCAGAGATTTGTTTAGTATCTTTGAACCATTGATGTTTTAATTCCTTTGAAAATGGTTCTAATTCTTTAGACGGATCAAAGATGAGTGCTGTTGAACCGATCCTTCAGTTTGGGCAGGTGTACTATTTAGAGGACCAAAAGACACCCTGTGTCTTCTTGTAGTTCAGCTTGCTCTCCTGAGCCTCCTTCACAGCCCTTTAGGTCAGTACTGCAGTAGTGATTGATAGAAAAATACCTGACGCTTGATACAATGTCTTTCAGAAAAGTGACTGAGAGAAATTCTACTTTGAACATTACTAATGAGACTGTATCTGCACCTCAGCAGAACAGCAAATAACTTCACATCTATAAGCCTTATAAGTAGAGCTGGTCAGAGAGCTTCTGGTACAGAAATTTCCACTGCTAAATACGTTTTTCAGGAAATAGAAGAGTTCCTTTGGAATACGGCAATTCTACTGAAATGTTAGATGTGAGAAAGATGTCAAAATGCATTATGTAGACTACTGCTGTCTTTTTTTTTTAATTTAAATATTTAGAACACTGTATGAAATTATCAAAATGTTTTGACACTGGCATATTTTTTCTGCATTGCCAAAATGAAAACCTTCTTGGATTCCAAAGCAAAACAACAACAAAAAAAATTTTGAACTATTGGCTTCTTATTCTAACCCCAAAAAGAGTAACAGTTCTGAAAAAAAAAATAGAAAAAGGGGGGGAGGGTGTCTCATGCTCAGTTTTATCCATGGTCTGTACTGAGCTGACACAACTATTCTATCACGATAGTTCTTCAAAGCTTTCTCTGCTCAAAGTCATGCTATTTCTACCTTTTTTACACTGATAAGTCCATATTTTGTTTTTGAAGTTTCCTGCAAGATACTGAAAACTTCACCATAACTGGGAAAGTTGTTTGTCAGACTAATTTTAGAACTCCAGGTACATTTTACCCTCACTTTGCCTGTAAGACGCTCATTAATTGTGGCCTCAGGGATACCTGGAAACCACACTTAGCATTCACTGAGGTAGAAAATGACAACAGTCTTTAGTTGTAGCCAGTATTTTTTCATAGGTTATACATAACCATTTTGAAGCTCTACCATCAGCTGCAAAGTTATATGTAAATTAAATTGTAGTTTCTAAATAGCTGTGGTATAAATCGATGATACTGAAAGTCAGAGAGAAAACATTTTCCACTGAATGGCCAAGGTGTAGCAAGTGCTGGGGTCTGGAAGCAGCTGGGGTTCCTGTAAGTTCAAGAGGTTTATTTCATTGGAGACATTAATTACATTGGAGACATGAGGCCAGTACCTTTCAGGTAACCTACTAAAATTGTGAAGAAGAGGGAGGTTTTTGAGGTATTCAGGAGAGCAATAGTTGACTTGGTAGGATTTGTTGAATTCTTTGTTCTGTAGATCTTGTCTTGTCATCCTGCGATCCTGCAACAGATGATTGAAGGACCTCCACCAGGATTCATGCAGTGGTAGTGTCAGAACCAGCTTTATTTGGTTCCCCAGATCTCCTTCCATTTGCTGTTTTGAGAAAACTACTGCCAAGTAGTCAGGAGAGGATGTGGCACTGAGGAATGGCTTCTTAGCATGCACATGTTGGCCCGCAGAGCCAGCCACTTGCAGAAGCTGATGCTGAAAGGTCAAAGTGATTCACACCCACTATGCGTTGTCAGGGCTAGTAAATGGTCACAGTGTGGTCATCAGGAAAAAGGAATAACTTCTTCAGTTATTTTTTCAACAGATACCTTTTCCTCTAGTATTCTTTTCCAGTCCTTACTGAACTACAGGAGAGGATCTGCAGGAGAGGTTAAGGAAAAAAAAATAAAAACAACAACATAAAAAACAGAGAGTGAGGTTGGTTCTGTAGACTGATAGAAATATCGTAGAATCATAGATGGTTTGTGTTGGAAGAAGGAACCTTAAAGGTCATCTAGTTCCACCCCCACTACCATGGACACCTGCCACAAGACTAGGTTTCCCAAAGCCCTTAATCACTTCCAAGGATGGGGCATCCATGACTTTTCTGACAACTTGTTCCACTGCTTCACCACCCTCATAGTAAAGAATTTCTTCCTCATATCTAATATAAGTTTACTCTCTTTTAGTTTAAAACCATTACCCCTTGTCCTATCCCTACACCCCTTGACAAAGAGTCCCACCCCAGTTTTCCTGTAGGCCCCCCTTTAGAGGTACTGGAAGGCCTCTCTAGGGTCTCCCTGGAGCCTTCTCTTCTCCAGGCTGAACAACCCCAACTCCCTCAGCCTGTCTTCATAGGAGAGGTGCTCCAGCCCCTTCATCATCCTTGTGGCCCTCCTCTGGACTCACCCCAACAGGTCCATGTCCTTGTGCTGGGGGCCCCAGAGCTGAATGCAGTGCTCTACAGGATGCATATTCTCTACAAACATAGCAGATTTAGCTGAACTTAAGAATGTGGGTGTATGATGAATGTACTTAAATGCTTATCTGAATGAAGACCATATTTTAATTAGGGCCACAAGTGTGAGGGTCACATCATGGATGATCTAACACACATTCCTGTTTCCATCAGCTAATCTTCTTCAGAAATGTATTGTGCTCCACCTTAAAGTTATAAGGGTTCTATGGTTTTGTCCCCACAGCTCTGATAAGGATGGTGGTTTGGTTTGAATAACAATACAGTAGAACTGACCAGTTGTCAATAACTGTTTTCTAAAATTGTTGCCAAAGGAAGACATATCAAAGTCTTGGAAGATGTCTATCAAACATGACTATGGGTATAAAAGTATGTGGGAGTCCTGCATATAATCAAAAAACAGTGGAAAACAACCATTGAGCAATATAACCATAAATTATTTTTTAACAATACTCGAAATATCCATAGAGTGGCAGGTCTGTACAAGACAGCAAACACAACCTCTGTTATTTATGTATATATATTTATATATACGTATATGTATACACACATATGTATCACATGGTACAGCTGCACAACAGACCTGCATGCAAACTTCTGCTTGCAAATGATTTATACGTTCTATATAAACAACAGTGTAATTGTAAATTGAAATCTGACGGACCAAGCAAGATCCTTGTGACCTGCAGAGGTTGTATGGATGGCAGCGAGGGTGCAACTCGCTCTGTCCGCAAGTCAGAGCAGAGGACATAGATAGGGCTGAGCTGCAGAGCACTCAGGAGCTGAATGTTTCCCAGTGCTCGGGATGGTTCCCTGCACTCAGGCTGGCTGTCATCCATCCATTCCCTGGCTGCTGCACATAGTTCAGAATTAAACCATCGCTATTCGTCCAGTGGTGAATTGCAACATCGCCAGTTGTCCTCATCATTCCCTGGTTGCAGGAAAGCTAGTGGATATATATTATCAGTTCTTGTTTATTAAGTATATCCCTCGTTTATCCTTGTTTACTTTGTCTTGGCTCGCACAGGAGGGCAAATCTCACCCAAGCGTAGAGAAAGTAACAACCCTGCAGATCATTTTTTCCTGCTGGGTGGTTGAAACGTAGAATATATAGCAAACACTTGTGGTGCATTATATCTTGCATGTAGTTCTGATGCAGTTTATTAATGATTTTTTTCAGAATCCATTTTTTAAGCTACAACTCTAAACTTCATAGGCAAAAAAACAATAGATATACCATAGACAGTATAGGCAAGCATATTTGGAAATGATTGTTTCCTGTTGAGTGGATTTTGAGTGAAGATGTAAATGTCATCCTTCATTTACTATGAGCCAGACAATACCATTTTTGCAGGAAAGAAACAATCACAAAATAATCCTTCTTTGCTATTTTACACTCTATAACTAATTTGCATTTGTGAGTTATAAGAATAAATCACAATTAAGAATAATAGCTTTTTACATTCATTTTGCATGGATGGAAATAAATACACAAGCTGAAAGACAGAATGAGAGGTCAATGGAAATTTGCAGAAAAGTCATATTAACACAGATAAGAGGAACTTCCGAAGTTTCATAAACTTATATATTTAGAAGGTAATAGGATGAAGATCTTATGACAAACAAAAAATGTATTAAAAAAGAAATCAGTTTGTTATTTAAAAGGCTGAATCCAAAACTATTAAGAGTATGATAGTGCACAGCAGCCTGGAGGTGAAGAACTCCAGTTCTCCGGTAGAAGTCATGAGGACAGAGAGACAGTCCAGGAAGCCTCTGGACACCCAGGACTGTCTGCACTTGGTGGAAATTTCCCATGGAAAATCCCTTGCAGGTTACATTTCAGGCCTTATTGGTTAATGGGGGGCAGATAGAGATTTTGCAAAGTCCAATAAAATAGAGCTAATAAGTACCAATTCTTAATGCTATTCTTAATGCAACATTTCTATCACAGTCCTGAGTGATCTTAATTTCCCCACCAAGTTTACTTGCACTATTCATGTCTGTGATGCTGAACTGAGCACAGGGAGCAGAATCAGGGTCCTGTTGATTCTTGGAGTGACTAGTAAGATTGCAGTAGCATCACTGGGGAGCTGTGAAGGTATCACTATTCCATTTGCATTTCTCAAATAAATTTTATCTAGATAAGCAAACTAAGGTTTGATATTTACCTGGCTTTAAAAAATAAAATTAAAAACTGAATAGGTACTACCTATTTCCTATTAGCTTGACAAGAGCTTTCTTCTGAAGGTATAAATGTGTCTTAAGGAATATTTCAGTTGGGATTTGGTTATTGCTATTAGAAAAATTGATTTTATACCTATTAATAAAAAAGAGAGATTGAAGTGCCTTCCAGAATGACTGCCATTAGGAACAGAGACCAATGTAACCTACAGACTTCTTCAACCTTGCAGCACTGCTTCTGTGCGTGTGCATGCACACACACGAGACTCTGTGCCTTAGCATATACAGTGGAAGATGTTTGAATAGGTCTTTTTTTGAGAAAGCATTGGCATGTGAACAGTTTTTTACAATTTCAGGGGAAGCACAGTGATTAGTTGATTTATTTGGAAATTCCTTCATATTTTAGATGAAAAGAAGTAGCTGCCTAATTCTAAAAGAAAGAAGAACCTTGTTCCCGTCCAGTTCTAATATGCACTTACTAGACCATAAAGTGATCTGCATTTGCTTGCATTTCACTTCTGTCAATTAAAGTTAAGTGGACATTATATTGAAAATTGCTTAATGGAAAAATCTGCCTTTAAGTAACCTTCTAATAGGGAAATTATTTTTATAGATTCACCAGATTTGCAATGAAGACATTCCTATTTTATATCAATGCAGATTTTTTGCAATAACAGCTACAAGTGAAAATTATGATATAAATGTTAATCAGACTGGGTGATAGTTGAGTCCTTGATGCAGCCAAGAAGATGAATATGTGCAGTAAAGGGAAATCCACACAGGTTCTCCAGTTACTGCTAAAATGAGGCATCCCAGAGGCCAACCCTGTGTGCGTGCATATCACTTATCCCCATATGGTTTTTTAGCAGCACTGATTTTCTCTCTGCCAGTATCTTGAGATTATGTCTGGTGCTTGCTGCCTCTGACTAGAGGCAAGGCACTCCGAGAAGTGCAATCAGCTGAGATTCAGTCACCCAGACTCATGGCTTCCGGGTTTAATCTGGTTTTCTGGTTGGCTTCATTTCTGCCAATAAGTTTCAATGAATGAATGAAGAATTCTATCAAATATCACTGATACTCTCAAGTGAACTCTGACCTGCTGTGTTGTGAGGGCCGTTACTGGGAAGATAACTTCTGGTATTTTCTGCACAGCATCCTGACCCGGCAGTGTACCTGGACACATTGTGGCCAGCTGAAAGCACAGTGGAGTCAGTGTTTGGGAGCTTCTTTGTACTTTACAAAGTAAGAGGGGTGAGAGTCTTTGTAACTGTGTTAAATTACTCAACTGGGAAAAATAAAAATTAAAAAAAAAAAATGAAGTAGAAATTGCAAAGTGTGTTGAAATAAACTCAATGTGAGATCTTGAACATTGGAATTAAGGGCAATATTTCCAATTATGTCAGTACTTATTGTTTCCCAACTCTCACATTTTTATAGGTAGAGTACATGTTTTGATTTCTAGTTCTCAGATTTTTTTTTTATTTTTTTTTTATTTTTTGTATTTAAGAAATGAAATACAAGGATTGTTGGGTTTAAAGACTTCAGTGAGAAATTAATTCATCTAGGTCCTAAAATTTGTAAATTATTTCAAATAGCAAAAAGCCATGTGGTTTATTACTCCTTTTGAATAAGGTCATGGGAATGGAACAGCAATGGGACAACAGAAACTTATTTCTGCTGACACTTTGCATTTCAGAAATTGTTTCCTACACTACACTGATGAACTTTTTTTTTTTTTTTCCCCTTGTCTGATACAATTTACATCTACCTTGGCAGCAAGTCACTTCCTCCTGTGAGTAAATGAGTGCTAGAGTGATAAAGGACAGATGAAAGGGCAGAAATGCAGAAGTGCCATCAAACCCCTCAACTTTGCATTTTAATATTCTGCAGCTGCAGATAAGGAATGTTTCCCTTGCATTTGAAAGCACAGACAGTGTGGGAGTATTAGTAGGTTTACATGAATCCTAAAGGCTTGCAGCTTATTTGTTCAAGCTCTAATAAACTGGAGCTTGGAGGATACCGACTGTATGGATACATTTTCAGCCAGAAACATTCTCAGTTAGGAATAAAGATTATGGAGAGGGATTGATGGGGAAGCAGAGACACTTGGAAAAGTAAGCTCAGATCAGAACAGGCTATAAAGACATTTATGCACTATTCTCCATTTCAAAAGCTAAGGTAAATATTAATACATAGCAGAGTGACTGTAGTTCAGAACTGTCCCTCAGGGATACATTTTGCCTCTTGGAGGTCTTGCCAGTTCTCTGGCAACACTTAATACTGTTAAGTATCAATACCTAGGTTAACATTACCTTCTTCAAGATTAGGCTTTGAATTTCCTATATGAATTCATAATTTATCTCTAATCTCAGTAGAAGTGTACCTGAATCTCTGAAACCAGGATAGGTTTGATGACTAAGGGTAGGATTTTTGAAGAAAAAAAAAGCAACCTACAGATTGTGGATCCTAAACGCCTGTTCAAAGTCAGTAGGTACATTTCAGTGACGGGTAGGTACCCCAGTGCTTTCTTTTTCACTAATGATTAAATTAGAAAATTTATTTTTGGCACACAGTATTGAAAATGACACGGAAATCCAGCACCATTTTGGTAATGAATTCACAATAAGGCAAAAAATACAGAAAAGCCTTCTGTGTGCTATACTCACGATAGAGTGATTGAGTAAAATCCTTCATACTCAGTGGTGTAGGTACAAAGTAAATAATAAGTGTTCTCAGATGCCATTATACCTGAGCTGATGCACCTAAGATTTTCCCCCACTGTGTGTATTTCCAACCCAGTATAATGGAGTTTGTCACTACTGGCTTTCCTATGCACAAGATAGCTAGTTCTGACCTGATGTAGGCCAAATGTACTTATGTACTTTTAAATAATGAAATAATGCGTATTTTAATGATGATAAATAATGTGTATTGCTGTTTTAAAACAGTTATATTGAGAGACCAGACAAATATTGTTCCTTATCTCACCTCTCAGAATTGCTAACATTGGTTTGATAAAAAATTCTAAATTTATATGTCTCCCCCAGACATTGTTTTGGCTTTGCAGTCCTAAGGAGCAGAAGTCCATTTGGCATAAGTAGTTTGCCTCTGAAAAGAGACAGCAACCAATGATTATGGATTCAGCTTAGAGCAGGACAAGGATGCTGAGCTGCCTCATCTCTGAAAACCCCTTAAACATGGCTTCCAGCTGTTTTGCTGTTGCACCAGCATGTCATTGTTCAGCCCCTCTGGTCAGAGTATGTTTCAGTGACAAGGGTTCTGCATTTTTATTCACAGCTGTCGTTCAATTTACTGCTACAAATTCAAATTAGTCTTCTTGTGTCACAAGGGAAATAATTATCCTCCTGTTAGTAGTGAACTTATCCTAATATGTCTTCTTTGAAAGCTCATAGTATTGAAACAATTTGGACAGAGTTAAGGTGGGAATATAACCAATATTGGAGAGAAGACAAGCCTTTGAGGCAGAGGCAGGTGGACACCCAGTTTATACAGTTTTTTTTTATTTTGCTTGGAGGTTCTTGTATTTTGTGCTTTTGAAAGTCTATTTATCATTTTTTAGAAAGAAATGTCAAGAGTTCTACAATGCGAAAAACTGCTTCCTTCCAGAGGGAGTGGGTATACACGGTGTTTTAACTGACCGTTGATGGGATATTTCTCATTGTCTTTAAAATCATGAGAGATTTATGGTATAGAAAGCTTTGATGGATACATGAAGACTATATGTCGACCAGATGGCCGTTCTGTTTCTTACCTGTTATCTGGGTGATAACCCAGGTACGTCTTCTGTGTGCTTGAAAACCAAGCAACTTTGAGCTTTGCTGTACTACCAAAGGATGCAAAATAGGGAAAGTTTTCTGTGTTTTGTTTGTTTGTGTGCTTGTGAACAGTGCACTGAAGTGCACTCAGGACACAGGATCCCTATAGCTAGAAGTATTACTAAAAATATCCTACTCTGCTATCATTAGAAACACTGCACATGAATATAAGAGCTCATGCACATTCTTGCATGGTTCAGTCTCATCTGTCTAAGTCATATATGCTGGCAAGAATCATACAATGTAAGTATGTGTGACCTCATGAAGACCAAGGCCTTTCAACTATTAACACCATACTCACATGGTCACATTCATAATAATGTGGTTATGTGGCATGCACATCACTTCTGTACTGAGCGATGAAAATGACTAATTGTCACTAACATATGAATGTCATTTAAAGAGAAAAGATAAAGAAGCCAGTGAGGATGTAGACTCCAGTCTCTTATCATACTACAGCGCAGGGCTGCTAGAGAACAAACCACCACCAGTTTCCTTCCACCTACCATTTCCCCTGTATTTCATGCCTATGCAGATAAATCCAAGCAGTACATCTTCCTCGCATGCAGAGGTTTATTAAAATATCGTACACTCGCTCCCTTTCAGTGACCACAGCCTCCCAAGTAACTCCCGGCACGGCCAGCACCAGAGCGGATCGGTTCACCACCGGTGGCTTGTATCACCAGGAGAATCAGTGTATCAGATATGCCACTGCTTATCTGTGCCAGTCTTCTGCGACGGCAATTCACTGATGTGAGGATAGGCCTGGGAACAAGTTGCTTTCCTTTTTCTCATCTGTCATTTTTAATGTCTTCTTGTTTTATTGAGTTTCCCCGCCCCGCTCTCTCTCATGAAGCACTACTGAATTGCAGAGGTCCCGTGCAATGACTGTTTCAGGAGCTGGCATGGTAGATTTGCTCGGATACTTGTCCTGGTGGAGGTGTGTGCTGCTGCAGCTGAGTCACAGGAAGAAGGACTTGACCTAGAGGCATGAGCATTTCTCTGCTGTCACCTGGCCTCGGGTCACCAAGCTGAGTCCCTGGCTTTTTCCATTCCTCCTGCTCTTTTGGGAAACCCATTTCTCCTTTTAGTTTTGTTCTTCATGCTGCCGTACCAAGCATCTGCCACCAGATCTCAGTCTCAGCTGAAATGGTGTATATCTGAAGCAAATGGGTGAGGGATTTATTTGCTTATTTATTTATTTTATACAAGGTGTGGGTTTCCTGAAAGTCGGGGAGTCAGTGTGGCTTTTTCTTTCTCTTTGTTGAGGTCATCACTGGCACTTGTTGTCACACATGAAAATGAGATGTTGATTTGTTTATTATATATGCCAAAGCAATTCTGTGCACTCGTCTCAATCTGTAAATATCTAATATTATTAACAGTATGTTTGTCCATCCTTTCCTACTCTTTGAACTTTGTGCAATGACAAGCTAAAATCTTGCTTCTTTAGGATAGAGGCTTTTTTTATTTATTTATTTTTTTTATTTTTATTCCTGAGAAGTGCTTAGAAAATGTTAGTTTCACCTGCAAACTATTTCGGGATCCAGAATTTTATCCTGCTACTGACAGATCTATCTGGGAAAAGAAAGATTTGGAATTTGTAGCTGAAAATTATGGTGCTCATATTCAAATGCTGAGGAATCAATGTGAGCATCACGAAAGCAGTGATAGTAATGTAGCACTCAGTAGAGCAGGTGCCAAGGGAAGATTTTGTAGACTTGCTCTCAGGCATGGAATTGTCACATGCCACATTCAGTGCTATACATAGACTTTGGTAAAATGGGAAAAGGCTACTTAGTGACTCAGTATGTTTTGACATTTTAATTTTGGTAAAAATAATTATTTGTTCATGACTTCATGATCATACATTTTGTGTCAGATATATGTGGGAAGGAAAGTTCAACAGTTTCAAATCTGCTCTGTGAACAAGCAGCTCTCAGCAATTCTTTTTCATGGTCCATTTTGAATAATTCATCATCAAAGTTGCTTATTTCTCTAGAAGGGGACAACAAGTCCCAGCTATTCTTGACATCTTCACTCCGGTACACCTGGACTCCTCTCCTAACTATAGCTGTGGTTGCTAATAACCTTGCTCACTTACAGAGCAAGCCATGAGGGCTAATGTAGGAAGAGGGAGGACTGATGAGAGAGAATTCCGGCTCCATTCCAGAAGAACAAGTGGAAATGTCCTTTTACCACAAGTGATTTTGTTGCTATGTTTAGATACAAGAATCCATGCCCCAAGAGGGATAGTGGCCTGCATGCTCTCCCTGCTTTCCATGCTGACTTCAGGTTCCCATAAGGACCTACCAGATAGCATCTGTCATCTTTTTACTGTGCTCTACCTATTCAATTCATTCCGTTCTTTCATTCCTTTCATTCATTTTCATTGCTTTCTTTCATTCCTTCCACTGTATTTAAAAATCTGTGTTTCTCTCATCCAGTTTTACCAGTTTCTTTTATCCAGTTTACTCTTGTTTGTACAGTGAAATTTCATGTAGGTCTCCAAGAGCTTTTAACACACAAGCATTCACAAGCACATGCACCCATTACCCTGGCCCTGGGGTACAAACCCTAGACACACCTCTTCCTCTTCAAAGGACGTCCCTTGGCCCACAAGGCAGGTTTTTAGGAGAGTACATTGACACTACAATACAAGGTTCTCTGTGAACACAGGGAACCAGCTCACAGGTTCTGCGAACAGGGAATAATGAATTTAAGACATCTCCAAGAGCTGTTGCTGAGGTCACTCAAGTGAACAAGAGGCAGAGTCTACCATGGCCCTTCTACATTAAGCCTTTTGACCTGCAAGAAATAGCAGGGTAGGGTACCGAGAGGAGCAAGTGAGGTTTCCATTCCACCAGCAGAAATCTGCAGTCCGTGTACTCATCTGGAGTCTGTCCACAGATCGCAGTAGGTACCTACCTAATTAAGATTTCTCAGTCCTAGGAGCTTTTACCCAAATGTATCACTATAGTACTGCCAAGATTAAAATATATATATATATATCCTCCTGAATAGCAGACAAATAGGAATTCTCTTCTCATCCTAAAAAAAAAAAAAAAAGATAAAAATAATTAAACAAATTAGTCAGATAGGCCCACAACAATCTGGAAATACCAGCTTGTTGGCAAACCAAAGCATCAAAATGGAGCAGCTGGATGATAAAAGGCAGATAAACGGAAGGAAATACTTAATACTCAATGAAGCATTAATACTTCTTTTTATTAGTCAATGGGACTCAGTGAAACCACATGCAGCAAGCATCCCTGTTCTAGGTTTAAACATTAAAAAGCCTCTGACCTTTCAGGGAAGGAGAGAAATTTTCTAGATGCAGATTTTCTTTTTACTGGCGTTTCACTTCCTTCCTGAAAGTTACATATTCCACCTGCCATCTCAGCAACCTTATCAAAGCTGGGAGAAATATCTTATTTCTATTTTAGCTAGGACTCCTGTTTTTCAGCATGGATTGTTGTTTTTTAATTATCCTAGACTGTAATGAGTTTGCAAAACACAGTTTTTTTAGGCTTGAAAGACCAAATACAGATAATCACTGGTCCAATTTACCTTCTTATTTTAGAAGCAAAACTCTGTTACTTAGATAGCAACCTTTTCACCAAATATAATTACATCTCCATGTGTCTTTCTATTTTCAACGTCAAAATGCATGAAACCTCAGAAACAGAAATGAGGAGAAAGTACAGAGTACCATGAGAATATTAGCTAGATACTGAGTACAAAACTTGTAGTGTAGTAGATGAATACATCATTGCTAAATTTAAAAATGGTCTTTTTTAGTCAATAGAATGAATTTTAACAGTTTAGAAACATGCAGATGTAAACCTGCAAAGATAATATTTCAAGATCATTCATTTTGCAGAATTGCCTATACAAAAGTTGAGGAATGCATGTGCACTACTAAGTACAACTTAGCAGTATCTTTTTAAGGTAAGGTTATATTATTTTAAAAATATGTGTAAGTCACTCTTCCTGTAGTGTATAGAAACCCTATGACAGAATTAGGAATGAACTTGAGTTCTGCATTTAACTTACCTTAATTATTAGTCCTTCCTTTTTTCTCCTCAGCTTTGTGCCTCCTTTGCTACATACCTCCTACAACAATAAGGCAAGAAAGTGCTAAAGAAACCTGAGCTCTGCTGTGCAACTGTGATTAATTGCTGGGGCACATCCATTCTGCACACTGAGTAAAACCACAGCTTTTTGCATGCCTGTTCTTTATACTAAAACTGATTTTGCAAGACTGCAAAAAAAAAAACTTTAAGCTCTCAGTATGTATATCAAGTAGGAAGAAAAGGCAGATATTAAACCAACAAATATATAGCAACCTAATGAAATTCTGGTAGGAGAGGACTCTGCTACAAGGGTTACCATCAGACAGTTATGTAGAGTGACTCAAGATACATTTCTCATTAGCATCTTCTCCCTCTCTGTCAGGACTATTTTCATTGGCGTGTCTCCATTTATCTTGCTTTGCAACTGGAAAAAAACAAACCACCAAAAAAACTGCACACAAAGTGTAAAAAAAGATTATAGCATCGATAACGTTATTTAATTACTGGTCTGTTTATGAATAACGAATAATTGTTTGCATTCATTGAAATCCACAGTGACTGCTACTGTTGGTTTCCCAGAGCCTAAAAATTCCTCTAAGCATGCATACAAGGGGTTGGAGTTTGGAATAGGCCATTTATTAAATTACAGAATTCCACCAGGACTTTCAGATGTGTCTATTTTAGGGGAAAAAAGTAAATAAGTTGGGCTACAGCACAAAACATAGTTCTTGGTAATTTGGTCACTGCTTTGGTTCAGACCAATATTTGGATTATATGCATTTCTTCTAGGTGTTGTCCCTATCAAGGAGTAGATATAATTTGATTAGTTATTATTTCCACATGTAAGACATATAGGCTTGATGAGATACCAGTTAAAATTTTATTGCAAAGTCCTGACTTTTGCTTTTGAATAACTGTTGTGCCACCTAGTGGATATTAAACTACACTTTCAAATAAATGGAAAGATGGAGTTAACATACACCAGTGAATAATAAAACAAAGTCGGTATTTATGCATATATTTGTACAGATTTCATTAGATGATAGATAGTAGATATTTCTTAGCAAATTTTTCCTGTATCTGTGGTTTGTTGTTTATTTGTTTTGTTTTCTTTCAGCTTTTTAAGTAAACCATCTGTCCTATGTGGGAGTGTTGGTTTTGCTGTGGTAGATAGCAACAATATTTCAATCACCAAAGTGAATAACAATAAATTTCCCTTAATAAAGTGTTTCCTAGCATGGTTCAAGTCACTTTATTGCGCCTAATATAAAATTGCCAAACCGTCCATCATCAAGTTATATTAGGTGGTGAGCATTTTTACCACCTGGGTGCAGTGCCATGGCTACAGTATTAAATATACTGTTCATCAAAAGTACAATTTAGAGCCCTTCAGGATTCTCTCATTCTCAAGAGAACTTCAATCTTGAGTTAGTTAACGTGTTTAAATGATGGATATTAGAGATCTTTCATATAACAGGACGTGATACCAGGTAAACACTGACATTTGTACTGGAGGCTTTGAAAGCTCTTTAATAGACCTTGACGTAAACACCAGCTTTTTTATTATTATCTTCTCTAAATAAATAACAATAATTCATCTACTTTCAGCAGCATTTGACAAAAAATAAAAATAAATATCTGGTGTTCAGTTTGAATCTGACAGAAAATTAAATTACTTTCCCAAGAAAAAAACATAGTTTTTGAAAAGGCAAAAAATCAAAACTGTGGTTTGAGTTTTTATTTGTGTGTTTTCTTGTAGTTGTTGTTGGTTCGTTTGGTGTATTTATTTTCCCTCCTTGGAAAGTATTTCCAGAAAAAATACATATATTTTCAGTTTCCTGGTTTCAAGTCTTGTCATCGTTTTGTCATTTCATTTTCCTCTTGCAGACAAATGAAATTGAGAGGTGTGTGTCAGGTGCCTTCTTTAAAGCTTGGTGTCCAGCTCCCTGTCTTCTTTGATACTTCAGAAAAAAAAAATAAATTGTTCTATTTTCCAGCTTTCTCTGATGGTGTATTGTGTCAGTGAGCAAACCATAAAAGCAAAAATTTATTTGTTTTTCTTACATTATCATTTGATTACATTGTTTTAAAACAGTTTCCTTTAAGATAGTAAAGAGGTCCTCTGATGAGGTCTGTTATTCTTTTTATTTTTTTTAAAGGCTCCGTAAATATTCTTATTCACATTCAATATCGATTTTAAATGCATCCAAGAATTACTAAAAGTAGGGTTGGATTACGAATGCATTACTGTTTTTACTTGTTTCATTTCACAGAATCACAGAATCATCTAGGTTGGGAGAGACCTCCAAGATCACCTAGTCCAATCTCTGACCTAACATTAACAAGTCCTTCACTAAACCGTATCACTAAGGGCTACATCTAAATGTCTTTTAAAGACCTCCAGGGATGGTGACTCAACCACTTCCCTGGGCAGCCCCTTCCAATGCCTAACAACCCTTTCAGTAAAGAAGTTTTTCCTAAGATCCAACCTAATATCCATCCTAATATCCATCCATCTTAATATCCATCCATCCTAATATCCTATCTATCCTAATATCCAACCTATCTAACATTTAACATGTGATTTGTAACAAGCTCTAACTTCTTGATATTAATTTGCTCAAACATGATTATTGTTTTAGAGAAGAATGGTGTCTAGTAAAAGAAGAAAAATTCACTCAGAAGTCTTGAATTTTTTTCTCTCTATGTAGGCACATCTTTTTCCTTACTTAATTCAAGGTATTTTAGCCTTTAACACCATTTAGGAGAAATATATTGTTAAGGGTAAGAATTCCTACTACCTTATTTCACGCAATTAACATTTTAGTACGTGATACTTAAATATATTGTTGGGAGAGTTACTGGGGAATCCATAGATAGCCTTTCGTAAAGAGATAGCCAAGTACGTATCTATACATACTGCACAGTGAAATTTGAGATTATGACTTGCATTCAACATAACAGAGTAACAAAATATTAAAATATACTACATTAAAAATATATATATATAATAAATTATTGAAATGAAGTGGACAGGTTTTCACTCAAAGGAAAAAATATGCACCCCTAATGCATAAACAAGATAACTGATTAGCTGGTTTTCTCCTTTAATCTCAATCTAATTTCATGTTTAAATTCAACATAGTATGCAACCCTTCAGCCAAACCTTCCTGTCCCCAGATACCTGCAATGCATAGCATTAAAGTCAGTAGGTTGTTCAAGTGAGTTAAACTCTCAGTATTTGATTATAATTCTGACTAGGTTTCAGACCATATGCCTGTTTCCTCCAATATCAATTAGACAGATGGGGTGTAACTTTAATAAAACTCTCCAAAAGGGAAGCTGGCTGGAATTTAAATAATGTCCTCTCTTCATACAAATGCACTTCGTAGTTTTAGCCATTATAGCTGACAGTCAATATTTACTGTAATCTTAATTAAGCAAGACTTAATATGCTTTGGTTTTCAGTAAATCAAAAATTGTAGGCACATCCAAGCTCTGGCTTTTGAAGGTTTCACTTTCTTCTGTAGGAGTTGTTCAGACAATAACCACAAAGTGCATGTGCCTTAGAATGAAAAGTGCCATTCCTTGAGCAAATCTGCTGCTATTACCCTTGGTAAACCAGACATTACATCTCAGCCGTATCAGAACTGAGACTAGGAGCCCTAGTGAGTGAGATGGTTGCCCCCGAAATCATTTCATAGGATTTCAAGATAGGGTTATTTTGAGACTAAAAGTCATGGAGTGAGCAAGTGTTAAGTCATTGAAGCTAGCAAACAAGTAAATAATGAATAGCACAGATACACTTATCCAATAAATGTGGCTATCTGTTACAATCACTGTCCTCTTAACTATGCAGACTAGAATTTATGTTTGTTATATAAAACATATTCAGAAAAAAAAAAGCAGGAGAATTATACAGTTCATGTAACAAATCCAGTTGTTCGGAAGTGGAAGTCCTAAATGCAAGGAATCAGAAATACACATCTGGATTTTTGAAATGGCAGCAGATGCAATGTATGAGATTTTTTTCTTTTCTGGTCCTAGCTGTAAAACATGACTTACACTTTCTTTTATAGCTCTGTAAATAATCAGATGTTTCCATTCTAATCAGTAGCCATTAAAACATACTCAAAGTTACATTTCTACTGTAATGTAAAAGCCCTCAGCGAGATGTTCATGTTACATGAAGTAGGGTGTTGGGAAGACCACATATTGCATACGCAAAAGCAGTGTAAGCAACCAAGGCCCACAGTGGATTCTGCAAGGACAGCTGGGCAGTACAAAGGCCTCCCTGTCAAAGTGAATGGCATGGTGGATGCTCACCAAAAACTAATTGGCAAATTAAGGAACAAAAAAAGCTCTTTGCATGGCACAGCTTTAGATGCCGCATTTCCTGGCTGTGTTGGGTGGTGTTTCTGGTGCTCCCAGTGTGGCATGCCCATGCATCCCAGCTGGAAAACTGGAGTTGCTCTGGACGGATGCTCCCTTCTGCTGACTGCAGGACAGCAAAGGAGATGGGCCAGGTAACTCAGTGCTTTGCATTGGGTTCTGTAAATGCTCCCCAAAATCATGAAAATAAAATGTATCGTAGAACCATAGAACAGCCCAGGCTGGAAGGGACCTACAAAGATCATCAGGTCCAACATTTCACAGGAAAAGGGAGCCTAGATGAGATTATCTCGTACCTTGTCTGATCGCATCTTGAAAACCTCCAGTGACTGGGATTCTACCACATCCCTGGGAATGTTTCCTCATAGAGAATGAGTCTAGCTTGCTCATTGCTAGGCTTCACATACTAACAGCAGCAACATAATAAGCAAATAATAAGTAAATTGAATTCAAGAATCACAAAAGTGATTTTAAAGCTGTGACTTATTAAATCTAGCTAATTTTAGTAGGATTAAGCAAAACATCTTTATGGATGAAAAATGGAAGAGATTGAGGTTGCAGTGTTTGTAACGATCACCTTAGAGTAATATGTCTGAATGAGCTTTATTTATATCAAGTTGACAGCTAATTTGTAAAAGATTTAATTTTTCCATGTAACAGTATTTGGAAAAGCAACAGAAGTGTTTGTGTATATATCTGCAGATGTATGTGTATATATATATAAACACACATATATATCTGCAGTTATATATATACACATACTCTTGTCACATTTTATATGTGATATATTTATATATATATAGTCTTATGTGCATATTTACATATGCATAAAAGTGTAAGAGTATATCTGTTACTTGTCTGCATCAACTATGAATATGTAAGAGAACTGGCCATGATATTTAGTAATGGGATCAATTTATATGGCTCTGTATTCTCATTTTGCAAAGATGCAAAACTCTATTGAGAATGAAATATCTTAATCATCAGTATAGATAAGTCATTGTAAATCTGAGGTCCTGTTCTCTGGTAATTGCACTGTGCCTCCTGTTATCCCTTGCACATTCTTAAGGAACCTTGTACCGTGCACTACATTAGTTGTAATGATGTGACATCGCAAATGTAAAATGATAAACAGCATTATAAATACTTGCATCTTCGTTTTGTTTAAGTTTTAAAAACTCTTGATTGTGTTTGTTGTTGTTGTTGCTATTGTTTTTTAAGTGTGATTTGAAAAATAGTTATATGTAATCTTGGGAGTAATTTCAGGAAAACTTTGAAATGCATATGTATTTTTTATTTCAGCAAACTGTACTTTTGGAACAAACCTAATGTGCTAGGTTAGATAACTGCATTAAGCATTCTAAAGGCTTGGCTTTTTTATTGTAGGAAACAGTTTTGTAATTCACTGCATGGAGTTTCCTTTGTTACTCACCGACTTGAATCACAGTACCACAGAATCATAGAACAGCTCAGGTTGGAAGGGACCTTAAAGACCTCCTCGTTCCAACCCCCTGCCGTGAGTAGGGATGCCACCCACTAGATCAGGTTGCCCAGGGCCTTGTCCAACCTGGTCTTGAACACCTCCGGGAATAGGACATCCACAGCTTCTCCAGGCAACTTGTGTCAGTGCCTCACCACCCTGTGAGAGAAGAATTTCCTCCTAACCTTGAATCTACATCTCCCCTCTTTTCGTTTAAAACCATTCCCCCTTGTCCGATCATTATTTGCCTGAGCAAAAAGTCACTCTCCATCTTTGTTATAAGCCCCCTTTAAGTATTGAAAACCTGTAATGAGGTCACCTTGGAGCCTAACTTAGGGTCCCTGTAATGCCTGAGAGATTTAAAAGTCCAAGTTCCAGCTTTCAGGATTGTACTCGGCAGTAGGGAGCGCAGGGGTGGGTGGCAATCGGCACCTCCTCCTCCTCAGTTACTAGGCTGCCAAGGGCTGCTCAGGCATTCATTGAAACAGTGACTTAGCAAAATTACTTTGCAGCCTGGTGATAGGAGAGCTGACCTGAGAAACAAAGCTTTGGTTCCAGTACATGCTCAGCATCAGAAAGATGCAGCTGAAGTAAGGTTTTTCCAGATTTCTTCCTGATATACTCTTTCAAGGCATGGCATTTCTGAAAGGATTTATTGGTTAATTTACATTGAAACTGCATTTCAGTGACTACAATTAATCAGAATTCTCAATTGTTTTAGTGGACTTGGTGATAGATAATGCATTTACACGTTAATTTTGCAAAGTTATCTCTATCTTTTATGCAATAGCTCTTTTGGACTTCCAAGGCTAACACTTAAGTATTGAATATGTGAAGTGCTACTGAATTTTGAACTATTTTTATTATTACTTTTTAGTAATACTCTTACTTCTACCGTGGCTTCTTAGGGACACTGTTTTTTATTCTTTGCCCTTTAATGAGTTTCATCTCCTTTATCTCTTTGTCAGCATCTTCTCCCTGGTCCTTTCTCATATATGAGAAGATACCAGCTTGCCTTTTTTATGAAAAAGCAATGTAACAATATCATCATCTAAAGTTATCTTTCAGAAATCTCAGTCAATACTTGACTATGTTGCATGTACCTTGTAGAGTTTTTGCAAGTGTTAGTGTGCGAAGTGTTTGTTTGCTTTCTGGCCTTCACCCCCTGCTGTCCCTCAAGTCAGCAAAGGAAGGTCTGCACCCTATAAAATTAATCCTTTCTGGCTTATATTTGGCAAATATTATAATCCAGCTCTCTCTTGTACTGTTCTAGTTGTGACTTCATCCTATGTGACAGCTGTAGAAAAGATGCCTGCTTCCTAAGTAAAACATTGCAAGAAGGATACTTTTCACCGATCCCGAGTCAAAGATTTCTTTCCCACTGTGCCTAACAACTCTGGCCCATAAACAGTTGGCAAGAACATTGTCAATGCTTGCTTAAGTGTTTCCTGACAAGTGAACTGTGTTTTTATTTTTACCCATGCATTGTATGCAGTTAGTTGAACTTTAAGAGTGCTTCTCCATCTCATTCAGAGGAGAATGTTATTGTACCCTGGGTTTCCACATGCCTTCATTTATGCTTTCAGAGTATGTGTGATCTCCATTTTTCTAGCCATTCTACATGTAAATTAATGTCATCTTTGATCAAGGCAAAGGGGTGAGCGGGTGTGAGTGTGCCGGAGGTGGTGTGAATGAAAATCAAGCGTGTGTTTCTCATCCAGACCTCTGCCTGCCATTTTGCAAATGGCTTTCTGTAGACTTTCATTAGTGTAAGTGGGATGAGTCTGACACCGTGCAGATTTGATTTCTGCAGCTTCTTTGAAGCAGTATGGTAAGGATCAGTGAGGACATGATGCACTGTGTTTGGTGGCCTGAACTACGTCAGCTCTACTATGGTCAGCAGTATATCTTGAGAAAGCAAAGAAAGAAGTATGTTGTGTCCCACATCTTCTCTAATAGATGGCAAGCACATATTGAAATGGTTTCAGAAAAATTCTTGTAGGTCTTCTTGGGAAAAGCAGTCTGATAAGGATGAAGAAAAAAGATGACCATTTAGATATCACATAATAGCAGAGATGGAAGACACCTCAGAGGATGATTCACATGCTGTAGTGTACTTTTTATCCAATAGCATTTTTCTGTTCCTTGCCTTCAGAGCTTGCCTACAGATAGTCCTTGAAAATGCACATAATGTTGCTCTTTGTTTTAGAAACCTGTTGTCTAATTGCATGTTCTTGTTCATTTTTTTTATACCTATAGATCCATTTTCATGATTTCACCTTCATAACAGCTGTATATCTAAAGATGCTGAAAGCTATGGTAGTAAATACTTGCTTTACGAACTAAACTTTGTTCATAAGCAATGAATAAAATAGTCACCCGTTGTGCAATATAAAGCAAATCCTCCTGACTTGACTTTAAAACTGGTAGCCACTTCACTCTGCGTCCTCGTGGAAAACTAGAGTTCTTGCAAAGAGAGGTGTTTGATATTTGAGCAAAGTCATCATGCACTGTGAACTACTTATTCCAATAGCATTTGTATTTTGGTAGCTCCACAGGTTCAATGCTCAGATTTTCAGTGGTTCCAAGACATAATCGTTCTCATGAATTTCAGTAGAATGTAAAATTTCTGCAGAAAAAATGTAGATGAATGTAAAACGTAACAACTCTTTAGCATGCATTAAACAGATGTGTTTGCTGACACCATCTTTTAATTTATAGGGAGCAGTTTCCCACACAAATGACAAAGACTTTTTTATAGCTTCTTTGGCAAATGTCTTTCTTGTGCCTTCTTTTCCCTTGTCCTGCTTCATCACTCACATATTTACAGGCATCTTCTGTGGACCACTCTTCCTCACCTACCATGCCCTAAATCCTTTGGAAGACTCCTGCATGAATTATGTATTAGGTACAAATTACGCATTTTTATGCAGCAGATACAAATTCAAGACCAATCTTCAGTGTGTAGAATACTCTCTGTTACGGCATTGTATATTTTACGTTAAGCTGATAGGAGTCATTATTCTGATTGTTTTAAATCCTGTAATAAAAATGCCCATAAAGTCTGAATCAATTGGGCAGAACAAACGTGTGATAGCCATAAAACCCAGCCAAATGCATATCTAGATAGTTACCTATAATGCAACATTTAACACAGGCAGAGTTACAGACTCCTTATTCGTATCTAGGTTTAGGTTCATACCTCATTTTCTATGAGAAAATCAGAGCTGAAAATGTGGGGAATTCTAATTAGTTTTATACATTTTGCAGAAGGATTAATATTCATTTTTATAATATATATAATCATCATATTATATGATATCTGTGTAATCTTTGCGATTAGTTAAAATGTTGTGCATTTGCTCTAACTTCCTGCTTTTTTTAAACACGTTCTTAAAAACAAATTATACAGGTAGCCTGTTGATAATTATATTGCACAGTTGATACTCTGTTTCATTTTCTCTGTTTCCTTCCTATGGAGCCACTTCAGCTCCTCACAGTCTTCCTTTTCCCAAGCAACAAACAACTAGTGGAAAAACGTACTTTTAAAAAAAAATAAAGTTTTAATTTTTAAATGCATGTTAGGTTATTGTATAGCTTTGTATAAAATACTCCACTGATAGTTAGGGAACAATTAAAATGGCAAAAAATAATGATAATTTTAGAGGAACAGCTTGACAGATTTTGAGAATGTCTTTTTGCCTGAATTTTCATGCAAATGTGCACATTTTCTTTATGAGATCTTTGCAAAGAAAATAAAATTTGGAATGTTCATGTTTTTTGGTAAAATATAATTTTAGTTTCAAACTATGATTTTTTTTAATGTTGTGTTACAGTTTATAAAATTCTTACCTCCTTGTTTTATTGTAATAAATTGCTAGACTTGCTCCAAATTTTCAATATTGGAGATATTCAATATTGGAGATTCTATCAGGAGAAGAGTTACATTTAACCCTGTGGTTTCCCATAGCAATATTTACTGTTATTATGTTGTTATTATGTTCACATCCTGTGTGATATGATGATGAATACATTAAAAGTGGGTTGAATTAGATTAGGAATCATCATTAAACCTTGTCTTTTTATTATTAAAAGAGAAAAGCTAGTATCTCATTAATACTAGGTACCGAAATACGATGGTTTTTTTTTGTGTTAGCTATTGTGCATGAATTAAAGAACAAATGGTTGGTCCGTTTACAACGTATGTCAAAGGAACTGTACCATTTAAAATCGCATATTGTCTTATGGTTTACTAACAAAATCAAGTACGGTTCAACAGAAAACAAAATTTATAAATTAAAGAACCAAAACCAAAACATCTCTTCTTGGTTAAATATTTTGTGTAGCACCATTGTATTATGTTATGCCTTATTATCTCATGCTTTAATATGTTGAGTCTGGAATGGTTCTTTGTGAGAAAACAAACATTTGTCTTTGAAAGCATATTTTGTTCAACAGTTACCATCAGCGATGGACTTTTGCATCAAAATTCTTGGCGCTTGATGATATAATTGATTTATTACAATGAATCTAGTCAGTTGACCACAGAAGTTAATGAAATAAGGGAAATCTAAATCCCTATTCTGATCGTGTCTTCATTTTACATAAGTACTTGGGGAAAAGGATTAAAGTTTAATTATGAATCCCTTTCATGCTTTTTTTTCATCTTTTCCTAAAGTGTTTAATAATTGCTTTGACATACATCTGCCAAGCACTTTTTCCCAGCTCTAGAGACCATACTTTCAAAAGAAATTTTAACGTGTTGCCCCAAAGACATTTTGAAGTCATTAGATATACAGAATCCCTAGTCCAAGTGTAAAAATGTGCATGCAAAATGAATAGTGGCATGTGCAAAAAGTGCTAATGAGAACTTCTAGTACATTTATCAAATAGCTGAAATGTAGATGAAGAGATCTTTACATTTTAGATTAATATAGGGATATAGTAAGTAGCTTGACACACAGTGAAATGATGCTGACCTTCTATTTCTGTAGTTTAAGGAGACAGAACGATATTTTGTCTATCACTAGCTGTAGCTGGAGGCAGCAGTCTTTGGTGGTGTTCTGCTCGTTCTACAAGAGCTCTGGAGACCAGCATTGACTCAGTCTCAGAGGATTTGTATCTGCATGTGTCTGGCATTTAGTTTTTGAAGGCTCCAAGATAGTCAGCTGTTGAGATGTAGAGTTTGGTGCAGATCCATTAGGGAGCATTTTAATTAAGAGTTAGAGGGCATTTTAATACTATTGCAGGTTGAAATTCTCCTGAGAGTTTGGTTCTGTGACTGAATGTTTTTAAGGAAACGCTTTGCGATTACTACAAAAAGCTTAGATTAATCACAGCTGTACGCTGAGTACTATCTTATATGTGCTTGACTTGGACTGTGTCACAGACTGCTGTGCTTTTAAAGACATCTTTCAAAGTGCTAAAAGGGTTTTTATGAGTACGTGGACTTTTTTTTTATTTACCATCTTCACTTGTTCACTTGTTTTTTGTTTGTTTTTCTCTCCACCCCAGACTATGTCAGAGAGCCACAATGATCATGCACAACACCAGTTCAGCCTCGTCCGTGTTTGGAAATGTGAGCTCCTTCTGGAAGAGAGGTTCCCGTGGACCAGGACTACTTGATGAAGCAGCATCGCTCATTGGCAGCTATGATTTCCCTCAGACCACAGAGAGTTTTCCCTTCTCCACTGTGGAATCAGTAAACACATCCCTAAATGTCACGAGCAAAGACCCTCTGGGTGGACATACAGTCTGGCAAGTAGTTTTGATTGCTTTCCTCACTGGGATCCTTGCACTGGTGACCATCATAGGAAACATTCTAGTGATTGTTGCATTTAAGGTTAACAAACAATTGAAAACAGTCAACAACTACTTCTTGTTGAGTCTTGCTTGTGCAGATTTGATCATCGGTATTATTTCCATGAATCTTTTCACCACATACATCATCATGGACCACTGGGCTTTGGGAAACTTGGCCTGCGATCTTTGGCTCTCCATTGACTATGTTGCCAGTAATGCCTCTGTCATGAATCTCCTTGTCATAAGTTTTGACAGGTATTTTTCCATCACTAGGCCACTTACGTACAGAGCCAAACGAACAACTAAAAGGGCTGGAGTGATGATTGGTTTAGCGTGGGTCATCTCTTTTGTTCTTTGGGCCCCTGCCATATTGTTCTGGCAGTATTTTGTTGGGAAGAGGACTGTGCCTCCTAATGAATGTTTTATCCAGTTTTTAAGTGAACCTATCATCACTTTTGGCACTGCCATAGCTGCCTTTTACTTGCCAGTCACCATTATGAGTATTTTGTATTGGCGAATCTACAAGGAGACTGAGAAACGCACCAAAGAGTTAGCAGGGCTACAGGCTTCAGGCAGCGAAGCAGAGGCAGCACGCTTTGTGCACCAGACAGGCAGCTCCCGAAGCTGCAGCAGCTATGAGCTGCAACGGCAGAGCATGAAACGCTCAACCCGAAGGAAATACAGACGCTGCCACTTCTGGCTCACAATGAAGAGCTGGGAACCCAACACGGACCAGGGGGACCAAGAGCACAGCAGCAGTGACAGCTGGAACAACAACGATGCTGCTGCCTCCCTTGAAAATTCAGCCTCCTCCGATGAAGAAGACATTGCTGCAGAGACCAGAGCCATCTATTCGATCGTGCTGAAGCTTCCTGGTCACAGCGCCATCCTCAATTCCACAAAACTGCCATCCTCAGAAGATTTGAATGAGTCAGGGGATGAACTGCAGAAATCCGACACGGAGTCGCAGGAAAAGAAATCTAAAAAATTGCACCCTTCCAAAAGCATTCAGGATGGTGGAAGTTTCCAGAAGAGCTTTTCAAAGCTTCCAATTCAGCCAGGGTCAGCAGAGACAGCTACAGCTTCTGATGGCATCCCGTCGGTGACCAAGACATCTGCAGCCCTGCCCTTGTCCTTCAAGGAAGCAACCCTGGCAAAAAAGTTTGCCTTGAAAACCAGAAGTCAGATCACAAAGCGAAAACGAATGTCACTTATCAAAGAAAAGAAAGCGGCACAGACGCTCAGTGCCATTTTGTTTGCCTTCATCATTACCTGGACCCCATATAACATCATGGTTCTGGTGAACACCTTTTGCAGCTGTGTCCCCAAAACTGTCTGGAACCTGGGGTACTGGCTTTGCTACATCAATAGCACGGTGAACCCCGTGTGCTATGCACTGTGTAACAAAACATTCAGAAACACTTTCAAGATGTTACTGCTGTGCCAGTGTGACAAACGAAAACGACGCAAACAGCAGTATCAGCAAAGGCAGTCTGTCATTTTTCATAAGCGGATCCCTAGGGAGGCTTCATAGAATAGTATTTTTAAACACCTTAAAAAATAATGGAGGATGGGACTGGATGGGATGAGATGGAATGGGAAGGGATGGGACAAGATGGGACGGGATGGGATGGGATGGGACAGGACGGGAGGGGACGGGATTGGGATGGGGTGGGAGGGTGGTTCCAGGGTGCTGATTCAAACATTTAAACATCAAGACATGAAAGCAGCAGCCAGGCTTATGTATCCTTTTAATAAATCCACTTTAATATAAAAATCAAGTCTGCATTCAGCAAAAACTAACAAACTTCAGCGTTTTTACTAAGGAACGAAAGACTTAATAAAGTTTTCCTACAAATTTGCAAGAAGCTGTATAGCAATTATAAACCCATTACTGATCTGCCCAGCTCTTTGATTGTAATCAACTCTGGGATCTCAGGTAAGCACATCTAGCTAGCCCAACTCTTCTGTTTCCAAGGAATCCAACAACTTTCAATTCCAGTCACACACAGATGTAGCAAGCTAGCAAAACAGGATTATGAAATTATTTGAGACACTGTATAGGTTGCAAAACTGCTTCTTGTTGTCCAGGTAGAGCTTCCTGTCTACTTCTCTTTTGGTGTATTGTTACTTGTACCCCTGATTGCCAAGTATCTACGTGTGCAGCTCATGTTATATATATGTGTGTGTGAGTGTGCATGTATGCAAAACATACATTCACACCTCTACAATACGCACATACCAGGAAAGAGGTGATCTATTGGTCTAGGTTTTACAGGGCCCCACATCACTGTTGCACGTAAGTGAAATAAAAAAGAATATCAGAAAGTCTTATAAATATTTATCTCATTGTTCACCACCTGAAATTCAGGTTTATCTTTGCAACCAAAACACACTGTCCACATTTCAAATCGAGAGAACCAAAGCATAGCCTGTGAGTCTGACAGTCTACTGAGTTATATATCAGGGCACGTGCCCAGTACAACCTTTGTCTTGAGCACAGTATCTCTCCCCAGAGTGATCACGCCTCTTTTAAGGATATGAAGGTGAAAGGAGTTGAAGATTACCTTGAGGGCTCTGCTCTCAATGTAGGCTGTGGGATGGCAAGAGCCCACACCTGGGCCACCGATCGTCAAAGTTCAGGAGCCAGAAGGATGTGGCCATGAGCAGCAGCCCCATTTCTTGCTCGCCCCCAGGTGATCTTCAGATGCAAAAGTTGTGTGTAAAAGAAATCCTTTATTTTTGTACATGAAGGACACTCACTATAAAGTGTTTCTTTTCCAGAATCTCTTTGAAAAATCATCAGTAGAAGTGTACCTAAATCTGTTTATTGCCAGGTTATTTGGTGTTTCAAAAAATGTGAGTATTGCCAATTTGTAACCTGGTAGTTTTTAATAGAGAAAATTTAAAAAGGGCTTTCATATTTATAGCTTAGACATGACCAGTATTTCCTGGTATTTGTGATGTGGTCTGCACCAAACATAGTGTGATTTATAAAAGTCAGAGATCCCCCGGGGAAAGGATTGTACTTTAAACTATTGTTCTAAACCTGATTTAGTTACATGTTGAAAGATAATTTTGTATTCTTCTTTGAACTGACCAAAACTTTTTTATTGCTTAAACTCTTGTTTTGCTGAAAATAAAACAAAACAAATATCTTCTTTTACAAAGGGGCATCAGTGTTGTGAACACAGAACTGATGTAAAAGCTGCTTTTGTATTCAGTGTGAGATGGTGTTTACAGATGATTTGACAACAGTGGAAATATATTAAATGGTGTCTGTGTATCTGAACTATTTAATTTTGTGTTATGTTCATATGGAGAAATATTTATACATACTTCACCAAATGTTTTATTTAATGTTGATAAATATTGCTCTTCGGTCTTCAGCTGTAGTGTCCTTTTAAAGTGATTCATAAAGGTCTGCTTGAGAAATGAATAGAGTATACCTAGCTTTCTTGTCACTAAAACAAATACTCTTGACATACAAATCTTTCTTTTGTATGAGTTGTTTAAAGTGTCTACCTAAAAGTAAGCTTGTAAATGATATTGTAAGTCTACTTCAAGTACAAGTTCAATATAAAACAAGAAAAAAAGTTAAAGCTTCATCTATATGTCATGAGTGCATTTTGAGCTAAAGATACCCAGATTTGGTTTACCAGTTTGGTAGACACATAAAGCCAAAGACTTGCAAGGCACCCACACTGCAAAGAAAATGAAAGACCTTTAGTTATAGAAAGAAGCATATATTTGAAATATATTCATTACTCAAGTTGACCTAACTAATCTTTTAACATTTAAATATATACCTATATCTATATATATTGCCATATTATTATCTTCTGATATTTAGAGTAGTGCTGTGCCCCTAATACACAAAATGTGAGAGCATGTAAGGAAGCCAGAGTTCATCAGGGGGATTTATGGTATATTAGTATTGATTTTACAATGGGAAACTATTAATTTTTAATGAAGTAAAGCTTCTTTGAAAGCGGCTGTCACCACTGTTTACATAATAGGAAGAGTTAAACCCTTGGACTCTTATAAGAGAGAAATAAACAACCTTTCTTTTGATGTGTGAACAGGCTTTAAAATGTTATTGCAGGCATCATAAATTGTGTATGTATACACGTAGCACAGATCAATTTTGTTATTATTTATTTAATGGAATATGCACTATAAAATATTAAGAATTTGGCTGTTGCAAGTACAGTGGGGATCAAATTAATTTGTATCCTATATGTCTACATGTTTGCATTAAACCCATGCGCACACACACAAATTGTAACTATAGGCACGAGAGGATGTATTATTTATGAACATAGGCACACGCACATGCTAGGTTTCAGAAGAAGAACAATGCAAGACCCAAAGATACAATCTGACACAGGCCTACTTTTAAAAGGTAGAAATTATGTAAAATTGCATCTGTTTACAGGAAAATTAAGTCAGAAACATGATAGAAAGCGTCAATCTGAGGGCAAACAGCTCAGTCCCATAACCATTCCTCACATGAAAAGCTGGCTTTCAGAGACCAGGCATCATCCCCATTAGCTGCAATAATACAAGATTAGATTCCATATGAAGAGGATAAAAATATCAGAGGAGATAGCCAGACAGGAGCCACTGGATTGTCTGCAGCAGGCTTTGTAGAATAGACTCCAATCACTGTCAACCACCAAACAGCTCTAAGACAACAAAATCTATTGTTATATGGATGCAAAATTGTATGACAGTTTATTGCTTCCATACCAGTAGAGGCTGTGAGATCTCTCTCTGATCCAGAGATCAAAGGACAGGTGTCGTGGTACACTAAGTGCTTTATCCTACCACAGCACAACACGCTTCCTAGAATTTAATCTGCAGAACAGTTGGTCGCTGTTCTAAAGTTAAACAAGTACAGAAAAGCCTGAGCAGTTCCTCAGGTTTGAACACCTGGATCTATATAGGCTGAACAATAAGTGACCTGCAGAAATGTGCAGTTTTGTGAGGATACCCACGCCAATGTTGTGAGGCAGCTGATGACCTTCCTCAATTATGTACAATTTCATTTTCTTATTTGGTTGTCTTGATTTTTATTTCCTTACTTATTCTGTAAGAATATCCTGAAACATCTCAGCTCAGTATCAACCTTGTGTATATAACAAGTGAATGGAACTCTTCCAGTACGCTCAGTTTGCCTGCATGGAATACAAACATCAAAAGAAAAAGGATTTTTTTGTCTTTTTTTTCCTGGTCGTCAGCATCAGTAATTTTGAATTTATGGACATCATCATGCTACTACATATACAGTAGGGATAGTTATGGAGCATCATGCTAAGCCACTTCGAAACTGCATTTCACTTGCCCCCTTGATTATCTGATTACCTAGGCACCCCCATTCAAATGCATTGTTGAGGTTCCTAAATCTCATTCTCCCCAGAATGTTTTCTGGATTCTTTTCGTAAAATGTTTTCCAAGCCTGTCTTGGTATCAGACTTTATTCCCTTTCAAAAAATCTTCATGCCAAGTTAAACTGCTCCAAGGGCATATTACTAGTGTTAAGGTCTAGTACTTTCTTTTCTGAGGGTCTATAAGACTTACCAAGAGGAATTGGAGCAGGATCCTTTATATATATATATATATATATTCCTTTTGTGTCTTAGGTGTTTACCCATATTTTCTTCTGGGAGCAGGTCGAAATGGTATATATTTGTAGATTGCTTTCTGTTAACCCAGAGGTTATGTACAAATGTCTGCTGGAGTTGCAGTGTTTGATGATGGCTGTCTTTTCTGTCCCTGAACTGGGCTCCCAGAATACCCAAGCACTTCTATTGGGAAGCTTAGCTAGATCTTATATGACATTCAGGTTTTCAGAGAATTAAAAGTTTTATTTAACTAGGATTCTCTTCCTTGTACCAGGCATAGATCATTTGTTGATTCTGCACTTCTCTATTTCTGTAGAAAAATGGTGGGAAAATACTAACTTGTAAAGTCTGTTATTTGGGCATTTTTGTATTTCAGCTTTTAGGATGAGCATACATAGGGTAGCTAATTTGATTGTGCTGTTTGTTGGAAACAAGTTGATATGAATAGGAGTGTTTGGAGCTGTTATTTTCCACACTGTTTATTCCATTGCATACCCCGTGGCACCACAATTGACTGAGCTTGATCATCACAGTATTTGATGTCACTGATAGGTCTTCACAGTCCTAACTGGCAAATTTATTTACTGTGCCATTCTGGTATCCAGGACTTTGTTTACTTTTCACCACTCCCATGGCGTCTTAAATACATATATTATAACATAGATTGTCTTTTTTTTTTTTATCCTCAAGAAAGGTTGTTCTGGTTATTTACAGATACACTCCTACATGTGCTTGAAGGTTGTTCAATTAATTTTAAATACTAAAAAGACCAGAGAAGATTTAGTTAACCTTGACAGAGATCATTTTCATAGTTTATTCCAATGTGTATCAAGTGGCATGCATTTTGTACCTATGCATCTCTATGCACTTTGCATATCTCAGAAGGGTAACGTTATGTATGACACAGTACTATATATGTGCACACAGAGAGAGGCACACACATCTACAGATATACTTTATGGAAGTATATACAAAGTTATGCTGACACTGTCAGCCACAGTGAACATTGCCTTTGATGCCTGATCAGTTGTAACCGGACAGTTTAGGTCTGCTCTGCTTAGCTGCAAGAAAAGTTTTCACATCTTTCCTGAGTGCTTATTTTTCAAAATGCCTTGTCCTTATTTCTGAACGTGCTGTTTTTAGTGTATTGTGCTGGCTCTTTGGACATTACCCAAAATTTAGAAGTGCATGACACGCTGAGCTTTTGCACCAATACTGTATTAGGTTCAACTCCATTAGCTTAACCAAAACCAATCTGGCTTCACCAAATATGAAGATGGCCTCTGGTTCTAAGGGTGGATTCTGCCTAAGTTCACCAAAGAGAAATAGGGGTCCCAAACTCCTGCAATCATGCAAACATCACAGTCAGTTTCTCTGTTTGGTTACATGAATGCAGGCACTATTAAAGCAGTTTGAGGTGAAAGTGGCAAATGCATAAAAGGAAAAAAAAAAAAAAGCAAGCCACCACTGCAATTTGCTTAAGATAACAAGAACAGCATCCCTCGCATTAGAAATGAGAGGAAAAAAGTAAAAAAGTATCATCCTTCCCCACTCCATGCTATTGCTCTGCCCTTTCTGTTGTATGGAATAGTACTTTTCATTTGCTAGTCCCACAGGTGGAATTGTGAGATTTAAAAAAAAAAAAAAATGCTTGTTTGTGTGGTAGGACTGCAAAATACACAGTGTAGGTATATCTAGGCCATTCGTCCTTTTCTGTTTTTGTAAGTAATAAATCCTTGACTCAGTTTAACTGGGACATATGATGCTGACCTCAGGGAAGGTCTTATGAAAATGGTGATAAAATAGCTGATCTCTGGTGAGAAGAGCTAACTTGTTTACAAGCTAGTGAAGCTATACTATGTATTTAACTTGGCAGTAAGCTTGGAAAAAGAACAAGGCATTTAAAGTTTTTACAGATGTGCACATCCTCTCTGCATAGGGGTGAATAAACACATGCAAACAATGGCCAGAAAAGTTCAGTGTGTGAATGACTCTGGGAGCCAAGAGCACGCATTACCAACAGCCACACTTCTGGCATAGCAGCCTCATACCCCACTCAAACATCTGTGAAACCTTATTATAGGGCTAAATAATTGGCATTCGAAGTAAAATGTGGTTTATTTGTCTGTGTGTTTGTGCATGCACATATATGCATTTTCCAGGAATTTTACAGGAAATCCTTGCTCTCTCCAAGACAAAAATTTAGTGCTGTATCTGGAATGAAAGAGTGCCTGAAGTGCTCCAATGATTAATACTTGGCCATAGCTAATAATTAGATAAGCACATGACAGTGTACAGAGAGAACTTTTAAAATTTCTTTTTCAAATCTTCATAGGAGCATAGTTAAATTCCCTAAAATACCCAAAAGATCTGAAAACTTTTACACTGTCATGGAAATAAAGTCTCTGGATAAGAAGCTGATTTCTTGTTGGGCTTCAAATTATCCAGTCCTCTTGAGAATATTTTTCTTCTGGATTGAAATCTCTGGGTTAACAAAGCAACCATGGTCACTCCTCAAATGTGATCTAGCCTAGAGGTGTCAAAGTGATGAGGAAATGGCCTTCATTATTTTGTGGTTAACAAGGCCACTTTGAGAATAGTTATCATTGTGGCACAGGCCAGCACCACAGCATGATTTAAGATAAAAGTCAATTTACTATGAACCCTGTATTGTGTGGATATATCACAAGAAATAGACTTATGTGGTATTTCCTAATGCTCAGTAATTTTTCTCCATTCATTATTTTCACTTTTCATAGTGATTCAGTCCCCTCCAGCTGTACATACGTATTCAACACTCTCTTCCATCATTGTAGAAGTATGCCATTTTTAGCGCCTACAAAATCATATTAATTTCCCTTCCCTTCCCTTCCCTTCCCTTCCCTTCCCTTCCCTTCCCTTCCCTTCCCTTCCCTTCCCTTCCCTTCCCTTCCCTTCCCTTCCCTTCCCTTCCCTTCCCTTCCCTTCCCTTCCCTTCCCTTCCCTTCCCTTCCCTTCCCTTCCCTTCCCTTCCCTTCCCTTCCCTTCCCTTCCCTTCGAAGGGAAATATTGAGTAGGATTACATATTCACTGCTGCTCTCAGAAGCAAAATGCCTAGGGAAAGATCATTGGAATCAGTACACCCAATGCATGAAAGTGCCTATTCAGAAGTTAAAGGTTAAAAAAGCATGAATTCTATTGCTCATTGCTTTCTAAAAGAACTAAGAAAATACTAAATACAATGTGATGTTTTGCAGTTGTAGGCTGTAGAATTTGTAAGTGTTCAATGAAAGAGATACAGGTTTTTTCACATAAATTGTCCCTGGGTTTCCAGAGGTGTCCCCTTACCCAGTTTGCTCCTGCCCCAGTCATGCCTGTGTCACTTTGGTTCCCAGGATTTGTGCCCTTCTTCCCTTCCAAAGACCAAAAAAAGTCACTGGGCTTTTGTCTAGTGTGAAGCTGGAAATGAGCTCCTGGTGCTTGCACCCTGCTGGGGGAAGGGTGTGGGCCACGGAAGTCAAGACAAGTTGTTACAAAAAAGAGTCATAAGCTTCCTGCTTCGACTTGGAGATACCGAGTATTTTTGTGATAGAAGTAGAAATAACATTACAGGAATCTGATGAATATACTCATGTGTTTCCTGATGTGCATTTGTGTTCCTATTAATTGAAAGATTTCTGTGCTGTTCTTCTGATTTAGGATCAAAACTAGTTCCAGAGACATTATCTGAATATGTATATATTTAAAGCTTTAATATTTAAAATAAATTTATATTCTTCTTGTTCTTTCCGAATTTGAAATACAGGGGCGGATTACATGCGATAAATGAGCACCTCAGAAGCCTCTTCCATAAAAAGGGTTCTGTAATTTTACCCCTTATCAGACCCTGCTTTTCTTCAGCCAAAAGTATGATGACCAGTAAGATGAACCAGTAAGATGATTCCAGTAAGATGAACTTACTGGAAACAGATGAAATGACCAGAAAGCAGTAAAAGTGAGAGCCTCACCTTCTGCTACATAAACAGGCAGTGCTTGCGTAGTCACTCAAAGTCTGGTATCTACTGAGCTAGTAGTAGCCATCCATTCAGATACTATCCAAACACAAATATTGGTTAAATTATTGGCCAGGTTGCTCTGCTTTTGCTAACAGGTTCTGTACTGCATAGCAATTCACCTGCTGACTTTTAAATAAAGTTCTGTGTCTAGGGAAACTGTTAGAAAGAATAATTGGTCTTAAGTCATACTGATGGCATTTTGCAAAACACCAATACATTAATGGGGAAAGTAGAGGTGGATAATGACAGAGAGGTATTGTTTGCAATTGTTTTCCTCAGTAGCAACATTTTGGAGTAACCTTTCCTCCTTCAATTAAATAAAGACAAAGTTAAAAGAAAATACCCAGAGACTGACTTAAATACTGTTGTAGGCATTCTCCCCTCTGGAATCACTGCCAGCACGGCAGTCCTTAGGACAGAGGGTGAGTGGCTGTGTGGTGGTAGACAAATGAATATATCGGCCCCGGTTGAATGTCTAATGAACTCTCACATTCCTCCTTTAACCACGTGGGTATTAGCCCAAAATGTGCTGTACAAACTTGGTGCCCACTGAACTCCCACTGTGGAACATTGTGTTCTTAAGGGATTTTTTCGTTCTTTTTTTTTTTTTTTTTTTTTTTCTTTTTTATCCCTTCATATAAAGCTAATCAGGTGGCACCTTCCCATGTGGAACTTTCCTTGCAAATGTATTATTATTGTAATCTACAAATGCCTTTTACCCTGTATGCTCCTGATAACAGTTGCATTAGTATAAGCTGATAAAGTCATTTCTTTAGTTGCTGCTCATGGAGAGGCTTGCTAGTTAAGATAAAAAGTAAATGATGTGATATAAGAGTCATATCTGATTGTACAGTGCATTGTCTGCCAAGCAGTTGGTGATGTAAGGTTTACATAACCAGTAGATGTTGGTTGAACTTTTGAAATATATTTCCGTGTGCTTTTTTCCCCTCTGAATCCAACAGAGAGGCAGAATACTGAACAAGCAATCAAGAAAAATGTAACGTTAAAGTAATTTGAGATTACTGCAAGAGCAGTAAATGATCTAGAAACAGTGCTTTGAAGTCTTCATCGAGTACATCCTTCCCTTTGGTGAAACTGTTACTCCCCTCCATCTGGGAGGCCTCTGTGCAGACGTAGGTTTGTAGGAGGGAATGTGGACTCCATCTACGCACAGCGGTGTTTTCTGGCTGCTATCAGTTCACTTATGTTGCAGTCGGTTGCTCAGAGAAACTGCTCTGTGCTCTGGCAGCAGCCATGGCCACCGGCCTTTGCTGGGGTCTAACCCAAGCCCAGTGCCAGCTCACGGTCAGGCCCCCACCATGCTCCCAAAGCCCCTTTCTGCCCCGTGCCACACTTTGCGGCCACCTACACACACCCCAGGCCTCCTCCCAGTCCTCCTGTGCCCTGTTCTGAGCTGGACACCAGCCTGCGGCCAAATTCCCTGGGAGGACACGAGCGAGGCCCAGCAAGGCCTCAGCAGCCCCGGGCCTGCCACCGGCCCCTTTCGTCCCACCCGCTGCCGGGCTGTGCACTCCCACAGCACAGACCGCGGCTTCTGAAACCATTTCCAGCTCCATTGTGAGCCGCATTGCCCGTTACTGCCAGCAGCAGTGTTAGAGAAAAATGGAAATGAGGAATTGCTTATCTCTGGCCCATTTTTTACTTTTTTTTTTTTTCCCTTTGAGATGATGTATGTATAATGCCTATTTGTTTGGGGGAAAGACCACAGGCTACAGACACAACATTTTGATAGATATTTTAACATATTCAGAGAAGGGAAAATTCAGTCACACAAATAGATATCTTGGATTTTTTTCCTCGTACTAAATTCATCGCAGAAAATTTAAGACTCACCTCTGGCTGCACAAGTGTCTTCCTGCACTTTAGATAGTTGAGCAATTTTCCCACGTGCTAGTTTGTTCAGATTTCTTCCTTCATCTGTATCCTCACTAATGGTTTTTTGAGTTAGTGAGCTTTTGCCCTTTTGATGGTGCATGGAGTCTGTTTGCACCAGCTTTGTATTAACTACAGTATCCTAGTTATCAGGAGCAATCTATCTGTGGTATGACCCTCCTCTACCTTATTTTATGGCTTGAATTAGACCTTCAGCATTCTGAATTATCACACGCTCACAGACAAGGGCATTTGTCCAGCGTTTTTAATCTTCATAAAATTTAGTGAAATAATCAAGTACATATAATTGAGCTGTTCGAAATACCAGTCCAAAATCCACCCTATTATTTTAAACTACCATATCAAATATACTTTCCTATTTGTCGTGGAAGCAAATATCTCAGTGCATAGCCAACATTAGCTATGTAGCCTGTAATGAGATCTAATACAAAACAGATATGCTTCAAATATTTCATTAAATAATGTGACCTAATTCATCCTGGCTGAACAGACTTAGTTTAGCCCAATCCTGCTGTTAATCTTTCTTCAAAATTCTCATTAGCATCAATGGAAATTTTAGCGAGAGGAGATAAATCAGTCTCTTTTTATAGGGCAGATAAATAATGCTTTGGTTTTGTATTTCTTGTTAATAAATGTAATCAAATTACATAAAATATAAACACTCAAAGCCTGTTCTGTGCCCTCAGGGAACCCCTTTCACTATCCCAGTGCAGTAAAGCTGCATATAGCAGGAGATATTCCACTAAGACAGTTAAAAATATATGGGTGTATAAGACTAAACAGCTTAAAAAATCATACTGTAAATGATGTGATTGAGTGAAATTGTATGTATATTTTTCAAGTCTTCAGAATAGTTGAAGTTTTAACTTATTCCAAATTTTTAAGTTGAAATCTATTCATATTTGGAAATTTTGTACAACCTTGTAAAGTTAAATACTATGTCACTGTAATTTATTTTTGTTGTCATATATTGACATATGCTCATTTATATATGAAGTGTACTGTTTATCAATTGCTTCTAAGGCAGCAATAAAAACATGAAAGTTGTTCTCATTCTCCTGTTACAGCTGTTATTTATCTCAAGTATATTTTTTGACTTTACATCAATACATTCAATTTATTTCACCAGAAAAAAAAAATAGCGTATTGTTTTTAACTATGTCTTCCCATGCCCAGTTGATACACAGGCAAATCTTGCCTGTGCAGCTGAAAGTGTTCAGGGAATACACTGTAAAGAAGCCCCTGAGAAGAGATTGCCACTTCAGTGCATCACCCCAAGAGGGTCTCAGGATGCAAATGGGAACAAACAGTCCCAGCTGTGTCTCTTTTCCTATCAAATCTGCTTTTACTTTTCAACTGAAAAGTTTCCACATCATTCCACAGAGTTCTTTTAGGCTCTGTAAAGCTCTGGGCATTCAGACCTCTTGTGAAAATGAGCACGGGTAGAAGCAACAGAGGGCCGTACAAAATCAGTCCCACCACTGAGACTTGGTTCAGTACCATAGCTCTTCTCCAGTTTCACTTCATCTTGGAAGAAATGCTTTATAAGAACTGCTCCTCCTGCCACCCTCACACATGGTGTGATGCTCTGGCCAGCTCCCAGCCAGGTGGGGCAGTTGCATCAGCCCTGCTTGGCTTGACCTCCCAGAGCCTGGCTGGGTAGCAGAGGGCACACGTGCTTCCCGTATGTCAAGGAGCTCTTGTTGCTAAGACAGTTGTTTGCTTTCTATAGCTGCTACACAGGTGGACTGTTTTCTTGCTGGGTGTCATTTAGTCTCTGTTTGTGACATGGGCCTTTCTTTTTGACCACTACCAAACTGCACCTGTCCAGGATGGACAAATCATACCATCACCTTCCAGAAAGGGATGGAAGCTGGGGATCACAGAACAACTCCCACAGCTGCAGCACAGCTGGATGTGCTGAGCAGCACAGGTCACCGCTCCCCCGGCCCTGCTCAGCTGATGTTCAGGTGCTCTGTGGTGATCTGCTTGTGCACAGGTCCCAGTCTGAGAAGGGTGACAATATGTGTGAGCAACTAATTACTGCTGGTCACCTGAAAGCACTCCCCACCTTGATTAGGAACACCTTCTCAGTAATACAAATTAACCTAGCCCATCTTTCATTAGAAGACAGCTCAAAGAAAAGCTGATGGAGCTAATAGAAGCATCAGCTGAGAGGTGCAGGCTGCTGCTATTTTTGGTAAGTCTGAAACCCTATTACAGTGTTTTATATGGCTGAGAGGGACCGGGAGATTTGCTTGGCCTAGGTGTGCAGCATGGTCTGGGTCAAGGTCTGGTCACTGGGCTCCCAGCAATACAAGCCCTGTATCTTGGAAACTCTTAAGAATTATCAGTGTGGCATTCAAACATCATTTTCCTCAGGTATGGTGATGGTACTAATAGCTATAGATTATAATCCTGGACTAGGGTTTTAAAGATGCTTTGAAGTAACTTTGGACTGGAACTAAAGAGAACTCTTGGGGCAGGCACCTCTGAATAGTGTAATTGAGCTCCAGCCTAGAAGGCCTAATGTAACTTCTTAATCACTACTCATTCCTAATTTTCTGAATGCCCTCAACCTTCCTTTCAATGCAAAAGGCTCTGTACTGTGCTCCTTATAAATATAATTTAACCTGTTTTATTAAATAAAACTATATGCCATTGCTGTAATTTGTAAACAGAATAATGTTTGTCACTTTGACAGCTAAGTGCATCTGCGTGATACAAGAAGAAAATGTAAAAGCACAAATCCTTTTCTTTAGCTAGTGAGTGGTTTCCCAGTGATGCTTTCAAAATAAGAAATTTGATTCTGCTTTATTGTATAAGTATTCCCATATACTGCGTGTTTCAGCACTTGTCAGCCAGCTGATACAGCCCTTCGTAGCTCTTTGGGTGTGCTACATAGTCACCTATGATGCCATGAAATAGTAAGGCAGTGGGCAAGCATGGGAAATAGCTGGCTTATTGAAAATGTTTCCCAGCAATCTTTATTTGTGTCAAAGAAGAAGTGATAATGCTCCTAATGCTGCTCAAACAGAACTCAGTCTATTCCTCCCTCAAAGTTTTCACCCACTTAACTGCAGTTACTTTAGCAAGGTTTTACACTGTTGCTTAACTAAGCAGACCTGTGGCTCTGAAATATGATAGATCATTATCTTTTTGTAGCTATAAAGTATTGTTATTTGACAGATTTTTAAATGGCTTAAATTACAGCATGCTTATCTCAGAGAATGGAAAAAAATGTCCTTTTCTCCAAAATGTCTATCAGGAATACTGAGCAAGAGCAGTACTGAAGTCTCTGATTAATATGACACAATCAAAAGTTCAACTTTACTTTCAGGTGCTTCTAGCAGTTTTAAGGCTTTATCATCCAAATTGTAGCCAGTGTGAAAGATAATTACCTTAAAGTATCGTCTGGCTGTTCACATGCAAAACAAACCAGAAGCGATCTTGCAGATAATGAACGGTCATTACCTTCAGGTTACTTTAACAGCGGGTATGAGAACAGTTGCAAAAGTCCCTTGTATTTATTAATTATGTTATCAACTTAAAGGTGACAGATTTTAGAAAATAGGGACGTGCTTGCCTTTCCTCTCCTGTCTTTAACAATGAAGTGCTAGACACTGTAGAAACACTATTTTATTTTTTTTTCAATACAAGTAGATGCTAGTCTGCGAAGCTTATGAAGGTCTTTGCCAAATACATTTTTCTCTTGACATATGTGGTGACTGAGGGCAGGGCAGAAGCCCCCAGACACAAATCCAGCCCATACAAAGCCTTTGTATGTGGCTTTGACCAGGGCAGTACTCCCTGGGGAAACTAAGCAGTGGAATGAGGAGAGAAAAGGAGATGTGAATATTACTGTTAATAAGAGAGATCTGCTGACCACAGACAAGATAGAGAAGGATGATGTGGAGCAATTATGTGCTTTCATGAGTAATTATGGTTTTATTATGGATATTCATGATTAGTGTATATACATAAATGCGGCTGAGCACACTGCCTCTCTTTTTGTTTTGTTTTTGTTTTGTTTTGAAGCTATGCACTTCTTGCCAACATCTTCCCCTCTGAGGATAAGCATCAGCACTTTGTTGGGGAGGGTAGAACATAGAAAAGACCATGAATGGAAGAAAACAACCTTCATCTTGTCATCAGTTCTCGGAATTTTCTCATAATTTCCACTCTGGATGGCTTGAATTCTGTCAACACAGGGTGGTATAAAAATGCCCCAGAAAGGTTATTGTTAACCTTGTTGTGAGTGCCTTTTCCATAGTAAGCCAACTGTTTTCCCCCACAAAGAACAGGCCTTCCTTCTTAGGCCAACTTCCTAGCTGCCACTGAGCAGTGTCTGGAAAACCGGCCAGGCTCAGCAGGCAGATCTAACAGTTAATGGCTGTTACTGTCAGGAGACTTGGTCAGAGTTATCTGACTGCCAGATCTTCTAATCTGCCTGCGATCACCGTCTTAAAGAATTCCTTGTTATTGCAGTTGTTGAAGGCCTGGCTTCTGGCTGTTATTACCCAGTAGCCCAATACATGACTTTGCTGGCCACGGAATGTCTAAACCAAAGGATTAGACAAATTCTGGGCAAGTTGTACTTGCTATCATCATTATCTATCTTGGTGAAGTCACAGGAACAAGGACAAAAGTCTTTTTTAAACACAGAATGTTATATGCTGACTGAACCAAAGGGGAAAAACATGAAATTTTCACTGAAATTGATTAATCTGGAGAAGTTTTGATTTCTTTCTCACTTTATGAACAAGCTTGGGAAGACTCTCCATGGAATAAAAAGCTTTTTTCCAGCTAGAACAGTGACTCCAAGCAGCAAGGCGATATTACAGCCTGAAACCCAGAAGGCATGATGCTTTGATGCACTGAGACACGTCAGCTGGCACATAGTGCACAAAGAACAGAAGTTTCTGGATGCCAATGATTTCATGTTATATCTACATATTCCTATATGTCAATCTTTATCTCACTACATATTAAAACCACATGTTCCTACTACTGACCTCAGACTTTTTCTTTTTATACGAAGAAAACTGTGGGAGAGCAGAAGCTACGAACTTGCCTACATGTACTTTTAAGTAACTGATTCTCTTTGTTAATGAAGGTGGTAAAAGCTGTTAAAGTGCAAAAAGAAAAGTGTTTTCACATGATCTCATAGAACAATTACCTTAGTCTGTTTCCTGTTGTATTTTATATTGTTTTATATTAATATATAATATATAATTTATATTAATATGTTTTATATTAATATGTAATTTAATAATGCCAAAATCAAGCATTCTCCAAGGAGAGGAGGTAGGTAATAAACAATTTAATCCTATGTTTAGGATTGCAGCAAGGATTTTAGAGCTTCAGCTCGTGTTGGAGAGAGTGCCAGTAACTGTGGGTGACACAAGCATTGGTTCCTTCTGTTACCAATAAGCAAAGCTTGAAGATCACTGAATCAAACAGCTTAGCTGGTTACAGAAGATGCTGTCTGGGCCTGTGATATAGTCATTGCACACAAGTCAGCTGCAACTAAAATCCCCAAGGATGTTCTATGCACTGAGTATGTGATGTGATATTCAGTGATACAATATGCATCTGCTGATAAAAGGGGAAGTTATTTTATATTTTAGGTGAGCTTCATCAGCCTCTTGCAGAATGACTCATCTAATGCTGACATCTAATAGAGGCCAGACAATTCCCTCATGAAAGAGGCTATTTGTCTCAATTGACTAAAGAGGCAGCTCTACAACTAGCTCAGATTAATATCTCTACTGGAGATATTTCAAGTTGAAAGTCAGGATTCAACTTACCATCTGCTCTTAGGGGGAGGAAATCACCACATGCATAAAATGAGAGCATTTTACTATCGGTTTGTGTTCTTAGATTGCAGTTGCCAATAAAGCATGGACACAGTAAGCCAGGCACACTGCAGAGCAGTGGTGACTCGCACTCTGTTCCAGGCAAGCTCTAGTTTGAAAGCTAGGTGGATTCATTCATGTCTCAGAGTGCGCAAGCAAATCCATAAGCCTTGTTGATGACATAGCTACTTTCAGTTCAGACCTTGCTAACATCTATCCAGCTCACTGAGTTAAGGTGAGGGTAGGTCATGCAGCAGTGGTGCACCCTATGTGCTCTGCTTACCCAGCAGAGGATGGGGCAGTGGTGGTTCTGAGCATGGTAACCTGCTAGGGAGTGGACTACTAAAAGACTAGAGGTGAACAGACATGATGCTGTTACACAAGTGAATGAGAAATGTCAGTTCATTCATGAAATTCCTCAGTAAGAACTATTTAATGCACTCCATAAATGCCTTGGTCTATGCTTGGAAATTCCTTTGCTTCCAGGTGCTCTCAATCCTAATTTACCTGTAGATACTAATAATAATGCTCTTATTATACTATAATCTGGTTTATTTTATTCCACAAAATTACCAGATCCATGTAGTTCTGAACTCCTATGACCAATTAAATTAAAAAAAAAAAGAGAGAAAAAGAGAACTCATGTTCAAACTTAAATCACTAGGTTTTGGCATTTCATGAATATGCACGTAGAACATCCAGAGTTGTGTGAGTTTATAAACTATGTTTTCAGTTACACAAGTGGGATGTGAATCTGCACATTTCCAAAGTTCAGTCTAGAATAAGCTCTGGGGATTCGTTGTGAGACTAATTATAAGACAAGGATAAGGCTAATTGTAACAGGGTAAACTGACCTAGTAAGAGAAGCCAGATCCTTTAATCCCATAAACACACAGATCAGTTAATTGCTGAAGCAGTAATTCTCATGCAGGAGCTGACAGAGTTACGTGGCCTCAAACACTGCTCCAGCTCAGTAGGTGCCATCTTGCAGAAGGGAGGTAGCTCCCCCAGGGGCTTGGATCGTGGGAGTGGCTGCAGCCCCACATGCCAGCTCAGGGGGAATCCAGTAAGCATCCGCATCTCTGTGGCATTTGTTCCCCAGGCATCTGGGCAGGGGATAAAAGAAAGATGCTGGCCATCACTGGGGGCAAATGTGTAGGAGTGATAAAGGAGGGTTTCCTGGTAATAAATAAATTTATCTACTGTGGGGGAGGAGCTGGGGAATGGGGAACAGAAAGAAATAGGAAATCAAAGGACATATAGAGGAGGCTCAGGGGTGACCTTATCGCTCTCTACAGTTACCTTAAAGGAGGCTGTAGAGAGGTGGGGGTTGGTCTGTTCTCCCACGTGCCTGGTGACAGGACGAGGGGGAATGGGCGAAAGTTGCGACAGGGGAGTTTTAGGTTGGATGTTAGGAAGTACTTCTTTACCGAAAGGGTTATTAAGCATTGGAACGGGCTGCCCAGGGAGGTGGTGGAGTCACCATCCCTGGAGGTCTTTAAAAGACGTTTAGATGTAGAGCTTAGCGATATGGTTTAGTGGAGTACTTAGTGTTAGGTCGGAGGTTGGACTCGATGATCTTGAGGTCTCTTCCAACCTAGAAATCTGTGTGTGTGTGTGTGATATTTGTGGAGAAATACAGAGCTGAGTAACTGTGCCACTGGAAAAGGCAATGTTCTGTGTCCTAGGAGTCTGGGCTTGAAGCAAAGTGTTGTCCCACCAACAACCTCAGCCTGCAGAAGTGCATGACAAAGTTGTTGGTGCTGTAACCCCTTAGGGGAAAAGATAGCAAGGGAAAATTCATATTGAAATTCTTTTCAAGGAATGTGAAAGACTGCTTTTAAAATTGATCTTGCTCTTGGACTGTTGCTTATGCTACAAGGTAATAGCTTCTCATTTATGCAGAAGAAAAAAAAATCACAAACTGGTTGGGATCGCTTCTGCTGTCAACACTACAGGCATGGCTACTGGGCAAATGAGCACAGCCTCCCCCCGAGCTTACACATCTCTTTTAACATTTCTGTCCTCTCTGTTTATTTTGAGCTTTGTAATGTTCAGTTGTGTTCTTTGTACCTAGGTTTTGTGGACTTCTCAGTGGTGATATCACCACAACAATAACAGAGCTATTTTTGTTTTCTGTGCTTTTTTCTCTGATTAAGAGCTGCAAAGTAAAAATTAAAAGAAAAATCTTGTATTTCAGTCTTAATATTTTTCAAATACGATTATTGTGTATAAATACAAGATTTTTTTGTGCAGATGACTCAGAAGACATTTAGTGCATATTTGTGCCTATTAAGGCTGGGCACTCCCACTCACAAGGCATTATCCACCTCATTACACATGCATTATCAGAACAGGTTTTGGTAACAAACAACATCATGTGCCTTCCTTGATAAATGGTGTGGGTGCCTTGGGAAAAGTTGTCAGATGTGGGAAATACATGACAGATGTCTGGGAGCTGCCCAGTGAGCAGCCTGGTGGCACTGATTAAAAACCCCATTGAATTGCATTAGCAAGCAGGTTTGCTACTGCCAAAAAGAGATGAAATCTCTTTTGGGGAGTCAGACACTTAGGACAATACCCAAAGCAGCAGTGTTTACATGTGAGCTGGGCAGAGGAGCCATTACACTTCCAAAATGAAGGTATCCATGCAACTGCCATGGAAGCCAAGGTTTGACCTTATGGGAACAGTGCCAAATGGTAATTTAAGCAGGTTTCCTCTGAGCACTTCAGAGAAAAATGGCAGTGAGTGAAAGCAAGCTGTGCAAATCACTCACCCGACCTGCCGCTACACCTGTGCACTGCAGTGAAGGTATTTCTTTGTGTCAGTCCAACTGAGACATGAGTTGGGCTGTGGGAGTTGCGTGAAGACTTCTGCAGGCAGCCCCAGGGGAGGGGCAGCAGGACAGGGAGAGCATGCTGAGCCTGCACTGTGCAAAACCTTCTGGCTTTTATCACTGCCAGCCTTGCGTGATAAGGCATGATGACTAATGTAAGCTCAAATAAAATCAATGTTCTTGTCCATTTATGGCTGTACTAGCCTCACAGAGCTCAGTAGTGAGGGAATATCAGCCCTGTCTAATACAAGCTTGTGGCAAATTACTTCACAAACTCAGGGTTCAAAATAATACTCTGTCACTAACACAATTGCACGGTTAATTAATAGATCTTAAGAAAAAGGTTTAAATAGAAATACATTTTAATACACTTTGCAATCAATACTTAAACCTGCTCAACTTTTAGAGCTCCGTTGATAAGGATTACACCACAAATCTGTTAAAATCTGTGCAGGTTAGTAGGAGTTCTCGATGATTTGAGTTTTCACTGTTTTGGTATCTTTCCTGAATTGTACAATAGGAGGATTCTAAAACACTTCTGTAAACACACCGGGGAGTTAGCTTAGTGTGAATTTTAATCTGATGTGGAAGACTTCAAGTTTTACCATGTTTTTGTAAACCCTTCTGTCCTATTTTTTTCTTTAGTTACATAATTGTGAGTGACATGACTTTAATTTTTCTGTTCTCAAAGTGAACCTAAAGGGAGAGAGAAAGATATAGTGGAAAAACCTTGAAATACCCCCCAAAGCCTGGAAATGCTGGCTAGCGTAATTGTTCCAAGGTCAAATTCAGAAACTTGTCATTTTAATTGTATTCCTGCACCTGGGTATCTCCACGTTTAATAGAGTTACACCATATCCTATGTCCTCACTACTTCCGTGTCTTGAAATATTTGATCTTCACAACTCATCCCTGTCTGCATAACAAACTAGCAAAATTCTGGGGGAGATTTCCCATTACAGGGCAGTGAGGAGAGCCTCTGCTTCATGACACGCCTCAAGGTTTTAGTGCTGCTTGTGGCACCAGCAGCGTCCAGACATGAGCTGGGTGGTTGCCAGTACCTGGAGAGACTTGATGTATTCCAGCTGAAAAACTGTGGGACAACTATTTTTAAAATATCACTTTCAACACAACGTAACAATGTGATCAGCTCTGCAGAAATCTCCAGGTGAAGAACAGCACGCAGGGAGGTCTAGGCTCTCTGCCCCTGGCCAGCTGCTGATGGGCTTGGCTCCCCTTCCTCCCTAGCTAGCATGCAAGACTGAGCTCAAAGGTATTCCAGTTCCCCCACCAACTTCAGAAGGGGGGTCTTTCCCTTGTCTCCAGTGCTCCAGACCCTGGTCTGTAAGTCCTTTACACCCAGAATAACAATGGAGGAACCGTCCTAAAGTCTAGCAGGTTTCCTAATTCAGCTCTGGGTATTCACACATGTAAGCGATATACAGAATGAGGAGGGAAACCTTGTATTCCTAACAAAATCCAGATCCTGTTGCAATGCTCTGCTGGGTCTTGCCCAGGAGATAATTCCTTGGCTGATTTGAATGCAAATCACACTGAAGGCCCACAGTGTATGTCAGTGTGCCTGTGCCTGGTCCATCCATTCTACAGGGGTGTGCAGTCTTCATCTTTCTCCTTCAAGAAAGCTTACAAGCTTTCTTATGGCAAGAACATATCCAAAATGTTAAGTCTGACACTGAGACTAGATTTTGGTTTGTGTTCAAAATGTACGTATGACCTTAAAATGCATTTATTTTTAATAGAAACAGCCCTGCAGTTAATGTAGGAGAGAAGCCTCACCCTGTAAACCTTTGGTAAATGTGCCTGGCAGTCATTTCCCTGTGCCCACACATGCAATCTGCAGAAGAAATTTCAGGATCCCCCGTTCCTCCTGCAGGTAGCATTTTAACTTCAGCACAGCATAAATGTAGCCAGGCACAAACCTCGCAAGGCATGCTGTGTTCCAGAGAAGACGAACGTCTTCTCATAGGACTTGTGTGGCCTCTCTGCATACTGTACCACATCGCACTTTTCCAGCGATGTTGTTTTCCCTATCTTAGCGTGTTTCAAAGATGCTCAGAGTGCCGAAGGACCCTCAGGGAAAAGGCAATTAGCTGAGACAGTCATTGGAGCCTGAATTAAAGAGCAAGTCTCTAAGGTACTCTACAGATGGAAAAATACGTAATTTTCACAATATTTCAGTAAACCAAGTCTCCGGGCTATGTGTTTATGGACTACAGAAGTCAGATATTTCTCAGTTTTTTCAAGACCGCACCTTGCAGTGATTGTAGGGATGATTTTTTTTTTCAGTCTAATATTTTGTCCAAACACTTTCTACTGCAAGTAAGCTACAAAATGTCAGAATTATATAACCATCAATTTTGATGTATTAGAAAGGAAATAAACTTTAAGAAAGGTAGACTTGCTTAAATGTAGGAAATTTACAAGGTGCTAGGCACACATAAATCAATGTACAGTTACCCTTGAAATCTGTATATGTTTTATAATTTAGTAAATGTTTTTCTACTTACAAGCCAACAGTGCCATCCACTGACTTCTGTGTTTTCGTGCAGATATCCTTCAAGATGTTCTAAAACTATGTGATTATAAAAGCATTTTTATGGATGCCTGTATGTTGCTTAAGAGAACAGAATCCTTTTAAACAAGACAACACATTAAAAAGCAATAGTAATAAAACAGTCTATTTCATAGTCTGTTAGGGTTTTTCACGGATTTGATCCTTGCAAATGCAGAGGGCTTCTCTGCTTTTATAGGAAGTTGGCCTCTGTAATTGCTGGGCGCTTTCTCATTCTCACTTGCCAGTGTCAAACAAAAATCTGAAGATCAGATGGAAGTGAAGGTCCTGGTTATAAAACATTATCCCTTACCCATTTATCAGAGGCCCTGACTTGTGCTGACATCATGCACCACTGCTTCAACCTATGCTATGCCAAAGAGGGCACCCACAGGCCATGTATAACCTGTATGAAAACATTTGTGTGCCAAAGGCTGTAATTACACACACGCAGACACACATGCACATACTGAAGGCAAAATGTTTTGATCCAGGTTATAAAATCAGTTTCTACGCTACAAATGGGAAGGTCATGCATTAGCGCTCACACAATTAATACTGTTTATTTACTTTTTCTAAAGGAAGCTGGGTGGCAAGAGGAATTATTTAACACTTGTTATCTTTTAAGCTTTTAATGTTTGTGATTTCAAATTGTGTTGTGTCGCTATAAGTGCTAGAAGCATATTTATTTTTGTTTGGTTTGGCATCGCTTTTATCATGTGAAGGCACAGATTACCACATATGTACCTGAGATATGGATCTAAGGGAAGAGAAAACTTCTCATACAACAGTGAGAAGCCACACTAATTTTAAGAATGAAAGAAAGCTGTTCAAGCTACTTATGTGCTTACATTATACCTACAGAGTTAGATGGAGGCTAACCATTGTGCTACTGTTTTTCTGCAGTGCAGGTAGGGCCTTAAGTGCATCTATTAACTGCAGGAGCAGCTCCATTGACTTTTGCTGTGTTACTGCCAAAGGCTCTTACGTGCATGCTTATTGCTCTTAGAGGCTTATATTTGCCTGGGGCTGCAATGTAAACTACCTCTTGTTCTTGTTTCCATATGACATTGTCATGAGAAGAAAGGAATTTTTCTGCAATTAATTACATTTGTAATAACTGCTGTTCTAAAGGGTCCCTTCTTCATCGCCTGTTAGAAGTCTGGTAACTTTGTATGGCGTTCAGATGATGTTTTGTATGTCATAGTAATAAATCAGAGACATCTACATTTGAAATAAAAGAGAGAATTTTGAAATATTCTATAAACAAATGAATGTTGGAATTGCGGGGGGGAGGGAGGGTGGGGTAGACAAACCAAGCAAAACACTTCTCTAATAAATAACATATTAGAGAAGTAGTTGGTTTCGCTTCTGGTTTGTTTTTTCCTTGCAAAAACTCGCAGCAACAAGTAGGTGGCACTGCGGGATCATCGGAGCCACGAGAGGGATGGGGATTTGCGCTCACTCGCACCGCCGCTGCGGGAGGAGCAAGAGCTGCCTGGTGCTGGCGGCAGAGGCAGACTGGCTATAAATAATGTTGCGAGGGAGTACAAAAATGCATCAAAATAGTTGGTATTTCAAATTTTTCGAAATTCAGAGTACATGAACAGATTAAGTACGCTCCCCTGTTTAAATTTATATTTAGGTTTCTACTATTAACTACATTTAATATATAGCTAGCTGAGTATCTGTGCCTATAGATCTATACCTGTCTGCATCACGTAGCCTACCCAGCTAAAATACAAGTGTATGTGATGTTAAATAGTATTTATTCCTAAATTCTGCTTTTTGAGCAAGCAAAACACAAAGTAACTCTTCAGTCAAAGAGGCCTTGATTGTGATTCTTGGATCATGGTTCTTGATGTGCAACTGATTATTAATGTAATAAGGGAAAAGAAGACCTATAACAGAGCTGCACTTACTATGGTTCATCCAGGGTTTTCTTCAAAGGCAGAACAGGAGGGGTCAGCATCTTCACAGTTTTTTCCACTCTTAGTAAAAGCGTGCATCCTATTACATCCTCCTACACTACACAGGAAACTCTCCAGGCTCCCATGCAGGAAATATTTAAAGCATGCATCTGAACAGGGCAATGTCTGAATCCCTGCTGCACAATGTGTCTCCTGGTCCAAAGCCTGTAACACTGTGTGCACAAACACCCCTTGAAGTGCGGGCAGGAGGGTGAGCGTGGCCAGAGCCAGCGGCTGCCCTGTGTGCTGGTTTCTCTCCTGCGTGTCTGTCTGGCCTGCATCCCCGCTCACTGGTGCTGGAGACTGGGAGCTGGGCTTTCACCAGGTGTCCTACATCTTTAAACGCCTTCTGTGCAGAGGTGGGCAGCAAGAGCACCCCTCACCTGCTTCTGCAAAAGGGCAAGCCCTCCTTAGAAAGCTGCCCTCTGGGAAGAGGACGTGATGCTCTGAATCCTAAGTGCACCTATCTCAGAAGCTGTTTGGGTACTCTTTCAGGTTGGGGGGTTCTGCTTATAGCATGGAGATGGGTTTTGTTCTGCGTTGAAGAACGAGGAGTTACCAGGAGCCTTCATCTTTCCATGTGCTCTGAAAGTACACTGGGCTCCCTGATGCATGCTGCTGGGGCTGGCTCACTAGGGCTTTGTAGAATTTATGTGGGCTGCTGACCTCAAGGAAGATCCTCCCCCCCCCCCCCCCCCCCCCCCCCAGCACAAATGCTATAATTTCAAAAATATTTATTTTAATACATATCTGTCCTTCGGGTTCTGCTTATATAAAAACTAATAAACTCTAACCTATGCAATCCATTTCTTTCTTCCCTGGCAGTAAATGATCATCATTTCTTTCACAATCTTTTTCCCCTGACAAACCCAAATGGCAGATGAAAACACTGCAATTTCTCAGCAGTCCCACCATCACATCTTGTCTGGTTGTTTGTTCATGTCCAGGTATGATTTTTTTCATATCCTTTTAACAGGGAAAATTAAATAAATATAAACCTTTTGAAACTAAGAGCAAGAGCCAAGAAGTGAAGAACATATAACTGGGGATTGGGGAAATAGAGTAGTTTCAAGGTGTACAAAAAGAGAGATCAAAAAAGAAGCCTAGGAAGGGAAAGCCTGGGAACAAGAAGAGACATATGGTGATTTTAAAAGCTGCAGCACTGACATCTTGCGTGGGTTTAGTGTTACACTGTGAGGTTTGCCTTAATGCTCTACTTTCTGAAGCTGGAGGGTTATATGGATGGTTATATGAAGTTTCATATTTGCATGGTTTAGGAGAGAAAAACTTGGTTCAAAATCTGGTATGTATTAATACAGTATATCAGATAAGGTATTTTTGAATAATAAAAAACAAATGTTCTCCCATATATTATAGTAACCATTCTAAAGAAACTGCCGACTTATACATTTATTTAGATGCAGAAGAAAAGAATATGACATTGAACAGTAAATCAGGCCTGGATACACGTGTAAGCGCCATCCTGGTAACATCACTGGAAATACTAATGGGGAGATTGATTCCCAATTTCAGCATTAGATTTTTAATTTGGTATGTAAGCCTAGCTCTACCTAATTGGTTTGCTCTATCAGTAAACATGACTGAGAATCCATGCCTGGGGACTATTTATTTTCCTGAGATGCTATTTTGCTAATCAAACTCTGCAGAAAAGCCTAACAAGTGTGTGTGAAAACAAAACAAAAAAAGTATTTATTTTACGAAAAAAAAACCACACAAACCTTCACAAAGTCTTCCACAACTTAATTATGACTGCCTCTTTATAAAAGTGTATCTGAAAGTCATGACAGAAGTACCCAACCCAGAGCTTTTTTCTGCTCAACCAACCATCTGTACACTTGCTGTTGTATGTATGTTTAAACAGTACTTGATTAAAAGATAAGCCTAGGAGCTGACGTACAGTCTCACGCTGGGGCCATCACCTTTATTTTTATGGATGACTTGAAAAGCTTGTAATTATCTCTGTTCACCGATAGGAAAACAGAATTCATGCACTGGGGAAAAGCCTGCCACGTGTGTGTTCATGATATTGCTCTTTGGGACAAAACACTGAAATGATTAGATTTGTGGTAGAGGACGATGTTTGAAAAGATGAATAGAGGAATAACTGGGCATTTTGTGGTGTTGCTGTTGTTTGAAATAAGGTATTAGTCAGTGCCTAAATAGAAAGGTTTACTTTCAATTAACGCTTTAATTAGCATGCAGTGTCACAGGTGCCTGCTGCCTTCATGACGTTGCCTGCACCCAGCTCCTCCTGAGGCTGCTGTCCCTGCCCAGGACACAGCAAGCAGCAGGTGTGGGTCTGCACCCCATGAGCTGCCGTCGGCCAGTGGAGCCAGGCCAGCATGAGGTGAATTCTGCTGTGGTGATCTGAAAACCTTCATGTACTTGGGGAAACTTATGTTATTTGCCAGTGTTAACGCAAGAAGACTTGGGATTGTGGCTCCCAAGCTAGCTGGCTCACCAGCCAACAGCGCACGGCTGTGGCCCATGAAGCTGTGTTACATCTGCTCTGCCTACAAACAGCTCCAGAAGTGGGTGCCAGTCCTCATGGCTTCATGTGCCACCAAGCAGGCAGGAACCTGCTCTTAGTGAGGAGGCAAGAAATCCACTGCCTGGCTAGCATAGCTGCCAGTTCCACAGGAAGGCTTTGGTAGCCTGAAAGTGAGTGCAGTGGCTCCCTCCGCAGCCCCTCACATCGACGGTGGCCAGGCCTCTCCTTGGCCAGGGTGGGCCCTGAGCCCCCACAGCCACATCTGGGCCAGGCCGGGGGAGAAGGCCACCAGTGCCTGAGGGGGGCATCTGCTCGCTTGAGGTTGCACGGAGGAATTAACCTGGTGTTTGAGCACCGTGGCAGCTGTCGTACTCTCCTAGTAAGCCACTGGCCACAAGAACATAGGCTTTTCATGGAGCTGAGCCTCACAGCAGCCCAGAGGGAAGGAGCTATGCCTGCCCTCAGGCCGCGGGCCTGGCAGGCAGTGCTCCTGTCCACCATTTCAGAGGAGGGGTAGGGCTGGCTTGCAGCCCTCGGAGAAGACATACCTGGGCGGAGCATCTTAAAGCTGAAACTTTTTCTTCTGAGTTCTTCATGCTGAAATCCAGAGGGTATGATAACTATGTTCCTCTATATTTGGAATTGCACTTTTTAAAGGAAAAGCTAAATACTATAACTTTCTATTTCTCTGATATTCACCAGTCAGTTCCTAACCGTTATCTGCTTGACAGAGTTGTCTGGTACCCACAAAGCTCTGGAAAGAAAAAGAAAAATCCTCCTTTTTCCCCCTTGTAAAGAATTATTATACAAATGCTTCTTGGCAGCTGATGATAAGAGCATAGCCTGTAATACATTTCTCCAATTAATTTCAGGCAGAAAGCCAGATGTTACTGCTATTCAGTTTGCCAAGCCTATAGGAGTGCTTAGACTTTTTTTTTTTTTTTTTTTAAAACCACTACAGGGGTGGAGGGAGTCAGCATTAAACTAAGTCTTGCTAAGCATTTGATCAGGTACAAGGTAAAATGGAAACAACAGCCTCCTCACCAATTCTTCTGAAGGTAAGTCTTCTGCCATTTTAGTAAATTCCTCAGATTTGTAATGGGCTAGCATGTAGTCTTAAGAAATGTATCTTTACATTTTCATTTAAATCTGAAGTAATCAATTTATTTATTTGTTAATTTTATGAGCTACTCTAACTCGTAACAGAGATAATGCTGGCTAAAACTTATATTTATGCCACAAAGAGCTCTCCCAAGAAGCATTCTGCAAACAGAAGCAGTTGTTCTTTTAACCATGTTTATACAGCTAACGTTTTCCATCTTCAGGGCAGGAACCTTTAAACTGGATGCAAAATTTAACTTGCTTTATTTCAAACTAAAATACGTGGAGACTATTGAGTTCAGGAATGGGAATGGTTATGGAAACAGGTCATTTATGTGTATATCAAATTATCCATAAGTTGGTGAGGAGGGAGGAAGATGTTCATAAAAACAAACTTTGGCGGGTTGTCTTTTGTTTGTTTGTTTGATTTCTCTTAATAAGAAACTGAATCCTGAGTGAAGAAAAAGACCTGAATAGGCAGGGAGTGGCATGCAAGCATACAAACTGTACATCAAAACAACATGCATTTATAGGTAGTAAACTTCCAGGTTGGCTGGTTGGTTTGAAAGGTAACATAAGGAAACCTGCAATGGTACCCATAGCTCCAGATAGGCAGGATATGATTTGGTAACAAAATGTTAGGAGACTGTATCTCTGTGGCCACCTGCCTGAGGAGTTTTATTTCCCTCTCTTACACAAGGAACAGTTAGAAGGAGATAATTGTACCTCCTGGAGGTAATTCTACCTACTGTTGTTTTACCTGTCCTTAAGCAGAAGTGCAACTTTTGTGCAACTTGTGCTACTGAGCAGGTAGAGCTTTAGGCCTTCCTGAGATGTGAAGTACAGCCTGAGGACCAGCTGGGGATCCCAAAACAGGGATATAGCTGTGGCACAAGTGACAGGCTTCTTCTCAGGACAGTGGTTGTCAGTGACTTGACACAGGACTCGGGCTGGAGGCAGTTCTTCTTCCTTAATGGCCGGGCAGCTTCTGGCCAGGTCCTCCTTCTACCCACACGTCTGCCTTTGTGAAAGGGACACAAGTAACATCCACAAGATTTCTGCTGTTGTTGCTGGGCCCATCCCAACTCATACAGTTGTTGAATATGCAAAGTGTTGCTTACAAGTTCAGCTAAGTGAATCACCAAGGATCTGCTCAAAAATTATGACATGTTCAAATCAATTTTCAACTTAAACTGTGAAGGTTTCCTAATCCTTGCGATTGTTAGGAGACCTGTGAGTTGTTTTCTGCAAAGTCTGCAACGTTATTTTCTCAATGATAGTTTTATCTTTTCATCTTCTCTTTATCTTTTCGCTCTTTCTCTCATTACACAGACTTCTCTACTTCAGAGCATGCATAAGGGAGCCAGTAGGGAGAGTATAAAGGCTTGGAGTATATTCACTGAGTTGCACTTCACTTCTGAGTTTAGTTATATACCCCCAAAACTGGGATTATGATTCTCCTCAGGCCTACATATGTAGAAAAGACAGGAAATTCCTCATGCCGCTTTTTCCTGCAGCTGACAGCAGCTAGCAAAGCAGTGAAGCTGCTGTTTCAGGCTAATACCAAGGACAAGATTTGCATGCTTTCTCAGTAGTATAGAGTTATGGTAGACATATTTCTTACTATTTTTCTGTTCCTGCAATTTATTTATTTTTAAATTTTATCTTTTGAGTAACCACGTGCCCTTTCAATAACGGTCCTGTCTGTCCCAAAACCTGTAGAATTCTGGGAATTCAGCTTCATCCTTTAATACACAGAGTATGATGTAGAGGCCAAGTTGTTACTCTAATTGCTTTATGACTCTCTCTGTCTCCGTACAGTGTGTGCTATCTCTGTACAGGATATCATAAAATTTAATAACATCCATTCAGTGTTCTGAGGATGCTTTACGTCATATAAAAAAACCCTACTTGTACAAAATATCTATCTTAACTTACTTTATGCAGCATTCTGCAGGACTTCTGATGAAGCAGTATGTTCAGCAATATTTCAGAAAGTGAGTTTGAAATAATGATCAGAAGGTAAAATAAAAGCTAAAAATTGAAGAAAAAATATTAAGATATATTATTTATTTTCCCATGGGTTTCTGTATAAGACAAACTCATCTTACAAAGTGTGCACACACACACACACAAAAAGAATATTATGAGATTTTCTTTTTTCTCTCCCTTTCTGCATAAGGGGTAAGATACACTTCTGAGCAGCAATAATGGAAGTGCAGACCTTCTTGTTGCTCCATAATTTGGCTTTTGTCCATTTACTTTGAGTGCCTCCACTGAATTATGATCAACATATACAAAAATTAAACATCTTAAACTATGCAAGAACTTCAGTGTCTGAATCACCACAAATACTGGCACATCTGGCACATGACACATCTAGAAGAAGTGAGAAATCAGATCAAATACTGTATCACGGGATTTGAAAGCAGGGAACAGCTTGCTATATGCTGAACTTTCAAAAAAACTAAATTGTACTTATCGACTGTATTTCCTTATATTCAAGCTGTTCTGTTTGCTGCTTTGTAATCCTGAATCAGTGATGTGCTACAAATTAAGGTTCTTGTATCTCATGTTGTGTGGTTTTCTATCCTAACCCCCCCCTTTTTGGTAATAGGAGTAGGATTAGCACTTGGCTGGCAGTTAACGTTTCCTTCAAATTCAAATTAACTTTTCATTTTCACTACAAGTAATTAGCTGTAACAATCACCTTGTCTGAGATTTTCTTAAAGAAAGCAAAGTTCTGACTCCATAACATCAAGAAACTCTGCAATGTTCTTCACAAAAGCTGTTGTACCTCATGATTTGCTTCCTAAGAAATAAAATTTCTAGCTTGCCTTCAACAGTTAGTGGGGGAAAAAGGCAAAAGGCCCTATTCTCATCTCATCTCTTTGAAATGAGATACTACTTTGTGGGGGGGGAAAGGGGTGTGTGTCTTACTTCTGTTCCCTAGCATGACTTTTGGCAGAGCAAAATGTCCTCTGGCTTCAGATGTTGATCGTTACCATTTCCTAGACAGTGCTACTAAATGTCATGACTTCACTACATATATATTTTTTTTTCTCTGACAGATAGAGACAACAAATTAAAATCCACTTTCCTCTCTTGACTTACTAGAATTTGCAGAAACATGTTTGTAGCAAAACACCTCAATAAGGGAGGCTTTCTTTGTAGGGCATCAATTTTGATCAACCATGTTTCAACATTAATACAGAATGATTTGATAATTGGAGGAAAACAGGTTCAGGAGCACTTACTCTGACTTGCAGCTGCAGTTAAATAAGCTCCTGCAGTGCCAACAACACAAATTCTAGTCACGTGTGTGCCTCAGTAAATGATCGGTGCATAGACCTCCTTTGAGCACTGAAACCTGCACCATAAGTTCAGGGGAACCCGTGCAGTCTGATAGCTGCAGTGGAGGAAGATCTGTAGGCTGGTGAGCTGGAGCATGTTTAATCTCTAAGTTACTGCTATGACTGTTCTGCAGCCAAAATTAAGTCAAATGGAAATTTCTCCCTTCAATGCTTTAAAGCTTTCTTGCAGGTTCTTTTTTATTATTATTTATTTTAAATAATGTTTCTGGCTCTAATTTACTGTAGCTTCTTATCTCGTTTGTTTGCACTGTCTTCCTTCTTCTAAATACCTTTGTATCATTTATTATTTCATAAGATGATATCATGAAATAATCTCAAATGGTGTCTTCACGATAATCCTGTTAACCACTTCAGATCTTCAGCTTGTTTTCTTGAGGTCAGTGTTAGCCTGTCTAAACTTCTGAATTTACTGAGATTTCCTCTTTCATGAAAAAATTTCATCATCTTTTTTGTAAACAGTATATGGTATGTTTGTGTCTTTTTCTAATTTACGTGAATAAATCACCCTCTTCTTCTGGACTGTGGAGTTTTTAGAGGGTTATAATGCTCCTGTTCTGTCTAATTCAGTAGCTTAATGACGATGAAGTCAACACGGCGGAGGATAAAATGATGAGCTACCTTATGTCTGTTCCTTTAAGAGTAGTTTGGAGAAGAAATCTCATGAAGGATGACTAGGATGTTCCTATGGCTGAGCTTGAAGGCTGCTGGAATTCTTCCTTCTGGATTTAAGGAGTTTCACAGCTGTTGCCTGAAATTATATATATTTTATACATTTTATTATATATATATATTGTATATATTTAGAGGAAATCTACATTGTTTAACTGTATTCTAGACTGAAAAATATGACAACAAAACAGTAGTATCGTCTCATACTTTCAAACCACATGAAGCTCACTTCCTCGTTCTACGTAGGTTTTGGGATGTGTATACAGGCTTATGGTGGGTTTAGTTTTGCCCAAGCATTACACATCTTTCAGGAGAATGTTCTGAGGAAATTACAGGATTACAACTCTCTCAAGCTTCAGACAGACCTACCAGTGTAGATACTACACCACATGGACAGGAGCTCTTACCGAAACTCTGTCTACTGCATATCTTTGCACCTGTGCAGAACACAAGCATTGTGGCTTTGTAGCTCGTGTTCATTCACTCTTAACATTATTGTGTCTGAAAAAAATAAAAGGGGGGGTTTCATGACATAAATTCATTTTCGAGGGATTTGATCACTAAATTAGATTGCCATTAGCTTCTGAATGACAACAACAAAATTCAGCTAGGAGTATCCCTTAGTAAATTCCTTTGCTTCTTTCCTTTGACTGTCCACACAAAACATATAAAACCAATCCATTTCTGACAAATGTTGAATGGATTTAATGTGTGAGTATGATACGTGCAATCTGCCCAAAATTTGGATGCCTGACATTCACAAAATGTAAACAGACTTTACTTGCAAAGCATGCATTGGACAGCAGATGTTTACTAGCTGTGTTAGAATGACTGCTTTGCACCATGCACACCTATCAATTTTTGTCATTTCCAGCACACAAACTTGGCTTGCTATCATTTGGTCATCTCTTCAGCTGAAGGTGCAAGTGCTGTAGGAATCATGCTAATGGGGAAAGAGTAAAGAACTATGGCTTCCTTTTATTGTCTGCTTCCCCTTGGGGGAAAAACAAACAAAAAAAAACTACCTCTCCTAGAATAGTGCAAAAGTTATAAAAATATATTGTTCATGTATTGCTCTAATTCACCTAAGTTTAACTGCATTTGAGTTATTTCTTTTCCTCTCGCTGGTCTCAAGAGGTAGGTGATTTAGAAAAATCTGAACGCTATTGGTAGGCTTCACAAGGTCTTGTGTGTTTGTTGTTCACTTTACAAGCATGTAGAAAGAAACCAAGTAAGGTGGGAGGAAGGGTTAAAATAACCCACGTGACTTCAGTTTACAGAAGTATTAGAGTCTGTCAGATGCTTGGAGCCCATTACCTCTTATCCTGTAATACAGTGATTCAAGGGCATAGCTATTCCCCTTGAGGTCACCTTCTGAAGAGGAGACATTTGAGAACGATATGAGAAATTGGAAAAAAAAATGAGAGCTAAACTCTGTGTCTCTATTACCGTAGTCCTGTGAAATGTAAGCCACAAATATTGTCTTTTACCTGATGGAGACCTCCTTCAAATCTAAGACGATAAAAACAAATCCCCTTACAAAACTGAAAAATGTGTTTAAAATAAATGCAGAGAGAGTTGAGAATTTACTGGAAAAGTAGGTGTTAATCCCAGATTTATTCTAATCTATCATTTTTGTAATTCAGGGTTGGAATTCAACCCATTTAATTTGTCAAATTCTAACATCCATTTAACATCAAAAAGTCAGATTCCTCCCTGATTTGCACACAAGTCCTACTTCAGTGAACTTGCAAAGACATGAAAGTCAGGACAGAACTGTATTTGGTTTGCTCCTTAATGTACTATACAGCTATGTATCATGTTACCATCAACTCTTGCATTATGCTACTGTTCTCACAGATAACATGCATACCATATTTTCAGTAACTTTTTTGATAAGCTTTTTAAGCACTGAAATTTCTCAAGGCTTTTATGATTTTTTTTTTAAACAACATTCCTGCAAATGTCAGTGCCTGTTAACATCTGAATCAAGCTGTTCCCAGTTCATGTGACTGGAAATGGTGCCCAGAGCAAAAAAGCCAGACACTGACTCTCATATAAGTGTAGTCTGTTTGGAAAAGTTACTACTGAACACAAGTAGAAGTCGCTGAATCCACTTCAGAATACATTTTGGCAGGAAATAAGGTAAGGTTGCATTACGACCTTTTTATTATTATTATTTTCACTAGAGGTGTGTTTTAGAAATGGTCTAACATGAAAAACACGATGAGCTGCTAAATCAGAATTCTGTCTGGACACAAGGCTAACTGGCTCGCACACTGCTGGCAGTATCCAAAACTCTTCTGGGATTATATTGGAATTGTCTCACAGAAAAGAAGGCATAATTTGGGGTTTTAGCCTATAGCCACCCCAGGGAGCAGTTCTGAATGGCCTTATGTTCTTAAGAGGTTTTTCACTCTCTAAGGAGAAGGAATGCCATGCGGTAACCAGCTGTGTATAAGAGTAAAGGGCATTTATAGCAATGAAGAATGAAAGAGAGGAATTGAACTCTGTGCACATGTGAATTAGACTGATTTGATGTCTTGTAAGGGTGGCATCAAAGACTGAAAAGTGTACTGGTCAGACATGGCTGGACTAAGAGCAGCTGCAGACATACGTATGCGTTTTACCTCCAAGAGTGCTACTGTAGCTAAGCATATTTCAGACATAACACATTGACATATGCACATACTTTCAGAGAAATTGAAAGGTCTAAAAACAGCAGAAAATATGTAACTGAGTAACTGCTCATGAAGCTCCTAGTCCAGAGCAGAAAAGCTTGTTGTAAAAAAGTTGATCGTACTTACAGGCTCATATGGGTAATCTAAGCTTCATCTGTCATTTAGGAATAATTCTTTTTTTAAACTAAGCCCTGGAGAGCCTATGCCAGGTAGTTAGGGTGCATATGGTGTTAAGATGCTCCTTTACTGAAGAAGCAGCGATAGGAACAGTACCTCCCCCGCCCTAACCTCCAGCTACCTTTCCTTGTTGTTCAGTGAAGTCACTCAATGCTATTTGCATGCTCTGGGGCTATGTGGAAACAAATGTGGCTGCTTAGCTGTCTCCCTCCCCAAGGTGGCTTTGAGCCCTAATGCTATGGGGAAACCTGTCAAAGCAGTGGCTACAGAATACGACAACTGCAGTCCTTTGCACTCTCCCTTTTCTTCCCTGCCTTGCTTACTGTGCGTGCTTATGTAGGAGAGAAGAACAGCACAGAAAAGCAGCTATACCATACCTCCACTGCAGTCACAGGAGGTTTGCTGCTTCATCAGCACGTGTTCTTAACGAAGTACAGAGCAGGGGCATCAGGCTGACCGCGTAGCACTTGACTTACTAATATTCATATGACCCAGGCTACCTGCTTGATTGGATGTGTTTTTTGTTGTTGTCGTTGCCATTTTTTTCCATTTCTTTCATCACAGAAGTTTTTTTTTTTTTCCCTTTTCTTTCCTGCATGCTTTCAGTGGGCGTGATGATAGAAAAATAAACGCTCAATTCATTTCACAAAGGATGCTTATAGCATGCTTGCAAAATAGCCTTGGTATAGCGTCAAGCAATTTGTATTCACCCCAGCTATGCTGGATGTGGATTTTGATTTAAACACAAGTCCTTCAAGAAAAAAGATGAATGTGTTAAATAAATAAATAACAGATAACGAGGTGTTACAGCGGTTCTTGTTCAATCTTCCAAGATTTACAACTGATCTCCCTCAGATGGATTCTTATCATTTCTAACTGATACAGATGTATGAGTTGTCTACAAATGTCATTGGGGGTGATCTTAGAAAGACAAGAAGCTATACCCTTAGCATTTAAAAATAACCAGCCAAGTAGGTGGCTTAGTACATCAGACCCATTTTATCTGGTTTGGGATGATAAATGAGGTAACAATATAAACCCAGTTTCTGTGGATACTTCAAGCAGCAGAAACAGTATAAAGTATGTACAAAAGCCACAAACTGTTGAGATAGCTAATACCACGCAGTCCGGTTACATGTGTGCTTGTAGAAACCGCTTGTGCTCAAGAATACAGAATTTAGGAGTATCTTCTGTTCAAGATTTTACCAAAAAAAAATTGTTTTAAAAGAAGAAAGTGAAGTTGAAAGCACTTTCATGTAGCCATTAGAAAAATGCTTCTATAAAACAGAAATTGAGATGTGCTAGGCAAAAAATACATTTAAATAGTGAGATTAACATCTTAGATGGCTCTGAAATAGTCTTTTAATCAATTCCAGTTATTGAAGTTGTATGTATCTCAGTTTTAGCCATCAAATGACAACTCAACAATACCCTTAAATTCAGCAGTTTTCAAAGTACCTCCTACTGAACTGAAACCCCCACCAATGATTTTTGCAGAGACTTTACAAATATACACCCCTCTGACCTGGATCAAACATATTTTTGCATTTTGAAGCATAGTAAGAATAGAATCCTTTGTTCTCTATAAAGTCAACAAATATTTATATGCTCAAAATTTTTAATTCTTACTGAGAGTTTCTATGATGATGTCTTCACATCTGAACATAACGTAGCACAGTTTCATTGTGTTGAATCAGTTTCTCTCCAATACATTAATTATTACATTCTGAACCGGGTGTTTCTCTGCTTCATGTAAAAGCCTGGGCTTTTTCTATCTTTTCCATTGTAGCTTTATTTCTTCAATGTTCTACTCTGTTGTACAGCAGTTTTACCTGCAGGCTAGCATTTAATGGGAAGTTTAAAATGATGTTCTCTAAAGCTGCCTTTACACAAACCCATTATAAATATTTCAAGGCACTCTTTCCTTTGCACTTATTTTCATAATAGAAGAGAATGTGGAATGAAACATAATCAACAATGAATATGAATAGCTCACAGCATACGCTATAATTAAAGGAATTTTAAAGTAACTTGACATTCTATCTCTTTGAAACATAAGATATGCTACATGTTAATATTTGCATTAAGAATAATTTTCTAGGTCAGGAACGAGATACTTCTGCCTTTTTCTGTATGCCTCCCTTTGAAATCAGCAGGCGTGATCCCTTCGTTTCAAGCTACACCAGCTAGAGTATAAAGGGTTCTAGGACACAGCTGGAGCAGACCCTCACTGAGGGAACAAGGCAGCTATGCCAAGATACATGTATATTATAAATAAAGAAGGCTTGTCTGTGGGTTTTTCCCTAGGACTTCTCTGAAATCTTCCATGTGTTTCAGGCTTTAGTTGGCAACAAAAGCGGCATCATTAATAAATTATTTGGGCTTATGTCAATTTAAGGAACTGTAACTGCTGACGACTATAGGAGTTGAATTAAAAATATATGTTAAAATACATATACATGGAAAGCTCAATCATTCAACTTCTATTTATTATAAAATCTTAGATCCTGCATACTTCGAAACATATGTTTACTTAAAACTATTTCCAATTCCTGCTTGTGTTGCCAACCTTGAGAATCATGGTTGAGAGCAATGCCATCTGACTTCCTCTCTAGGACACAGCTGGACTTTCACATCAGAGGGGGAAATGCTAGGCTGCCAATGATGCAAGTTTCACACAAATGTTGGGCTGCTTAGAACCCTATTGTGGTATTTAAGATATTTTGGATTCGTATTGAGTTAGGGGGCACAGAAGAAGAATATTTCTAATCAGATATTGACAATGATACTGGAAGAAGAATAATAGCATCACAAATAGTCCATAATGGGGGTGAATAACAGTAAACTCAGTGAAGTAGAACAGATAAGTGCAGGATGTATTGTCTGCATACATGCAGTCAAACTTTCTCCTCCTTGTTTCTTAGCCCGATGTAAGATACTTACCTGACATGATGCAAATGAGTGTATTTGCTAATATTCCTCAACACTGCTCATCTGCAGTTCTCTTTACTCTATGCCCTAGGTTTAAAAAAAAAAAAAAAAAAAAGGCAAATAAAAAATCCTTGTCTTCTGCTATCCTTACAGAGTGCTTAGTGCACAGTGAGTCCTTGATCCAGATTAAGGTTTATCATCGGTATAGATCCTGTGACCAGAGTTGCCTTCAGATTTGAATATGGCTAAAGGCTCTTGCCACAAAAGCAGCAACAGTAAGGGTTGAAAATAAAGCTTAGTATTTCAACACAAATAATAATATGTTCCTGCAATAGAGTAGGAAAAGAAAAAGAAAAGTCCAGCACTTTGGTATCCACAAGGCAGCAAAGGTGTCATGCTCTTTCCTCTACAGTCATTGAGGCTTGATGTATTTCAAAGGAAGGAAAGTGTGAGGCTAACATCTAGGCCCATCGTCAAGTCACCCAGGAACTAGAGAGTCAAGGCAATGATGATGTATTACAGAAAACACCGATCTGCTATTTGACTTCAATTTTCCTTCTCTAATTCTTCCTTTACCTTCCTTCCTTTCCTTACAATACTGTGGTGTGAATGAGCTTTTTGTTTTGTGTTTATACCACGTGTGATATGTATGCCCTACATTCTATCCAAAGCTTTCCTTTCTGAAGCTTCTTGCCTTTTGCTTTGAAATTGCTACCAGATTTATTGTTCTTTCCCTTCCCACCTTTACACTTCCTAGTGTTGTACTGTATATATGTATATATGACCACTGAATTTTACTGAACTAGGCTGTCTGTCTTTTCTGTGTAAAGAATACTGCCTGAGCTCATCATTTCTAGAAGTAATGATTACTGATGTTTGTACATGAAATGCATTTTCCCTGCAATGTCATGCAAAAAACAAAAGCAGTGAAAGGCAGGGGGAAGTCACCAAATGTAATTGAGTTAATGAGGTTATCCATGTGAGTCTACTTAAACTGTAAGCTTTCCGTGGTAGGAACAGTGCTCTTATAGCATTTTGCTCAACGTTTGGTACAACTGGTCCCAGCTTTGACTGATGAGCCTATGAGGGCAAAATGCAGCTAACATGATAGTGAGAACACCCTGATTACAGCATTAATTATTATATATTAATTAAATATTAAATTATTACAGCACAAGATTGTTTAGTGGTGTAAAAATCAATCAATCAATCAAACAAACAGAACCTCATGTCTCAGGGCATACATTAATCTGGATGACAGACTTCAGGAATAAACGTTCCCATTTCTTACCTCCATGGTGTTTCTTGCACCTTTGTCTGTACTGATCACAGTTAGAGGCATGGTGTTGAACTGCACATACAACCAATCCAAATTCTAACCCCACCCCACCCCCCCTTTTTTTTGAAGAAGATGAAACATCGTGAAGTATTTCAGTAGCTGTGAATATTGGAAGATTTCTGACATGGAGGCAAATAAATAAAGCATCACATGTCAATGAATAACACATTTAAAAGTCATGAGTCTCCTTTTACTTTAGGCTACACTAAATTAGCTTAACACTACTTTAGTAAAGCTAAAATTTCCTGTAATACTGCCCCAGAAAATATTACACTGGCTCAGAAAAGACCATAAGAATTTTGTGAATTGAACATTTGATCTTTTTTCCCCAGGTGGTGTATTTTCCTTACTGCTGAGTACATTATGTACCAAATAGAAAAAAAAGCCCTGTAAAGGCATAATTCAACTTTTTTTTTTTTTTTTTATGAACATATATAAAGAAGATAAACTGCCATTTTGACCTCTTTAGGCTAAATTTAGGACTTCTGCTGAGCATTTCAATTGTGTTTACTTGATCTTCTCTGTACATAAGTGAAATAGTAATTACATATCTCATGTTATTTGAGTGAGGCTGACCAGATTCAATGTTGGGAAGGACTTGCTTAATTTTCTAAATAATTTTATGTAAGCTCTTAATATGACGACATTGGCAAGGGTGGGGACAGAGCATAATAAAACATTAGCTGGAAAGTTTGCTTGCCAACTGTTGCATAAATCAATGCTTTGGTATTACTTAAGGCTCCGGAACAATTTTCCTAAAGTGCTCTAGACTGTGACATTTTAAACTCAAATGTTTTAAGAGAAATTAAGATCTTGAGACATGATGCAAACACTGTCTGAATTATAACTCCCCAAACTGTTTGCCATCTTTTCTCAGAATTGAAGATTGCAGTAGTTAAATGTAATTGTTTTTAATCTCTTTTCTGTATGTTTTCCCAGTGAAAATTATCTATAAAAAGATAGGGAGGCAAATATTTAATTCTTTCCTTTATGTTTTTCATAGAATCATAGAACAGCCGAGGTTGGAAGGAACCTCCAAAGATCATCAGGTCCAACCTTTCATGTGAAAAAGGAGCATAGATGAGATTATCTAGCATCCTGTCCAAACAGATCTCGAAAACCTCCCATGCTGGGGATTCTACCACATCCCTGGGAGGTTTTTCCAGTGATTGATTGTTCTTACTGTAATAAGTCAAGAAGAAACCTCTCCCAGTTTAAATTGTACACACTGCCTCTTGTCTTTTCCACGTGGCTCCATATGAAGGGAGAGCCCCTGTCCAGTGCCCCCCTTTAAGCACTGGACTACTGTGGTTAGGTCCCCCCAAGCCAGCTCTTCTCCTGGGTGAAACAACCTAACTCCTTTAATTCCTTCAGTATTTCCTTATAGGGCTGGTTCTCAGCCCTTTGATCATCATTGTGGCCCTTATTTGGACCCTCTCCAGTCTTTTTGAATCTTTTCTGAATTGTGGGGATCAGAACTGGACATAGTACTCCAGGTGTAAGCGCTGAGTAGGGTGGGATGTTCACATCTCTATCTCTGCCAGTAATTCCCACGTGGATGCAGCCCAGGATCCAGTTTGCCTTTGCTGCTACAGCAGTCCCCTGCTGACTTATGTTCAGCTTGTTGTCCACCAGGACCTCCAGATCGCTTTAGACAAGGCTGCTCCCCAGTGACACAGATCTTAGAGTGTACTGGGAAATTTGGCTGTCATTCCAGTTGCAGGACCTTTGTACTTCCTTTGTTAAAATTCATACAGTTTTTGCTTGCCTGTCCTGTCTTCCAGCCTATCCTGTAAAATGGTTCTTCATTCTGATGTGCTCACCTCACCATCCAGTTTACTGTCATGAGCAAACTTGGTGAGGGTGCTTCCAATCCTATTATCCAGAACACTTATGAAGACGTTGAACATCTTGGGGCCCAGTATTGATCCCTGAAGGACCTCACGAGTGACAGGCTGCTGAGATAAAACCATTTTTGACCAGATCTGTTTGGATTGTGACACAGAAGAATGGAACCCAACTCAGGGTTCCCACAAAGGTGAAATGAATCTGCTGCTAAAGGAAGTTTTCTAAGAATTGCAGATAAAATAGTTGATGAGTACAGAATGTCTTTTAGATGGTCATTCATGTCTTGCCAATACTTGAAAGATATGGGCATTAATGATTAATAGTGTTAACTGAGAGTCAGGACACAGGAGGAAAAAGGAAAAGAAATGATAACATCCAAGCTGCAGACCTATGAGATAATTTCAGTATACTCCTTACCCACAGTAAAGTGGTGTTTAGCACTGTGTGCTTCCACTCATTATCAGCTATCTCTTAAGAGATGGAAGTTCCTCCTTCCATGATAGCCACAGATGTGAGTTTTGGTACAGTAAAGGTCTTGGATTAAAAGATAAAAAGAGAGTTATGTGATGATACACCATTTAAGGGTAGAAAAATAACACACACGGGATGAGAACAGAAGGAAGAAATGGCACTGAAGAGGAAGCTGAATTAGAAAGTGGCAAACTAATATAGGTCTTTGAAATGATCAACAATTTCAGACGAAGAAATGAACGGAGATAAAAAACTACAGGAGAAGGAAAGAGATTCTGTTTTGTAGCCAGAAGCAAGTCACCTGACATATTGAAAACATTCTTGGTCCTTAGATGACCTCAGAGAAATCATGCAACGAGATGAGTATCACACCAAAAATTCTTGGATACAGTGGTGGAGATTAATGCAAAGGAGAGTTGTTCAGAACAAGAAGTTCAGCAGGACAGTTGTTATTAGCAGACTAGATACTAGGTACAATGCAGATATTGAATTGAGTAAGAAAGGTATAAGGATGCAAGAGATTGGGAGTAGGTATAGTGAGCAGGTACAGTAAACTGGCAAAATTTTAACTTCTGTTGCTCATGGGAGAGACTTTTCTTTCCTAACTGGCTCACACTATTTGCTGTAGGTAACTAGCCATATAAAAGTTGTAGTTCAATGGTGGCCTCTATGTGTGGCATAACTCTTTTGACACAAAAACATCATCATCCTAATTGTATTTCCTGACTTTATCTGGGCATCTGGATTATTCAGCACCATTATTTTTTTTGTCTTACTCTAGTCAAATAGATCGCCAGCTGTTCATCTGTAGTGTATTTGCTTTACAGAGACAATCAGCATCAGAACTCGGCTTATTATAATAACTGTTCAGCTGACAATAGGAAAGCCGTGTTAACTACAAAAACAGTAGGAATTCACTGTGCTAATTAGGCTTTGGGTCCATAGTAATAAGCATTAACCAAGCATATAAAACATAAGCTTTGAATCCAGTTTTGTGTGCACATTGCAGCTGTACTTGTCTTAGGGTAGACAAGTCCCACCTGAACTAGTTCAGTCCAGTCAGGCGGCCCGGGCTGTTGCAAATTAGCAAGTACTGTAGTTGAGTGGATTCATAGCATGGCTGATGCCCTGTGATGCTGTGGCTGATTCACCACTGCTGTGCCCCACACTAGTTGCTTTACTATGTTGCAGTCAATAGAACTGGCAAATGACAAAATACTTGAATACAAATCAAATTAATTGGACCACTGACTAAATCCAGTTCTGGAGTACTTTAAGGGATAATCATAATGCTGATCTGCCTGTGTCTTTTGTATAGGAACTTGGTGGAAAGAGCTAGTAGAAATGATTCAATCCAAGAAATTAGGTGTGCAAAATAGTTCCACAGCTAGTCTTTTTTCTACACAGGATGCCCAGAAAGAATAGCTCTCAAGGCCTTGAATCAGGATTCATAAATTCCTCTCACGTCCCTGGTCTCTCTTTCACCTATTATGAAAGTATATAAGGCCCTAAGACAAAAGTAGTGGGCCAACTAAGGCTATGCATGTGTGTACAAGGCAAGCATTCCACTGAGGAGAGGCCACTACTCAACCAATCAATCCTTAAACTGGAGAACACCATCCCCTGTGCATCAGCAACACTTATGCCAGACACTGCATTTATCCTGATTATTCTCTGCAGTGTCTTCCCCTGACCTCTGTTTAAGGGATGAACTTGAATTATTATAACTGCTATAGCAATTTCACTTTAAGATGTACTATGAAGATACAAAAAAGGCAGAAATTTGAAAGCAGCAATCACGAATCCCTGTGTGGGTGACTCCTGCTGATCATCATGTGACAACAAAGGATCACAGTAAAACCATGTGATACATATATGGTACATGCTACTTCAGCTTTCCTTTGGTCTTCTCAGAGCTCTTTTCATTTTTGGCTCCTTAGTGTGTTAATTTTTTTTCAGTGTTGGATACTGGCTGACAATTTTAATTTCAGTATGCTTCAGTCATTCCAGCTGCAAAGGCTGTCATCCTATGAACTCTTAAGCAGACGGAGACATTCACATTTGTTCATTAGTATGAGTACTATTCACCTTGCTAATATTCTATAATGAAGTAAGCCAAGGCCTAGGAAAGGGACATTTTGCAGTATCATACCAGGTTGGATTCATTTAATCCCAAATCTGATTATGGAAAGACTATCCAAAATACATTCTAATTGCTAAGTGTATTTGAGACATTGCCACAAATCTGTACAAAACTATTGCCTTAACCTCAAAACTGTCCCATTCTGTAAGCTACTGCAGGTGGTTTAAAAAGTAAACTTGCCCCAGGTTTTTTCTCTCTAGGGAGAATGTATTTATTGCAATTGAGAGCAGGATGGTTGCTGTTATAAAAAGAATGGAAAGGTGATCTAAATCTTTCTTTTTTATTTGACCCAAACTCTGCACATGCACGTATGTATGCATATGTCTGGAACAGAACAGGACCTGACATCTAAAAGAAATGGGTGAAAAACTGATGAAGTAATATCTCCGCATAACTGAAAAAAAAAAAAAAGAAGAAGAAAAGGCACTGGCTGATATCTTTAAAAACAGAGAGAAGAATCCTAGGACAAACTTCATCTTTGTCAACTTTGCCTTTAGACTAGTAAATACTTGTTTTAGTGGAAAAGATAAAATTGGAGCCCTAAGTATTTAACTTAATCCCTTGCCTCCTGCAGAAACCGACCAGGCTCAAAATTTGCCATTGTTTCACGGCATTTTAGGCTCTCTGTAGGCAAAAATGTCCACTGATATGATCAAAGTCCACATTTTTCAACCCTGTCATTAAGTACTCTGGGAGTAGTACAACAAAACCAAAAAGACAATGCATAATTTTCTGCTTGATTTAACAGAATATGTTCTTCTCTAAGGAATGAAAATGAGGAGGCCCAGTTTCCTACAGATTTATATTCTTTGTTCCTTTCTCTGTGCTCTAGGACAATAAATCCCTTCTCTTCTGCTCTCATTTTTCTCTATGAAATCCTTGCTTGTGGTAGGTAATCTTAAAACTATGTGAATTCTATTTGATTGACTGACAGTCAGTCCTGCTTATCTTTCCCTCCTTCCACCCAAATGCTGAATCCGGGTGTAAATTTTGTAGAAATTTAATGATCTTCATTTTAAAAACCTGGTTGAAGTTTCCCACTATGTTCAAAAGCTATTAAGAGGTCTGAAGAAACACACTTATTGCATAAATTTAACTCTCTTAGAAAATAAAATTTATAACTTTGACTTTTGACTGTATTTTACAGTTGTTTAAATAGTAGAGACTTATATGCAAAGCAAATTAAATGCAACAGTGTAGGCTACGTCATGAAAAAAAAAAAAAAAGGATCAGCTGACCAGGCTAGCAGATAAGCACAGATATGAGCAAACAACTGCTAGCTATCTGCATTTAATATAAAATTTGACTGAAATGAACTTTGTGCAAGGAAAAGTGGGAGCTGTGCCACCAGATATCTCTATTTTCAGACTACGATATATATTGGGGAACAAAATAGACCTTCACACTTCCCTGCTGCTTGGCTTTGGTTGCAATATTAGTGTAGTGTCTTGTGATCCAAATACAGGAGTCCCTGGCTGCAGTATCTGCAAAAGCCTAGATTTTCAGAGACTGCTTCTGTGACCTGACCCTGACCTGCAATGCATACATTGCTGAAATGCTGGCAGGGTTTTGTGCGCAGCTGTTCAGCCAACCCTTCCTCTCTAAGTAGCTGTGGAAGGTTCTGTATAGCTCATATGCTAAAAAGTGTATTTTACAATAAAGCAGCAGTAAGGATATTAAAATGTTAGGGGAAAACAATAAAATAGCTTGTTCAAACGTGCATGCTTTTTGCTGTGTCAAGCTGATCATAACAACAACAACAAAAAAAATCTGTTTCACTATGCACAAATACTTTATTGTATTTAGGTGAGAAATCCAGGAGGTTCAATGCTTCATAAAAATTTTGGCTCCTAAGCATTGTGCAAACTGCAGCATAATATTTGGCAAGCGTTACATTGCTGGAGATCCTGTCTTTTCAGATATGTTAATTTGAAATGTTAGTTCTTGCTACCTAGAAATTATGCAGGAGAAGGTTGAGCACGTTGTAGCAGGCATTTGAAAAACATACTCAACATTTTCTCATGCACCTAATAAAAGTTCCTAGGCAAGACAAACACTTCCGTTTGATCTCTGCTTATTCAATTCAAGCTCCTTATAAAAGGAACCTTTCAATAGGTACAGCAGATTTCTCATAAGCTGGATGGCCTCTACTTAATATAAATGCAATGCACGAGGCCTGGCTTCATACTGCTCAGATGTATATTAAAAGAAAAAAAAATGAAAAAAAGAGAAAAAGCAGAACCTTATATCCACTAAATGAGGCAATGGCAGGACCAACTTCATCCCTAGCCACTGTGGTCTCATAACCCACATTACATTTCCTCATCTCCTGACTCGGTCTTCAGTGCTTGCCAGTAGGAGAGGGGAAGTAAGCCTGCTCAAGTCTGTCAAGTCATAAAAGACAATTCTGACTACAGCTGAAGGAGGTGGTGGCAGGGGGAGCAGGAAATGATTTTCAACTGTACTAGCACAGAACACTACTTTGGCAGTGCAAGGGAACATGTAATGGTAATTAAGGCCTCCTGGGAAGATAACCTTTCCAGAACAAGGGCAGGGGAGGCTGGAGGCACCACAATGCCAGTGGCGTGGAGCCCACCTCCCTGCTTGCTGGCATGCTAGCCATGCTGGAGCCCCACCATGGGGCCTGGGCCCTGCAGCACTGTGCTGAGGCTCTCATCATGGCCACCTCGCCCTCAGCCTGCTACCTCCATCCTTTTCTAGTCAGAGGAGAGGTGGAGGGTCTGCCAGTAGCAGCCCAGGCCTTGCCTGAGGCCTCAGGAAGGGGATGGAGCTGCCTCCAGCAGGCCTTTGCCCAGGCCGCCATGCTGTGGCTTACTCGGGTCAGAGCACCCGCCCTGGGCTGCAGTGGCCTCTCCCTGCCTCAGCTGCTGAGTCTCCACGGCAGGGGAGGGGGTCACAGACCCTGTATGTACACATGAACATGGCCCAGCCAGTGGCCATGAGCTCCTGGAGGGGTTGGCCTGTGGTTTCCTTCTCCTGGGATCACACCTGTGAAGCCTGACACTGTCCCAAAGGCAGGACCACAGCAGTGCTGTTTGTAGGTCAACAGCAGTAACAGGGTGTTTACCTTTGATTTATTGGAGTGTAATTAAAAATACTTGCTTAACAACTACTGCAATGGTAAAATAAAATATCACAGCTGATAAATGATGGTAAAAATGGAAAAAGCTCCCAACACTGGCAGACATATATCCCAGGCAAGCTCTATCTCCGCAGGGTGTGCTCCCTCAGGTACCTCTCTGCCTCCCTAAGCAGCCTGTGTTTGTGCTGGGCCACCCAAGGCTTTTTGTGAGAAATCTGTGAGGAAATTTCCTCCTGTGGTCCCAGCCCCCATGGGTTTTGCCATCCGGAGGAACCACCTTGACCTGGTTGTGATCCAGTAGAGCCCAGGCTTGCACCCAGGTGGGGGCAATCGGTGCTGCTGGCAGCCCAGCCCTGCCCTGCCCTGCCCTGCCCTGCCCTGCCCTCCCCTTCCCTTCCTTTCCCCTCCACCTGAGCCCAGGCCAGGGCTGGCTGGTAGTGCTGGGGGCATCCAGGGCGTTGTCCTGTTGTTAAAAGTAATTCCAGTCTCCAATAGCTGTTTCCTTTTCTAAGAGGAATGTGTTAATGTGGAAGTATCTGAGAATGCAAGGATGATGTGTCTTGAACTGTAAGTTTTAAACCTCCTCTGTGTGCTGCTGTTAGCATCTCCTGACCTTTACAGAAGACTAAGGGGTGAGGGGAATCTCAGGCTTATGCCTCGAACTCTCCTCTTGAACTTTTGACTGGCCGCTGGCATGTTATATTAAATGAGGTAGACAGGCTCCAGGACCAGCCGAAGTTGCCCGTTGTCTATAACAAGCTAAGAACAAGTTATAGTTACTCCTAAAAATGAAGTATCCTTCTTGAGCCTTGGGAAAACAAACAAACAAGCAAGCTCGTTTCCCCATTTACTTTCTATTGAAAGGGGTTTTTGTTTGTTTGTTTGTTTTCGTTCTTTGGTGTACACTGTTGAATGCATTCTTAGTTTTTCAAATGAAGCTTATACAGATGCCAAAATGCTCTGGTTGCTGCTGTCTTTAATAATATTATGTTTCTTGTCAGAAGCTAAGCACCTAAAATATTTAATTAGTTTTTATATTTGGTTAATGTTAACTGTACTTCTCAGCAAATGCTGTTTGAGAGTTGTGTCTATCGCTGCCACTTTAGAGTAACTGTAAATGCCTTGTATGTCTTCCGTATGTTAAACAGCAAATTCTTTGATGTTCACGTGCAAAGCTTTTCACATAAGTAAATTCATTTTAGTGATAGTATTTCCCCATATTGATCAGAAATACTAGCTGGAGTTCACGTTCGTTTAGGATACCACATTCAGAAAGATTATTCAGAAAGTGGTTATATATATATATATATATCCACTATATATTTCTTATAGTTCTTTTTCTTTTAGGTTTACAGTCATAAATATATATATATATATATAATATATATATATTTATTATGACACGCGTAAACTCAGGTAATATCTGTACATTTTTAAAAACAACTAAAATTGCTCATCTGGATGTGCTGTATGAAAGCTAGGAAGTAGTGCAAGTACATGATGCATTTGTAGAGAGATAAGTTTCTAGTGTCTAATTACAAAACAAAGATCAGTCTTCACTTGACTGTGTTATTACCCCAGCTTTGTTGATGGCTTGATTTTGCAGTGTAATTGACAGTATGATTACTGCTGGCGAATTATCATTAGTAGTAATGGGAGCGTTTTGAGACTGAGTTTCTGGAGAAGAAAAGAGTGAGGAATGCTTTAGAACACCTCACTAAATCTGTATTTCCTTTACACATTCAATCCACAGTATCTTTATTTTACTTCTGTACTATGTTAATTTTGGGAAGTTTTTAGTGGGCTGAGAGGTTTTAGATGGGGTTGGAGGCTACAATACTTCAGTTGTAATCAAATGTTTCGTTCTTGTCAGGTCTCTAACAAGTAAAAATCCCTCTCATGTAAAGGTAGTATTCTACTATTGTGGCTCCTTCCAATTGTGCCTTAGGTAATTCTTAGTGTGTATCTTCAGATGGAGTTGATTATTTGAGCTTTTGAAAGCCTTTTTCAAGTATGTAATAATGTCATACAAGTTTAAATACTACAACAAATTAGAAACTAAGATAACAGAATCTAAATTAAGATAACTAATTAAGGTAACAGAAAACAAAGGCAGCAGTGGAGACAAAAGGCAAAATGACCTAATGCTGTTCTTGCAGATTTTGCTTCATTAGCTCTTGTTAGTATACTTATGTTTTGTTTTTTTTTTTTACTAAATTATAAAATTGAAAAAAGAAGAAGAAAAAAAAGTAGATGAATTCTGTCGTTAAATAAGTGAAAAGTAGAAAAAACACTGAATGTACAAAGTCATGTGATGTGCTTAAAACTTTTGAGTTCTTGTGGATGGAAATACTTCTGGTGCCTAAGCCACAGGCCCTTCAGGACAGGACTTGCATCAGAGCAGTTAGTGAACAAACAGCACAAGGAAAAAATTATGATGGTTCAGAATGATTTAGTTATGTGTATTATTGACAGTGCTCTTCTTTCCCAGCTGAATTAACAGTTATTATTTAACAATGACAACAACCCAAATTTGTAAAGGTATTTGGTAGACTTTAGGGGGGGAAAAAAGTGCGTCGGGGGTGGGGTGTGCTTGCATATTTTTTAAAGTGTGAGTGATATTTTTTTCTTATTATTAAATATGTATTAAGGCAGAGAAAAGCAAGTGAAAACTCTCATAGGTAGAGAATGATATCAGAAGTAATAATTAAGTAAACCAGTAGGATGCATTTCTCTGTAATAATGTATTATTTTAAGCGAAAGGGAAATTGCTGCTAAAGGAGTTCAGAAGTGTGAGGAATGTGTAAAATCCTTCACAGAAAATGAACCAAGTAGACCAGGCAGTTTAGAGAGAGATCAGATTTTTGGCTGGATATGAATCACAATACTGAACTGATCCAACTTGGTGATTCAGTATGCTTTTGCTCTTTGGTTTCTATTGGAGTTATTTTAAATCTAAATTTTAAAAGGGGAAGCGAGTACCTGTCTAGAAGTTCAGGAAACGTAGCTATGAGGTATGGATGCTTCTACACCTAAACCAAAAATGGAGGAAAAGAAACAATTGTTGCACAAGGTTCCAAAATAGTTAGCAAGCAGCTGTGTTTAAATCAATTATTAAATATATAGGGTGAAATGGAGGAATGCTTTACTGTATCCTTTTCCTTAGTTGCATTTGAATAGTTCTATTTTTTTGTTGTTTGTTTTTTCTTGTTTCGTGCCAGATGTTCTTACCAGGGAAAACAATGGTGGTGTGTTTTAATATTGATGAGTTGAATCTCCTGGGAATAATAGTATATGTACCTTCTCGGAATACAAATTGTGGAAGGCTCTTTATAATGTAATTACCACGATGCATTGAATTTAAGTGCAACTCTTTAAAACTGTGGAAAAACTCTTTAAAACTGTGGAAAGAACTCTTTGTTTATTATCTTTATTCTATCTACTTTCAGAGTGATTCTCCTTTTAAAATTATTTATCATGTTTTGGTGGCCTTTAAAAAGTAAACATGTAAATCACCAGAGGTACTGTGTCATCTGTCAAAGTAGCATATGCTTAAGCACCTTATAAATTATTGAATAATTATAGTATTTCTATTTCCAAAGTTATTAGTGTATTCATTTGAACAATTGTGGAATAATTAAAGTACCCTCCTTTAACTTTTTTTTTTCCTTCCCCCTCCAGGAATGTGAACATTGAAGTCCTGAAATTATAAATGATTTGAATGATTTGGTGACACACTGAGCTTGCAATGCAGGCAATAAAAACCGTGGAAAAAGAAGTGACTTTTATAAAGGAGATACTTTTCACAGAATCTTTCCTAAAAAAACAGGAGTGCAGCAGAAGCCCAGAGAGCAGGCGGCTCTGTGAGCAGCAGCCATTGGAAGGAGCTGTCTGCAGCTCGCAGTGCTGTACTGAGCATGTCCCAGCGGAGCCCAGTGCAAGCAGCACATTATGCAAAAAGGCAGCTCTAGCAGATGGGAGAGAGGCACAGCAAGCATTTGCTTCACTTGCATCACCACCGCCTGAAAACAAACCTGGATTGCTAGAGGGGATCTTGCCGGCAGGCCAAAGGAAAGAAAACCGGGAGCATGGCTTGATTACCGAAGGTGTTGCGCTGCGAAAAATCATGGGGAATCAAGATGGGAAGCTAAGGAAAAATACAGGTGATGTGCATGAAGGAGGAGAGGATGCCTCTGGGCCGAAGGATACAGATGGCACAAAGAAGGTATCGGGAAGCAGAAGGGGACTGGGGAAGCATGCAAAAGGAAGTGAATCTGCTAAAAAGAAGAGTAAGTCAGACTCAAGGGCCTCAGTATTTTCAAATTTGAGGATCAGAAAAAATCTGTCCAAGGCTAAAGATGGGAATAGTAGTTCGAGGGAGGATGTTTTGGAAAGCCAGGCCTTGCAGACTGGAGAGCTGGACAGTACTCATTCAATTGTTACTAAAACTCCAGATATAAGCATCTCTGCGGATGAAGGGGGCCTCTCAGACACAGATGCTGAACACTTTGAAATCAGAAATGAAACCGTCCCAGCTGCTGCAGAGACACAGGATGGACAAAGGACCAGCTCTGGCTCCGATACGGATATATACAGTTTCCATTCAGCCACAGAACAAGAGGATTTGCTTTCTGATATCCAGCAAGCTATTAGACTGCAGCAGCAGCAGGGGGCAATTAACGTTGGAACTGAGGACCTTGTCACCAAAACAATGGGCCGACACATGGCTAATTCTCAAGCAGCCCCCTTGGATTTTGAACGGTTTCTTTCAATAACTACCACTGACAAAGAGAGTAGCCCAGACACTGTGAAGGCTTTTCCAGCAGTATCTGAAATTGCGGAAAATGTTCCCATCTCCTGTGCAACTGAACGTGAACTGAAAGAAGCGGTAAATGGAACAGGCTCTCTTGGTAACGGCTTATTTGAAAAACAAGAATGTAAGCTATTGATCGAGGAACAGGAACAGCTCACTGCTGGAGTGGACGCTGTAGCTGGTGAACTAGAAGATGATTTAAACAGAACTGCAGTAGAAAATGGGTCTGAAACCCACAGCTTCACGCTACGTTCTCCAACCGCAGTAGCAGATTCTGAGACTAAAATTGCTGAAGTGCAGGCTATTGATTTGCAAGGTTCAGTAACAGAGGATGGTATTTCAGATGCAGGCCATGATCATGCTGCTGAGACTCAGGAAGGGAAACATACTCTGTCAGACAGTCAAGAGGACCTGCATAATGGTTTATCTACAGAAATGAAAGATGGCATTTTGTCCTCTGAGGGGACAGCAGGCAGCCCGATGCTTGGTTCCCGATGCTTTAAGCCCTATCTAATTAATCCTTGTTACATCAAAACTACAACTAGGCAACTGAGTTCTCCCAACCATTCACCTTCTCCCTCCCCATCCCAGAGCCCGCTTTTTACAAGGAGGCAGGAGTCTTTCCACAAAAAGGAAAAAGTCCCAATCAAGAAGCAGAGGTCTGCTAGTTTGGCAGGTTTGTTTAGCCGTTCAGCAGACTGGACAGAAGAGGTATCTAATCACAAATATGAGATAACACAGAAGGTGGGCTCTGCGGGCTACTTGGAGCACAAGGGGTTTAGAGAGAAATTTCAAACAGAAAGAGTGCCTTTGACTCATTCAAGAAAGTCCTCAGGGGTGCAGGCTTCTGCAGAGACATTTCCCAATGTCTTTTCAGGTGAGTGACATGTATTAAGGTTTTTTTTTTTGAGAGAGAGTCTTTGAAATATATTTAAAATACTTGAATTCAGTCCTTTGCATGTACTGTTGTCTTTACTTGAACTGACAGTTTTAAAATGGAAGGCCTAACCTTACAACCACATTCACATTTTATTAATGAGAATAGCTTCTCTGTATTCAGTGTCAGCCAGTAAAGGAAGTGCCTAACTCTTTGAAGTTTTTCTTTTTACTCTTCTTTGTCTGCATCCTGTTGAAAAAGGCTGGATGCCTTAAAAGTGTTCTTGTTGAAAAATGCTAAGAGATGCATTATTTGAAGCAGACTAGCTCTCTGCTTAAATGGGTCTTTCGGAGATGAAGCTTTTTGTAACTGTGAGCCTGTTCAGGCTTTTCTTGTGCTAGGCACAAGATATACTGTAATAATTCTGATATGCTGTAAATATTTGGGAGCTGCATCTGATATTAGACTGAGGCAATGATGAGGTTTCACTTAGTACAAAAAGGAAAAAGACATGCAAGCACAGATGAACAACACTACAGAAAAGAACCAATTTCTCCTTCAGAAGAGAAAAAAGAGGAGGAAAAAAATGTTAATGGCTTCAAAAGGCAGCATAAAATGGAGAAGAGAAGGGAAACAGTGTAGAGTAGATTTTGGTAGTTCTGGCTGGCTGATGTCTAGGCTGCATCATGTGACTCATTCAGGAAAGCATTCTTTTACCTTGTCTCTTAGGCAGCTTGCATCCTGTCAAAAAGGCCTAGAAACGTAGTCTAAAAATGGAATACTGTGCATAGATTATGTTGTCCTGCACTGTGGGTTATTTTTGTTGTTGTTCATTTGCTTGCTTTTGTTTTTCCTCTCTTTCTTCTATCTGCAATTTTTTTGTAAAAGCTAAGGCATTGACAAATAGAAAAGGCCTCTGTCACATCTGTCAAATATGAGGTATGTATACACAGGAAATTCAGCAACATATTCCATTAATTTTTCACTTAAGAAAACTGTAACACTAAGAATACATATTCAATGCAAACATCAGTTGTAAGATTAAAGCAGCTGAATCAATAATCACTGTCCAGGTTTGTTTTGAATGGGTCTGCTCTAGATGTGTGAACACAGTAACTACATATGTATCAGAGCTATTTGCAAAAAATAGTGAGAATCTTCTTGTGCTTTTATGAAAAATAAACAAATTAGTATCATTTATGAAGGGAACAATTACATGATTTAAAAATCACAAGAAAACAATTGAGCTATCAACAACTATTCATTATGAAAAGACTATCTTATAATACAGATTAAAAAATATATATATAACTTGTAGTCACTTGCATTCACTTTCTCTGTACATGTTATGCTCTACTTGACATCAAAATATTACTAGTGAATGAACCTGCCTGGAAACAGAAGTTAGAATTAGTGGCTTTTTTCACAGCAACCAAATCCATGAGTTCAAAGTACTCAGGTAAAACAGTTTTCAATTAAAATCACAAGAATACTTTCAGTTTTCAGTTGTCTTGAATAGAAATCCCCAACCTCACACAAAAAGCCTCCCCTCTCAGGGGAGCCAGCCCTCTCCAAAGAGAGCTGAATCCTTTTTGTGTTTTAAATCCCTTCCACCCATTTACTTAGATTTAATTTCAAACGTTCCTATTTAAAGTTTTGCAACTGGAGGTGATCTCTACTTTCAAGTTTTTGGTGTGTAAAACGCACTTTTTTTTTTTTTGCTATCAATATATATACAACTTACAAACAGAGTGCAAATTAAATTAAATTGCGTCACCAGTAATTAGACTCAGCTTTATGGTGTTGCTATGAGGAAAATATTTTTTTTGGCAAATTTAATGGACAGTTACTTTTAAAACCTTATTTTCTAGGAAACAAGCTTCTTCATGTTTCCTTACAGATTTTTGATTTACCTGTTATTGAAGTATTTTTTTGTTTTGTTTTCTCTCATCCCACCAACAGTTATACTGTTATTGTGAAGGGACCGCTGTCCAATGCAACAGTAGTTCTGTCTCTTATGGAAATTACTGTGACCCTCATTTGCATGTATATGCCAGCTGTCTTTACAGGCAGAGGACAATTACACCTTTCAATTCATGCACAGTAGCTTGAAATGAGGGAATTGGAAATGACATGATAACACTTCATCTCTCTTTTTGGTTGGTCTTCTGTTTTTTATAAAATTATAAGCTGAAAATTATCAGGAATACACAAATAATAACTACCATGCAAGGAAAAGGGAAATTAAACTGAACATTTATATTCCCACAAGCTGGCTGTCATTGCTGTAAGAGCAGGAAAGTCTTTTTATTTAAACCTGTCTGCATAGCAACAATTAAAGAAATAATTTCCTGGCAATGTAAATATTGTTTTGGAAAATTGTGTTTTAATTGCATGCATCACATGCATCAATGTGGTGATTACAATCAGGCTTTTAGAGATAAACATAGAAATAAGGAATTATAAAGAATGCTTTATATATATATATATATATACACATACACACACACATATAAAATATGTGTGTGTATATGTTAGCTTCTTGCCTGGAGCACAAAGTCCCATCTTGCTGTGCAGTGACTGCAATGTTGGTTTTGCGTTTATAACTAGAATAATGTAAAATATTCCATAACGCTTCAGTCATTGATTTTAATGACAGCCGATTCTATGCAGATGACTGGCCTACTTTGGCACAGCATTGTAGTGTGGCTGTGTGCCATTTGGTTTTCACAGTGATTCATATGAACTAAGGCTTCTTCAATGTGAAATGTAGATGGAAACCAACAACTGGAATTGTAAATATGAATGTATCAATTAAAAGAATAGTCCTGTTTGAATTTTAGGGGGAGAAACAAAGAATACAGCTTGCCAAAAAAAAAGCTTTTCTAACTTTGCCTCTAATGAATATTTTTATTTTGATTTATGTGAGAAATAAGTACAGTACAGTATTTTGAATTGAATTTGATACAATGGCTAAGAATGTGGTGTGAACAAATTTATGGGCATTTTGTAATTAAGGCAGCAGATCTTTCTTTTTTGATGAGGACAGCTGTATTTGAAATTGCAGTGACAGTAATTACAAGTTCTAGATTACCTGATGTGCAGTGGAGCCACGGGTTTCATGTTGTGGTCCCAGGAGGACACAAGCTGAACCTGAATGAATAAGGGTTGGCTCTTTTACTTCAGGATGTGGCAATGAATGATATTTGCTAACGTCAAGACAGTGTCGTGGTGGGAAATGAAAGATGTTTCCAAACATTCACATAACTGAAATAGAAGATCTAATAGGCTCAGTTAAGTGAACGGAGTTTATCCTTGCACTAATTTGAGTTGCAGTGATTGCAAAGCAGATAGGAAGGGTCTGTTACATAAACTGAATATAAGAGTTCAATCAGCTACCCCGGGCTGTAATTAAACTATATCAAAACAAACCTATACCCTTTCTAATCTCTGTTGGCTGACTGTAACACATTTGCTGTGTGAATCTATTTCAAACTGCCCATTTATCATTAAATTTCTTTTCACAGTTTCATATTTGTCTTAACTTTAGCTGTAAACAGGAAGCAAACAAAAAATCTGAGTTACCATAAAAACAAAACCTGAAGTCAATCCCATGCTTGCGTGCTCATGGCCTCTCTCTGATTTCCATGGAATGCAAGCCTGCCTCTCACAAAGGCCACTTTATGTCACTGCTGCAGTGTACTAATGTCATCTACACCCACTTGCAGCTCCAGTACATTGTCTGCAAGCTCCTACAAAGGTCTTAGTTAGTAAAGATAAGTATGTGAAAACTTGAAAAACTAGAATGAAAGCTTGTGTCTGAGACAGAGTAGATCTTTTTAGATGCTTTTGTAAGTTTTTTTTTGTATTCTGATGCCTGTGATGTTACACAATATGGATTTGTATTTATCAGCATGCTGAGAACACTTATCATGCAACTATTATGTAAGGCTATTTACAGTTTACTCTTTCACTGATGATGTTTTTTAGCAGTAATACAAATGCATCTTTTATCTGATGGCGGGACAATGTAGCCTCTTCCTAACTGCCCAAGAACATCCCTTCATGTGATGTACGATCACATACTCTACTGAGCATTGCCATTAAACATCTAGAGGAAAAGCTCCTCTTCTTTTTGCCTAGAAAACTCAAGCCTGGAGAGAGGGGGAAAAAAAAGTTACAAAAATCCAGTCCAGCTACCGTAAAAAGTGCTTAAAAATGGGCTGCAGTTCATTATGGAAAAACTGCTGAGTGCTGATAAACAGCTTTAATGTTACTGTGCCAGCACTGCGATATGGGAATCGGAGCAATGTGAGTAATGTCACTGGAATGCGGGGCTGCCACAGTGTTGTTTTGATAGTCTTATGATTAATGCTTTGATCTTTATCTGGAGCTTCGTTGGAAGTAACAGGTTTTGGTCATGGGGCTGGGTGACTGCATCTCTCGGGCAACCTCTGCTGGAGTCTGAGGTCTGATGGGCAGCCTGGCTCGCACCTCAGCTGAAGATGTGTTTTCTTGGTTGCCTGCTGATCTCTTTTGGGGAAAGGGAGAAAGAACAGTTTGTAGCTGAAGGTCGATGCAGCTCTGCTTGGATCTGAGGCTTAGCACCAGTGTTACAGCCATCCCACAGGGGAGATGGCTAGAACCAGTCATGAAGGACACTGTATGTTTCGGTGACTTCAGTTATGTGAAAAGAGCAAGGGATTCTTCCAGTATGAGTAGCTATATGGAATTTAAGTTTGAATACGTCTCTTGGATCTAATTGTGCTTTGTTTTCTTTTGGAGGGTGCTGGATTGGTGGTGTCCAGATGTTTGGCCTTTTAAAAAGTGTGTAGGTTCTTTTGTGTAAAACCTACTTAAAGCAGGCCTACTTACGCCTTAAAGCAGGCCTCACCTTTTTCTCTACATTGTGGTGTCTAAAAAATAAAAATAAACTTGGCATTGAAAAGCATCCTTAGGAATATTTTAGGCTGCCTGCATTATGAGGGATCAAGTGCTGATGTGAATCACAGTGACAGAAAATGTGAAAATACCAATTAGCCAAGGTATTTTGTTTGCACTCTAGTTTAACTAAGCTCAGGATATGGCCAAGAGTATTCCTTATAAACTACTCCTGTCAAAATGTGAACTTATGTAAGGAAGAGTAGTGATAAAGCATATATGTGTGGGTGATTTTGTGGCTGTGGCTTTGACTATTTTCAGGCACATTTAAAAGCATAATCCTATACTGGTCATGTGGAATATGACGGTTTCTGGAAGCTTACCTTTATGCATACGATTTATCTTCTTGTAGAGATGAGGTGATTTAATACAAGGAATACAGGGCTGAAGCAGACATTGTGCAAAGAAGGTGATGAAAGGCTGTGTGAGGGCTTGACACTGTCACCTCACTCCTGCCTCTGAGCAGCAGCAACTCCCTGCATTCCTACGTTGCTGTTCATGTGGAGGAAGTTAGGGTCAAGGAGATGGTCTGAATTACATTGAGTACAAAATGACAATTTCTCATTTTATTTTCATGTTACTGTTGATGAGGATAAATTTCCTTCATGTTAATGGAAATGGCTCAGCTCCCTGACCATGAATAGGAGGTGGGCTGTGTTTTCTGATGCAAAACTTTGCATTATTCTCAGATGAATACAGAACATGACCTATTTTATCTGTAGGTATATATACGATATAACACATTAAATCAGTTAGCTATTTTGCAAAGGTAAGATGCAGTGGTAATGAGATTGTGTATACATGTCATCACAGTAATAGTAAATCCTATTATGGAAGAAACTAAATAGAAATATATAAATTCAGAGGACACAGAAATGCTTGGGACCTTAGTGATTTTGGTGTCTTGACATATACAGCTAAATAGCGGCAGGAAAACTTAGTAAGAAATGAGACTTGCCATTGAGATGTTCTTATTTGGCAGTAAAAATATGAATTGTTCAGTCTTAAGATTTATATGAAATTTATCAGGAGTGCCAGAGCTCTGAACCTGGTGTGAATTTGAATCAGGAGGAAGCATAGATACTTCCATTGTGGAAGTAATTACAGGGGGGGTAGCTTTGATTCTAGAGTTTATCTGAAGCCAAGATCCATCTCAGATGTCCCGTGAAGGTGCATAATAAGTAGCGTATACCAGGGGAAAAATAGCTGTTGTATCCTTCCCTCTTCCTTGCACCGATAAGGAAAAAGTCACTGCACAAAAGAAGTTAATACTGCAGTAACACGATAACTAACTACATTAACATCTGCTAACAGTCATGGAGCAGAAGTGGTTTTCATTTAGAAAAAAATTAAGAAAAGGAAGAAAGAAAAACACAAACCCAAAACATTGCATTCACAATAGAGGGTGTGTATCTAATCACTTTTTTTTTTTGTCATGCAAAGAGCCAAGTCAATATAGTATGCTGAGAAATGGCTGAGGGAAATATTTGATTACATCAGTGAAAGAACATCAAGACGTACTTACAGTGAGGGAGATGGGCTTAAGTTTATTTGGATGAAGTCTCAAGGAACATAGAATATGGCGCAAATATGGCACAAATAGGCATGCATATATATATTTATTTTTCATGAAACATAACTAACTTTTTGCTTGTTCCATTTCTTCATCTTAGCAGAGTGTTTTTTTCTTTGTACCTAACTTAAAGAAGCAAACAAGCAAACCTATTAAACATTGTATAAATATAAAAAGTCAGCAGCTGTTCTAGTTGGAGGAGATTAGACTTTGGGTGCATATGGTCCTGTAGAGAAAGAAAGCTAAGGCACATTGGGGACTATCATAGCTAGGTTGAAAGAAATTTGTTGTGTGTCCCACTTCAGAGACTTGCTGGTCCAGCTCAGTTGTGTTTTGTGACCTGTAGTTGCTTGTGCAAATACTTTAATTTACTTCTAAGGTAGAGTTGGGCCAGATGCAATTAAATGCCAAATGAAATGTGGAACAATTGGGAAACAAGTAGTTTTGTTAAACTGGGTCATAAAGAACATCATGCGGTGTGTATCAGTTTGGACTGACAGAAGAAGCAGTTAGAAATAGCTGCCCAAAAAAACATCAGAGGTGCTTCTCACTTTAAAGAGTCTGACAAAGAAATGTGGCTTTCCAGCAGACTGGGAGAACCTGGCACAGAATACCAACTTCGCGTTGCAAATCACCACAGAAACTAAAAGGGTAAAAATGGACAGAATTAAATACTTGCTGAGAGGAACCTAAGCACCTGGAAAATACAGTCTGGAAGTTGCCAAAGATGCAAATGATACCTAAAACATTTGGTAGACAGACACACACAGATTCTGTTTTAATATAAACCACTCTGAAATTAGGAAAGTTTTAGTAATGTACTTCTGTAATCTTCAATAATAATGCGTTAGAAATTGAAAAGAAATGAAAGTGAAAGGAGACAAGCAATATAATGGTGTGGGAGCGTGAATTTTTTTTATCTTTTTAGAAAGGTATTTTGTACTGTGTATCACTGTTGCATTGTAGCTGGGGAATTGTTTGTTACTTAAAAAAAAAAAAAATCAGCTTCTGAAAGTCATTTAGTGGCATGTAAAAATACTCTTTTTTACTCATTCACTATCTTCATGATCGAATATACCTATTGAAATGTAAGATATTATCCTTACCTTTGTACCTTATTCTTTATTATCATACATAAAAGCCTAGTTAGTACTTTGTCTCAATTTATGCTGTAATACATATGCATTATTAGAAAAAGCAGAGTGGGAGAAAGATATAAAAACTTTGCCACTGTGAAAGCAAAATCTTAAGGAGCTTAATGCTCAAACTAGAAATATGGAGTGCTTAAGAGACTTGCTAATTTGCAGTGATTCAGAAAAAAATGTTACAGACCATCACAAATACTTTTACATTTTGAAGCTCTGGTGGTAGCAAAGTTTTAATACCTGCTTTTTAGAAAAAGCATTATGTTGTTATTGCAAATGATCTAGGCTATTTTAGTCCTCTTCAGTTTGGCTGCGGCAACAAGCAAGGCTTTGGAATGAGTCTTGAAGAAAGAAACTGTAAGATATTGTTGGCTACTCAATAAGAAGGTAAAGTAAAATAGAACAAAGGACAGCTTCATTTCAACAAAGATCAATAAGACTTTTTTTTATGCATAGCTGTTTTCTAGGCAATGCAAAAGTGGTAGAAAGGGATTAATCTGGGTTCTGTACAAAACAGAATATTGCAAATCACTTATCCAAAGGTGAAAATTACTGTTGGCTTTGACAAGGGATGCTGTCATGTGTCTTCTCTTCCACCACAGGGGAACAAATCCATTTTGGCCCAGTTCTACCTAGGGCTATGATATGCTTGGTCAGGCAGTGGAATTTCATTGCATAGTTACTGTGGGAGTAGAGCAGACTTCTGACCTTAGCACTTGCAGAACTCGACCTTTTCATCACCAATGGAAATTTTCAGTTAACTCTTGTCTTTCTGTATTAAAACACAAATTTCAAAGTTAGGAGATGGGCTGATATCAGATGGGCTGTTCCAGGAGTTCATTCACCAGGACCAAGGTCTGTGTTAACCAGTTCTTGATTTAAGATTGCTTTGTCGCTTTTCTAGTATGATCAGTACAAGTATAGCATAGGGTTAAGTTAATCTTTTAATAGACCATGGATGTTATGCTGAAATTGGTAGTGTTTTCATGTCTCTTAGCAAGCCCAAGTAGAACAAGCGTTTTAAAGATGCTTAGTTCTATCATGAGACATGATGGATCAACAACAAGATCAGTGTTGGGGCGTGTTTTTTTTTTTTTTTATTATTATTTACAAAGCTACCTCTGCTTTGTAGCCCCATTTCTGGGGCAACTTACCTTGTCATCTTTATTTTTGTGGAATCTCATTTTCAGATTTTGGCAGACGTCAAATGTTTCTGTCAGGGCCTGAAAGCATTCCATTGATGTTTGTTTGAGGTACCACTTCTGCCTCTCCTGTGCTATGATGGCCCTGGAGGTGTCAGCAAAAGCAGGATTCCCTTGTCAGCTCCAGCTTGTACCCATGCTCCCTGAAGGGCGCACACACGTGTTCTACTCGTGGCATTTTTGGGGGTGCCTTGAACACTTGAAGCTGCTGGTATTACATGCTTTTCTTTCTGCAGTGGGCCGCTTGTCCTAGTTGAGTGAATTGAAAACTCGGTGATACAACCATCTTCAAGCTCTTGTACACAATCCAGTACACAATCTTGTACACACACACACACACACACACACACAAAAAGTACTTGCTTGAATTGCACAGGGGTTGGTACATTGTAGATCCAACTCAGAACAAATCAAGATTTTTCAAGAAAAAATTTTAACAGTCCAGAGGATGCTAAGAGAGGACAGTGTCAAGAAAGGTGGGGACTGAGAAGCCAAGAGACTCAGAACTTGATGCAAATAAAGTATAATGTTTACTGTGATACAGGATTGGCAGAAGTGGAAGTAATAATTTGTAGCTTTATTACAGTTGCTTACAAGTCTATGAATGTTATCAATCCATCAATAAATGTATTCCTTAGTAGAATTTAATAAATATATATTTCAGACTTTGAAATTACGTTGAACTGTGTGCAGGCAGTCATTAAAAACTGGAAGGAGGAGAACAGTGTTGATATTTGTCTTTTTCCTAGTTCTCTTAGAATTCTCTTTAAAGTCAAAAGCAGAAAGTCTATCTAAATTTAAGATGATTTTGGGGTTCAGTTCCTACCATCCCTGTGACCAGAGCCAGAAAGTCTAGATGGATATCAAGGGAAGAAAGAATACTCTTCTTAAGAACTTCCATGCGTCCCTGACTTTGGTAACATTCTAAATGCTAAAAGATATATTGATTTCTTTATATTTTTATATAGGTTTGTTATATTTATATTACCATTGCTTTTTTCCCCCGTGGAAACATGCAGATACTGGCTATTACACTGAGAATAAAAGTGAAATGAAATATATCTTAATGACAGTCACAGGAATTTGTACAATAACTCTAGACCTTGACAAGTTTTGTAATTATTAAATTATTAAGGTTTGAGTTTTCTGGAAACTAATTCATGATGCATTTTATTTTGCATTTATTTCTTTTGGAAGGATTTTCTGTAGTTGTTACAAAATCATGTTGTGTGTGCAGATCTGTTGCTTGTTGGTTTTCAACGTTTTGTTTAGCAAAGCTCACATTGTTTAAAGAAAGTATCTGTCAATGAAAATTCAGTCCCCCTTAAAAACAAAAACAAAACCCCTCACAGGATGAGAGATCTGGAACAATTTCCCAATCTAAGTCGGCAGAGGATTAGAAGCTCTGCAGTGAAAAAGTACAATAAATGAGTTCTCTAATCCCAGAATAGTGGGCATAATCTTTCAGATCAGGTTTCAGGAAAGCAAGACACTAAATTAATTTGTTATTTTTAATGCAAATATATATTTAATATGCATTTGTTCAGCTCTTGGGCTTATTATTTGAAGAGAGTAAGAAATGGCTAGATTACCAGTTTCCAGTTCGTTCATTCCCCAGGTTCACCGTGTACCTCTGAAAGCCTCTTCTTTCTCAGCAGTCACGTTGTACGTTGTATTTAGGCTGACTGCTACCCGTTAGCTGGAAAACTACTTCGAAATTTGACAATATTAAGAAATGAAAGGGAAGTATTAAATAAGTGTAATACTTTTAATCCTTGAAATATTAATTTTTATGTGTGAAATACTAGTCACTTTGTGCCTTGTGTATCCGAGACCTAGGAAGGTATATTAAAACAGGAGAAAGGGGCAAAAGCATCTCACTTCGTTTTCACCTAGGAAATTATTCAGCAAGATTTTACTTTGCAGTTTAGGGAAATATGATGACTAAAACTTGTATTGTGAGGTATTAAAATTACATGTAGTTCACTTACCAGCCACTGTGGAAGTCTTTGCAGTATATTTCTCTCTCAGACATGTTTGTCCTCTTCCAGCATTCAGGGAAACATTTGACACTGCACAGCGCTTTGTCAGATGATTTAGGCCTAAGTTATGACCTTGATGTTAGTGTATTTATAAAAAGAGACATAAAAAATTGGACAGAAAAAATGATTTTGAGAGAGAGGAGCAAAAGTTTCCTAGTTTTTGAATGCTGTAAAAAATCAGCTTTTCTTTTTCCCTACTTTTCTTTAATATCTAGAGTTATGTTTGCAATTGTAATCTTTTGTGAATTTAAAAAACATAAGACTACAGTGGTCTTTTAATATTTTGTAAGACTAATAGAAAACATACAAAAAATGGATATACACCATTTTGTCTCTCCCTTCTTCCTTTTCCTTTTTTCCTCTCCTAAGTCCCCAAAATAGAGCAAGGCCTATGGTACTTTTTGCTTCAAAGCTTATGAAAAAGCTTTGCTGTGTGAGCGTTTCTGATCTTGCTAAAGTGGGGGCGGGGAGGAGGAGTAAGCTGGGGAAAAAAATCAAACTGATTTGGGTTTTTGAAGATATAAGCAGTATGTGCATGAGTCACCCTTGACATGATTCTGAATAGGGCTTTCAGGATTTGTTACACTGAAGTCATTCACTTCTCCTTGGGAGAAATTAAAACGGAAAGCCTGTCTCCAGCCTGCATAGGTTAAGATTTGCTGATGCAGCTGCTCTGCTAATGGTGAAAGTGTGGCATAGCTGGTGAGAAAAGGGAATCGCATGAGACCGGCAGAAGGGGGAGCTTTTGGAATATAATGCAATTTGATTGTTAGGCTCGACTTGTGCTCACTGGCAGCTGTGCTCCCAGCCTTTTGCAAATGCAGCATAAGAATAAGAGCCACATCTTCAAAGATAAAAGTGAGGTTATAATAACACGCTCCTCAGAGAAAAATTGCAAGTTCTGTTTTGGTGTAGAGCCTCAGTGCAGGCAGGGTTTTCTAGTATGTCTGCGACTATTTTGTTTGCTCTTAATGATTTTGTTGCATGCTGTTTGGTTTTCTAAGCAGACCAGATAGGAAGAAAGCTGTAAAGTGCATTCATTGAGTCAGGATCTGCCATGTCTCTCTATGGATCACACTGAAGGCACCTTCAGCATTCAATAGCTGTGTAGGCAGCCCAGTCTAAGGCAACCCCACATTTCAGAGTAGTGTGGATCCTTATTTTTTGGTGTCCGTTTGAGGAGGAAAAAAAAGGTGTCCTGAAATATCAAGTAACTGTAATAGAAAGACCAAATATATTTTCTTCTAAACCAGGCATCGTCTCCCATCAGAAGTGATTCTCCATCAAGGTGACGGCAGACAAGGTGGTTCGGGTTATTGGTGCTGGCAGCAGCAGTTGCTGTCCTTTGTGTGGAGGTGTAAAGCATACACACGGACACCTCTCCAGGCAAGGAAGAACCTGTGCTTGTGGTGAGATGGCGCTGCCTGGGGTGGTTGTATGAAATCATTGTAGTCATTACATATCTGATATTTTATAGTATTTTATTTTTATTTGTAATAGTAATGTTTGTAGATTGACTTTAGATAGAGGGCAGACTTCCTTTCTTCCTTCACCACACAGTTGAGTAGATACGGTTGTAGTAAATCTGAAGTTGAAAATGAACATTTAGGAATTGCAAATATCTGCCTTTTTCAAAGAGGAATGGGAACCATACTGGACCTCATGAGTTTTCATTCTCTGATGAATAACTTATATGTTCCATAATTGTTGCCAAAGGTGTTTTAGATGAACAGTGTTAAGTCTCAGTAATAGAATGAAGAACTGTAATGTCACACAGGAGATGACAAGGTCGTAGTGCTTCATCCTAAGAGGAATGAGAGGAAGCAGCAGTTGACATGGAGGTGGAGGAGAAAGGGAAAATGGAAGCTGAGCCAGAAGACCTCAGCTGAACCATGGCAGCAAAAGTTTCACAAAATATCCATAGGAAGCCAGAGGACCTGATACCTCCAAGATTAATTTCATGTTCTCATTCTTTTCCTTAACTAATTGTGTAAACCTTTGTAAGATGGGAGGGGGGAAGGAGTCTTTTTGTCCCTTACTTCGATTTTATCTCTAAGCTCCTAAAAAATCACACTTCTGTTCTTTTTGTTTGATGAAGGGTCTTGGCAAGATTCTCAGAATATTGATTTGACCAGAGGCTGAAACTTTGCAGCAGTTCTTGTACCTAATTCAAAAAGCTGACAAAGAGCCATGTGACTTCCCCCCCACCCAACTAATACTTGAGGTAAAGGTTAAGAATGGGCTCCAGGAATATCATGACCAGGGATTTTAGGTGTAAAAAAAAAAAAAATTAAAATTGGAATTATTTAACCTTTTAGAAAAATGTCTGCTGAGAGATCTTTGCCCTTTAATATTTTCATGGCACGTGAAAGTAACCCAGAGAAATTTCTTTACCAGTGCATTTAAATCTCAGTAACAGAAATCAGCTAATTATTTGATAATCATGAAATCATTAATCATTTAGTTGTTCCATTTTTTTGTTGCCATCTGCACCTGTTGAGAACATGTTTAGATGTTTATATATTACCTCATGTAAATTATGAATATGAGGTGATTATTATTGTCTGAGGAAAAGGCTGGTTTTGTTGCATTCTATTTATAGGCTAAAGATGAAAAATCTTAGCTGAAAATATTGCTATTGAAGTTGTCTGGAATTTAGCCTATGCTTTGAATATGGTTGTGACCTTTTTTTTTTTGCTGTTTAAGGTATAGATTTGGGGATTAACACTGTGTAGTTGGTGTTTTCAATTTCACGTGTGTAGACGAAATGTCATTTTAATTTGAATTAGTTCCAAATGTGTGTAGATAGGACACTGGCAAACCAGTTCTAGTTCCAAACAAAAGTGGTTAAATGCCTGCAAAGTCCAGTGTTAAAGGAAATACTTTTTGCTATACCTCCACAAAAATCTTTATCTTCCGTGAATCAAAATCATGCATGCGACCTCTTCTGCTTCACAAGGATCTTTCATGGGGTTGCTCTGACACAAATGCAGGAGCATGTAGGGTCGGGTGGTGGCAAGGCATGGGAGCCCACCAGTCTCCATGGGCCACCGAGGACTATGGAGGTGGAATGCCTCTGCTGCAGTGACAACTATGGCTTTTGCCTGAAAGTAGTTGAAGGGAATACCAGCTTAACAAGGGAGGAACTACTTATTGGTAGGCAGTGGCTTTTATATGTCATCCTCCTATGTGAAGTAGCCTCAGCCCTCTCTGGAGCTGCTGTAGTGCAGCAACTCCATCCATCCATACATCCACGAAGCAGCATGATGTGATGCTGCTTTGTGGAGAAAGAGTAACATTCTGAAATACTGAAGTGCTTTCTTTTGGTAGGGTTTGTTTCCTCACCACATTTTGAGGAAAAACATATTGTCTTTTTAAAGCTTTGGCTGTTTTCTATGTTCGATGAGGGGTTCTGACACTTGTAATGACCATTCAATTTGATAACAAGCTGTAGTTGGGTAGAAAAAACAAAAAACACAACTTCAGTGGCTTAACCTTCCATTTTAATTATATTGATTATGAAGTGCTTTAAATTTATAACATAATGTTGATACAGGGTTTTTTTTCCCACAGCTGTTCACAGAGAAGCTATTTCTGTATGCACTGAAAATTAAATGTTTCAGCTTGCATTTGGTAAAATGTGTTAAAAGAATTAGCTAAATATATTTATTTAATTTCAAGTTCTGTCTCTGTCCTCAGGTCTCCACAACCATTGCAAGGAGCAGATAGTGTTACAACACAGCTTTATTAGAACGTTATTACCTTTGTCTTAAAATAAATAAATATATCATTTTTATTCAATGTGTATTTGTTGCAAAGGACAGCTTAATTATACTGAAGTTATCCAGAATTAAATGGTTGATTCTTTTAGATTAAAAAGTGCTAGCTAATATCATTAAATAAGTTTCAATACTCTCCTTATTCCAATACTGATAATACACTGGAGAGAATGCTGCTCTGCATTACTTTTGTCATTCTGACCGTCTGCACCTGAAATGTACAAGAAATGAAGAGCATCAATGATATTTTTTACACCTGCTTACTCTATATTGTCTTAACACTAAACTATTTTTGAAAGACCTTGTTTTTGCCTATTAAAAGGCAACAGTTAATAACCACTATACAAATTAAACTGTGTAAATAGCAACTAAGATACTGAACAAAGAGCAAAGTATCTGATCTTGAGCAAGACTTATAAGAAATTAGAGAAAGGATGGGTAGATTGAGGAAAAAAGGCTGAATTTCCTGTTTTGTAATTTTATGGATATTATTCTTTTTCGGTAGCTTAAAGCAGAAGGCAGGCAGGTATGTGTGTGGGGTGAGGGGGAGTATGCTGCTGTACATCCAGGAGAGCACTCTTTAAAAATGATAATCGTTTAAATGTTGAAACACCTGTAAAAATAAAGTCAGAAATTACAATGCAATACATGACTTTGGTATATTTAATATAACATAAAGAAATGCGTAGTGTTCTTGCATACTTTTTTTTGTGAGCAAAGGGCAATAACTCTGGCACATATATTTTATTATTTTATATATAATTTAAAATGCACAAAAGAAACAATTATATAACGTAAAGTACCAACTTTGCCATTCATCTTCATCAATTGTAGTCTCTGTTTTAACTAGACAGCTTTCTGCATTGTTGGACTTTGATTTGCTTTGCTACAGAAATTGAAGCAGAAATGCTGCCTGTTAGTGCCCTTGTGTGACTGTGATGCCAGTCTTGGGGTCTTATTTTTTGTACAACTTGCTGATATAGCTAAATGTCACTATTTATATCTAGTAGAACTCATTTATTGCAGTAAAAGGGTAGTAGCTTTTTTTAAATCAAATTTACCCCTCTTTCTTGAATATGATTCTGCAGAAACAAAATGCTGTTTACATTTTTAGCAGCACCACTAAGCATTTGCAAGTACAGCTCCAAAGAATGATTACTGAAACAAATAACCAAAATGTCAGCAGGTAGCTCCCTATTTGTGCTTCATTTCCATGGTTTCATACTGTTGCCCCTTCATGTAGGAGGTTGCTGTGTATTGCCGCAAGTTTGTGTAAATTGATATTAAAAACTCACAGTGCGTATCAGCTGGTAGGAAAACCTCTCTTCAATTAATTAAATTAATTAAAGGGGACTTTGAAGATTTAACATCTGTGCTGTCTTTAGATAAATAAATAGAGGGATATGTTGAATAAGTAATTCACCTTATAGGTGTGGAAACCAAGGAACGCACAAATTAATCAGCAAGTTGATCAGAACAGCAAAACTTGTGTCTCTTCCAGACCTATCCCCTGGCTTAGTGTATTGTGTCTAATGAAGGGCTAGGAAACTTGGACTAATAATTCAGAATTATCAGATCTTTAGATATGGAGAGGAAAATCTTAGAAATAACTTCTAACATTTTATTGTATTGTTAATTTTAGGCTGTATTGCCGTGCGAAGTTAAAATAATGCAGAAACTTTGGGCTAAATGTCACTTACAATATCCTTTTCAAATCACATCCAGATGTTTTAAAATCATCTCTTTTTTTGTATGTTCAAAAAGGCCTGGGAAATTTTACATTTTGAATAAAGTCAACATTTGAAAAGAAATCTTAAATTTGTACATGAAAAGCAGTATTGTTGTTATTGGTTTAAATGACACTAAATTACTTTCTTAATGTAGTGTATTTTTTTCTGGAAAATAACTTTGGCTTCTAATGAGTGAGTGGAAAAAACAGACTATAGAAACTGATTTAGGTACAAATTGCATTCACAGCTAGTTCATACTAAACCATGAAATTAACTTTATTACTCCCTCTGCTTTTTCTATTCCAGTATGTCTATTTCATCTCTTTTTTTTTTATATCCTGTAAATCTGAACTTTGGCATCTTCTGACATTTTAGAGCTTAATCAAGCAATTTAGTATTCTTACAATGTGGATTTTACTCCAGCCTGTGTATACAACTAATTCTTTTTAGTCTCTTTCTGGCGAACTTCACACAGTTTGAAGTTCTTTCAGACCTCTAGCATTGTCTTCTCTAATATGCCCTCCTTTCATGTTCTGGTCAGATAACAATGAAAACACTTTGATTGTGAAATCTGGCCCTGTAATAGGAATGGATCGCTCTTCTGACTCTTCAAGTTTTACTTCTCTGAAATCTGTGTTGCTGCTTGTGGCAATGCATCTTAGCTTGGAGCATTCTGCTGCTCTGGAGCTGTATTAAATGTCATTTTAAGCAGAGTAGTTATCAGCGTTTCTTTTTGATGTTGTTTTTGTTGATCTTCTATTGAGAGCTTCTACACAGAACTGGAGCACAATTTCTTAAAGACTATGATCACTCTGTGATTCAAAAAAACAAAGGCTCATTCCAAGAGCTGGGAGACTTGATTCTATAATAACTTTGTGTGACACCCTCGGAAAAAGTTACTTCATTTCTTGGTAATATCTCATTTTTCCCATCAGGATAATTGTATAATATAAAGAAGAACTTGATGTTTCACTAGCAAATCGTGCTTTTTGTTCCCACTCCATGGTGCAGCCAGCTCAATGTATGTTTTCTTTAGTGTCCTAAGTAATCAGGCTACAATCAGTCCAAGTGATTCTGTAAAACTATTTTGTATTTTTGTATTTATTGTCAGTTGCTTTTCTCCGTAATTCTTTTTTTTTTCCACTTTATTTCACTTTCACTTTATTTCTAATATTTGTTGAGATTTTCAATAAGCATTATAAAGCCTTAAATCTTTGTATCCCATAGATAGCTACGAATTCTTATTGATGTATGTCATCACCTTGGCAGGACGAACTCTGCTGGAAAAGCTCTTCAGCCAGCAGGAAAACGCACCGCAAGAAGAAGCAGAAAAACTATGTTCTCGTATTATTGCAATGGGTCTCTTACTTCCATTCACTGATTGCTTCAGAGAGCCATGTAATCAGAGTGCCCAGCAAAGCACACCCACATTTGATGTAAGTACGGGAAAAGTTATTTTTTTCTGTTTTTCAAAGAGAGACAAGTGTGTCACAAATGTTTGCAGAACCCAAATGACACATCTGTGCTAGATAACTTTTATTTTCCTCTGAAAAACTTTTGATACAAAATCAAGCAGAGACAGTACAAATTTACTGGCATTCCAACTACATTGTTATCTGTGCCTTTGGGCTGTCTGGCCATAGTGCTGTTATTGGTGGCGTTTGCATACAGTTACAAAACTTTAGAAGAGATTGTGTTGTAGACATCGCCTAACATGCTGTTCCTTCTCCTTGGATAATGAATTCAACATTAGGATATGATTCTATTGTGCGATACCGTACAACCATTGAAGTTTTACAGTGAACTTATTTATGTGATCCTTGACACTAAAATTTTAGCTTTAACCATTCTTTGTACTGGTTTATGTGACCGAAGGCTTTTTTCATTAAATGACTTCAAAATAATGTACAAATGTTAACTAATCTACTTAATAGTTTACTGGTACACTTAAGATCATTTCTACTTTACACGTGGAAATGAAGCTTGCTTAGAAATAGTAAATGATTTGATATAAAAGAACTTCTTAACTTTTGAAATCTTTCTCATCTTTGCTGAAGAATAGCGTAATGCAGCTGGTAAAGGGAAAGTGTAGAATAAGTGTGTCTGGATAAATTCTTAAAACAAACAAGCTTTCCTAGATAACCTAGTTTTCCTACAAAATCACTCAGAAAACATTCAATCTTTGTGTGTGTGTTTTAAGGGTGTTTAAAGCATTTTCAAACTTTTTCTAAATTAATTGGAAAATATGAAAAATGGAGTATGGCTATAATACTGATGTTATTCAGGCACCTTAAAATTACTACCCATCTGAAAGTTTCCTCTTACATACTCCAATACATACTCAGTAAGGTTATAGGAAAAGACATGTTTCTTATTTTTCAGTTTGTTTAAACATTGTAGCAATGTTTTCAGTTCTCTTGGTTTTATCATATATTTTAATTAATCTCATCTCCTTTGGAGATTTTTTTTGTAAGTGTTGTATTCAAAAAGTTTCTCTTCACTTATAGATTTTTATTAAAGTAAAAATTTGGAAAGAAGCAGAAGCAGAACTGTTATACAATGCTTTATCTGAGAGAATTATTATAGTCATCTTTCATTGACCGTATTTAACAGGATGGACTGTCTGAAAAGAAACAGTAGTTTAGCCTCCAGCCATGTAAACACTGCATCAGTAGTTTAAGATGCTTCTGGCTTACCAGTGATCTCAATTTGAGTTGGGGTATTGGTAAGCCACAAATCCTCTGTTTTCTGTACAAGTGCCCTAAATAGATGATGTTCCTGTGAAACAATGTGAGAAGTTGCATAAAGCCTTATGCATGTGTATGCAACTAATAATCTATCCTTCTTCAAAGGAGCATATATGTGCCTTGAACACTATGATCCATATATGCATTTCACAGGACACAAATGTGATATCTGCTACTGCTTAATTTGGGAATATGTTTCTTCTTCAGTGTTGGTAACCATAGTACAGGAACTCCAACCTGTTTATTCATTACAAGCCCTGTAAGGGTGAAGATTTTTAGAACCTGCAGTATAAACTCATAGCTGAGAATTTAACCTAGGAGAAGCCAAACTTTTATCTTGCTTCATAGAGTGAGTAAATAAAATATCTTACAGAAAATAAATGCCAAGTGTCATGTAAGAAAATGAAACAATTATTGTGGAAAAAAATGTTCTCATGATGATGTTTATTACTTTTTTTTAATGTAGATGTGACTCTTGTGTCCCCTCTTGCTTCTCTCTCAGTGTTCATAGTTTTCTTTTTCTGATTCTTTTTTTTGTCCATTTACCTTTTTAGAACAGGATTTTAATGTTGACCTAACTGTTGATTCCAAAGACAGAGGAGTTAGACTAGCCTTAAGCAGTATTTAAAGTTTTACCCATCTAGAATTAGGAGATATATCATCTTTGACTTTATTTCAAAATTGGGAGCACAGCCAGTCCCATATTCTTCCTTCATCTCTGAGTTCATCAGACGTGCCGCTTAACAGCTATTGCCTGTAGTTCCATGCTGGATCACCTCCAGTTTGGCTGGTGTCCTTTTCACTCAGCTGAAACTGCTGTCCTCAAAGCTCCCGTAACCCTGTCCTGGTAAGAGGCAGGTTTATCTGCCGCTTCACTGTCCTCCTTCCCTGCTGCATCCAGCTCTGGTGATTGCTTATTCCTTAAAGTTACTTGTGGCTGTTTTGATTTTTGTCTTAGTCTGGTTCTTATAAAGCTTCTTAGGTCACTCCTTCAGCATGTTTTTTTGCTGGATTGCCAACCTTTTTTTTTCCTCACTGAAATCCTTATTTGGACCTCTTCTTTTCTCCTTTTGTGACTGATCACATGCACTTCTGAGCTTTCACTTAGTATTTTTTTTTCATGTTGAATAAAATCCATGATTCCCCTTTTGCTTAAGTGTGGTCCCACAGTCTTTTTTTTTTTCTTCTAAAGTTAGGTTACAGTTTATGAAAATAATTCAGTAAGTTTTGTTCACTCTGTGATCTATTGCTTATGGCCTGAGATGAATATAAACAGATTATTTAAAAGTCCTTTTCTTTCACTCTGATCTCCTTTTCTGGATGTCCTCCAGTGAATTTAATTTAACATGGCTAATGCTGAACTCTCAGCTGGCTTGAAATGTTTGCAATTACACACTCTGATTATATTCTCATCTTCTTTATTACTCATGCCCAGTGGCCACCTTTAGTTCTCTCTGTCCTGCAAGTGTGTCCAAACCTCTGCCTGTGATGTCAGTAACACACCAAGATCTGTCTGTCTGTCTCTCAAGATATCATTCCAAGTTTTAGTGTGGACCCCATTAAATAAATATATATAACTTATTTTAATTTTCTCATTAGATCCTATTTTTTTTCTCTTCTGCACTGCCTGACTGCAATTTTACAATTTATTAAGGGTAAAGACAACTTTCACAACTCTTGCTTTCTTGCTTTTTTGGGTTAGTATTATAATGGCTTCTGGAAACCAGTTGAAAATTCTTAACACTTGTATTTCTGGTGTAGGTTATGCTTTATGAAAATGATGCTTACTTCTATTAGTTCTTGTTAAAAGTGCTTACTTTGTTAGTATATGTTAAAAGTGAAGGACCAAAGAATACCAAATGAAAACACAAATCTTCAGAGAATTAGCAGCTGTCATGAAATTTTTGCTGCGGAGGGTCTCTAATTTTCAGAAATTTATAACCTAGTCAGATTTTGGATGGATCTTAATGACGATTAGAAATAGCATGTTCCTGAAGTATCAGTGACCTTTTTGTCAAACTTTAAGTTATAGCCCAAAGGATAGAAGGTTGAGAACTCTTGTAAAAGCTTATGAGAAAACTTCCATGTTCTATCTAGACCCATTGTTGTTTCCTAGGAAGCAGATTGTGGCAGATACTCAGAGTAAAAAATTAGCCTGAAAAATTTGAGCAAAGCTCTGAAAGTAACAGAAACACGTTGGGATTTTTAAGATGATTGCTGTTAAGCACCGGTGGAAGCTTTAACTATAGCTCTTCCTACCTACTCTTTTTATAATAATAAAGATTAAGTAAACGTGCAATGGCAGAATCATTCTCTAGAAATATGATTTTTCTCTGATAGTTTCTTCCCTCTTTGAGGGGCTGCTAGTTATTGGCTCATGGAAGTCATGATCTCTTACTTGTCAGCCTATCTTTAGTGCTGTCATTCTTCTGCTAGTATTTTATAAAATAAATTAAAAAATACCAAGCAAGTCAATAAACAACTTTATAGAAAGATTGGTTAAAGAAAGCCTATTCAAAGAGTGTTCTCCAAATAATTGCTTGCCTTTTAAATACATGTAGCCTGTTTCTTTCCTCATTTTAACAGTTGTGACTTGTTTGAAAGTGCTTCTAAAGTTTCAAATGAAAGTGACTGTGACTGAATGGTATGTCAGAAATTAATGCTTTGTGGGAAACTGTCAGTCCAAAATGATTGTGGTATGTTACTTAATAATCTTATGTAGTGCAGGTGTAGTCCTAAGCATGTTTTTTTCACATGGTACCTCATTATATTACCCTATTAGAGTAAAATCAACATAAGGTTGAGCTGTCTGAACAGTTCATCTTTCACAAGAATGTAATCACACAGGAGAGTTTTACAGGTAAGTTTTGCAGCCACCTGTTAAGAGGATCACAATTTTCAGTAAGCAGAGATCTTATCTCCTATTTAGCTATTCTTTAAAGGATATATCACAGGAGCTAGGAGAACCATCAGTAATGTCAATAAAAATATACACGTTTGCATTAGAACTAAAACTGTTTAGACAACAATAAAAGCTGACATTTTCCTATCAATGTAAGGCAACTTTTCTTTGTTTAACTCTTATGAAGAAATATTTACTGTACTTCATGTTTGTCTGCATTTTATCCGGAAGCTGAAATTTCTAAAGACTGTAGGTGTCTAGTCCCTACTTGAGAATTCTGATTCCAGACTTTCCAGTTCATACTGTGCAGTCTTAAGCTATGGGCACTTTTTTCCCTACATAGCAGATTTATGCCTTTTTTTTTTGTGGTAAACTTTCCAAGTAGTTTAGTTTTAAAGCACTCCAATTCTCAGTGGAAAAAAATAAAATAATTTTGTGATAGAGGATTTCTATTACCATTTTGTAAGAGCTTTGGAAAGAAAATTAGTCATAGCTTTGTATCCATAGTGTAATTCTTATTTGGGGAACTTTGTCTCTGTTGTATGTTAGCAATATAATGTTGCAACAGGTACTGTTTTCATGTGATATGAACCAGCAATGTCTTCTGTTTTTTCAAGACATTTCTGCCCTCACACTGTAAGCTTTGATCTTTGTTTATTTCAGGTGTCATTTCGATTAGTCTAGCCCTCTTTACATCCTTTTGGTGCTTTGTTGAATGCTGTTGTGTGTTTTGAATACTTCTTTTAATGCCATCTTGATTTAGAAATTATTTAACCATATTCTATAATAGAAGAGCTAAACAGACGTTTTCAGGAGGGTGTCTTTCTTTACTGTTATGTTGTGGTTTATAGGTATGTTTGACAATTTGGAAGAGGGACTGCCCCTTGTGTGACTTGCGGGTGTGATGTCTGACTAGGTTGCCATCTATTTCTGAATAAACTCTCTGTTCCACAGGGAAGCAGAGAGCCAAATGGCATAAATGGAAAATGCTATTAAAATGTTTGTTTTCCTCTTATCTCCACCACCTGTGGTGTTACAGATGCTTTTTCAAGGAAATAAAGACACTTTTCTTTCTGCTGAGTAGTAGCAGATGTTGGGACTTTGCAGGTCAGCTGGAAGAGGGCTTAGTGACATGGAGCCTTTTCTTAATGTTTTTACTAACACTGTTTACACCAGTCTGAAAATTAGTAGTTGAGCAGATTACAGGCAAACTCCTTTCTCAGAATTCAGAGAGCCAAAACACCAGTGATCAGTTTCCAAGGAGCAACTGTCACAAGAATCGACTTCAGCAAGGAGAACTTCTCTTCCACACAAAATTGGCACCAAAGCAGCATTTCTTCAAGCATACTTAAAATGCTTCAGGAATTAAATGTATAAGATTAGATGTAGTCCTATCTTATGATATTTGTCATAGCAGTGTATTGGGGGTCAGTAGTGAATAAGGCTTTTAAGTAAACAAGGCAAAATTGTAGAATAGTGCAGAGAAAATACTTTGTGAATCAGTTGCCTTAATCTGTTTGTCATGTAGTTACCATGGCAGTTGAGTTTGGCTGAATTAAACCCCTCATGTCTCCTCTTCCATTTCCATTGCCCAACCACACTTTGTGATGCTTTTTCTTTTGTGGTAAGCAACTCTGAATGTTCCTAAGAGTAGTAAAATGAAAACAGTTGGATGTTCACTGGGCTGAAGTATTCCTATTATGCTGCTTCCTTGCTTCCTTTTTTAAATTTTAATTGCATATTTATTTTATAGTTGTTACATCTGGTCTCATAGACTTTTTTCTTTTTTTGTCCTTTCTATGTTTCAGTTACTTGTGGTGATGCTACCATATCCACTAACAATGGTGGTATTTTATATGTAGGATGTTGCTAGGTGGTTGGGGTTTTTTGCTCATTTTTTTTTCCTCTTTCCTTCTCTGGCAAAGAGCTTTGCTTACATGCTTGTTATTTTGAAAAGGTGCTTCAAGTGGCACGTGCTGGATATTAAGCTTACGCCACCCATTTAAAATTTTCAGAATCATTGTGTGTAAGATGACGGTGATGGTCAACCTGTCACCTCCAGAGATGTTTATATTTTTTGACTTTCTGTACAGTAGTTTACTTAAGAGATGGAGTGATGTCCACCATTTCTAGCTTGGAGTTGTGAATACAGTGACAGCTGAATTTGTGCATTTTGCATGTCATTTCAAGAGGAAGTTTTTAAAGCAGTAGTAATTACCTTTTCAAATAGAATTGAGGTGAAAGGAAGTTTACAATGAAACAGCTTCCTTTGGAAAATTAAAATACGTCAGAATCCAAACTTACTGCAGAACAGTGTTGGTGTAGGTGAAACTAACTACTGATGGAGAAGCTTCTTGCCTAAGCTTACAATTTCTGAAGAAAGTGAATGAGGTAGTATATACTGTTAGATGGTTTAAGCTGATAATCTAGAGGTCCTGGGATGTGTGGTCTTCCACACAGAAGTTTGAATCCCATGGGTAAAGAGATTAGATCTTTGGGTTCTTCTATTTCATTGTGCACTGTTAGTCACTGTTCCCTCTGAAAACCGTTTTCTCTTCCAAGGAAAACGGGAGAATCAGTTAAGTTCACCAGCTCAACGTTTTCAGCTATATTAAATCCAGAAGTTATTGGGGAACAGGAAGACTGAGACAATAACTCTGGAACTGGATAAGAATAGATGTGGAAATGTGAAACTTAGGTTTCTGATTTTCTTTCCTATGACAGCTGTAACTGCTGGTCTATGTTTGCCCTATTGGCCTCCGTCATCCCCTGGACACAATACTGAAACATAGGTGAAGTTTGATGGTATCAGAGAAGTTTCTTTTCTTTTGTTGGAGAGGAGTCATTTCTGAGTTATCATGGGAAAGAAGTGTTTCATGACCAGGAAATTGAGAGGTATTTTTAAGTGCATTATTGAGGCACCTCGGTTTTCTAAAAAGAAAAAAGTATAATGCTTAGTCATCAAATTTAGTTTATGAAGTTACAATGCTACTTCAGGGATATGTTAGAGTATTCTGACTGATTTGGTGATTTTTCAGCCTTGTAAGGCATTTGTGCTCACCAGTGCAGCCAAAGGTAGCAGAAACTGAGAGCCATGTTTAATACTGCTCTGTATCTGGCAACGGTCAGCTAGAGCCTTGCTACAGAACCTCTCCCCAAAAAGTAAACTACTTTTCCCATTCTTAATAGTATTGATTTCCTTATTTTAAAAGCTGCTAAAAATAAAGCAGTCTCCTGCTGATAAGAGAATTTTGAGGTAGGCTGACTCTGATTTCTCAAACTAAAACCTTGCCTGTCCAATTAACTACTTACATGCAGTGGGAACATGCAATTTGCTTTCTTTCATTTTAGAATTTATATACTTAGTATATTGGAATGATTAAATTTTTTCCATGCAGGAAATTTAATTCCATCTGCATGAACCACTGTAGTACAGTCTAAATTACACACATTGGTGCACATCTGTGGAACAAGCTCCTTGGAGTTCTTAGCCTGGAAAACACCTTCCAGGTCATGGACTCTGCCCCCCCACCCCACCCCGACATTATCTCAAGTCTCATAAAATTTAATTCTTCTATAAGTTTATCTAGTTCCACCTCAAATGCAGCTATGCTTTTTCCCCTCCCCACTCTCCTAGCTCTTCCTATAAGAAGGACATTCAGATACAGATTGATTTAATTAGTGGGAACCTTCTAGTAACTATCACCCTGTGTTTACTCCTGGCCCATTTATACCGGCCTGCTGACATGCCAATCATTTTTGTCCTCCCCTCTTTAGGATAACTGTGAATGTTTGGGGTTCTAGTGAAAAATTGCTTAAGTTTTTTATTTGAAATGAAATGGTGTGAGAGATAGGGCCTGGTTCCATTATGGACTAACACGGGAGCCACGAGGGAAGTTAGTACCAATTCACTCTAGTATAAGAAAGGTTGGAGGTACTGTTAATGTGTTTCTGCCATCTGCTGCTTTTCTGAGCTGAAGTGCAGATGCTATTCCTGGTAGCAGTATGCCTTTGAAACTGCCCTGCCTTTTCCCATCTCACCATGTATGATCTGACTTTCAAGTATTTTTCTTTTTTTTTCTTGAGAATTTTCAAAATACCTCTGATCAGATTTTTTTTTTTTCAAATTGCAAATTTATGCTTTTGCAACCTGTTTGGATAGCCTTGTATTTGTTTTTTGCTGTTTCATATCCAGTTTTTGTACCTCTCAACCATTTCTCACAATGGCTATTTTTGTCCATCGAACTGGAAGAAGATACAGTTGATTTAAAAACCAAGGTGGCATTGAACAGAAGGTTGTATAATCTGCACATCTACAGGAGCAATACTGCTGCCAGAAGCATGGATACAAGTTTGTGCATTGTATTCCTACAGTGGTATATGTGATAATTTCTAATTCAGTCTTTGGCACAGGAAGAAAACCTGGTCCCTTAGTGTGAAAAATTGGTGTGGTCCCTTCCCTGAAAGCTCAAGCACCACCACTGTGCTTTCTGATATTTGCTGTAGGTCTTCTCTTCTGGGTCCACCAGCGTCTTTCTTCATATCATTTATGAGAGGCCCTTACTTTCAGTAGCTCACAGCATTGGCTTCTGTCTTTAAAGATTAGTAGGAGAGTAAGCATATCTTTAGCTCATACTGTGAAGGAAAGTAATTAATATTTAATATCTTTTGTACCTCAAATGTAGTGTTATGGTACCTGAGGATTAAAGTTTGTTACAAAAAGCCATATTTTGTGCCTGGTGACATCTGGCTGGGAAGAGAGTGAGTTAAACTACAGACCTGATGGTGTGCATTTCTGTTTTCAACACTAGTGTCTATAAGTGGTAAAATGTCTATTGATTGTGTATCATCAGATCCTGCAGGCAATTTGCCTCGCCCATGTGCAAATGCTCTGCAGTTTTAAGAACCAGTGGAAAGTGCTGTGTAAGGTTATGTGGAAACAAGAACTCTCTTCTTGATATCACATTTAGTACATTGGACTCAGACAGCTTTAAGCTTTCAATGTCTGCCCAGAAATTAGTCCAAATAAATAAGATTGGGATCGCTTAGTAGAGGGATTATTATTATTTTTCATCCCAAAGTGGTGCTTTATCCTAGATAGCGGAGTCTGAACAAGATGAAGTGGAAATTCCAGATGCATTCAAAGCTTGATTACGGTAAGAGAATTCATTAGCTGTACTTATAATGATATCTAGTAAAAACTGCTTCTAAAATGAAAATGCCAAAGGAAAAAAAGTTGGAGGTGGAAGTTCATGGATCCTTGTAGTAAAAAAAAAGATTAATGGCAAAAGCAAATATGTCCGATTTTTATTTGGATTTTTTTATTTATTTTGCTTGGATAGGCTATATGCAGCTAATTCTATTATGTTAAAGGACTTTCTCAAAATGTTCTAATAATCATGCAAATTTATGGCATTATCAGTTTTGGAGAAGGAGAAACATGATGGGTCATTATATTAACTGCCAAGGAACTAAAGACAAAAGGCAAAGAAATTTTGGACAGTGTCTTGAACATTAGGGCATTCAAATGATCCATCTCTTGAAGGACATGGAAGTGGAGACAGGGTTAATCTTTTCCCATTTTAAGTGCAGTTTATCGACTATCAACTCCAAGTCTAGACCTTCAGACTGCCTTTCTGTCATGAGGGATTTTCATATATGAAATTCTGTTTATAAGTTTGCAAGTAATCAGATCTTAGCTATGTTAAACACTTTGTTTATATGTTGAACACTGATGCATTTTGTCTGTAACACATGTCCATTCAAGGCATTTTTGCAAGTTTAGATTTTCCTCTGAAATGTCTGTTATGTTACAGTTCTACTTCCTGTCCTTCTCTGTGTCAAACAGAAAATGAAAAAAAAATATCCCAAACTGTAAAAATAACAAAACAAGAAATGATTTTCTATACTCACAAATATCCCATGCCAGTTTAGGGGAGTCTGTGATGGAGTTGTGTGATGTCTTAACTGTTCATAGTTCATATGTCATAAATTTTATCAGCAGAAACATAGGTACTTCATGTTTTATCACCTTGCTAATGCATCCCATCTGTACCATAGTTCTGAGACATACCATGATTTTTAACACACCTTAATTCAAGTGGACTAATCGTACTTCAAAACTTATTGGTTGAATGATTATGCTATATTTTTCAAGAACTGGCATGCTGAAATATGTTTAGGAGTAGTTTAATTGTCTTCCTCATTTATATTATGTCAATATCATCTACAGTCTGTCATTTTCTGTTTTATAGCTCTGTAACCCTACAAGTAATCCCCATTGAAAGTTGACTATGCTTACCCAAGTAGCCCTCTGCAGAGGCTGTTCTCTGTGTTCCTTGGACTGTGTATGGCCTACAACTCCGAGCAATGTAATGGGCGACAATATTTTGTTCTGGTTTGTTGCTGAATTTTTTACTCTTTTTGAGATTTGGATAGTGCAGAAAAAAAAAAAGATAAATGGCAATATTTAGTACCTTTTCCTCTTCTTTACACAGTGTCTACTGGTAAGATCTCTCTGCCCCTGCCCCTTCCCCCCCCACTCCCACTGTACTGGAAATTAGTCTGAAGCTGAAAAATGCTCAAAAAGCAAATATTTACATTAATTAGATGAATGGTAAGTAATAAGTTACTGAAAACTTCATTAATCCTGCCTGTTTAGGTATTCAAATGAAGCAGGATAGCCAGTAAGGAAAGGATAGTCTTTTCAAGGAACACAGAATTCATGGCTAAGTAAACAACCTGATGTGGTTTTGTATTAGGCTTTTTATTCATTTCCTTTTATTGAAGGTCTGTTCATGTGTCTGGATTTTTACCATGTTTTTAATACTGGAAAGATATAATTAGCTTCCTTTCACCCTATTTGCGGCACAGTCTATAAACCAGATCATTTTCCTTTATAACCAGCATTTGCTTGTTCTAAGGAAGTTGTCCTCAACAGAATAAGGTCTTACCACTCTTATCACAACTTATGTTTAGGCAAGTAGAAACTTAGTCACATGAAGTAGATACTATCCCCAGAAGTGTTAAATGGGTTTTGTTATTTCCCCTGAATGTTTTCAATACTTGTTTAGGATCTGTGTAAAAGAGAAACAATCAAAAGTTTTAAATCTTAAAAATGAAGAATGCAGCAAAACAGATATGTTACCAATATTTTACTTAGACAAAAGTGTGAATGAGGGATCATAAATGTGATCTTTGTAAGAAGATAGTACTGCATGTTATAACTGTGTGTTTATCCTGTGACTTGATTTTTTCAGTTTTGTACTACAGTATTTTGCATATTTCCAGGCCAAATACTAGGACATTCATGATCTTGCTGTGAATGTTTTTTGTAGAGTTTTACAGTATTAAAAAGTTTTAATCACAATGTGAGCATGTTGGTGTGTATACTGAGAGTTGCAACAAAAACTGCTTGAACTGTGGTCAGCTAAACTTCTGGTTTAAAGCATAAGTAACTGTTTGCTGTGCCTTTCATCGGATAGTCTGGATGTCTCCTACTTTTACTAAGCAGGTTAAATTCAAAGCTATTGAAAAACAAAGATATTTTGATCTGATCCTAGAGGATTGAGAATACTTTAATTTTCTTTTTTTTCCCAAAAAAAGCCATCTCACCTTTTTAGCTGTCTCTCTATGAATATGGAAATGTAAATGACAAAAACTAATCAGCAGAGTTGTAAAGAATAAATATCTCAGTTCAATTTATGTTGAAATGTTCCTAGGAATATTCCTGCTTCTTTTCTTGGTTTGCACATTTAATATAAAACATAGAGTATGGACTGAAATATATTTTTTCTCTTTAAACTGTGAACTAGTCCTATGTAAAATAGTACAGTTGTGATGGACAGAAACTTATCTCTCTGAAGAAAGGAGAGGTGTCAGAGTTCTTCACATGCTCAAGAAATGCTGAACTGTATTCTAGCCTCTCATTGTGCTGCAGATAAGTAAAAGTTTAGTTTTTTTATTGTTAGAGAACATTTCAAAATCAGAACATTCAGTTCTTTTAATGCAGGTTTATGCTAAGTCTTTGTAAAATTAAGAGTATATAAAGAAGCCTGCCTTGATATAGGGGTGGATAATGAACTATTTGTGTTGGAAACAAAGGCTTTGATATTTTGAAAATGTCTTCATATATGAACCTAACTTTTTTTTTTCTCCCTCTGTTTTATAACCATAGCAAGACCAGCTCTATACTTGGGCTGCAGTTAGCCAACCCACACATTCATCAGATTACGTTGAAGGAAGCTTTCCAAGGAGAATTCCATCTGTGTGGCCCCCACCCAAACCACCAGATGAAGAAAAAGGACTCAAAATTACGGAAACAGGTATATTCTTGGACGCAGACAAGATATATGTATGGCATGGGGAGTGAGCTGCTGCCTTTTAGAATCCAAGATATGACCTTAATATCTTAACTTGTAAGACATACCTGATTCTAAAGATCTTGGATTAGCATCAGAAATACTGTTAGCTAGTATGAATCTAATAAAAAATATCCAGCAAAAATATATGCCTTTTGTTAACAATCAAGATGTGCACCTGGCATCTGCTGACTGATGGATTTTACCAGGTATTTTGACCGTTGTTCTTTTCCAGTTTTATATTCCTTCAGAGTCATGAAATATATGGGTACTTTTCTATTCTTAAAAATATGGAAAACTTCAGAAGCCCACTGGTGTTATATTGAAAGTTATTAGAGTGGTGTAAGTTATTCCTTCGTGGATTCAGCAGTCCCCTGCTGACAGAGAGGTAGGAGTAGTGTGTCTGAAAAATAAACTGAGGTCTTGTTTAAAAAGTCAGTTTATCTTAAATATTCATGAGGTTATTCTACCAGCCAAATTCTGAAATGTTCAGCATACTCGAAAAGCTTTTGTCCAGCTGAGACTTGAACAAAATGAGAAACCCTCTTGTAGCTTACTAAAAAATTTAGAAGAGAATTTCAAACCTGTTTTCTGTTAGTAGTGTTGATTGGCAAATACCGCAGGTTGTTAAAGGCTTAGTTTTGCATCAGTATTCAATGACTCTCATCACTTTCAATCTCCCATGACCTCCATGGAGAGCCACTGGGTACTTTCAATTTTTCCATTTCCTACCACTCCTTTTTTCATTGTTTAAATTTGAAGAATTAAGTCATTATTTCAACAGATCTCTTTATTGTGCTTGTAGCCTTTGGGTGGAGTTAATTTCAGATTTCCTTCTCTTTGGGACTTCTCTACAACTTCCTCTGGAACACAAGCAAAGTGTTCCTTTCATGGACATAACTTGTAATGGCAACAGTTCTCTTTTGCTGGTATCACTTATTCCAGTGCTCACAACCAAAATAAGTGGTGCCAACAAAAATGCAACATTGCTATATTATTCTGTTTATGCAGTGGCTTTGTGGTCAAGGAAAAATTTCTGCATATCACTGATGCAATTCAGAGTGTGGAACACTCCATTACTGCAATAATACTACTTTATACACTATATAATACACACTATATATATAATACACTACTGCATGATACTACTAATATATATATAACACACTATTGCAATAGTCCAGTTTTTGACTAACGATCTACTATTTTATGTAGTATTAAATGAGTGTGGCCCTATGTAGTAACTGAATTCATTGCCAGGTGCTCTGAGAAAGGTTGTGTTTCTTGGAGATTTAGCTAATGGATGTGTGATCAGGGTTTCTATAAACAGGCATGTCACTTGAAAGACAAAAGAGAAAATGTATTTTTTTTTCATTATATTACTTTGAGGTTTTATCATGACAGCAAGTAAACAACAAGTTTGTTGTTTCTAATGTCTAGATGAGCATAGATTTAATGTTTTGAAATGCATTTTTAAACTTTTTTTTTTTACTATTTTTACTTTACTGAAGTACTATTTGGAAGAGTACTTCAATCACAAGGAATACTTAAATCTATTCATTTTATACACTGCTTGTTTCCATCCAATCTTGTTCTATTTAATATTATTCCTACTACATGTACATAATGTCTATAGTATTTGTCTGTTCCTTAGTTATGGCCCTCTCAAAAACTGCAAACACTAAGAAAATTGAATTAGAAGAAAAAGGGAAAATTGTGTATTTTACCACTTCTAAATGGAACATAAATAGTTCTCAAAATTTACTTGAGGTGTTGACTTCTAAAAAATATTACTGAAATTTTATTTGTTGGTGTGAATTTGCAGTGTAGAAAAGGAAAAATAAAATTGTTCTGAATACAATTCAGGCAGATAAATAATTTAACATTTTGTTTGCGTGCTTGCCATGTGGAAGAACCTAGAGGTGAGTGATATTTCACGTGAATACTAAAGGATCCACATCTTCCTCATGATTTGTAATTAAATTGCTTTATGTATAGGTGCCCTTTGAAACATGGAGAGGGCAAGAATTATTTAAGGATTTAAATTAATGTATGCAGAGTAGCTATATTTTATGATATGTATTGTTTTTGCTGTATGGTTAAACATGTACAATATTAACACTAGAGATACCAGTTTATAAGCAAAAACTTGCATTTTAGACCAAAGTATTTATCCAGAGAGGAATGTAGCAGGATATTTTTATATATAGTCTTTATTGCTGTCATCAGCATGACAGCAATACCAGGTCTTCAAATTTTAAGTAGGGCAAGAGGAAATTCTGCAGGGTGCTAGGTAATTTGTTCCTAAACAAGCAAAGTATCACTGTTTCAAATAGTATATATTAAATAGCTTTGCTGTGCTGTATCCTATGGAGCATTGTTAGGTGCAAGAAGAAGGCTATTAGAGTGATCAGTTTTTTTTTTTTTTTTAATATATTAAAACATACAGTTTAGAAATATCTAACATAACTTTGGGTTCAGTTAGCAAATACTTTTACCAAAAATATTGTTCTGGATTCAGAGAAGTTTTCGGACAAAATCTGTCGATATCATGAATGAAATGTAGTGGTATGTAAACTGCTAATTTTCTATCTGATGATTCAAAGCCTGTTTTCCTGGGTTTGCAAATCTGTTGAGGTATGGTTAGCCAAAGAAGTTCTCTTCTTCCAAATAATTTGTAAAACAAGTATCTGACAGTTGCTTATTTTGAAAATGTTACAGCTTCCTTCCTTCAGAGGAGACAATTCTTTGGTTTTAGTAGCCCTGAGAGTTGAGTGACCAATTTGTTGGTATCATCCTAAATTTGCTTCAGTAAATGGAGTTATGTAAAAGTCAGCAACAAGGTGATTTATCCATAATCAAAACATGGCAAAGTCAGACATGATGGGTTATTTCTAGTTAATGACTGCCTATCCTCATCCAGCCTTTTATAATTGGGAAAATTCTGCCAGATAAGACTTTTGAAATGTAGTTTTAGTAAATAAAAAGGATAAATAAATAAGTTGAGGATTGTTAGTATTCAAGCGGTAGCCTTGCAGATTATCTGCCTCTGGCAATGACACTTCCTGCTTACACACCTCACTTCCCAACAGACGGGATTGTCAGAAAGCTGTGAGGAGGCCAAATGTATAGGAATTAGGAATGTGGAGTTTTTTGATCAAAACTGTTCCCATGTTCCTGCAAATAGTCATCAGATTTGCCTGCTATTTAGTGGTACCCTAAGAAGGATGCATGAGACGTTCTCTGGGAAGGTATAAGAAATTTCTATTCTTGTGATGTGTACAAAAGTAGACTATGACTAATTGGAGGCATAATCCACATAATTAGCAGCAGCTATTAAGCTGGTTAGAGAACTTTTCACTGTGTAGCTGCTGTTGTCCCCCTCCCCCCTCCCCTTTACTAATTATATCCTATAAAACAAGGAAACTGAAGAACAGTTAGGGTAGGGTTTTTTAAACCTGCAGAAAGCATAGGGTAAAAAATGTATCTTAAATCACAGCCCTCTGTCTTAACTACAAGACACTCTCTCTTCCACAAATACATTAAAAAGATATCTTTGTTATTCTTTGCAATAACTTATCAAAAACTTGAGAATCCTGAATGTGTATTGGGTTGTTACATGCTTGTTTCATTTTCAGCACAAAATTTGTGATTTCTTTTATTCAGTAGGTAATCAAAATGCATCACTGCACAAGCAAAGCACAGATATGCAGCACATGCTTCTCACTGAAATAAATATTTGCACAATCAAGGTTTTAATGTAACTTTTTATAGTTAGGTTTAGTTACATTTTTATTAAAACTGAGATTTCAAACACTAATATTGTTAGATAAAACCTAGATAAAAATTATTCTAAACTAAGAAATGAAATTCAGTTTGGGGGAGTTTTATGCCTTGATGCCTTTTTCCAGGGGGGGGGGGGGAGGAAGCACAGATAAAAGTTTTTAGTCCCACATTTTATTTTTCATTGCTTGGAGATCTGTGGTTCTGTTTAAAACCATAACTGTGCAAGTATACTGTCTAAAGAGGGTAATTAAATGGAGGAATTCTTAGATATTTATTAAGATTCTTATGAGTTATTCTGAAGTAGAAAATAATTGAAAAAGGTACTATTGGAATGAAGTACTGCTGTCTTTCAATGTAAATGAGTATTGTGGTCAAAATTCTGGAAGTCAAATTAATGCTGTTAATGCTGTTTATTTACACAAATGAGAGGATCATAGACTCAAAAGGTGAAGAGTTAGTTTTATATCCTCAGCTTGAATGCCCCCAGTTCTGGGAAGCTATGACTGTACAGTTTCACAAAAAGTGTACAGTCCCAAACTATCTTCATACTGCTAAGATGCCAGAGAGGGGGAATAATATCATTGGGATGAAATTGAGATTTCTCAAAAGGTATTTAGTCTAGTAAGGTCAATTGTCTTTCAAACACTTTTAAAATATGACTTTAGATCTATATCATTGTCTGTCTCCTAGTGGCCATCTCAAATTTTATAGTAGAACAAAGGAGGGCCTGTGGAGGATGTCAAAAAGACAACATGTCTGCCAACAGTAGTCAGCCCGTTTATGGGTTTTAGTGGCCTTTTGTGAACAGATACAATCTGCAGATCTTAAGGACACACATACATCTTAATGAGGTTGGAAGAGAAGAATAAGCATGAGAACTATTACTTAACTTTCTGTGGGATAAAAATAATAGAGCCATAAGTGACTATTTTTCTTTGAAACAGAAATTCTGACAATGAAAAGAGTTCTTTGAAGATTTGTGGTATACTTCTAAGACCATATCATTTATTGTAGAGTCTTAATAAATACATTGCATGTTGAGATCAGACTGGCTTTATTTATATATACAACCTACTTAATTAACTTTAGATGGATAACTTGGAAAGTGGGAGATTTAACAGTTTTCTTTTTAATTGTATCCTCTTTTCATTAAATCCTTACTATGTATTTTGAAAGATCAATGAAATCTATGTATATTGTAGAAGCTATACTTTTTTTTTCAGATTCAGAGTTGAAATCTACTGTACTAGAAACAGAAAAACAATTCATAGAAGATGTTCAGCAGGTACAGGTAAGATCTTGACAGAAGTGTTCTATGTAGCATTCTGTAGAGAAAAATAGAAAAGACGTACTTCAGACACTTATGCAATAGCTCTTATTTGTGTAATGAATTTTCAGAATGCAAATATTCAGAAGTGTTTTTTAAATCTAAATTTTTATTTCAAAATACTAACGTGCTCCATAGTGTATCTAGATACAGAGATTCAAGGTACCTGCCTACCTAAGATGGTTCTTATGAGATGTTATTGTTCACTTCATTCAGAAGTAATGCTTGGTTCCAGAGGTCTGATGGTATTGCCAAGAAATAGTGATTATCTAATATAACCAGATCTTCTACTGAAGTTTGTGTGGGTAACGGTGGCAGAGATTTTTTTCAGAGAGGGTTAGGGCTGATCTTTTTCTCCCCCAACCCTCTTCTTTTATGCAAATGACTGGCTGCCTCAAGCATTGCTGCATTGAGCAGTATTTTATAAAAATGATCATTGCTTTTGTTTTGGAGTAAGAAAATAAGAAATGCCTAGTGAAATGTATTCTCTTGATTGTTAGACTTGCAAACGCAGTTCAGGTTCAAGCAGGGATTTTATGAACGTGGATGGGGGAAGGAGGTATATTACCTGCATGTTTTTGTCTTACCAAACAACATGTCAAGAGTTCTAGTCAGTTACCTAAATTTTCCAATCTCCATAATTAAGAATATTTAAAGACTAGATTTTTTAATTAAAATTATATCACAAAATTATTCTGCATAGCAATATCTTAAGTGTAAATTGTAAAATATTTGTCCCATGCATTTTTATTTTACTTCAGTATTTTACTACTATTCACTAGCAATATTTTTGGCATTTCTTTTTTTTAAAGCTTACTCATATATATCCAGAAAGATATTGCACATTGCATATTTTATCTATATCTAGAATTTTAATTCACTATCAGAAAAAAAAATCTACATAATTATTTTTTTTACTGGAAATTTAATGAAAATATTTATGACTGCTTAGGTACTTTCCCTAAAGATTTGATTCTCTTGCTATTGGAATGAAGTTTAACCAGCAGCACTAGAGCACTGCTTGGTTGCCTGAACAAATAACATTTGTTTGGTGTCTCCTCTGTCTTTAACTAACCTATCATGTTGACTGATTAATGAATTGCATTTGCTGGTGTTAGAGATCCCCATCCGTCTTGCTTACTGTTTGTCTTTTACAGCAGTAATGTGAACTTGTTCCATTCTGTACTATTATTCATCAATGAAGAGCAGCAATAAATGCTTTGTAAGCATGATCACCTCATTGACAAAACATCATTTCAAGTTTTTGCTTTACTATGTCTTCATTCTGGTTTCCGTTGAAAATCAGAGTGGAAATTACTTAATATGAGAAACTGTAAGTGGATAAAATTAATAAGTCCCTAACAGTTGAGTGTATCTAACAAAAATAAACCCCCGTCTGGATTCTGCACTTTCTTACCATTGGAAGGGCCTATTGTTTGTATATTCTGACCATTTCCTTACCTTTATGACCTTAACCTTATATTTTGCACTATAATTTCCTAAAGTTTTAAGATAGCTATCTTTGACTGAACAAAAGCAAATTTTAAAAAGTCACAATTAAAAAAAAGAGGGCATGGGGGTGCTTGTTTTTAGTGCAGGAGGAAAATAAGAGAAACTGGCACCCATTTCAACTCCTAGTTTTGAAAATGCCAAGAACGAGCAACAATGTCTACAAGGTCTTCTCAGAACAAACAAATTTTGGTTAGGCCTAAATTCTTTAGTGAAGGAAGAAGAGAAAAAAAATCATTTAGAAACTTGACCTTCAAACCTGATGTTGCGATTTGGCAGCTGTACTTTTGTGCAAGAGCCAAGTTCTTTTCTCTTTCACACCCCTCATCTAGGGTAGCATTGCAATTTTCCCTACACTTTAACTCAATTTTAGTTTGTTTTATTTTATGTGGTAGAGATGTAACACAAAGGAAAAACTGTTTTTCTAAATGTAAAATGAGCACTTGAAAACTAAGCCTTGTTAGTGGGACATCACAGGAAAAAAAACAACTTACAAATCGCTTGACAGTCATCTAAATTCATTGTTCTCTTATATTATTATCTTAATTATTTTAACATTGTTTTTTTTGGTCATTTGCAATGAGTGCCTATTCTGAGTATCACACAAATTTAGAAAGAAAGCCCTGATTGCATTTATTTAAAGGTCAGCATACAGATGTAATGAATTGTTAATCATTCCATTGATGACTGGTCTCTGTAATCCTATCTCAGGAGATGAGATTTTGCCAGACTGATCCAATTTCTAGCAGTTTAGTTATATGATAGCTTAAATTGAGTATCTAAAGTATATTTACAGTGGAAAATTTTGCCATCAAAAAAACATTACGCCTGTAGCATTTCAAATTCAGTTGTTCATTTTGGTTTGGTTCACCTCATTTCAACCAACAAATAATCCCTCAACCAAAATAATAAGCCTTTTGGAACACCGTGTACTTCAACAAGTAGTACCAACCAGACAACGTTTTGGCAGCTCTCAGGCACTGAAGACAGATTTATGCTGCATGATCTATTGGTGCACTTTCCAACAATATCATAGGGAAACAATTCTAGCTTTAAAAACCTTAAATTACAGGACACTTTTTGCAATGTTGAATATACTTTCCACTTTGAAAATATTATAACTCTAACTACTGGAGTGTCTCTGTAGAATATTTCTAACTACTACACTTTGATGACAACTTTTCTCTGTGTTTCAGGGGATTTTTTTTTTCACACTTTAGCCTTTAACTGCAAATTAGTATAATTTAAGCTTAAATTACTAAATTATTACTTAATGTCATTTGGAATGTTCTAATTTTGACACGTAGTAATGCTAGAAAAAAGTTTAGGTATCCTTAAATATAAGTACATAATGTGTCTGTCTAAAAAATATGAAATGTTGGCAGGATTGGGGCTTACTTTTCATTATTATACAGTGTCACAGCTCAACTTTGTCTTGGAAACATGTATGCTACTCAAAACTTTCTTAACTGAAAGTTCAGGGTGGTAGATAATTTATAGAGAGAAGGTGAGGTAAAGAAGGTAAATGTAAGATATATCTGAAATGGGGAAGTGATTCTACAATAAAGATTTTTTTTTAAACCTTTCTCATTTTTGTATAACATGGCTCTCATCAGGATAGAGGCAACTGTAAATGAGACTGGTTAACAACTGTGTTCAGTAGAAATCAGAAAAATTGATTTTGGAGCTCATGAGGGAAAAATCCTCATGCTGTGGCCTATTACTATTATTATTATTTACATTTTTTTGCTCTGCTTCATTTTGCATGTTCTTTCTTGAGATGTTCTTTCAGAAGAGCCCAATGATCCTGGGAACATATGCTACTCCTCTTCTATCCCTTCACTACTTGTCAGGTTACTTTTCGAAACAGAATTAGTGGGCAGGCAATGAACGTCTCTTCTAAGATAGCTCTTTTCCTACAAAAAGTATTGCTCAAGTGTTACAGCAGGGAAGGAAAAAAAAGGTACCCACGTAGGTAAAACAAACAAAGTATTTTCATTGAGGAGAGAAAGGAGTATGAAAGAAGCAAATTTTCTGGAAGTGTTCACTATGAACAGAATGATAATGAAGTCTACCTGTTGCATTTTGCAAAGTACGTTAGTGGTCTGTGTCCTCACAAAAGACAGATATATTGTTTTAAGGAGAACAACTGTTGTCAGTGTAAACTTCCTGCAATGTCATGCCAGCATATCCCAATCTCAGAAAATAAAAAGCTGCAAAAATTTATTTTTTTTAATTTGATCTTTTCACAAAATTATCTAGGTTTGCAATGTGTGGTGCAGCAACTTATATTCTAATTTCAGGCCCAATGTTTAATGTTATAGTTAGGATATTGTAAATTAAAGCAGGTGAATGTCAGGAAGCATATGTAGGCATATTGTGTTCTCTTGTTAGCACTGAGAAAAAATTATGCTTTATTAAATATGTACAGAAAGGAAACAAAGTTTTTGTGATGCAAGAAATGATAGACACCTGGCAAAAGACTTTACTGCTAGAGTCATAGGAACTGCACAAGTGCAGAACATTTTACTTCGGCAGTAAAGGGGAGGCTAACCTTTGTTAAACCTCCCAGACAAATCAGGTATACTGTCTTTTAAATGTTTTTATGCAGAAGTTTCCAGTTTTATTAATGTAGATTTGTCTTTGCTTCTTGAAATTAGAACTTACTCTTCAATTTAAACATGCTGCAATTTAAGGGGTTTGGTTTCTTGTACAGAAAGCCTAATAAGCACTAAGACATTTTTTTGTCTTCAGGTAGTAGATAAATGAACTAAACTTTTATTATATGAAATGATTGACTAAGCGTGTCTGATGTTCTATTCTTTGAGATGAGACCCCAATATAATTTGTGAGATTGTTCTTCCTCCTGTATGACCTGTAGCTGAGCTTTATGACTGAAACCCTGGCTTCTGTTAATGTCAAAATTTCTCAGGCCCTGAAGGAAGGATAAGACTGCAAGTAGAAATAATAGAAATGAGGGAAGAAGCAAGTGTTCAGAGAGCCTGGAGGATATCATAAAGAAGTCGGGCTACTCAGCCACTAGATGGCAGTTAAGTATTTGTGAAGGGACTGTGCAATGCACTAGTGGGTCATGCCCAGTGGGGTCCTTAAGATACTGTTCGGTGAGAATATTTTTTTTTTCTTGGTCAGAAAGTGGTGGTAGTTAATAAGTTAGCCTGTAAAGAGTATTTGCATTTTTTGCGCTTAAATCTGACCAAGGTTTAGTAGTTGGAGCATCTCCCAAGGCTAATAAAACCAGGTCCTAAAAATAACAAAAATCCTGAAATATTGAATGTTCAGAAAGCTCTATGCTGTCATTGTTAAGGAGTTTTGTGTTGTTGTTGTTGTTTTTTAAGACAGCAAAGTGAGCACACTTGATTGATATAATCTACAAGACTTCTAAAAAACTTTCTATAATAATAACTTAAAAGCTTTACTGTTGAATTTCCTTCATATAAATAGAGGTCAATTTTATGTTAGATATATGAAATGAATAAAAAGGTGTTTCTTCAACCATAACCCTGAATCTTTTTCATTTAGTTCCAATGAGGGAGAGAAATAAACAAATACAAGGCATGATTTTTGATCAGTTAATTGATATATATAGAATATAGGTCATAGATGCTATATTTAAATAAAAATAAATGGAGTCTAATACATCAAGCCTGCATGGTGGCCAAAAAAAAAGTCAGTTAATTCTCAGAACAAATATTATTATTTGGTATCCAGACTTCACAATACTTGGATAGACTTCCTTTGTTTTGCTTGAAGGCAGTGGTTGCTTCTTTAAAAACAATATTGGTATAATTTTCAGTGAAGCAATAATAGCACACTTTTGCACTCTTCTCCTGGTGAGACTAAAAATTTTGTTCTAATCTTTGTTCTTAATGTTCATGTCAAGATCAAGTTTTACTTGTACACTCATTTCAATTTGAAAGTTTCTTTATTCTGTTTTTCCTCTCTGATACATCGTTTACTACCTCAATTACAGCTCTGAAGTAATATAAAGATCATAGAATAATTTAGGGCTGAATAGACATTAGGAGGTCATGTTGTTCAATCCCTTCACCACCAGCACCCTCCCCCAAGCAAGGCTAGCTTAGATATTTGGTCATGTTTCTCAGGACTTTGCTCATCTACAAAGATGGATCTGTGGTATTGCTGATATGTATTTCCTGCTTTGCCTAGTCAGTGGTAGAATTATAGACTTTCATTATGATTACCTGCTACGTTTCTGATGTGATGATTTATCTTAACAGATAAAGCTTTTATCTTCTTATGCTTAAGAACAGTTGAAAATGTGTGGCCTAAAAGCACATATTTATTTTAAGTTAGTTCTAGAATCATAGATTCCTCATTCAAATACTGTGTATTTACAGGTGTTGATTAAAATAATTATCAAGAAACTGCTGATCAAGTGCGTCATCCGATCTCAAGACTTCTATGTAACAGACTTCTATGAGAATATGGCAGAGCAGAATATATTTTTTCATAAATAATGAAGCTTCTGCATTTTTCAGTTTGACTATGCTTTATACTCAAAACCAGACAGAATTCTTTGTCTTTCTGAGTACAACTTTTTTGAAAAGTAGAACCAACCTTAAAGTTCTGGAAATAATAATGTCTGAAATGTGGGGTTGCAAATTCTACACAATGGAAGTTGATCAGGATTTACAGACAGTTCTGGACTTACAGTTGTCACTGATAACAAGGAGAAATGAATTAAAATGAGGTTTACTTATTTTAACCAGAGACCTCATCCAGTTAAAATTGGGCCATGATCTAAAGATGAAATTCTTTTAGTTCTATCAGCACTAGAGATCAGGTGTTACTTTACAATTATATAGAATCCGAGAATTTCCATTGGACCCTATTTTGTATGGAAGAGAGATCAGAAATTTTCTTCAAAAAAATATTTCTTTAGTTTATACATATCCAAATAGATTTTTTAAAATGACCATACCTGAATGAGAATTCAAGAGTAAAATGAGAAGAACATTACTTATATCTACTCTTTGTGTATGAAACAGAACATTTAAATTTTGACTATTTTTTTACATCAAAACATAGTTATTTTCTCAATTTTAAGTTGGCATAAGTAACGACAGTAAGATCACTTTCTTCTGTTTGTTTGTACGTGTTTTTTACTTTTTACAGTTTTTACTTAAACTCTCAAAACATAAAGCTCACCTCTGATCATTTGATTTGTGATGTATTTTATTTAATGTTATCCCACCAAAAATGATATATCTTTGCTTTTCAACTTTTGAAGAGTTAGAAAAGCTGACTGGCCTCCAGCCTCTACCTTCAGCACATTTGTGAATACATTTGTGAAGACTGGTTCCATCTCCCCTCACTTCTTCTTTACTGAGTAGTAGACTCGTATTTCAGGGCCATGAAGACTATTCTTCCACTTCTACAAAGATTTATTCTTACTGTGGGTATTTTTTGTTGGTTATTCCCTGCTGGAAGCCTGAAACAAAAGCAACATATGAACCTCCCATTTTGTGGTCTGGCTGAACTCTTGGATAAAAAGGTCGTGCACTGCGTAGAAGTATCAAACTCCAGGCAGTTGCCTATCAGTATATGCCAAAGTTCACCTGGAAAATAATCTTTTTTTTCTCTCCAATACCACACCATCAGAGGAAGAAATTAAAGGCATCGTAAGTCCTCCAAATTTATATTAAATTAACATTTGTATTTGGGCAATAAAATCCTTTCTGTTATTTCTAGCATAAAAACTAATTCAGTTGCTCTAAATAAAAAATACAGAAATAATAGAATAAGGTAGTTTTCACAGTGGCAACTTCCCGGAATGCCAGTCCATCTCAATTTGAACTGAAAAATCAAGGAAAAGCCCAGTCTAGAAGAGTTCAAATCCTTTCTCTAGTATGCCACTGTAGAAATGTTCAAGGTATGCCAGATTTAATTGTGGAGATGGATGGTTTCCTTGGCATCGATACATGGGAAATCTTTAAGATTTGTTAAAATACTGTAGAAAAAAACATAGGCGAGAGAAGAAAGGAAGTGTTTTGCCACATGAAAGTAAATCCAGAACAGTTTTATCCCAACTTTTAAAGGAATCCTTGACACTTAAGATACCTGCTGCTTATTGGATTGCTGTCATAGGTGGCTAGGTTTCAATTATCTCTTCATCTGCTGAAAGACCTCAGTGTGACTAATTCTATTATAGCAGTCTGTGATCAATGGCAGAGCACCTAAAAAGGCAGCAGAAAAAAGCATAATAAGGTTATATCAAAACTAAGAAAGATAAGTCGTCGTCCCCCCCTTATCATTTATGTACTTTTTTTACACTGTGGTGAGTGACAGAACACATAAAATGGAATAATAAAAGCTATATGGAGGGATAAGCCGTTTTTGAAGTCTTTCTTGTTTATGGCTGTACTGTTTCATGCTTCTCTAATAATGACATCTCAAATATTCTAGAAGAGAAACCTTCAAGGTTTGAGGTTTTTTATTGTGTTAATGTAGTTTTTGTTTTATTTTCTATTTCATTTTAAATAAAGCAGAACCAAAAGTTCCTGGGCAGTCAGGCGGAAAAATGCTATTTGTGCTGACTAAAAATATTATTATGTAAGAAGACAGCAGTTATACTTCACTGCTGTGTAGCTTCTAGGGTAGTCAGTGGTTCTGTGAGATTTTATTTTATCTTGTTTTGTCTTTAGTCTACAAAATCTCTTTTGAGGTTCCTATTGTAGCAGAACTTGGGGATAACCTACGGTCATATTTCACCGCACTTAAGAGCCTTATGACTTTACAGAGAGAAAATTCAGCAGTTTTTCAACCTTTGTTGCATCTTATGTTTCTCGACTAAAAACAGGAACTGAAAAGAAACGGAGTCTTTTTCTCTGACGTGTGCTTAGTCCAGGGATAAGACATTCAAATAACTGCTCAGGAACAGAAGCTGTAAGAAATTGTCTGAGAAGAAACTTTGGAACTTTTCTTCTGGTCGCCAGCTTTAGAAGTTGGCATTTGTAATGCATACATCTTTGGTAACATCTTTGCTCCCCACTGATCCTTTTGCTTAATTGAACTGTTTGAATTGCAACAGTTATTGATTTCTGCATTTTTTAATGTTTTTTTTTTAACGTCTGTGATAGGGTATGAGAACTTCTCAGCTTGTTAGACATGTCCTGTCTTTTTAGTTTAGGAAGAGTTAAATAGGCCCAATGCCATCACAGTGTGAACTGGTATAATCCACTGGTTGCAGTATGTCACTTGTGTCACTGTGTGGGAGATTAGCTGAAATCCACTGATTAAAGTTTATCCGTTCAGGAAGGGCAGAGCATTGCATTTGCTTTCCAGGGCTTGCTTGTTCAATACTCTTTTGGGGAGCTGCGCATCATGTTACATAGTGGTTGTGGAAAGAAACATGGAGCATAGCTGAAACCATTATGAAAACATATACTCTTTGTCCCCATAAACACACCTTCAGTATAATACACACTTCTTGAAATTGAGCTTTGTTATAGTAGTCTAAGGAATAAACTGGTATCCAATACTAATTCTACTCCTTCAGCAGTTTTCCCTGAAGTCATTGGCATGTTTGCCAGCTTTTGACTCAATTTCTACAACTGTAAAACTAAAATGTTGCAATGAATTTTGAGGTTTAAGTGAAATGAGAGAATAAATTAGATGGGTGCTGAGTTGTTTGAATGCAAATCAAGTGACCATCAATACTTCTCATTTGACAATAGCTGTAGCACTGAGAATTCCTGTTTGTGTTATGTCTCCTTTCCTTAAGGTTGGTTTGCAGATGCAAGAAATACCTTTGAAAATGAGTTATCTTTAGAGAAACCTAAGCAGATACAATTTTTTGAGTTATTTTTTGTTTACTGTGACACTACTTTGTGCCCTTCTGTGAGCAAATGCACTCAAAAAAATTTTAATTTGCATAGAAAGGAACCTTTTATTAACTGGGTGGTTGGAAGGAGTATCCTTCCATGTAAGTGGTGCTGCTAGTGCCACGTTCTGACTTACCGGAAGAAACTAAGGGATCTTTGACTTTTCCATCTTAGTCCTGTTTAAGTGTGTGCTGGTATTTCATGTGCATGCTTGCAGTCAGGTAGAAACGCAGTTAATGTCTTTCAGGAAACAAATAGTAGTGACAAAAACCAGGAAAAAAAATAGTATCAACCTATCATCTAAATATGAATTCCAGACAGAGAGGAAATTTCATGACACTAACTGACAAATTGCTGAAAATGATCAATTACTGATGCAACTTCTAATAGTATGAGGCATTAACTTCTAAAACTAAATTGTAATGTGCCTATTTTTCAAATATTCCGAAATTGCCATTAAGAATTGCCAACCTGTTTATTTTTCCGCAAAGACACTATGGCTTTTCATAAAGTATATAACTGAATGCAATTTATATATATTATATATTCAATATATATATTATCCAATACCAATATATACATATATAGTCTAGGAGTAACTTTCACAGATTTTTTTTTTTTGCCTGGAAGTTTAGTCATGGAAGGGTTTGTAGGTTTCAGACACTCATTTAAAAAATCTGACTCACTAGAAGAGGTAGCTGTGATCTGAACTTCTAAAGTTTTGAAGATCCTGGACATGTTCTATCTACATAGATCAGCTTTTATGCTGGACATCTGATGCACATATGTGGAAAACATGACAAAATTGGAATGAGTTGGATGTAATGTACAGGCTTTTTGTACATGTGCAGATTCAAATATACAACCTTTACACAGTAAAACAGTATTTTCAGATCTGTTGGATACTGTACACAGACAAGTCTATCAGTACAGCACAAGCACAATCAGGCAAGCAGTCCCAGATGCATCCAACTCATTGAACATGGAATGTGTACAACTTGTTTGAGAAATGCTGGGCACCATGCTATAGCCATGCACCTGTGGATATTTATATTTTTCCCTACTCACAACTTTCACGCAAGTCACCTGGATAAAGCAAGGGTTAAGCTTCCACCTTTCTTTCTTTCTTTACAGAAAGAAGACTGTTCCACAGTACCTGGGTCCTGGGTAAGAACTCTAGGCAAGACAGAGTTCCCACATATTTCTTTTAAACCCCGTAGGTTTCTGCAGTGGAATTGTCCTTTGGATTAAAAGTGAACCTTCTTTTCATGATGTGCATTTTTTCATTCAATATTCTGGTTCTTATCAACAGCTTGTATATTGAGAATTAAGTCCTCCCTTGCTTGTTCTTCTAAGAGAACTGTCTAATTTTCATTTCTGATCACTCATGTTTTTTTTTGGTTTTGTTTGTCTTTTACATTTCCTTTCTTGTTGAGGATAGTGGAAACTTGCAATGGCTTATGTTTATTTGATACAACCATTTCCAAGGGCTTTAAAAAAAAAAAAAAGAAAAAACTTTGGAGAAAGATTTAAAACTTGCTGGAGGAAAGGCAGAAATCTAATGAATCTAATCTGAGGGCATCTTAAAAGGTAAAGCGTAAAATACCTTTTTCCACCTAAAATAATTACTGAAGCATATAAATATGGATATTGTTTTTGAACCAAGTGAATTTTGGTTCAATGCAGTATGCAGTTCTTTCTGGATAAGTTTCTCAGCATTCATAGCAAAGTTTTGTGTTTATAACATGCTGTCTCTGAAAACCTGGATGTATTGGTGACTCTTATGAAACAACATAATGCTAAATTTGCCAAGTTGTTTGAAATACCGTCTCACAAGGACAGTGGAAAAATAGTGTTTTAAAGCATGGAGTCAAAAGTTACTTTAGTTCATCAAGACTTTTTTCTTGTCTTCAATTGCTTAATCATACCACTACATAGCCTTTTTTTTTTAACTATAAAAATACCTCTTTTCTCAAAAGAAGTTTGGTATACAAGAGTACATTTTCTTGTAAAACATTAAATCCTAGATTTTTCCTGTAGTTCAGGTAGCATTTCAGAATTCAAGGATTACCTTTTGTTCTTGCGAAAAAACGAATCCAATATCCTGAATAAATGATTTTTTAAAACAGTGAACTCTTCTGAGATCACCCATCATTAAGGTAACTCTTCAGAACCATTTGTTATTGTCTAATCCTGTTGGCTATGCTTTGTTTACAGCAGAAAGTAATTGTCCACTTCAGATAAATTTGGAAGCTGTATCTGTCACAAAACTGTTGGTAGATTGTTCTTACAGTTTAAAATGGGAGCTTGAGAATTACTGTCTGGGGAAACTGGAGTTGTTCTCAACTGAAAACTACCATTTAGCCTTAGTAATCCTAGAAACAAATTTCCTTTGATAATGTTGCCTGTTGAAGAACTGATAGGTCTTAGTGCTGTATTTGCAGGTGACTGGTGGGGGGGGATAATAGAAGGTGAAACAAAAGGATAGTAGTATATTTGCTTTTTCCTTCATAATGAATTTCTTCAAGAAAAGAGTTGCTTCTACAAAATAGTGAGCTATTAACAGAGGCTGAGTGCACCATGAGCACTCTGTAACGGAAATGTCTTTCTCAGCCTTTTTTCCTTGTTATAATATTGTTTGCTAATGTCTGCTGTGCTCATTCCTTCACTATTCATCAAAAGCCTTTTTGGATGTTCTTCTCTGGTTTACATTTCTATTCAAAGTTTGGTAGGGAGAACTAGTTGTAATCTGTAACTTTCAGTGCAAACTATGATTCCAGAAAGTTCAGTAACAGAGGGGACAGTAAGTTTTGATAAAGTGGCTTCAGAATCACACAATAACTGGTTTAGTCTAGTAGATACTTTTAAAAAAAAAAAAAAAAACTTTTGGGATTGCCTGAAGACAGCTGGAAAACTAAGATAAACGTGAAATTGAAATTTTATTTTTAAAAACCAATTCTGTCCAGAAACAATTTTTTAAGTATTAATGAACATATATTTTATTAATAGTCCCCAGCTGGAAGTTACAACTTCATTTACCAGAAAGAAAATTGACTTTTAAATGTTTCATGTGTCAAAGGATGAGATGAAAAACATCATCTTCCTGAAACAAATCAAGGCAATTAGTATACCAGGTATTGTATGTTTATTTGTAGGCTTCTCTACAAGACCTGTGAAATCTGAATATTTGAATGATTCCCCGTAAAGTAAGCCTATAGTCTCATCCATGAAGTTTGGTTTTGTAAAAGGAGGAAAAAAGCACTAAACTGTTTTGACATAAAAATTTGAAAAACCTGTTTCATGAAAAACAATCTAAATGCTTGAACTGATGATGATGGTGACCTATGCTCCAAATTAAAAAAAAAAAATAATAAAAATTGAACAGTAAAAAATAAATGGGTGTAACTAGAAAAAAAAAGTTCTTTATTAGAAGACTTTGTATTGTAATGTCACTTCCCTTCTATATCCTGACCAACTTTCCTAAATAAACGCTCATGGCAATTTCTGGTCTAAGTTGCTTCTTTTGCTACCTTTCTGATAAAGAACATACTGATTGAATTTATTTATTTTTTAACTGATATTTATTTAAGAATGTAGGAATTACTGTGCTGTTTAAGGTTTATGCTTCCTCTACTCAGTCTACAGTAGGCAGGATCAGGTATTTCAGAGAAAGATATGAAAAATGTGGAAGCTGTCAATTACAGAATAACCATTCCAGACAGAAAGCGTTTCTGACGTTACTCGTTCACAGTTTGTTACTTAGCAGAGAAGTTTCAAATTTTAGGTGGGAGGAAAGTTCTCACCTAATTTTGTCTTACTACTTTCCTAGCTAAGCATCTGGCTGGAGAAAAGCATTGTTACCCTGTTCTGAGACTAGCTGCTTTCAAGAGGTTCTGCATGCCTAATCTATATTTTATCATTAATGTATATATATTGAAATCTAGTAGTCAGTCATATGTTGAGTCTGTTATGCACAGTCCATGCCTTTGAAGAAACACATATATTTTCAGTTAACCGAATTTAAGTACTGCAGTGCCCTTCCCACCATCATAGTTGTGTATCCCTGTGTACACACACTCTTAGTACTAATATTCAATGTTTGATTGTTTTTTTAGTCATGGTATGTGGGGAGAGGGATTGCTCCGGATTTTTGTTTTTGCTAAGTGTAATCACAGTCCAAAACGTATTCTTGCTGATGATGGTAGTTTCATGCTGAAGCAAGTCATTTTCCTAAAATGTCTTCATCCGTTGTAAGATGCAGCTAGCCAAAATATCTGTTTTTAAAGGCTTGTCATAACTGGCTTTTTCTGAAGCTCTGGAATACCAATGTTCTTGATGTAAATTTTATTTTTTATATAGTGACAAATGTTATCTGGTTTGTGTTTATTGCATGTTTATTTTCTCTTAAAGGATGATTTTGAGGTGAAATCGGAGGAGCGTGCCAGTGTCATCCAACAGCTTGAGCAAACTATTGAGGATCTGAGGACCAAAATTGCAGAACTAGAGAAACAGTTCCCTGCTACAGAAGTACAGACTGCTGGAAGGGAGCAGGAAAATGAGCATGCACACATTGCCTGCAGGGAACTCAGTATTGTGAATCTTCAAACAAATGGAGAGGAGTATGTGCCCAGAAGAGTGTCACAAGCAAGATCTGTACAAACATCACCAACAGAAGATTATTTAACGCACAGAATGCCTTCAGCCAATGCACTGCCACTCCCCGCCTCACCACTGCACTTGGAAGGGGGCAAAAGTGCAGGGCCAACAGAGAACTTGCCAGCTCTAGAATTACAGCCCACGTTTTGTTCTGAAATCTCCTTAATTCTGTCTCCGAAGCTAATCTCAGTGCCACTGGATGGAAGCCAATCAGTACAGACTACATCACAGTCACCTCTTCCAGGACCCAAAGTTAATTTGTCCCTTGCATTTGAAGGAGAGACTGAATTTTCATCTCCTCATCAGCCTCTAAGTACTGGAAATGTGACTTGTAGTGAACATCCCCTTTCTTTGCCCCCAGAGCCCACATGTAGCATTCCCACATCACTATCAGGCACTGAACTTGCTGCTCCTGTAACTGGAGTGCATGGCCCTTCCATCACTGCTCCCATGCCTCTGGCAGGAGTACCACCCCCACCACCTCTGCCTGGCTCAGGACTTCCTCCGCCTCTTGCTGGCTCAACAATGCCACACCTGGACCACTCTTTGCCAAACATCATGATACCACCCCCACAGCTGCTGCCTCCTCCTCCTCCACCTCTGCCAAGTGGGGAGATAGCAGTGTGTCCTCCAGCTCCCCCTCTTCCATGTTCTGGAGTCCTACCACCACCACCTCTGCTGGGAGCAGGAGTCCCACTCCCTCCTCCCAGTTGGGGCATCCTTCCTCCTCCTCCTCCACCACCACCTTTACCTGGGACTGCTATCCCTCCCCCACCACCTCCTCTGCCTGGCCTGGGAATGTCAACACTACCCACAGCGCCACCTCTGCCTGGAGCAGGAGTTCCACTGCTTCCTCCACCTCTACCCAGAGGGGACATCCCAGCCCCTCCTCCTCTGCCACCAACTCTGCCTGGTGCGGGTGCCCCTCCACCACCCCCTCCGCCACCTCTGCCTGGTGCGAGTGCCCCTCCGCCACCCCCTCCGCCACCTCTGCCTGGTGCCCCTCCGCCACCCCCTCCGCCACCTCTGCCTGGTGCCCCTCCGCCACCCCCTCCGCCACCTCTGCCTGGTGCCCCTCCACCACCCCCTCCGCCACCCCCTCCGCCACCTCTGCCTGGTGCAGGTGTCCCACCACCACCACCTCCGCCACCTCTGCCTGGTGCAGGTGTCCCACCACCACCACCACCTCCTTTACCTGGTTTGGGAATGCCACCTCTAGCCCCACCACCTTTGCCTGGAGAAGCACCACCACTTCCACCACCAGTCCAAGGCAGTGCCTATCCATCAGTCCCACAAGTCGGAGGATTTCTTCCTCCTCCTTTACCATCTGGTTTATTTGCAATGGGGATGAATCAGGAGAAGGGGAGCAGAAAACATGTGATAGAACCTTCTCGACCAATGAAGCCTCTTTACTGGACAAGAATTCAGCTCCACAGTAAAAGGTAAATTATATAGTTGTGGAGAGGGTGTTCTTTTCACTTTAAGACTGTCCTGGTGGTGTCATAAGTTACAAGCAAAAGGATTTATTTACCACTGTGCAGGCCTTTGGGAGCCTCAGGGCAAGCAGAATTTTATTTTTAGTTGGGTATTTAAACAGGGTACCCATTCTATTTATAAGTGCAGAAATTCCGAGTAACATTATTTACACATGAAAGCTCTTTGAAGGCAGTTTTCAGCTGTCCTTTGGAGTTACATACCACATGTTAATCAGAAATCCTAAGGTGGTTGTATGCCACTAAGTTTCCATGAATTATTTTCTAAAGAGTTGTACTTGTGCATCCCTCAACTTTCAAGACAAATTTGGTCTCTCTCTTGAGCAAGAGAGAGCAAGTTTTGGTAGTGTCTTTCCTCCAAATGAATGTAAACTGAACAGTTTTTATCCTTTTGTTTCCTTTGTATGGTGACCTAGAAACCCTTCTTTTTCCACATTGTATATTTAGCAGTCAGATTCAAACTGCAGCTTATTGTTTTCTTTTTTCATGGCAGCATAAAGCTGCTTTTGTAGCTCTTTTGGTTGATATAACACTGTAATATGTGGGTTTGGTTGTTGGTGAGTTTTGTTTGTTTGTAAAGTATTACTCCTAGTCATGAAAAGATGTTTCCTTATTAATCTTTCTATTGTCTCTGAGTATTGACTGTACAATCCTCCTGCTGTTATTCCTTAATGATGAACATCATCTTTCTTTTCAAGTTCTCCTTGCCACTGTCACAAAGGTGATCTGCAGATAACTGTCCACTTCTATTTCTCTGTGTGCTTGTCTGTATACTTTATAACCTATATACAGCCTGTTTATATTCCTGTGTATGTAAAATGGGTGAACATAAATGAGTCTGACCTTTTTTTGGTGAACAAAAAAGAAAATGAAGCATGGGGAGAATCAACAGTATGTCTTATCAAAATGTTGCTAGTAGAAGGTAGGCAACAACTTGTAAATTGCTGCTATTTTATTTTCTTCATTCCACCATTTATGACTTTATTTAGTTTGACACTGCCCTACATAGGTCTTTTGCTTAACTTTAGAGATTCTAGTGCTTCACTTGTGTGGGAAAAAATTGAAGAACCTTCCATAGATTATCATGAGTTTGAAGAACTGTTTTCTAAAACAGCTGTTAAAGAGAGGAAGAAACCTATTTCGGACACCATTACAAAAACAAAGACTAAACAAGTGAGTACTCATTTAATTTCAGATCTTTTCTAGGCTGGCTTTTACATGATGACAGAATTTTGCATGCAGCTGAGATACATTTTACATGGATTGAAATTGTTAACATATGTATATAAAGAGAAATAAAGGGAGAGAATGTAGGATGCATTTCTAAGCTTATGTCTGTTAACTAAGGATTTATTTTTTATTAATTACTTTCAAGTATGTGTTCGTTCTTTAAAAATCTTTATCTGCTTTAAAATTATCTACTTTAAAATTATCAAAAAAATAGGTGGTGCAAATATGATGCTTTGAAATCGACTACACATGTGCAGTATATAAATTATTCTGAATAATTTTATAAATTAAATAATGAAAGGGTTGCATACAAATTACCATGATTTCAGAGGAAAATGTTTAAGAATCTAAGTCCTGATGTTGCACCAATCATAACAGTTGTTTGTATGAGTGTGTTTATATATAGTGAATATGATGTTTAAGCATACAAAAATGCAAAACACAGGAAAGTCTAATATTAAGCCATTTTTGAAAGATATACAAAAAAATAAAAATAGAAATATTTTAAATGTGAAAGCCAAACCCCGTGGTAAAATAAGTGAATCTAAATTTTTATTTGACTAAGTAGAGGGCTCTAATCTTGGTATCCATGTCACAACCAAGTCGTGGTGATATGATCAGTAATTCACAATTAAAATTTCAGGCTATGGAGGAGATTTTTTTCTAAAATCTTAAACGGTGGTTAAAATTATTGTTTTCACATCTTCACTTTTCTGAAATCAGTTCAAGACTAAGCTGTTCTTTCTATAATTTTTTCCATGCGTTTTAACAATTTACATGATTTTTGTTTTATTTTTCCCCACACCAAATATGCAGTGGTAGTCTTCGGAATCCCCAAGCAGTTGTGCAGTACATCTTATGTTTGAATATGATCTCCACACCTAGTGGCTCTGGAGATATTATCCCTCACATACACCCTTTGGTCAGCAGTATAAACATGCAGGTGCTCTTTACTGTGCTGGCAACCTGCTGCAGGCATTAGAACTGGTAGTGAAGTTCAGATGATTATCCTAGTGTGCTGGATAAAACCTTCATCTTGATGGATGGGCAGGATAGCACAGCCACGCATAATGTATCTGTGTACTACACTAGATTCTGCTAACTGGGATGGGAATAAAGGTAATGGAGTAACCTCTATGGTAAAGGTAGCACGTTACAGCTTCTATCTCGCTGTCCTGCAACAAATCTCCCAAGTGCAAGACCTTTGCTCTTCCCCCCAGTAAAAGTCTCTTTTCTTGGTCATTCTTAATTAAATCAATGATAGCTCTTTAAACTTAAAAGAAAAAAAAAAAAGCATTGGAGGGAAGTGCAAAAGTACATGATGCTTTGTCTATAAACTGTCAATTTATTCACATTTCATGAGGTTTGGTGATTCAAATCTCTAAACATAATAGAAATTATGACTGTTTAATTCTGTGGCATAAGTGGTAAAGATAGAAATTATGAATAAACATTACATATTTATTTTAATACTAGCACTTTTTTCTTTTAATGAAATGAAAAAAATACACTGTCAATAAAAAAATGCAGATAAAACTAAGTGAAAATGACTGTTCTAAACTTTTTTGAAAAGAACAAGTTGTTTATGACAGAAATTTCAATGCAGAAGTTTAAGGCAATCTAAGTAGTTGCCATAACCTGGACCGTACATTCCTGTGGGCTACCTAAATTGACAAAAAAAGTCTTCCATGTGTTTCTCTTCATCTGTTGATCAAATAAATGCTCACCAAATGAGAGAGAAATTGCCTAATGGAGAAGTCCAATTTGTTGCATGATAGTATCTGGGTAAAAAGATCAACTGGATAGATAACCAAATGTGCTGTTTCTAGCACAAAAAGGCATCACAAGCTTTCATTAGAACTACAGTTAGAACTAGCATCTGTTGCAGATGTCAAAGTTCAATTTTCTTGTGGGTGAATACAGTTTGTGCTTTTCATAACATTGATGTGAGAAAATTGAAGTAGAACAACTTCAAGAATATATTCTATGTATGCACTCTCAGTAGTTTGGAATGCAGGTCTTCATTTCTGAAATTCTCTTCATTTATACTGCAATAAACACTGAGATAATGAACTCCATCCATGTTTAGCAGAAGAAACAGTTTTTTGGGGGGGAAAGCATGGTTGTAATTCCACAAGTATGTTTTTATAGAAAGCACCAAGTGCTGCTTAAGTGGTTACTGACTTACATGGATTCTATGATAGTTATGGGTGTTGTAAAGATCTTACAAATGGTGTTTCTGTAGTGATTTTTACAGGGAAGTGTTATACAAAGCAGATGTGTTCTGTCACCTGTTGAGCTGCAGAAGAGCACTGCACCGAACAGAGCTGGGGTCCACAAAGCTTACTGTACTTCTTACCAGAAAAGTTCTAGTTTGGCAATTGTTTCTCTTTCTTATGTCAATATGTGGGTATGCTAAGTGGATGCATTGCTTATACGTATTGAATGTAAAATTCTAGCTAAACTGGAAATAGTTATCAGAAAAAAAAAAAGCCCAAATAACTTTCAAATGTATAAAATATTTGGTACTCTATGTAAACATCTGATTTTAATAACACGATATTTTTATAGTAAGCTGAAATAAAAATGTATTTACAGAAGAGGCCATGGGGGAGGGAGGCACGGGGACAGGAGAAGAAATGTTCTAGGTAATCTGAAGGAATATTTGGTAATTTTAGGATGTTTTAGTAGGTGAAATATTCTGAAGAACACTGCTGTTCTGCTTGCAGTTATTTATTATATATGACAGTATACACGCTTGTGTGTGTGTATGTAGATATACATGATGTAATTATTTGTAAAATGGTAATCCCTTTTAAAGTGGTAATTTTACCTATATTGTTTGCTTTTTCACCCTTGCGAAATAATGTTTCTATTTTGTCCTTGGTATGATCATCTGCAAATATCTTAAGACAATATAAATCAATAATTCTTATTTAAAAAAAAAAAGGAATGTTCCATCTTGCATTGGGTGAAGGATGTATTAAAATCCATTCCAGAACCATAAAGGAAGAGGAAAAATGAAGGGTTAATATTTATTTGTGAATGTAGCTGATTTTATTCTTACTGTCTCTTATTTGGTGCTATGACAAAAGCTGTGATATATTTTCCTTTTATAATACATGTATGTCAAATTCTCAGCTGCTGTAAATGTGTGCAGGCTCACTAAACGAGAATGCGTACTTAATCTTCAAAGAAAGCCCTTTATGGGCTATATTATAGGTGGAGCTGCCATCGCTACCTATTAAAGCGATATGGCTTTCATTAGAAGTTATAACTTTGCCAAAAGTTAGCTCTTGAGCTGCAATTTTTTTTTTCCCACATTGAGTGTCTCCTTCATTTTTCCAAAGTTTTTTGTTTTTTTTAAAAAAAAAAGAAAACAGCCTGGTTTTGCTCATGTCCACATAGCTCTATAGACTTGAAATATGTAAAAATGTTATCAGCTACATGTCTTCTGTAAGTTCTGTAAAGGATTGCTCAAATTTCACCACTCTTCAAGTTTTATGAAATCTCAGTTCGTGTAGCTTGGAAAAGATTTCAGATATAATTCTGAAGATTTTTTCCTAACCTTGTAGTAGTAGATTGGAAAACAGGGACTGAGGGGGGAGATTAAGATGAATAACTGAGGGGGGACTGAAGAATAGAGGAGATCTGACAGACGTGAATATAGAGCACGGTAGGTATGATTCTATGTCACCTCTTATTCCATCTAAAGTAATTTCTCTCAAAAACCTATTATGAACATAAGTATTCTTGATGTGGGTGTTCCCATCAGCAAATAGTGTACCTCATCAAGACTACACTGTTTAACCAAGTAAAGGATGAAAACTTGCTTTTGGAGTGTCTTGTTCAGCCATGCCATGTAGTTACGGTATCAATCTTAGTTACCTGTCTGGATAGAATTTTTCATAGGCTGTATTCCATACCTGCAGCAGGCTGTGGAATGAGCAGAGTTCTTAAGGATGAACCCTGGTTACTTAGTGAATAAAGCTGATACCAGAGTAACATTGCTTTTATCGGTAGTTGCAGCACTTAAAAAAATTAATCAGAGAAGCGGGAAGAAAAAGGGTTATCTCTTGATTAAGGCCAAATACTAAAGAATGATGGTAAATGCAATATTAAAAACTTAATTACATGGAGAATATTGGCTAGTGTGCACCAAATAGATAGTAGAAAAGTAGCATATGATAAGAAAATCTTGATATCGCTGTCAGCATAACAGGTAGACAGAAGGGACTGAATTGAGTTGCACAGATTTCTTTCCTAACTTTTGAACCGTCATCTTAGAAGCCTTCCTGATGATTTTTTAACTGTATTTCTGAAAAATAATATACACTTAAATCCAGTGAACTTTTCAAGTACAGACCATATGTTTATAATTTATCATGGAAATGAAAGAAAAATGTTAAAGATATTCTCATATGGAAAGTCCACTATTAATCTATTGACATTAAGATTTTAATCTCCTACTTCCACCCCAGAAAATAAATAATAGGTTACTTAAGTTTCATTCTGTTTCAAAAGCCTTAGATGCAAACAAGATGTATCAATAAAAGTGTTTTGTTAATGATTTCAGCATTTTTGAACACAAAGAAGCGGTGGTAATAGAATACCCCTAGGAATAAAATGCCACATAAAATAAGTATAAATTGGTAAATACAGTAAATGCCATATTGAATTAACAGATAAAAGATTATTCATGTTTATTCATTAACAAGGAAGGCATTAAGGGAGAATTTTTTTTTTTTTGAAAAGGAGGATTAGTTTTCTCTGCAAATAGGTGAGGCACTGTCTTAGGGAGCTTTCTTATCCACATTTATTGGTCAGTGTCACTGGCACAACTGTTTCTTGTGATTTTGTGCATTCTCCAGACACAGTTGGGGTTCTGCTGCCCTGACAGACAGGAATTATGGAAGACTTGTCTAATACATCGCTTTTTATTTATACATAATTATGTAATGATGTTATTTATGAAATTGAATATCTCATTTCTTTTGCTTGTAAGACTGATTTTTTGAGATACTCTGTGAATGCGATATCTTTTTTTTACCTCTGCTTTTCTTCTTTATATGGCTTGTTGGATATGTTATTGCTATATGATTTTTTTTCTTGTTATTGCATTATCTTCAAAATTCTTTTGCAAGCACAGTTTTACATGGATGCAGTCAGGTATCAAATCTCTGCCTGTTCAGGCTTCTCAGGTTGATCTTTTCTAACTACATGCATTTCTTATTCTTGTTTCCTATTACTGCTTTCTTTTATTTAGATCACAGATTTGTTTCTCTATTCTGTATATGTATCCTCATCTGAAATGTTCTGCTGACCTATTCACTTGTTTTAGCTGCTGCTGCTTAAAAGCTTACGTATTCTGCATGAACAAGAAGGGCTATGTCCATTTCTTAACCAGAGGTGCAATGTAGAGTGTCTCATTGTGTTCCTCTGTGAATTGGAAGATCTATGTAGGGGAAGGTCATAATGAAAGTTTGTTGAAGTAAAGGGTAAAATAGGCTTTGTGTTGAAGTGAGCGAGCTGTGGCTGTTCTGTGAGTTTGAAAGCTGCACATCTAAAAAGCATAACCCAGACCTTGAATCCCGGCAGAAATAGCTGCCAGCCTGGCCTGTGTACAACTCTCAGTGTACCTAAAACTGTCAAGTTGAACCATCTTAGTTACAGACATCTTTCAAAGGAGACTGGTGATCACACATTTCCATTCACAGTACTTCTATATCTTTCAAATACATTTCAAATACGTTCTTATCCATCTCAGCCTGAATGGCTGAGGACCATGGTGCATTTCTAACTCTCTCAGTACAAGGGCTCAGTGCACTGGACATTGTAGTGTTAGATGCCATCAAGGGAAGAAGAAAGGAAGAGAGCACGGATATAGAGCATGGATATATGAATTTTTTCTCCCATCTCTCTGTCTACCTTCATTGTGCTAAGAAGGTAAGAAGCAAACTTTTTAATGCAGTAGATTTTACATCTGATCAAAAAAAAAAAAACAAACCAACCTCAGGTTACATCAGAATTAAATGTATGTATAGATTGAATGGGTTTCACCTAAAAATTGGAGATTTTACTTAGCTGTATTTCTATCAGATCCTAACTGACATTAAAAGCTAAACAGATTTTTGGTGTCAGCCTGAAAATCAAGTTTTTAAAAGTTTTTGTCTTTTAGTTGTTGTTTGTAAGGTATCAAAATGCTTTAGATGAGAGAAGTGTTGATTTTGCTGGTGATGACTTAGAGTTTAATGCACATTTTTCCTTATGGCTATATTTTGTTGCTTAGTGCTGACCAGTACAAACAGCAAGAACAAAAAGCTGTTAAAGAAAAGCAGACAGCTGTAATTGAAAGGTTTCACTGGGAGTGGGTACAGCAAATAATATCAAGATTTTGACTGTAACCATATGTCTCCCTTTAAAAGTGGGAATACTAAAGGTTTTCCTCCAGTGGGTTTTTTTGTTTGTATTTAAGATCATGGAATATCTCCCATTAGATATAGTAGATAGCCTATTGATTTCATACGTTTCTGCTTTCTTTTTTTTTCTCCATCTTTTCACCTATCCTGTTTTTTATCCTTTTTTGTCTTCCTGATTTGATTTAGTAATATCTTATGAAATAAAGAAATTGGGCATGCAACGTCTTTTGCAAAAATTATCAAAAGATGTAGTTGCATTCCTAATGTGAGTACACAGTGACAAGATTGTTCATAGCAGTTGGGCTGATCACCTGCAATAAAAAAAATGCTGAGTGCATTGCAGACCATACATGAAAATTCTAGTTTTAATACACAATTTCTGATGAGATTTTAGCTTGTTGGATTTCTATTTTTTAAGAGGTTATATTTTAGGCTGTCACTTGTGTTACTAATCAACCCATGGAGATATTCTGACAATTATAAACAGAAGAGATAAAAAAAATTAGAAACTAAACTTTTAAGTACCCCAATCCTTTAGATGATGAAAGAAGGAGTAACTGCAATTGTGGTACACAGAAATGAGCCAAACTGTCAAAGAAGAGCTTTAGGTATGAAAAAAATAATTTCCTTGTGATGCATTTTTAATGTAGATAATTTAAATTTGGCTATTTATCTCAATTCCCCACTCCAGTCCTTGAAATTAGAATACTGTGATTATTTTTAATGAGGGAAATTTAAGCACGTTTCAGTCCGGTTGAGGAACACAATGATTCTGTCTTATTACTGTACATCTGAATCTAAGCAATCTAAGTAATTTTTCAAATGAAGTGATAAAAATCAAGTTCAGTTAAATCAGTACATGCAATCAGCACAAATTGTCTGTTAGATAGTCAGGGATGGTTGTTATTTTATATGTAAGTAGAAATGTTTGATCTCCTGCAGCACCAACTTGGCATAGTGCCTGTTTCTCCTCTCACACCATCACTAGCCAGAAGTCTCTTCTGGATTTACCTTAAAGGAAAATAAACTCAGAAGAGCGTTACATTATTCTGTTTATATCTATAAGGAGCCAAGGATATCCATGTGAAAGATGTGATTGGTCCAGTTCCTTGACTGTATATTTTACAAATGTAAAATTTTACATTTGAAATACACTGAAATCCATAGAAAAGAATTGTTGTAACAATGCCTGGTCAGTTGATTTCTGCATTACTGCCATGGTCTAGTTTCTTAAGATCTGGGTTGGAACTTCTGTATTTCTGCATCCTCTCTGCAAAAGTTGCAAGCTACAAATATTTGTACAGGGGAGTTTCCTGCTTATGACTTTTTGTACTCTACAGTAGTTTTTCTTAGCCAGTGAGAACCATGGGATAATTTTTGCTTAATGCTAGCAGTCAAAATCGGAACCAGAGAATGAGGCATTTCAGAATTCCATGCATTAACTAAATATTATTCTGGGGAAAGGGGATCTTTGTATTTTTGCTTCAGGGTTCTCATCAAACGTGTCTTGCATCACCTTTCACTAAGTATCTTTTTAACTGTTTTTGCTTGTGTTAAACAATCAGGAACAAATTTGGCATGTAGTTTGTTTACTGCTTATCAATGAAGACCACTCAACAATTAGAAAGTTTGTCCTAGAGTTTAGGCTTCAGATAACATCTCTAGCTTCCTTTTTATTTATTTTCAAATTTGTTTAAAGCGCAAAGTTCCAGGACCCAGACTAAAAAGGAGTGGTGTATTGTGTCTGAGGCTTTAGATCTTGTAGAGATTGGATTTATCAATCTTTTGGTGTTCTGCCTTTAAATGGCGTCACTAGTCTGTGGCCTGTAGGCCTAGACTGTGCAGCTGATTTATTTTATTGTTTTATTTTTAGTGGGAATTGCTTTAGGCACTTATGCTAATATTCATATTTTCTGAATTAGTGTTTTATTGTTACAGCCATTGTATTGGAAAGCTATAATATTCATGCAATTTACTAAAATGGAAATGAATGAATGAAGATGACTTGACACAGAGCATACATTTTAAATAAAGCCAGACAAAATTTGTAGTTGCTATATAAAAATGCTTTATCTGTTGCTGTTCTGCACACCATTCACCTGACTTTTTGGTACTTTTTGAAGCCTTGAAGTACAGAATTTTGGTAGAAAGGGTGACCTATTGTGCATAGGGACATCACTTTTTTTCTGTGATCACAGGCAGAATGGATCAGTCGGTAAATAATTATTCTCTTATTCAGCAGCTCACTTTAAGAATAAGCCTCTTCTTTTTTTCTGTTAACTTTTAGACCAAATTGCTGTTAGAGAGTGGGACTCAAAGGCATTTACTGGGCCTCTAAATCTGGTCCTGTAAGAAATCATGTTCTAATCTGCATTATAAGCACCTAATTGCTTTATTTTGTGGCTATTTTTTTTCATCTTGTTTTGGTTCCCTTGCTATATTTGTAGTCCTCACCTTGGTAGCTCTGAGATTTAGATTGCTGATGAGTGGTAGAAAAAGTGTTTTCACAATTTGAAGCTAATATAGTAGTATATGGGTACTGATAATAGCTTCTTCTCACAGGGAATTCTCATATTATTTGTCCTAGCTTTATCTCAGTTATGGGCTTAAATGAGATTTATGTCCCTTTTAGGAAACGTTTAATAATTATAGCCTAGTAGAAGGCTAGTGTAAGACATCTTAGTTATACTTTTCTGAGTTATGATAGTTTTCCCGTTTGAATTCATAAAATCTGAGTGTCATATCCTATTCTGTAAAATTTTGATTTAGTCCATTTGACTTCAATTTTTAATTTCCTAATAATACATCACGTGTGCTAGATATTGCCTAGGCACTTGCTAACTTCTGACAGATGACATCAATATCTGTGCCTTGGATTTGTTTCTTTAACCATGTGATCAACAGTTATGACTTACCTGATTCCTAATTTTAAGTTTTTTTTCAGTTCATTTGCAGGGTGCAGTATTTTCACTTTGCTGTAATCAGCAATCTGTTAGGAATCTATGAGGAAAGGAAAATGAAATACCTGACACACTGCTGGTTGTGAAGGTTCAAGGTTGCCCAGTCAAGCACATTATTAGGAAACCCATTCTGCAAGCACTGTGACTTTAGCTTCCTTTTCTAGGCAGTCCCTAGTGGAAGAGTTCTGTGTCACGGTTTTACTTCTCTTCAGCTGCAGCTCAGACATCAACTTACAAACTTGTGTATGAAAACTTGATTGAATCAAAGGTGGCCACAGGGTAAACATCTTGTGGGTACTTTTATACGTTTTAAGATGTGGATTGGATTTTGACATTCTTTACTCAGGCTTTTTTTTTTTACGTAATCTAATTTCTTCTAATTGATTACTAAATTATTTTTCCAGTGGGGCTGTAGGTGATACAGCATCTCAATGCTAATATAGAAATTATGTAACTTGAAAAAGCATGTATGTACCACATGACTGAAATGTAAAAATAACTTGAATTTACAGATCAAATTGTTTTTTTGCCTTTCCTCCAAATAATTGACAAAGATTTTTTTCTTCAGCATGTTTAGTACAATGTAAAACTCAGCAAAATGAGTTGATTAAATATTAACCTCTTTCATCTATGTAATGGTTATAGCCCTACATTGAAAATGTCTTTATCTAAATTCACATTGTTTTACAGATAAGGACCCTTTTCTGGCATTACTTGCTTCTCATACTAGTGATATAAAATTTACAGAATTCAAATAGACTGTCTTCCACAGGATTCTAAGCTGTGAATTACTTGTTGCTTTTATGCTTGCAAAGCAAATATGTACAAGAAAAATTTTTCAGTGGCTAATTTTAACTCCCTAGAGCAAGATGTTTTGAGGGCTTTTTTTCTGTTATTTAAAAAAATAAAAATAAAAAGCTTTGAGACCTTTTGTATTCCCTAAAAGTGATCAAAGAAAATACCAATATGTACGTGGTTATTTTGCTTTTTAAATAAAATTCATATTGGCGCCTACTACGTCAAACTTTCAAATAAAATACAAATTCTCACAGTTTTAGCTTACATCAAAGATGGAAATTATTGTGTGGTTTTGGAAACCAAAGCATTTCCAAGATAGACACAGTTGGATTTTTTTATATGACAGCCTGTTTCATACACTTAGTAACATCAGTGTGAAGTTGAAAGTGTGCATCCTAATGAAGAATGAAGTCTAGGGGAAATTTTATAGTGACTCTTTTAAGATTAAAATTCAGCTAGATGACATTTACACTTGTGATGGATTTGTGCAGCTGGAACACTTAAAAATTATAAAAATACTCACTTTTGGTTTGTTATTAGTAATGCAAAATATCTTGTAACGTTTTAATGCAGGTGGATACTAATAGACGGGTTTCTTTTGGCAGGTTGTCAAGTTGTTAAGTAACAAAAGATCTCAAGCTGTTGGAATATTAATGTCTAGCCTTCATTTAGACATGAGGGACATTCAGCATGGTAAGTGAAATAATTATTGTTGATTCTAGCTTAGATTGCATCGTTAATAATATGGAAATGCTTATATTTATCTTTTGATAGATAAAAATCAAGAGGGTCTTTTCACACTTTATTTTTCTGAAAATATCGGATGTCATTTATTTTCCCCCTTGTTGTAACGTATTCTATTTTTCTGTATAGAAAACAAGTATTGACTGATTATTTGCAGAATTGCCACCCATAGTTTTGGGCATCAACTACCTGAGTGGTGTGAAATCTAGACTCTGATTTTGGTCTTTCTGTGGAAGAAAGTTTGTTTCTAATTCAAAGATCCCAAAGGTATATCCAGAAAAGTGAATTGTAACATTTAATTGTTTTGCTGTCTAAAATAGTTCTTGTATTTGGGTTAGCACAAACTGGAGTTGTTTCATCTTCAACAGCTGTTTATAATGGGAGATTTTTTGGAAGGACTGTAATACTTCTCACATTTTGCACTACTGTCTCTTAGCATAAAAGGTGAAAAGTGGAATTGTATTTATATTCAGACCATCCTTTATGTTTCCCAAAGGCTTTGGATAGATTTGAAGCAGACTGAACTGTCCTGTGAAGTGCCAGCCTATCTATTAAATAAATGTGGTTTCAAGTATAACACAGACTTCATAAATCACAAAAACATCTTGTGAACTTTCTAGGCTACGTATTTACAGCCATGCATTCAGTTTACTATGATTTGCTTATTTTGTGAAATTATTCATAAATAGAAGCAAATTTCAGTGCACTCTGTCAGCTAATGAGTAACTCTTAATCACAACTTTAAGTTTTTATTAAACTGTTTTGATGGTTACTAGACTTCCTCAAGCTGAAGCACTTAAGAGCAAGGCGCCAGTACTGGCGCCAAGAAGTACTTGGTATTTCCAAAGCTGGCAGATGTAGTTCAGTTAAGTCATAGAGCAAAATCTGAAAACAATGATATGGTCCTTTCCTTCAGTCAAATATTCAACTTGGTTTCAGTTAATAATGAGAACCTTATGAACAAAGTAGTCCGCCTAACATCTGTCTCTGTGGTAAAGCCAACACAAGTTCATTGAAAATTTGCTTGCTTAACATGCAACACTAACAATAACATGGCATGAATGTCAGTAGTTGAAGGGGTCAAACAATATTATGCTTAACCTTTATCCTACTGCAATATTAAGTACACATGATCATCTAGCAGCTATGTGCAGATTTTGTATATTCCTCCTTCAATAGCTGCTTTTTAAAAACAATAGTTTTTGTAAAGGAGAATTTAGTAGTGTTTTTACTTCCTAGCTGTTCAGAAGTGATTGAAAAAATGTAAGAGAAATTTTATCTGATGGGATGACTTTTGGAAATGGTTGGAAGATCCTTGTGTTAAAAATGGTTTGTTGCTTTTTGTTTAACATAAAATAGGCACGCAGAAAAGGTGTTGAGGAACAGGAAAGAAATTCGTGTGTTGGGAATAGGAAAAATAGAGCTGAAATCTCAACAGAAACATTTCTGGCATTGGTAACTCCATGCAGAGTTTTCTGAGTGATCTAGCCATAGAGTCTGTGAGAGAAGTTATAAAATCACAGACCCAAATATTTAGCTTCACCTTTACGTATGTACTATTTTTACTTGTTTGTTAGATGAGTAAGGATTGAGAGAGGGTGTTTCATAGTTTGCTTGCTTATCTGCTACAGTTTGAATAGTCTAATCAGGAAGTGCTTTCAAAAATTAAAATGTTGAAATAAAAAGCTGCATTAGCAAAATAGGCACTTGATATATTTGCTTTTATATACATTAAGATTCAAGATGCATGAGAATAGATACAGTAAAATAATGGATCAGTGTTTGGTCCTCTAGCCCAGGACTTGAGTAGTCTTCTTGAGTTTTTACTCTGTTTAATGTATAATTACATGAAAATTTACTTATCTTTCTCAGTACAACACAAGCACTTTTTTTTTTATTTTTGTGAATTTGAAAGCTAGTCAAACTTTCCCCCACTCTGACTATTTGTGGTACCAGGAAACTGTCTTCATAAGCATTTTTCTAAATATCTTCTTTATTACATATAAAGGATATCTGGTGGAAGTAGAGTTAATGCAAAATATGTGAATTGCAGAAGAATTGTAGGGAATTTTATTTATTTGTTTTTACTGACCTAGAAAAGTACCCAGAAAGAGGGGAGAATATTTCAACGTAGTGTGGTATTCAATCTGATATTCCTTGGTTTGCATGCTATTGTGTTTTATTTTTCTAACAGCTTAGACAAATTTCAAAATATTACAGGAACAGAAGGGAAAACAATTGTGATAGCTATGAATTCAATTAATAAGTTTATGATTTCAAGTTTTATTCCACACTGTGTTTAATTAAAATGCTTAAAATAATTTGAAACCTGGCCTAATGTTCTAAAGGTTGATGGGTTTTTTTGGTTGGTTGATTTTTGGTGTTAAAAAAACATAGGTGAAATATTGTCTGCAAAAATGATCTTTGAAAGATTGTTTTGGAAACTTGAAAATTTTGGATTTTTTAAACTAATCTAGAACATTTAGTGACTTTTTTGTGCATGTGTGATCAGATGTCATTGAATGGAAGATCTTAGACTACCTCACTATGAGCTAAATAGATTTTGATGATGGTGATGATATTGTTAAGTGTCTGCTGGTAGAATTGCATTTGTTTGCTTCTGACTTTGAGTTGGGTTTAATAAGACAAACTCCAAAATCCTGGCTGCTGTTTAAATATTTTTACAGTGTGGAAGGAGCAGAGCGTATTTGTACTGAACTCTAGTACGTGTTTCTAGTAGTGCTGTAAAGTAGGGTAGTTTGATTTCTTGTTCTTTTTATGTTCTGTTTGTGTTTTTGTTGTTTTTCTTTTTTTCTTTAATTCTAATTACTAACAGAACTTCCAGCTAATTTACCCAGTCTAGGCTAGAACTGTAAGAATTGTAAGAAATGTTCTCTTTAAATTCAGTGCCATTTTTCTGTTATTAGTATGAAAATTAGTCCTCTTCTCATGGTTTCTCTGGTTTCACGCAACACTTTACTGATGCCTATCCCTTATAATCACTTATTAACTATGCAAAACACTTAATCCAGATATTTTGCTTGCTTTTTATGTTCACTGTACCACGAATCTCCCTCATTCATCCTATCTAGTGTTATGTTTCCATTGGAAATACACATGCATTTGGCGGCATGATACAGCCAAACTTGAGAAATGCCAAACAAGCACTTCTTGCATATTTTTCCTTTAAAGCTCAGATTTTTTTCCTATTTTTCCTTTGTGCTTAAATTTGAGATCCCACAAGATTCCAGTAAACTGTATTTAGTAGTCTATGATTAACACCCAATGTATTAGTATATAATTGCATGCTAAGCATGTGTCTTAAATACCTTCAAACACAAGAAATATAACAATCATTTGAAATTGTAGCTATGTTGCCCAGAACATAGTTGTCAGTTCTCTTCCTGATCAATTAGTTATAAGGATACAATATGTCCTCTGCTTGTTTTTAACTTTATGCGTGTTAACAAGTGCAGTAGCAATAGCAAAAACTTCTAATACAAAAGGGAAAAATGCAGAAGAAAAAAAATAAAAATAAACCAAAGATGTCAAATAGAAGGACAACAAATTTTATGTTTCATGAAAATGTTATATTCACTACATAGTCAGATTTTATATAGTGTTTATTTTCAGAATAGAAATTAATCTTATGTTGAACAAAGTTATCTTAGTCCGAACATGTCTTGTAAATGTTGAAAGAAGACTGGCAAAAACAACATGCACAAATCTGTCTTTTGAACTTGTCTGTAATCTTTTCCAATTCAGTAAGTTTCTTTTAACGCAGTTTATCATTTCAGGCATTGTGTTACTTCTGGCATTGCTGCAATAGTGTAACTATTTCTCTAAAGCTTTGCATAATGCCTCCTGGTTGCCCTATTTCTGTTGAAAGTAGTTTGGAGATTTCTGCCTCAGATCCACCCCTCCCTTCCCTTTCTAAGGACATCCTCATTTAATAATAGCTATTTTTTTCCCCCTCTCTGTGATGCTTGTAATCCACAAAATTTGATAGAGGTACCTGTCTTGATCTGATAATTGGGAGGGGAAAAAAAAAAGTACGGAAGACCAAAGCTCTTTGTGTTACAGCTCTCAACTTGTTGGTCAGTGATACTACGAGAGAAGGAAAGAAAGGAAAAATAACTGTGGAGAGGTAGGCAGGTTCACCTACTATTTGATAAAGCCTGACCTTTTAATGTGGGTTGGAGATTATTTTACTGAAAGTTGTATTTGTCTACTAACAGAGGTACAACTGTGTACAACAGACATAGTTTCTGCTCTGAATTCAACAGACAACTGTGCAGGAAGTGGATGAACATCCAATGTTAATGGACAAAATAAATGCTTATTCTTTAATATGAGGCTATTTGTGACAGATGAATATGAGAGAGTCTTGGTTTTGTTTTCTTATTTGACTGCTCACATAGACACAAATGATGAGCTGGGAAAAACTTTGTCAAAGACTAACTGAATTATTTCACTGGAGGAGGAGGGAAAATCTCTCATGCTGCATTATATGAAGGTTCTGTGCAGGAATTCTTTACTCTCATTAAACTACGATGTAGTCTCCAGGGTCATAGAGATGCTCTAAATGGAAAACATTCAGGAAAAAATGACTCAAAATCTGTAAACTAAGACTCACGATTAGTTTATCATATAAAAGGTCCAGAGGTACTCTAATCAGTATTTATCCTAGTGTCAATAGGACATTAACAATATGTGTCTATAAGTGTAATCACTTGAAACTCATAAAATCAAATTATTTATCAGGAATGGATATCTTCTCAGAACGCATTTTACAGTTTAAACTAATTAAGTTGTAAAATAATGTGATCGGTTCAAGTTTTTTGGACTTTGTTAAACTAGAAGACAAACTAGATGACCAAAAATCTAATTTCTGTCTGTTTAGGTTATGAATATAATACAAAGTCCTGAATACAAGTAGATATATAGATCATTTTTTAGGCAAGGTAACAAGTCTGCATTTTCTTATTAAAGGAATGATCCATAAAGTGGTTATAGTCTGTGTAGGTTAATTACAAAGTTAGAAACTTTACCCGCTCTGGTTTATTAATTGAGAATCATAACTCTTTATATATATATATATATATTTTTTACTTTATCAAATATTGTGCATTTTGACAGCTTAAGAACTTTCCAGATCAGGGGTCAATTTTCCCTCTGATTACCTTTCCAATGTGTGTTTAGATCCTTCCAAGACACCACAAGGAAAAAGGTTTGTTGGTTTGGCCTTTTTCTATCTTGTGCATTAGCACTTCCTTGAACCTTCACATCATAATCCTCGATCTTAGTCCTCTATTTCTTCCCAGCTTTATTTTACCATATTCATTACATTATGCCTGCTGTTAGGTTGCAAACTTAAACATTTTATTTGCTTATAATTACTTAATAAGTTCCTATTGTGAAATTAGTGGTAAAGGAAACAATGGAACAAACAAAATGACTTTTATAAAACAAAAACTAAATTAAATTTGAGTGCAACACATGTATTGCCATATATGTTTCTATTGCTTTGATGCTGTTGGTTTCAGCTACTCAGTATAGAACACTGTAGGACGCGCTGATTCTGGAGTCCTTGCCTGGCCACGTCTGCCAGTGGCAGCTTGGGAGGGAAGACACAAAGGCCCTTGGAGACGAATGGGGTTTTGAATGGCTGCAACATAAATCCCAGAGCTGTGGGTGATAGCATTAAAAGCCAGTCCCAAGTAGTGATAGAGAAGGGACTGGAGGAGACCCGTCTTGTGAGATTTTCTGAAGGCTTATTCCATTGATCATAGGGCAACAAAGCAAGTTGTTAAGTTGTTAGAAGTTAAGGAAAAATACAACCTCAGTTATCTTTTGCGTGCAACAAATTGAGGTATGAAGGACAGAAATATTCACATCATCAAGAAAGGAACCGAATTTTGGTTTCCATGCAACACACTCTTTTGGAATTTACAATTTAAAAATACATTTGTAGAACTAAATACAATTTTCTGTAATGTCAAATACATTTTAAATAAGGAAAAATTATATTGAACTTTTTAACAATATTTGAATCAGCAGAGACTAATTATTGCCACATTGGATAGTTTGGCTAATTAAAAATTTTTGTTGTTGTTAAAAACATATGAATGTAATTTAATAGAAAAGTTTTGTAAGAAATGTAAGAACTGTAACTGCATTGTTTGTCTGTTTCATTTGAAATGGTTTATTTTTTTCTTGGAAGTCTGATTAACTTTGAAACATTGAACAAAAAGTTTCAGGAAATTTCTGTTCTACTCAAAGGAAAAAAAAATCAGTACTGTTATTTCTCATTTGAGTACTGTGTAGTCAGTCACTTGTAAGAGGGATGACTATGAAATTCTGAGTAGAAAAGCAATAAAATGCTTGCTGTTCACACCGGTACTATGCAAAAACAGGGAAGAAAGGAAATATTTTTACAGAATACAGTAGAAATCTTCGGTGCCATATTTTTATGTATTGCTGAACCAAATAAATATTTTAACACTATAAACATTATGAACAGCTTATTAATTGACTTAAGACGTTAAGAAGAGGGAACGAACCTCTTCTTGCAATAGCGCTTTATAATGCAGCTCTTTATTCGCACGTTTTTTCATTGAGTTGAAAGATTTTGAAGGAAAGGATGCTTGCCACAACAATCCATTTAGTGATGTGGTTTTTAAGCTTAAATATACTTGCACATATACTTTCAGACGTATAAAAAATAAATGCCTCTTATGGCTACAGAAGTTAGAATCTAATCTAAATCCAAATTAATAAAAATAAAAATTTAGTAAAATTTGCAAAATGGATCCCTACTTTTTTATCATTAATTGTATGCATTTTTTTTCTCCTTCTTGTCATTCCTCACTTAAGAAATTAAAATTGTATACTATATTTGGCCAAATAAAGATCTGTCTGGCTTAGTACCCGATCTCCTGTGTGGATAGCAAGGGAGGAGGAGAAAACAGAGTGGCACTGATTGCATTTCATGTAATTTTATAGATCTTTATTTTATCTTTTTTTTTGCAGTAGTTGTTTTTCTCTAAACAAATTGGAAATTTTGTTGGAAAGACCTTCACACACATTGTCTATATTTGTTTTCCCCTGTCACCAGTCTATCCATTACTCTTTCTTCTCTTTGCAAAAAAGTTGACTAGCTCTGCAAGTTATTTTCAATATTTATGTGCACTGTATGCCTATGACACAGTATTGGATCTTCTGTTTCAGTCTCCATTTTTCTATATTACTGATGTTGTTCGCGCTTTACCTGTTGCTAATCATTGAGCTTATGTTTTCAGAGACCTATGAAAAAAGTGGATTTTTTTTTTTCAATGACTGCTAATTTTGTATGTATCTCTGTTTTTACATTTGGGTTCTCTTTTTTCCCATGTACTTTACTTTGCTTATATTGACACTGAAAGAGATCCTTCTGCACATGTTTGCACTTAGCTTTAAACTGGCTAACTTTTATTACCTGCAAACATTATCACCTCACATTCATTAAACAGTACAGGAACCAGCAAAGATCTTAGTATGACTCCACTGCTACAACTCTCTACTTTGAAAATTCATCATTCATTTTTATAATTGATTTCTTTTTTTTTTCCTTTTTCTTAATCTGTTTCTATATTTAAACCAAGTAAACTTTCATTTTTTTCTCATAACAGCATTTTTTTTTTTATAAAGCCTCAGGTAAGAAGGAGCCTCTTGCAAATCCAGTATCAGTCTGACCACTGCTGTGCCTTGGTTGATTCCACTTGGATAGTCCCATTCAATTTGTTGCTCATGAGTATCCACTACAAAACAACATGCAACCTTTCTTTCTCATTACATTGTCTTTCTCTATGTTTGAAGAAGCTGTTCTTCCATATAACACATGGACACTTTTCAGGCACAGAATTCAGACTGACTGGTTTGGAATTTCCAGCATCATCTCTGGAATCCTCTAAAAATCTGCATTTGTATGCTCTGAAATTGATCAGTTTAAGATGGTGCCCAAAACACATCACTTGAGAAATGTAGATCTTGTATTAGAACATCTTTGACCTTTTCTGTGGTAGTGAATCCTAACACAAATACTTTGTTTAATCTTTTCTGATTCTCCCTTTGTGCTCTTTTTACAGCCAGATTATCTGCGTGCCCAACTGTTTCCTGTCAGGCTTCCTACATCTGATGTGTTTGAAAGCAATTTTATTACTAGTTTTATGCATTTGGCAAGTTGCTTTTTTGTTCTTGTCCAATTTACATTGAACTTATGACACGTTTTGCTTTTCTATTTTCTTTGGCTGATTTCCACTTCTTGAAGAGTATCGTTTACTTACAGGTGTCCCCCATGCTCTTCTGTTTAATCATGTATGTGGTTTTGAGTAGAGACGCTGGGGATATGGAAAGATTAGGAAAAGACAACAAAAACGTGCCGATCGCAAACACCAGCAGGCTGGCCACTGAACAGCAGCGTACCACAGAGCCGCCCGGGACCTGGCTCTACCCTCCCTTATTTTGAATTTCCCTTATTTTGAATTTCCCTGCCGCAGCTCTCCGTTGCCGCCCGTGCCGCCGCTGCCCACCTTCCCCCGGAGGCGCGGCGGGCGGCTCCGCGCTCCCAGCAGCAGGTGGCAATAGCGGCCCGCGGCGGGGCTCAGCCCGGCGCACCGCGGCTCCGAGAGCAAGGAGCAGAGGGGATGGTGCAGAGGTAGGGCAGCGGTTAGTTTGCTGGATCCGGCCGTGATGGACAGGGTAGGAAAGAGGGCTGGGAAACTGGAGTTGGATGTTAGAAAATCGCTTTCTACTGCAAAGAGGTGGAACGTTTAGTGGGGGAGCATGCTTTTTCTCGTGCTAGAGCCATCGTGCCAGTGTTCCTGGATGCACCTGGGTTTTCCTTACTTTCTTTCTCTTCTTTGTCATGCTCTGTTATGATCTCTGGATAATGAAAGATTGAGATTTTTTTCCATTGTTCTGCTGTTCCACAGGAAACCTCCCCATTCAATATATGTTGCATTCTATTTCAGTGTAATTTCTTTTTTTTAGTGAAGCTGCAAATAGCTTTAGCTACTTTAACAGATAATATAGCTCAATGGTATTGAACTGAAGCAATATAGAACGTCTTTTCTAGTCTTACAGTCATCAGCAGACTGACTCTAGTAACAATACTGAAATAAATATAGGTGAAACGGGTTTTCGCTGACAGGGTGGCTGGGCACTGGAACAGGCTCCCCAAGGCAGTGGTCATGTCACTGAGCTTGCCGGAGTTCAAGAAGTGTTTGGACAACACTCTCAGAAACATGGTCTGATTTTTGGGTGGCCCTTTGGGGACCCAAGTGTTGGACTCGATGATCCTTGTGTGTCCCTTCCAACTTGAGATATTTTGATTCAAAAAAATATATTTTTTTCTAGAACATATATATTTTGGTTTTCCACATATCTTTTGATTCTGTTGCAATTCTGGTCTGTAATTTTGTTGAGTTTATTAATACCAGGTCTTGAGAAATGCTTTGGAGCGTGAAAAAAGATGGAACTTAAACAATAAACACACATCGTTGTGCCTTCAGTTATCACAGCATTGTGATTTGAATTAGTAAAGATGTGTCATCTGTCTTCTACCTAGCCAAAAATCTTGTTGCGTTATTTTCATAATCCCACCATACTTAGAGCATCGACTAAATATCACAAGATCATTACATCATTTTATTAGCATCTGTAGCTCTTTAATACTGTAACTTCAGAATATTTGTTCAAAGACTTAACGTGCGTTAGTACAAGGAAGGCCATGGTATTTATCCAAACTTCAGGCTGGGCAGATGTGGAATATACCAGGCTACATCTAAACTGGTCTCTGTTGTGCCAAAAATAAAATTTTAATTTGATTTGGGGAAGAAATTAAAATCATATAACTTTATTTTAGTGAGATACTACCGTCTGACAGGTGGAAAGGAAAATTTGCTTTTGAAATGAAGCCTCTCAAATGATTTCTGTTTATAATTCTAGAGCAAGAAAAATTGTACTTCAATTTGTGATCGCAACCGTTGACTGTACTGCAATTACGGGTAAATAGGGACTTGCCTGATTTCTGAATCCATGTAAATTTCCATATAATGTTTTCTAACTAGCTCTACTACTACAGATACTGATATCATCATGCACATCTGGCCAGCTTGAACCATAAACAAGGAAAGCTTGTTTCTGCATGTGAATTACTGCATATCTTCATGGTTAAATGAACTTCCACTATAATGTATATTGTAAGTCATCAAAGGTAGCAAAGTTCCATGCAGATAAAATGATTTATGTTTGCTGATGTTAGAGAAGAGTAATGGAGAACTTCAGAAGGACCTAGCAAACACACAACTCAGCTCTAAACTTGTATAGTTTGAAAGAATATTCCTAGCATTTAGTCTGGCTACTAATAAGACAAGTCAAGCCTGCTAATTTCTGGTTCAAGCCATTAGTCTGGACAAATATGAACATTTTAACAATACAAATGATCTTGAGTTCCAGCTGAAATTCTGACCCTTCAACCTTTTGCTTTCTTTGAAGTTGCTGATAGTTTTGCTATTGACTTTGGTGAGTCTAGGATTTCATACAAATATTTTAAGTGATGGAGAAGTCAGTGTATCTAACAAAACAATGCTCAAAAGGTTAGTTTCGCTCACTTTTAACACTTAAAATATTCTTTACAAAGTGAACTAGTCAGATTAATTTAGACATCTTTTTCTTTTTTTTTTTTGGTCTGAAATTATGGAGCAATCTAGTTTCAAACATCTCTTGTAGGCATACAGAAGAACTATGCCTCTTAATTTTTTTCTGTATAAGCTAAATAGATTAAGCAATTCTCCAGAAAGACAGGTTCTTGAGACCTCAGGTTATTCTATTTCTTTTTTTTTTGTCTTTGATATTCCACCAGCTAGACCTCTTGTCTAAGTGAGACCTCTAGTTTTGACTTCTAGTCGCTCCTGTAGAGAGACAAGAAATCTTAAATCGGCCATTGATCATGAATATTGAGAGTGTAATCAAGACAATTCTTCGGGTGAGTTTGAGTCTGCTTAGGAAAGAGCAGCTTTCTCATTAACAAAACCATGTGGACTTCACTGATAATTAATATATATATTTTTTAATACCTTTATTTTCAGTGATGTTAAAGATATAATTGGCTGCAGAGAACTGAGAGCAGATTTTCATGAAAACTTAAGTTACTCTCCTTTTTCATAGTGCTTTTTGAACCATTAATTTTGCAGATGTATGTGTTAGTTTTTAACTGGTTTAGTGTTGACACTTAAGTCATTTAAAGCAAGTATTCTAAATTGCTGCCTGAACCTCTATTTATTGTGGGTAAAGTGAGAGCAGAAAAACTAAGATCCTGAGTGAGCTGCTTAATGTAGAGCAAACCTTTCCTGGACAAATCTATTTCTGGTATCCTTCCAGCTAACTTTATCCAACATGCAGAATGCTCTAGGATATACCCTTGCCTTTATTATGAGGGATGAATTGTGGTTGCTTCATCTCAAACAAGTGTAGTATCAAAAAATCAAGAGGTTCAATGATGGATTGGAAAAATGATTAAAGACTGGAATGTGTATAAGGAACATGAAAAGACTGGGGACTGTTCAGATGTACTCAGGGTCACAGAGCAAAGTAACACAATTCAGAGATCCTGCATTAAAAAAAAATAAGTTCTTTCTAGAGATTATGATGATAGAGTAAGAAATAAATGATTCTTTTTATAGTTTGAATAATTTAAACCTAAACTTATACTTGACTTTGCACTACTGTAAACCTAGGTTTCATCTTTGCTATTAGACCTATTGGATGATTATAAGTAAATCTCTTCCTCTGCCTCCTGCATTTTGTTTGTCTTGATCATTTAAAATGAACTCTCTGAAACATGAAAGAATAAGTTTACCTTTTTGATTATGGAATGGACTTCTCAGTGAGCCATGGCTTTGTTTATTTTGAGCTACTCAGATGCAAATAGATAAGGTGGAATTAACCCAAAAAAACAGAAAATTCAAATTACTTAAAAACAAAACAAAAACATAATTAAAGGTCTAAATTAGCATGTATCCTGAAGTGTTTGAATTTTTTGTGTTCCGGACAAGTCTTAGTAACTTCTTCCAACTGTATTTAGTAAGAGATGCTACCTCGTTCTACATCCGTGCTTTATCAATCACATTTACCAACAGTAGTATCACAAATAGTCTGTGGAACTCAGTGATGTAACGTCATTGAAATAGGGATCAAAAAGAAGTAGGATATGTGGGTTTCTAAAAGAAAAGTCAAGTACTAACAAACACCCATGAAGCCCAAATTTTATTTCGTTTGACTCATGAATACAAAGCTGTACATTATCTGTCTGAAGACAGATTAATACATGTCAAACCTATTGCATATCACCTGCAGCTGATCTGTTTTTGCAGTTTGTTTTTATAATGTATGCACTGTAAATACATACTGTCACATAAGCATCCTAAAGATATATTCTTCAGATATTCTGTTTTAGTAGTCTCCCCACCAAAATGTTATAGTTGATAGGTGTGACAAGTCTCCATTTGAGAACCTTGAAATGGAACACTTGTGGTATGATATACTACCTTAACCAGAAATTGCAAAAACATAGTACGAGCTGATACTGAAGTAAGCACCAATTAGCATCGCATTTTTTATAGCTGTAATTTTATTTACTGTAACAGAATTTCTTACATGTAAAATATATCCATATGTCAATGATTGTTTTATATAAAAATCTTGTTCATGAAACACTTTAAAAAGTACATTTAAGGGACAGGAATTCTATCTAGAAAAAAATAAAACCCTTTTATATGCATAAAACATAATTTAAAAAAAATGTATTAAATTGGTCTTATATCATTTGCATTTGTGTACTGTAGCAAGCCTTAAGTAGTGTTTTTAGAGTTATGGTAATCCTTTCCAGTTTGAAAAATCTTGACTCCCGCCAGTCAATCTTGCACTTCAAATTCACTCCCTGAAGACCAGCCCCTGGCAGGTTCTTTGAGACTGTTTGCTCTTCTATGCATTATAGTTTAAAATAAGCATAATCTGGTAAAATGCCAGTCTTTTTCAACCTTCCTATATCCCACACCCATGTTTTTTTCACCTGCCTAATTTAAACAAAACTTATCTAAACAATTAAGATAAGCATTGAAGTGTACTCTCAATAGTCAAATCAGCAAAACTCTCAAAACCAGAACTGAAATACAATCTCTCTAAATTAAACAGTCTACAATGGCAATCATGTTTGTATTTAAACATTTTATTCTGAAAGGATTACAGCATTGGTCTCCATTTTTTTTCCTGCCTAGACAAGAAGGCGACATACAGAGTCAAACAAAATATATTTGTTCTCTAAGAACTGAGCTTGCGTACTCTTATAAACAAACTGTATAGGTGTATGAAGTCAGACTTCACATAATCAGTAACTCTGTCCTTAACGTTATAGGTAATTGTTTGAAAGGTATGTAGCTGTTTATATTAACTATGTATGGTTATATATTTTGTTGTATGCCTCTCTGTGTTTATATGTATGTCAAAAAAAAAAAAAAGCCTCTATTGTTACAATTATTATTGCTATGTTTTTGTAGCAACACTATAGAACAATAGAAAATACTAAGTTCTAAAAAATTGACTAGTATTTATAACAGAAGAAGCAATGCAAAAAGTGATACCAAAGATTACTTCTTAATCAAGTCTCTTAATTCTGCTACACCAGATTTTGAAAATATACATTCTTTGTTAATTGATTCTAATTTTATTGCTTCCCAGAAACTTAAGTGTTCTTGAAGTTATATAAAAATGTTAAATTCTTTAAAACAAAACCAACCTGAAGCAACAGCTCAGCTTAATCAACGTCTTCTGCTTGAAAATTTAGTATGCTGTTCTGGCTTCTTACACAAGCATTAGATCAAGGTGAATTACTACCACAGAAGAACTGTGTGCTCTTTCTTGCCTCTGATCCATGCCATGTGTACTTGTCTTGAAGATCCAACCTACGTTGTGCTATGTGTACTTACCTTTACATTCTGAGAAGGTTGAGAGTATTTGCTAATAGGTAAACATATCACAAAGATACCTAGGGCAAGCAGGTAGGTAATAATATAAAATTGTTTTACTTTATGCTATTTCTGTCCAGTGTAGCTGACCATCCATTATCAACGTTATTCATTACCCTACCCGTTATCAACATTTTTTCTCTAAGTTGTGCAAGTTCAGGTGCTTCTGTTTAAAAATTCTTTTATTTTATTTAATTTCTGAGGATCTTTAAAATGTATGTATATATAACCATAATCCTTGTGTGTTTTGCTGGAGCTGCCATTAGCCCAGGGGCATTTTGTTTTACACTGCATTTTCCATATTCCATTTTTATTTCAAAGAGACTCATTTGAGAGTTAAATTTCTGCATTAGGACTTCTGCATTTCCCTTAATTGAGATGAAGAAGAATCCCAAGAGAGCAGTAGTAGTTGTCAAGTTTGTGGAACTATCACAGACAAAAAATGTGCAGTAGGCCTGTGTTAGGTGAATGATGCAAATAAGCTCATATGGAAAAAACAGAAGAAGATAGCAATTCTTGAAGCTGTGGTTTTATTATGTAACCAATTCAATGGCTTGAATGCAAATTTTGCAATTTAGTTGATTTTAAATAATATTTAGTTGATTTTTTTTCGATTACCTTGATATAGCATCATACCATCGTAATCTTTCTGGTAGAAAAGGAATTCAAGGCACTTTGATCTTCTTCTAACTCTCTCTTGGCTCCTTATTTATTTATTTATTTATTTTGAGAACATTGAGGAAGACACATTTAGTGTTTTTGTTTTGCTGCTGCTTCTGAATTGGGCAGCTCACCTGTCAGTCATTCTGAGGAACACGATGGAATTGTCCATGTTGAGGCTTCTGTCTGTTTTGCTAGTATCTGCATACATGGTGTTTTTGCATATTCTTTCAAATACGTGTCAGTGAAGGTTTCTATTCCATATGCAATAAGTAAACAAACCGTTTATTGTTGGTTTTAGTTGTTTGCTTTTTTTTGTTGTTGTTCGGAAACATTTCATATTTTAGAGCAGGCTATATATGGTTTCGCACAAGTTTCTTCTCTCGTGTCAGAATTTTTCATTGCTTAAGGTTTTGTCAGTGATGTTGGTTCTGATGTTGCTTCTACTGATGTTGGTTCTGACCATTTAAGTTTACAACCTATAGAATATTCTTGGAGCAGCCTTTTTTAATCAAATCCAAAATTGTTCAAAATCATTCCTGGGATGTAGATGGTCTTATTATTAAGGAGCAGAATTATCGGAGATGGAAGTTAGGAAAAGGTACCTTGGATGTTGTAACTTCTCAGTGTTCTGTAGTCTTGCACCTTAGAGTCACACAATGTTGGAACAGCTTTGAACCCCCTAAACTAGTGCCCCACCCACTATGGTGATTCTCTGCTGTACAAATAGGAGGTCCATCATTCAGTAAAGAATACTCAGTCTCTGTAACCTGCTGAAGTGATTCTTGCTGCTGTTTGACAAAGGAGATTTGAAGTCTTGGAAAGATTCTTGGTGTTCTCCTGGAGAATGGGAGCAGATGTGAATGCAAAGAGACAAAAATGTGCAGGAAGGAAAAAGGAGTGTCACCTTGGAGTGATACTGATGTTTTTTGAAGAGTCATGGAAAAGGTAATTGCGGTGGAAAACAGAATGAAAAATGGTGGTGGTTTGTTTGTTTTTCTCCCAGAAGCAAGGATCTGAGTATAGCAGGATTGGTTCAGAATTCCTTGTGCAAAATTGAGGTGTCTTTGCTTTAGCTACTGCTCCTCCATGAGGAGATAAACTGTAATCTGTAATCAGTCAAGTGGAATTTGGAATTGCTCAGTCAGCTTTGGTTGGACAGCAGTGTTTCTGGGAGGCCTCACAAAGAGGTCAGTCACTTCTGGATAGAATCCTAAGACAGAAAATCTTAAGAGTTTTACTTGGAAAGGCCAGAGAAGTAGACAGTAATTTGAAGCTTACTCTGAGAAGGGAAGACGAAGGACCAATGTTTGGACTGAGTATCAGTCTTCTGATAGTCAACTATAAGCAAGATTGTGCCTGATGAGAGTTTGACATAAAATTTGGATCCAAAATATTGTGTTAAGTCTTTTTCTTATTCCTGAAATTCTACTTAGTGACATATTTTGATTTTTGATCATTTTAGAAGGAAGAACCTGCACTTGCAAACAGAAAAGAATTTCCAAGTGCTGGCTAGCTATAGGTAGCAGTCTTTTCTCTTACAGTTTATGTAAATGTTAATATTGTTGGATTTAGATTTGTAGTCTAAGTGTAGATTTGCTGTGTCTATATTGGCTGGCACGTTTGTTTCAGTGGTAGCTGGTAGTTCACATGCTCCTAGATGTACAAACGATGTTAATGATCTGTTTTACAAAACAAACAAAAACAGAGCTACTTCCATTTATAGTCTTTCAGAGAATACAGTTTGCATTCTACACCTCCTTGTCTTCTCATGTATTTATTCTTCAGGATTATAGTTGCTGGCAAAAGCTTTGATCTCATTGGTGGCTTGGTTACGTACTATATTCTGCTGAAGGCATGTTAGTGGTGGTTATTCATTGTGTTGTTTTTTTTAAATGTCTGTGTTCCAAATTTTTTTATGCATATGGGAGAAGGTCTCTCTGTTCTCTGAGTTCAGCATGCATCTGAATGTAGTCATGTTCTTTACAGTAATCTCTTTTTTTTTAGTAATAATATTATTTTCCTGCCAGGTGAACTTTCCTCCATGGTGCACAGCCAGGTTTGCAAATTAATATTACTAGGAATACTAAATCTTTATCCTTTTGCATAAATTTTGTTAAACCTCCAATTTGAAACTAGTATCTAGGTGAGTTTTGTTATTGTGTATATGCATGTTTTTTCTCATTCAATTTATGTTGTAGAAGTACAGAATGCAATTAAAACTCTTCTATTCTGCTAAACTTTCTATATTCTTCTACAGTTGTATAAAAAAAGATATAATTTCTGTCCCAAAGATACCAGTTTAAATTTGCGTAGATTGTGACAAAAAAAATAAAAATATCAGGAAAGTTCAAGACAGAAAAAATATTCCTCTAACTATGTAGAAATTCTTTATTTTGGATACAAATCTTTTGAAATGTTCTCGTTTTACTCCTCTGCCCTTTATAGAGTCAAGCAACCTTTTGTGACTGCTCTTCAACCCTTTTTTTCTTTTTACTGGGTAGATTTGCTATAAACATCTGTTGACCAGTGCTTGCTTTAATAAATAAATAAATTTTGGTTTGTAGTTCCTTTCATTTTTATCTGTGCATATTTGTCTGTGTATTTGGATATATTTGGTTCAAATTTCATTTAATAGTATCTCTGTGTGTACAACTACACAAGTATATATAAATTATATATTATTACTTATATATTAATATATATTTATTTATGTATAATATTGGATAGTATTATATACATTGAGTAATTTTTCTGTATTAGTGCTTGAAACTAGTGCTGGTTTTATTGACGGTGGTGACAATACAAACACAAGAAAATAGGAATTAGCGGAACTATTAAATCTTGAATGTAAAAACAAAATGCTTGAATTTGATTTGACTAAAATAAAGTTGTTTCTATGGGAGTAAAAGGCAATAAATATTCTCCGCTGCTGCATTATGAATGTAACCAAAAGACTGGATGATGTGCTGGCTATTAAAGATTATTTCATAGTAGTCAAGACCAGGGAATGGCAATGTCAACTGCGAAACAAACAAAAAAAAAAATCGCCTTCTACAAAAGTGATACGGGTGAACATATCCATTGACTGCAAGACTCTTAAACCCTTCTCCAGATGTTTACATCCAAATGTACTCTAAGTGTAACACAGTTCAGTAGATCTTGAGGGGGAAATTAATGTTTGTCTATATTTTTCTTCTTTATTTAGTCACCATATGGAATCTTTTGGTTAGATATTTAAGTTTGTTTTGTGTAAACATGCTCATTGTGTGGAGGGGACAATGGATATATTTAGCTAGTTAGCTTGGCTGCAGAAGAAAACATTGTTTTATCAAATTGTCTGGATAATGGAATTAAACATACAACAGTCGTGATTTGTTTTTATGAACAATCATGTTCTACTTTACAGTGCTGCAATATCACCAAGAAACGGAAGTTCATCTCTTGATTTCCAAAGAGGGGAAAAAAAGTGGTGAATATTGAAAAAATCCTAGTGGGATATTTGAGTGCTATTTAGGAACATATAGATCTTTATATATAAACATTTTTGTCCTTTTTTTTTTTTCACAGCAGGGACGGGGGAGGAGGTTTGAAACAGATATACTAGGATCTAATTTCTCCAAGTTCTTGTCTCAGACTGATTTGTTTTAAGCAGCTCCCTGAAGTATGTACACTCTTCTGCATACCTGTTTTGTTGAAAGTACACAGACCTGGCACCATTGTGTTTGCCAGGCATTCTCTTATCTCGTGCAAGCATTCAAACAAAAGTGTTCTATTGCTCCCTTAAGTAATCCGTGGGTGATCTTAACATTGAGCAAAAGTCAGAACAGGAACTTATGTCATATTTCTTAGTGCAAGAGCAGACAGTCTCTGGAAGGAAGGGCGATGGGGGTAGAGCAGGCAGAAGACAGCCAGTAAGTCAAAATAAATAGCTGAAGGGTTGCAAGTGTGTTCATATATAAAAACATTGTGTAAGCTTAAGAATGCAAACTGAGTTTCACAATGTATCCTGTTTTTAATAGAGCTGTTTGTATACATGCTTTGACACGTGTTTCCTCAAAGTAGAGGTCTCTAACCAATCTAGACACAGTTTTTATTTGCACGTGCGTTTTGGTTTCCTGTTCTCAAGGCAAGTTTAACTTATTTTAAAGCACATAGTTATGCCTACTGAGCAAAAAGAAATATCAAAAGCTACATATAGCACCTTGTTGAGAGGGCATCTTTAAGTCTGTTTAATAATTAAGAGCAGATTTTTGCATGCACCCCCTACCCCAAAACAAAATAAATAATGTGTTGTTTCCTGGACTGTTATCTGGTACATTGCTGTTATCTTTCACATTCTCTTATTTTGTGGTAAGGGAAAGATGGGGGGAAAAATGGGAAAAAGATAGGGTTTTGGTTTTTTGTTATTTCTAAACATTAAAAACTTTTGTAATTGTTTTTATTATTATTATGTCAGCCCTAAAACCTAAAAACCTAGTTTCATGCTTTCCTTATAGATACAGTGTACCCTGCTTAGTTTGAGATCAACACTACTTTGTTTATAATTTTCTTATACTGTAACTAAAACTATGTCTCAGGCCTGGAAAGGGAGAATGTGATGAGTCCCAGACTCAGAGTGGTATCTCTAAATGGTTTAAAACAATCAGAAACCAATGAACTTGAATTATATTGTCTGTAGTCTTTAGGTGTATACATAGAATTTCTCTGTGACAGTTAAAGACATGGATTTATAGGACATAATACCCTTGTGCTGGGTTGCTCTCACTGATCAACATTGCAATTTCTAGATGAATCTCACCTAGGGGATTATTGTACTTCCTGTATAAGTACATACACATACATACCACACATCTCATCACAGTAGAGGTAAAAAATAATGAAGGTCAAAATGGAGAAAAGATTGCTATAGTGTGATTTAAAAAATATATATTTTGTTACCATCACATACATTCTAATGCAACATTCTAAATTTCAACTTTTAAAGTCTGGATGAGGAGAGTTAGATTTATTTGTCTTGTCAGTGAATTGTCAGTGTGCTTATAAAAATATACAAAAGGAAAACAAAAATTACTATGTTTAGAATAATTCTTGCTTTGTGTTAGATAAGAATAATTCTTCGTTAGTTTGCACAAATATTACCTATGCCTCAGTAAATGTTCCTAATATTAGTGGGGAGGCAGGTTTGTGCTCCTAAAAGTGTCCCTAGATTTTATTTCCTTTGGTAAGGGGTAGTTAGATGGAAATCACTCTCTATGCTTGTTGAACCTGCTTTTTGACACTGAAAAAATACAGTATGTGTGTGGCGCCAGAATTGGTTGGGAACAGGAAAGGCATATTTTGTATCTGTACTAAACCTGTCGGCTTAGTGCATAGAAGACTTGACCCTTGTCAGGTGTCTTGAAGTTAACTGGCTGACTTATGGATTAATCAGGTTAAGACTGAAACCAACCAGTGACAGGAATGAGCTTTGTGTGTGTGCGTGTGTGGCTGTGGTGCAGATTTGCAAATTTTTATAATGCTTTCAGTCAGACCGTGAAAGTCTGATGTAAAGCTTATCTCTGATCTCTGGCTATGGCCATACTCGTGGGATCGTGTGTGTATGTGTTTGGGGGAAGGGAAATGAATTCTTTAACACTAGACACCTGGCTCTACCAGGTTTCTAGCCCATAGTCTTAGGAATGGCACTATTCAAGGCATTAATAAAGTTAAAACCCTTAAGCTGTATGACCACTAGGTCATAAAAACTATTGCTGGGTATTGTGCTCAGGCTTTCTTTCACAGCTGGATTATCATCTTGACAACTAATTCTTTTTTGTCTTTTTTATAGCTGTTGTGAACTTGGACAATTCTGTGGTTGACCTAGAGACCCTTCAAGCCCTGTATGAGAATGTGAGTAATCAGAGGAAGTCCATAAAATAAAGGAATACTGCAGGTCCATATGAAAGTATTTTTGGCTTGCATCAGTAACTGTAAGAAAGCTGTAGAACGTGTCTTATTTTGAAGTGACTATTTTGTCCAAAGCAATGAAAATAATAATATGCAGTTGAACTGTATTAATAGTCTTCATGTGTTTTATACAGAGCATATGTATTACTTACAGAAACGTGATCAATTTCTAATGTGAAATGAGTTGTGCTCCTTTTTATACCCTTGTATGTACTTTTGGGTAGGGCAGTCTTTGGTCAATAGGCATCAGACCTTGCACTCCAAGACTTACCCTAGTAACTTCACTAATATAACAATTTTGTTCAATAAAAAACATTTGTTTTAATAAGAACAACCATTTCATTTGAGGAACTGTAGTTTTAATTGTTATTTCAGAGTTTCCTCCAAAATAATTTCATCTCTTTGGAAGCAAAAGGCTTACTCTAAGTTAATGCAGTGAAAAGTAGGAGGCTTCATAAATGACTGGTGCTTATCATCAGAGTATGTTTGACTACTAGATATGCAAAATCAGGGATTCAGAATGTACTCAGGTATGTTCAAAGACTGGCTTTAGAAAGTTAAGTGCAAAACTCAATGAAGTGGATTTCAGAAGCACGTTTCTGTCTTCAGATGAGGCCAGTAAGCATTATTGTCTTCTTGGAGCACATTGCCTGGAGACATAGAGGTCTGGATAGGTATTTCCAGAAAGAGCAAAGAGGCTTTCTATTTACCCTCCAAAACACAAAGCTGTGCACAACAGAATGGCATTAAAAATCAATGTATGATATTGTATTGGACTTTTTATTTCCATCACGTTTTAATTTTAATAATAAATTCCTTAATTTGCACCTTTCCAATTTTGGGGGACTTTTGGGACTCTGTTTTTATGGCCTACTTTGGAATGATTTATTAATTTCTGGAATTTCTCATTAATGAAACACTTTAGGGCATGAAAAGAGAGTTAATAAGCTCTAGTCCTCTCTGAGTGGGGGTTGCAGGGAAGGAAGCTTGTGATTATCTAACAAGAACTCAGAAGCTCTACAGCTCTTATTTCATCCCTGAAGAATTAGCTCCCTCAGCACTCCTAAAGAAGATAATGACCAAATGGAAACCTGTCCTAACTATGCCTCCGTCCCACCCCCCCAGTCTTTACACTTTAAACACTTCTCATCCTTATTCCATAGCATTTTTGAACAGTCCTATGTTATTTCTGGACAAACCTGTATTATTCTTTATTTTTCCTTCCAATATTTAAAGGGGGCCTACAGGAAAGATGGGGAGGGACTCTTTGTCAGGGACTGTAGTGATAGGACAAGGGGGAATGGTTTTAAACTAAAAGAGGGAAGATTTAGATTAGATGTTAGGAAGAAAATTTTTCCTCTGAGGGTGGTGAGGCACTGGAACAAGTTGCCCAGAGAAGCTGTGGATGCCCCATCCCTGGAAGTGTTGAAGGCCAGGTTGGATTGGGCTTTGGGCAACCTGTGCTTTTTTTTTTTTCTGGGAGGTGAGGCTGGATCTGAGTGATCTTTCAAGTCTCTTTCAAACCAAACTATGCTATGATTCTATTGATTTTACATTATTTTTAATATGCCTCCTTGCACAGCTATATCCTGTTCTACACATTCTTTAACATGTAAAAAAAAAAAAATATAAGTAATTTGATATATTACATATGCACGATTATGAGAGATTGAGTTGTTGGAAGTATGGAATAGATACTGCCCCTGATGATCAGTTTTTTGCAAACTTCACTCTTTTGTGTTGCATTAGACTTTTTTTAGTTTAAAAAGTAGTTCTCGTTTGTTGCTGAATATCATTTGTGCTAACAGGATATTTTTCAATCACTTTCTTAATCTCATCTGTAATATACTTCTGAATTCTATTATAATGGATTACCTCCAAATTTGCAGTTTGCTGAAATACCAAATGCTATTATGCTCCTTTTGTAATAATTTTTGCTAATTACCGAGAATGTCTAGGAAAAGTTGGCCTAATTGAGGAAAGTATGTTAGTTTGGGGGAGACTCAGAAAGATTGAATGACTATAATATAGACTTTTGCTGTGAATAAAAGATGTATCAGCCCAACTTTATCACTATATTTGCTTGGGTGCAAGAAAGCAGGAAAAAAAATACATAGTCCAATTCATTTGGAGAGACCTTCATCAGAGGAGCTGAATCTTGTTGCTGGATCCTCTGGTAAAACTGACTGAAAAGAAGCCTCTTATTTTGTCGTTGTTTATCTTTGATTACAGATTGAAAATACAAACAATCAGATCTTGGTAGCTTCAGTAATTATAAAAATACTGTTCAATTAAAAAAAAAAAAGGTGAGCAATAGGTGATTCAAGAGGGACTAACATGTTTGACTCCTCCCTTAATTCTCAGCATCATTCTGTGTTGCGGGTGGGGATAAGGTGCCTAACTCTGTTATATTGTAGCCATTAACCAAATTTTTAGTTCTTAGGGTTTATTTATTGAGTTTGATTTTTTTTTTTTTCTTCTGGATATTTAAATACCTTTATACTAGTTCTAAACCTTTCTATTTGATCTTTATGGAACATATGGCAGGATTTGTTTTACAGTCTCCCATCATAATGTATTTTTTCTTCCCCCTGATTGCATATGTCTGGCATGGTGCTTTCCCTTCTTAAATGTGAATGAAATCTGGGCAGTCTCCAAACCTAAACACACCCTAATTTCAAAAACCGCAGTCCCGAGGGCTCAATTCCTGTTTACTGAAGAATTAAAGTCTTGTTAAACCACAAAGTTACTGTATACATCTTAGTGACTTTTTATAAATGAAGAAACTCACACCCCACCAATGACCCAAGCTGTCAATAATTTATTTAATAGTATTAACTGGTACTGGAGTTAGTGAGAAAGTCTTTGTTACTGCAGTCCTGTCTTGTACAGTGTCATCGTTCCCACATATGGTTGTATAGTTTTCTTTATAAAGCTGTTCAGATATGTGTTGACAATTAACTATGTATTAAGACAGTATTAACAGGAAAGCCTTAGTAGATAAGGCTACATGTGAAACTTTAATGTTCTTTCACAGCTAGCATCTACCAGAACGGCCTTGTGGGCTCAGTTTTTCTCTGCATTTTATTTTATTTATATTTTTTATTTATATCTTATAAACATACATGTAATGCACTTTAAATTTGTGGTTTCTCTGCTTTATATACAAAGAACTCCAGTTTGGAGTCAGGCAACAGTCACTTAATAATTTACCTTTAATGAGCTGCGTTCCATTTTACCGTTTTATCATTACAATACTTTTTTCTGTTTCCATCTATTTTAGAAAGATTGGGGATACATTTATCACATGATATTATAAAAAATATTTTCTGCAGATTATAAAATTTTGATTTTTTTCAATTTGCTATGAGGGTGGGAAAAGAGAAATTGTTACATCCCTACAAACTCCTTAAGATATATTTTTTTTTTCCAGGTGCCCTGTCTGTTTAGAGAGGGAGAAGGCAGATAAAACTGAATACGGTTATCAGTTCACTATATGTGTTTAACTGTAGTGGTTATAATGAGAAATAAAATTATTTGCAGACAAGTGAATATTCACCTTGAAAACAAGTAGCTTCTTAGCAGACATTTTATCTGAAACACCACTACTTGAAATCAGGTTAGGCTTAAGGCCTGCTGTATTTTCACTGTATTGTGAAAATAAGTATATAAAAATTGCTTGAAAACTGTATCAAAGGATTATTTCTGCTTTCTGCATTTGTTCGTTTAAAATTGCCTTACATCACAAATTCAAATCTCTATAATTTCATTTGACTCCTCTTACATTCTGTTCTATCCATATATTTAAAAGACAGCTCAGTGCTTTCAAAAACCTCTAAATGCCTTTTGTAAGAACAAAAGCATCAAGAAGTTTGCAATGTTTGCCTCCACTCTACCACTAAAATTCAAACCTTCTCCCCAATTATTTCTTGTGATTTTTTTTAACCAACGTTTAAAATGCTACATCTTAACATTTTTCAGCAAGTTAATACCAAACTTCTGATACAAGATGCAGCTTTAAAAGAATGTGATAGTTGCTATTAATGAGGATATCTTTGTATATCTGTTTCATTTACTTTTGACAATGTTCTTTAGACAAGTCACTTTTGAAACGTTACATTCTTTGAAAACCAAGCTGACCAAAATACCCCCCAAAAATAAAAACAAACAAAAATAAAATATAAATAATAATAAATGCTTTCAAACTGATCTAAGGTCAGAGCTAAGGTTCTGTTGCAAGGAGAAAAGTACAGGAAACAGCAGATTTATGTTGAAAAGTGGAAGTATGGCCCTTACCACATTTTTGATCCTAAATAAGATTCATAAGATTCTACACTGGAAAAAGTGGGAAAAGAATTAAAACTGAAGCAGCATGTCTTTGTGGTCTTTCTATCAGATTTATGCTGCCTGATTTTAGATAAAATTAACATAAAATTCTGGTATATTACACTGTTCTGTTCTATTTATAAAAAAACAACTTGAAGGAAATAAAAAGCATTGACATTCAAAGAGGTGTTAATACAATCAGATTAATGAATTTTATGGGATATATTGAATGTTCTTTTTTGACACAAATGCTGGAGGGTAATACAAAAGCTCTTTTTGTATCTGTTCTCAAATTTGCAGATAGATAATAAACATTAACCATACAAAAATAAGCTAACCAGTAATAATTCTGAGAAATAATTTTCAACAGTAGTTGTGCAGAAGACTTGTCATCCTCATTCCTTTTCTGTCATAATTTAAAGTACCCAGAATTTTTATTTTGTGTGTTATACTTTGTTTATACTTAAAAAAAAAAAAAAAAAGAATGTAATTAAAAAAAAAATGTTAGTAGGGAAACTCACTTATTTTTGGAGGATTTTTTTTTTTAAGCATAAATTGAATAAGTGAGGGTTTTTTAAGTCTAAGTTGACTTAAAAGGGGGGGGGGGGGAAGGAGGAGCAAATGATGTTATGTATCTTGGCTTTAGAAAGGCCTTTGACACTGTCACAGGGTATTCTAGAAAAGCCTTATCTAATGGAAGATAAGCCCAGTTGGCTCTTCCAAAGACTGGGTGAAAAGCCACTTAGAAAAGTGTGTTCTGACAGTAGATCACAGGAATTCCTTATTAAATGAAACAATACATTGATGGTGGCTCCTCATCTTTCTGGTAAGAGTTTGGAGCTATGCAATATTTTTATTTAAGTCTTATATTCATATACGTTATAATGTTTTTAAAATGTTTTCATATTCAACAGCAGCATAAAGTAAGCCTGAAACAGTTCTATTTTGAGTATTACGCTTTGATTAAAGAAAGGTGGGTCAGTAACTAATAGAGCAGAGTAAAACACTGATTTTAAGCTAAGACCATGATTTACTAGTCAAAACCTGAATGTAGTGTAATTGTTCAGAGTAAAACATGTTTGGCTGAGGACATACTCCTGTGTTCTTTGCAACAGAAGAAATAGTAAATTGCAGCGTGGGAGATTTAGATAAGATATTAGGAAAAGTATTCCAGGGATGAGGATAGCAGAAAACACTGGCTGTTGGAGAGGTTTTGGATTCTTCCACCTGCAGCTTAGAAGACAGGGAGGAGTAATATCTGTCAGAGATAACAGAAGTTCTGATATTGCTTGGGTAAGGGGGATAGAGTGGATGATACTGTGACAAAGAGGTGATCTTTGAGTTGACCTCAGGAGTTAAAAATATATTGTCCATATATCTCCTAATTTTAAAATGTCTAGTGATCAATGCAATACTTTAGGAGAATCTATTGTTTTAGTTTGTTTAATTTAAGTGGCTATTGTAAAAAATGGAGTAAAGCATTGTATCTTACATTTGATTTCAAACCCATATATGTATATGCATGTATATGTCTATTATTTTTGAATAAAATATAGAAATTTTGTTATAAAAACTATTTGTTTAAATAGCTTTGGAAGTTTTCAGGAACTATAGTAAGTTAGCAATAGTACTTAATATATATTTAAGTATCTTAAGTGATTTATTGAAAGTTACTTAAATGAATGCATAAAACAGAAGTAATTTTTAATACACAGTCATAGCTTTAGTTTTTCCATTAATCTTACTTGTCTTGTATTTGATTTCCACCTCTTGCTTCTCCCCCCTGTGACTGGGCATGTCTAATTCTTCCTTTTTGTCAGGATTAACAAAATAAACAGTAACATAGTAACAAAATAATTTTCGTGTGGAATTCTAAGGATAAAATTATCATACCCAACTCACTCATTTCAGACTGATTATGGTCACCTTCGTTACACTATAGCTTTGGAGTCTGTTCAGGCCTATCAGAAAGCTTTGTGGGTCAGAGTTAACTCTGACCATTAGAGTCCCTTCTACAGAACTGTGTGAGACCTCTAAGAAGGAAGAAAACTGCTCATTTGTTTAATGCACTGGCAAAGGATTAGTTGTGTTTCCCCCAAGTTTTTGGAAGGAAATCTCTCTGTCAGAGCTTTGTAACACCGAAATCTTAGAATGCCATTTTCTTGGAAGATTAATATTTCTAGTAAGTTTTTTTTTATCATCAATTATCTATTGTTAGAAGATAAACCCTTTAAGGCAATAGTTTTTCCTTCTTTTTGGTTATTCTTTAAAGTTGCATACTGTGAATACAGATAAAACATGATACTGTTGACTGTGAGAATGTGCTCTAAGTATAGCTACAACATTATGGTGTTTCCAACATGAAGGATAGATGCCACTGCTCACAGATTTGGATTCTCTTACTGACCTCAAACAGTCCTCTGCTAACAGGTGACATAGATTTCAGTATGCAGCTACTGCCTTTGAATAAATAGTATCCATGTTGCTTCCCCTGTACTTCTAAAATATATGGATGTAATCCTTTGACAGGCAGGAGAAATGAAGTTATGATGCAAGAAAAGAGTGTTGTTATGTATTGGGCCTGGAGCCAAGACTATTAAATCTAGAACTAATGCTTGTTTGTTTCAGTCCTATAGAGAGACATCTTTCCTAATCCTCACCCCATGTCCAGATGGGTCTTCTAAAATGTCTGAATCCAATTTTTAGACCTTAGTATCTTAAAAAGCTCCTTCTCCTCAGGATGAATTATACAAGCAAAAATTACTACTGTAATTATATTCCTATATCCTATGCCTACCTCGAAAGAAACAATACCTAGAACAGTGCCTTTGGAGGATGAATCCCCAGGTTTGTTTGATATTGGGGTATGTGTAAAGTAGTGTAAGACTAGCTCTTAAGAATATGACAGATAGGATAGATTGAGGAAGGATTGAGCAAGTCAAGGGAAATTATTATTCCCCTCTCCTCAGCACTGGTGAGCCCCAATCTGGGGTGACATGTCCCGTTCTGGCCCTCCCCAGTGCAGGTGACATGGACATGGAGCAAGTCTAGCGCGCAAGTCTAGCGCAGAGCCACAGTGGTGATGAAAGGCATGGAGGATCTGTCATACAAGAAGAGGCTGAGAGAGCTAGGGGTAAGCTTGGAGGAGAGAGAGCTCAGGGAGGTCTTACCCAGCATATCTAAATACCTGACTGGGTAAGAGGGAGTAAAGAACAGAGATAGACCAGTAATGCCTAGTGTGGCAATGGGCCACAAAGGCAATGGGCCTCTTGAAATTTAAATGATGGAGACTTCATTTAGAAATGAAAATACCATTTATTTATTTTTTTTCTGTAAATGTGACACTGGAACAGGCTACCTAGAGAGGTTGTGGAGTCTCCATCCTGAGAGATGTCCAAAACCTGACTGAAGTATTGAGCAATCTGTTCTAGCTGCCTCTGCCTTGTGCCAGAGGGTTGGACTAGATGCTCTCCAGAGGTCCCTTCAAACCTCAACTGTTCTGTAATTCTGTGATACAGATACTGCTACCATTATAATATCATAGCATCAAGAACAAATTTTATTGGGGGGCGGGGGGGGGGAGTTGCTTGCAATATCAGTTGGAGCATTTCATAGATGAGATCAGACTAGTTTAGAGAAGATGACCCTTGAAAAACTTCCACAGGAACACTGGCTAAATACTAGGATGTATAGTACTTGAGACAAATGGTCTTGTTGACATTTCCAGACTTATTGGATTGATCAGAGAAACTGAGGCATCTTTCTGTTTCATGTAAGGATTTTTTCTCCCTTTTCACATGAGATGTTCAACAACCTCAGAAGAACTGTCCAAACCTGACTTTCTAGTTTCAAATTGCTGCTGGAGCCATGGCAGTATGATTTTAGATAGTTCCCTAATTCTTCTAATCATGCAAAATCAGGCAAGACAGAATGCAGGTGCAGCCGATCTTTTGCTTTGGCATTAAGTAGTTAGAACGCCATTTTCCACTGTTGTCTTTGAGTTCTGTGGTGGAGTAAGTTCAAAAACATATGCAGTGTTTTCTTAAAGGAATAAATATAGATATATTTCCTACTTTTTCTTACGTTATTGCACAGATTCGTGTTTTGACTCTATTTTTAAAACCACCATGGATGTCAAAAGAAGGGTCAGGAGGAGAAATTTCTTTCCGCTTCTATTCCTTTCCATGATATTTGATTTTCCAGCACTGTAACTGGAAAGAAAAAATAATTTATTTGTATCATGGAGCATGGAAAGAAGTGAAGCTCTGTTTCTTTTGATTTAAATATTGAAGAGACCACAAAATGTACCACAGAGTTCTCCAAGATACTAGACAGCTTACATATAATTGTTTTGGCTTATTAAGATACAAAATGAAAATAATTTTGCTCCATAGAAGTATGCAGTAGTTCTCATGTATTGTGGTATATATGATAGCTCCATTATAAATCAGTTAATTGCTGTTATTCCGTAGCTTTCTCCAAATACAAAATAAAGTTTTAATTGCAGTAAGCAATGCAAACATTTTCATTTAGGTGGGCTTGTTTGTTTGTTTTAAGCAGTGGATATTATTTAAATATATTTAAAAATCAGATTGCATGCAAATGCAACCCAACAGACTTGGAAAGAAAAACACATCTCAAGAAGAAAGTTCTTTGATCCGAGGGTTTTATAAACAGTCAAAGAAAAGGGAGTGGGGACAGAGATTATTCTCAGTACATGGTTGAATGAATAAATCTTTTACAGATTATCAGTAATCAATAAAATTATATGGAAGATGTTCTGTCTTCATTAATGTATTTATACTTAAAATCACTCCATGGACTAAGTAGTTTTACTATAAGCAGATACCAGAAAGAAAAAAAAAATCCATAAATGAGATTAGTGACAAGGGCATCTGTTTGTGCTTTTTGACTGGGTTTGTAAGTAACACTTTTTAATTACTTTGTTTGTTTATTCCAGAGAGCACAATCGGATGAATTAGAAAAAATAGAAAAGCACAGCAAGGCATCTAAGGAAAAAGAAAATGCGAAGTCTTTGGATAAGCCAGAACAGTAAGAGCATACTTGGAAAATAATTCTGTTTACTTCAGTAAAAGTTGCGTGTTGCAGTAGACTAGCTATACATGTTATAATAGAAAAGAAAACAAAAAGCAGAACAAAACAACAAAAAAAGCCCAGCCTCTGAATGTACTGACATTGGCTCAAAATGTTTTCTTTATTTGTTCCTACAGGTTCCTCTATGAACTCTCACTAATTCCCAACTTTTCAGAACGTGTATTTTGCATCCTGTTTCAGTCAACATTTTCAGAAAGCATTTGTTCAATCCATCGCAAACTTGAATTGTTACAGAAACTGTGTGAGGTAGGTTGTGCTCCATAAAGAGGTAGAGCTAAATTTTTGATATTTAATCTTGTTAAGTTGTACTCATATTTCAAAAGTTTTCTCTTTATTTACTTTAAGTGCTCATTAAATCTGAAGGATAGCAGTCCTGCAGAATAGAACATTTTATGATTGTACTTCAACATCAAAGCAAATTTTAAGATTCAGTTTTGGTACTGAACTATATCATATTGTTGCCATCAATGCATGTCAGCCTCTGGAAAACAGTGCACCGTCTCCTTTTGTCAAAGCAAAATCTTTCTTCATAGTGACTGTGTCATTCCTTTCCAAAAGAATACCAGTTCAGTTCACCTTGTGTTTGCTTGTATTTTGGAAGCACAAATAAATTATATTTCCAAGGTCTAAAATGATTTAGAGATAGCAATGTTGACTCTAGCTGGAAGAGATTCCTGTAATTTAGTGATCCCCCGCAAAAACAAAACCGCCAACAACAAAAAGAAACAAAACAACACTACATGGCTTTAACAAGCAGACCTTTATCAGTACTTTAATAACTCAAAACCATTTTAAATGATGTTTACTTGTTTTACCACTTATTTTGTCTGTTTGTTTTAAACTAAATGTTTTAGTTATTCTATATGGGTGTTTTAGGGACTTATTGCAGAACCCTTTCCTGAATAAAATAGATCATTCCTGTCAGCACCAGTTAAGAATTTACTGTTTAATTTTTCCCAGATGATCACCTCTCATAATACCATATAGCTTTCCTATTTTTTTAAATAAATATCTTAATTGGAGATATTTTTTTCATTCACAATATGTTGGTAATATTCTACATCTTTGTATTTCACCAGAAGATTATTTCCTATATTTGAGCCTTGATGTAAGTATTATTTCTAAACAGTGTCCACAAATCTGCTTAAAAACTGTTGCCAGTTATACTGGTAACAGTAGATATTACTGAGATTTTTGAGAACTGTTTCTCTTCTGTTTTATAGACACTGAAAAATGGATCAGGAGTAATGCAGGTCTTGGGTTTGGTTCTTGCCTTTGGAAATTACATGAATGGTGGAAACAGGACAAGAGGACAAGCTGATGGGTTTGGACTAGATATCCTGCCAAAACTGAAAGATGTCAAAAGCAGTGTAAGTTGATTTTAGACTTCCTGTAGGCCTTACAATGTTAAATTATTTCCAAAAATTACTCTTTCTCTATTTCTAAATAAAAGATGTGAAACCTAGGCATATCAAAGGGAACAATTTTGTTACTGTACTTAGCTGACTGCACTCCTAGAACTGAATGTATTTCCATAGCCATTTGGAAATGAACTATTTCTTTCACTTACAAACAAAAATATTTTAAATTGTCTTAGTTCCTAATCTGATATGTATTTGACTTTTGGTATACTGTATAGTCTCATTTTTTTTTGCATTCACAAGCAATGATCCTTACTCTTAAAAGGTTTATTGCAGAAGTAGAAACAGTTGAATCACAACTTTTTTTTCGGTACTGATTCAAAATTTTTGTGAGAAGTAGTAGTTGCTCCCGAAAGTAGTTGATTAGACATCATATTTGTTATAATACAAAATTCATCCTTTGTATATATCATGATTACATAGTATGCATTTCACATTAGACCATGGATCCAGATGAGTAAAGTACAATCACAAGTACTTGTTGATTTAAAATTCATCTAGTACAGTTATATGGGTAAGGAGAATGCTGAGTAGTCTTGTCTCTCTTGCGCAGTGCTAGACTGAAGCTTGTGTGTTACCAGCACTTTTTGGCTTTGGTTATTCGTACTGGGGTTGTGTTAAAAGCTTTGCTTCTGTTTACAGGGAAACAATTATCTTTGAGTCTCTATGTCTATGATGAAAAGACCCATCTGAATGTGGACAGTGGTATGAGAATGGTTATAGTAATAATTCTTAAGAATTTAAATTGGCCCCTACATCTATCTAGTGAATCATTGTCAAGATCTGCTGTTCTGAAAGTGGCAGAGAAAGAAGAGTTTGTTTCCCTGCTTCCTCATTTCCTAAATATACATGCTTTAGCTTTTGTGTAAGGTAATGTACTCAGAATGTTTAACCATATCAACTACTTTCCTCTAAAAGTGCGAAGGAACTTCATTCTGGTGCACTTGTTTCTTCAGCAAGCCAAGAGTGGTAATGTGAATGACGCCATAGTAAAGACCGTATAGGACAATTTACTTTAGCAGAAACTTTATGGTGTACATCACCAGTTTTAGAACTTGGATCAGCAGAACGTTTAGGCTGACTAAATTTGGTTTGGTGGCTCAAGTCTTAAATACTTAATCTGCTGGAAATGTTCACAGATTTCTAGGTTGGAAGAGACCTCAAGATCATCGAGTCCAACCTCCGACCTAACACTAAGTACTCCACTAAACCATATCGCTAAGCTCTACATCTAAACGTCTTTTAAAGACCTCCAGGGATGGTGACTCCACCACCTCCCTGGGCAGCCCGTTCCAATGCTTAATAACCCTTTCGGTAAAGAAGTACTTCCTAACATCCAACCTAAAACTCCCCTGTCGCAACTTTCGCCCATTCCCCCTCGTCCTGTCACCAGGCACGTAGGAGAACAGACCAACCCCCACCTCTTTACAGCCTCCTTTAAGGTAACTGTAGAGAGCGATAAGGTTGCCCCTGAGCCTCCTCTTCTCCAGGCTGAACAATCCCAGCTCCCTCAGCCGCTCCTCGTAAGACTTGTTCTCCAGACCCCTCACCAGCTTGGTCACCCTTCTCTGGACTCGCTCGAGCACGTCCATGTGCTATCGAGGGGCCCAAAACTGAACACAGTACTCAAGGTGCGGCCTCACCAGAGCCGAGTACAGGGGCACAATCACTTCCCTAGACCTGCTGGCCACACTGCTTCTTATGCAAGCCAGGATGCTGTTGGCCTTCTTGGCCACCTGGGCACACTGCTGGCTCATATTCAGCCGACTATCAACCAACACTCCCAGGTCCTTCTCGGCCAGGCAGCTTTCCAGCCACTCATCTCCCAGCCTGTAGCTCTGCTTGGGGTTGTTGCGCCCCAGGTGCAGGACCCGGCACTTGGCCTTGTTGAACTTCATACAGCTGACCTCAGCCCATCGCTCCAGCCTATCCAGATCCTCCTGCAGAGCCTTCCTGCCCTCGAGCAGATCGACACACGCACTTAGCTTGGTGTCATCTGCAAACTGAGGGTGCACTGGATGCCCTCATCCAGATCATCGATAAAGATATTGAAGAGGACCGGCCCCAGTACCGAGCCCTGGGGGACACCACTAGTGACCAGCCTCCAACCAGATTTGAATCCATTCACCACAACTCTCTGGGCCCGGCCATCCAGCCAGTTTCTAACCCAGCGAAGCGTACGCCAGTCCAAGCCCCGAGCAGCCAGTTTCTTGAGGAGAATGTTGTGGGGAATGGTGTCAAAAGCCTTACTGAAGTCAAGGTAGACCACATCCACAGCCTTTCCCTCATCCACCAAGCGTGTCACTTGGTCATAGAAGGAGATCAGGTTTGTCAAGCAGGACCTGCCTTTCATAAACCCATGCTGACTGGGCCTGATCACCTGCTTGCCCTGCAAGTGCCGCGTGATGACCCTCAAGATAATCCGCTCCATGAGCTTTCCTGGCACTGAGGTCAAACTGACAGGCCTATAGTTCTCCGGGTCTGCCCTGCGGCCCTTCTTATAGATGGGCGTCACATTGGCTAGCCGCCAGTCAACTGGGACCTCCCCCGATAGCCAGGACTGCCGATAAATGATGGAAAGCGGCTCGGCCAGCTCCTCCGCCAGTTCTTTCAGTACCCTCGGGTGCATCCCATCCGGCCCCATCGACTTGCGCACATCCAAGCTCCGTAGCAGGTCGCCAACCGTTTCCTCATGGATAGCGAAGGCCACATCCTGCTCCCCATCCCCTTCCACCAGCTCAAGGCACTGGGTATCCAGAGAACAACCAGTCTTGCCGCTAAAGACTGAGGCAAAGGCGGCATTAAGCACCTCAGCTTTTTCCTCATCCTTAGTAACTAGGTTTCCCCTCGCATCCAGTAAAGGATGGAGATTCTCCTTAGTCCTCCGTTTCGCGTTGATATATTTGTAAAAGGATTTTTTGTTGTCTTTAACGGCAGTAGCCAGGTTGAGTTCCAGATGAGCTTTGGCCTTTCTAATTTTCTCCCTGCACAGCCTCGCTACATCCTTGTAGTCCTCCTCAGTGGCCCGCCCTTTTTTCCAAAGATTATAAACCCTCTTTTTTCTGCTAAGCACAAGCCGCAACTCTCTGTTGAGCCAGGCCGGTCTTCTTCCACGCCGGCTCGTCTTGGACACGTGGGGACGGATCGCTCCTGTGCCATCACGATTTCCTTCTTGAGGAGCGCCCAGCCTTCCTGGACTCCTCTGCCCTTCAGAATCGCCTCCCAAGGGACTCGGCCAACCAGTGTCCTGAGCAGCTAAAAGTCAGCCCTCCGGAAGTCCAATACAGCAGTTTTACTGGTCCCCTTCCTGGCCTCACCAAGAATAGAGAACTCTACCATTTCGTGGTCACTCTGCCCAAGACAGTTTCCGACCACCACATCTCCCACCAGTCCTTCTCTGTTTGTGAAGAGAAGGTCTAGCGGGGCACCACCCCTGGTAGGTTCACTGACCAGCTGCGTCAGGAAGCTATCTCCCACGCTCTCCAGAAACCTCCTAGACTGCTTTCTCTGTGCCGTGTTGTGTTTCCAGGATATGTCCGGGAAGTTGAAGTCCCCCACGAGGACAAGCGCTGACGATTTTGCAACTTCTGTCAGTTGCCTATAAAACTCCTCATCCGTCTCCTCATCCTGGTTCGGCGGTCTATAACAGACCCTGACCAGGAAGCTAGCCTTGCCGGCCTTCCCGCGGATCCTAACCCACAGGGATTCAACCTTATCATTCCCAGCCTGGAGTTCCACAACGTCAAAAGATTCTCTAATGTAGAGAGCCACGCCACCACCCCCTCTGTGCTGCCTGTCCCTCCTGAAGAGCCGATATCCAGGCATTGCAGCACTCCAGTCGTGGGAGCAGTCCCACCACGTCTCTGTGATGGCAACCAAGTCGTAGCCTGCCTGCTGCACGATGGCTTCCAGCTCCTCCTGTTTGTTACCCATGCTGCGTGCATTAGTGTAGATGCACTTCAGCTGGGCCATCGCCTTCTTCCCCGGCCTAGCCATTGTTTCCCCCTGGCACAGCTCCAACAAGCCTTGTTTGAGCCCTGTCCCCCTTCTTACCTAGTTTAAAGTGCTCTCTATGAGCCCCGCCAGCTCCTGGCCTAGGATCCGTTTTCCCCTTGGAGATAGGGACCCGTCTGGGGCCATCAGGCCGGGTGCCGAGTAAAGCTCCCCATGGTGAAAAAACCCAAAATTTCTGTGCTGGCACCAGCCTCTGAGCCACCTATTAACCACGCGAGCTTTCCATGTCCTCTCCGTGCCTCTCCCTTCCCCTGTAGGGATAGACGAAAACACCACCTGCACTCCCGCTCCCTCCACCAATCGTCCCAGCCCCCTATAGTCCTGTTTGATAGCCTTGAGGCTTCTCTTTTCAACATCGTCACTGCCAGCCTGGACTATCAAAAGCGGGTAGTAGTCAGAGGGGCGAACCAGGTTGGGAAGCTTCCTGGTAACGTCTCTGACCCTGGCCCCAGGGTTAATGTTGTTACCATTAACCTTGCAATTACAAAATCCATCTTCAGCTCCTTTACTACTGTTCACTCAGAAAAGTTCTTATAGTTTTCCATTTGAAAACATAGTTCTACCTAAAATCTTCTTAAATTCTAAGATTTTCAGCTGACGATCTATTACAGAAGGGAAATAAAGAGAAATCCCCCAACAGAGCCCCAAAAGGGCCAGGCCAAAAATTCATTTAGAAATATCTTTGTTTAATTAAACTTTGCTTTAGTCTATAGATGCATGTCTATAAAGACCTGAATGTTGCCAAAACAAGGTGTGTATACTAACCCAGAAACAATTTCTCTTTTTCCCTTGTTGTGAAGTTTCAAAATGCAAGGTTTCAGTTTCAAGTCAGGTATATTTCAAAAATCGGGAATGGCTTACAGAAGTGTTACCACACAATTTTCTGTTACTGTGTTTATTGACTAAATACTTTGGGGATTTTTTTTTTCTTTTGATAAAGGCACTGTATCAGCAAAATATTATCTGTATGTGACTAAATATTCCTTTTATTCAAATGATCTGTTTTGTTTGTTTGTTTTTCGATGAGTTTTAGTAACGTAACAAACCTTGTTCTCTTCTACACAGGACAACAGCAGAAGTCTTCTATCTTACATTGTCTCATACTATTTGCGTAATTTTGATGAGGTGAGAATTAATTCTGCTTTTTAAAATTTGAGTTAAAAAAACAAAAGTGAACATGGTTTTCTGATGGCAAAGACAAGGAAATGCATGTAAATGTTTTGTGCTTTCAGTTATATGTTTTGCTACATAGAAAAGTAATGAGCACTGTGTAACTGCTCATTTGTGTTTTTGTCAGGATGCTGGAAAAGAGCAATGCATCTTTCCTCTTCCAGAGCCACAAGATCTCTTCCAGGCTTCACAAATGAAGTTTGAAGACTTTCAAAAGGATCTCCGCAAAATGAAGAAAGATTTGCGAGGTACTGAATTTAGATTAAGTGCTAATTATGTGTTAACAACATATATTTGCTGTTATTATTTTGTATCATTTTGAGAAATTAGATGACAGTGTAAAAATATTTGTATTTCAAGTCCTCTGTTAGCATTTTGTTTCCTTAATTTGCTTTTTCATGATTAAGCAATAATTTATTTTCTGTAGCTAACCTGGAATAGGTTGTTAAAATAAACATCAAGCCAACTGATAAAATCTTGTCTCAAAACCCAAACACATTTTTTTTATTTTCAAACTGATTTCAACAAGTCTTTCAGAAGAATTGTGAAGTATCAAACCATTTTCATGACTAAAATGTTTAAGAATTAGTTCCAAGTTACTACCTAGAAAATAAGAAAAAGTAATATGGCATGTTTTTAAAGACAGCTGAAATAACCTGACTTGCTAAAATATTATATGCAAAAGAAGTAATTTTTCTCATGTTTATGGAGTGATATTTCCTTGAATAAACTTAACTTTTAAAAATGCGATAAGTTTGCTAGACTTCAGTAAAGAACGTGTATCATGTGTAACACTTATTAAAGCTGAGGACTAAACACTAAGTTTAAATAACAGTAGAGGTGGTGAAAATGCTGGCCAATAGCACCCATGATCTTCAATACTTTTGCTAAAAGTCTCAACCATACTGACCAGGTACGTAACATTATATTAAATCTTGGAAAGATGGATTCTGATCAAGAAGTCAAATGATCTTTGTAATTCTGTTGTCTTGCTGGTTTTGAATGCCAAGAGTCTTTAGACTGAGGAATGATTTGGCAAACCATTAGTTCCTGAATAATCTAGAATGGTGGGTTCAGTACTAAAAAACAAAAAAAAAAAAAAAAACCACTATTACAGAATAAAGTCTGACCTTCTCTTCTTGCTATCAGACTTTGTTCAGATGTTTTAAAATGTATTTTAAATATTTAGATGTAAAATTTAAAGTTGTTTCAAGGTCACTTATTGTGATACTGAGGAGCAAACCGAAGCAGCATCCACTTCCTGCCCTGAAGAATTTAGACAGCAAACATTTGGTAGTTCAACAATGTAAATTTATTTCTGTAGTTCTTGCAACTTTTTTTTTTTCCTGAGGGTCAGTTTTCAAGCTTGCAAATAGAGAAAGATGCTTAGCTTTGACTAAGAGAAAGGACTTGGTACTTCAGGCACGTGTTTAAGAACTTTCATGGAGGTGAACATTATCCCTCACAAGTTCCCTAAAAATGTATTTATACAGACAAGGGCTTAAATATTTTTAGATGAAGATTGAAATTTGCATATGGGCATAAATTTCTTATGGAATAAATCTACACTGTGCAGTGATCAAAGTGGGGGTTTTGTAAAAATAGAAATTACATGCTTCACTCTGCCGCAAGATTGCAGTCAAATTCTTTTTGTGCTTCCAGATCCAGCCCTTAGGCTTGAATCTCCGTTGTCACTCTGTTTTGTAGTTAATGAAACTGAAAAATAGCTGCAGGCACTGACTTTTTGCCCATTCCCTTTGGGACAAACTTTTCTGGGGGCCAGTGTTGGCCCCTGTCTGCATCCACACCTGGATATGAAGTAAAAATTTCAATAACAGTTTGCAATCTCACAGCTTTCTTATCAACCCTGAGTTATGCAAAATGCTTTTTGATGTGCTTTTCCAAAGAAAAGTGTTACCCTGAATTCAAAATGATTAAAAAAAAAAAACCAAAACACTATGATTGCAAGAGCATTCACTAACAATTCTGGGTATTCCAATTGCTTAAATGTAATGCATTCAAAGAGGCAGAATAACCATATTTAATGCTGGTCTTTTCTAAATAGAGTGCAAATTTTAGCTGAATGGATAAAATGACTTCAAAGTGGTTTTCCTGTGCATTTAGTTTAAGTACACTATCAGATTTACTAATGTGCATCTGGAACCTTACAACTTGAGGAACTAGCAAGTGCCTCACTAAATGACTGACCAGAAAGGGAGATCTGTAAGATGCTAATTATGACAAAATCCTAAATATGATCCTCTGCTTTTGAAGATGCTGAGAATAAATGAGTATGAAGTATTCCTGGGAAATACTGAATATCACCAAACTTTAAGACAGGAATAGATGTCTATGGATGTATTCCAGTTTTACAGTTAGATGTGGTTTGTAGCCATGGTCCCTTCTTCATCTGTGTTTAGGTGGAATTTTTAATGAGACGATTTCACCATGTATTTTTCTTGATGTTTCTTTGCCTGCTTTATTTTGTATTTTATCACCGAAAAAAATCCACATAGCATTGGTACAGGCAATATCACCAGTTTAAGGGTATGTTAGTTTAAAATGCTCGTTAAACAATGCACGGTGAGATCACATTTTGTAAAAATGGGGGAAAGAGGCAATCCCAAATGGATCCTTTTATAAGGTTATAAACAAAACCCAAACAAACAAAACCACAGATTGGAGGTTTATTATTAAAAAAAGAAAAAAAAAGTTTTGTAACCATAATGATAGCATTTCATTCTAGAAATGCTGTATTTTACCATATAAATATGTCAGTAACATACACAGAAACATACAGATATAAATCATCTTCATGGTTTTGTAAAATAATTTTTGTCACGCTGTTTCACAGTTTTGAGCTAAGGCTTATTTTTGTATGAAAGTAGTAGTTATTCTGATATGCCTAGGAAGAAAAAGCTCTCATAATGTACACTTTCATCCATTTGACTGTGGATGCTCTTGTCCATTTTTATGTTTTATGAACTATATGCCTTGAAATTTGTAAATGTTAGAAAAGAGAATCTCTTCAGGGATTCTAAATTAAGTCCAAAAGACTTTCACAAAGCATGATGTGTGCCTGTTCCAAGATTAATAAGGCAGAAATTTACATTTTTTCTGTATAAAAAGCAAACAAACAAAAACAAGTAAATGTCACCTAAGCTAGTGTAGCAGAAATTCCACTAACCATACAATATAATGCTTGCAGATTATTCAGGCTTTTTTCTTTGGTTGTTATTTTAAGATAATATCCACAGGGATAAACGTAATATGGTAGATTCTTTATAAGAAATTGAAGACCAAAAAACAGGTAGAGCTTTTTATCAACAAAGTGAGTATGGCTCCATCTGTTGCTTCCAGATTTCACAGCTCTCCAGGATTCTTTAGGCTTTTTGACTTCAATGACATATAGTTTGTTAAGCAACTTGATCCGCTTTTGATCTCTCCTGGCTGTCAGCAACGCTCCTTGATGCAGTCATGCCAAGCAATGACTTCTGTTCCTATGTCATTCCACAGAAGAAACTTTAGCACTTGCCACATGACTTAAATCAACTCACCATGTAAAGAAAATTGGGCATCCAGGGTCACAAGAATGATGCATGACTCTTGCTGATTAGGACCTGTGTTGTATATCCAGTATTATTAGCATATTTTTTAGATACTTCAGAATGGTGGGGCAGACAGATGTGGAAAACGTATTGTATAAATTAATGTTTAATCTTCTCAATGTTCTGACACTCTCTGTAGATATAATTGTGATTTAGGAAAAAATCTGGATTTGTGGCCCATGAAATTCTTCAGGGCATGTATTTCGTTTAGGAAAGAACTAGGATGGTCATAACAGTATTTATGAAATACTTATGGCAGGTTAAGACAGTTTAGAAACTGTTCTTTGGCTACTTGTTAGCATTTTAGCTTTACAATAGTAAGTTTATTCTTGCAAATCAACAACTAATTCAACTGTCATTTATTGCAAAACTTTCACTGAAGCTCAGCTAAAATGGAATTAGAAACAATGTCAGGCAGAAAATAAATCTGACTAGTGGAATGTTGAGGAGAGTAATAACACCATATCATACAGAATGCTATAAAATCAAGTCAAAGTCATTACTTGTTTATATGTCGTAGTATTGTCATACTTAATACTGTTGATTGAAAACTGATTACAAGTAATAATGATTATGATAATTTAAGTATTTGTTTTGTAGTGATGTGTTTTCTTTTTTTCCAACTGTGAGTGCTTGCAAGTCATTGCAAAGCATCCATCCGTAAGAAGCTAGGCCATATGGCCCAGGGTATCCCTTTGATTTGAAATAAACAGGAGTGAAAATGTTTATAAATTGTTAAGCATTTGCAGAACACTTTGTTTTTTAAAAAGTATGTTTTGAAAAAAGCCCCATAATAATTTGGAAAAATACATCTTCCCTATTTTTCCTGTGCTTCTTTGCTTCTTAGCATGACCTAAAATTGTCTATTCAACTTGGATCTCCTATTTTTAGGATTGATATGTGGTCTCAGGTTTAATACGGTCTGTGTAAATCAGGATTAGTAGTAACGTATCATGCAGTAGAAAGACTTCTTGTGATTGAATCTGGGGTGGTGTCAATATGGGACAGAGAGACAGGATAGTAGATATGTTATGCTTTGGTTTCTTACCAGTTTTATTCATAGGTATCTATTATAACCTTTTTGGATTTTAACAAATCATTCCTTTTGGCTTAGTAATGGTTACCACTGAAATTTAGAAAGAGGCCTCAACCCTAAGAGTGTAGTCCAGCTGTAGTTTGGGGTGGCGTTTTTCTTTTCATGGCCAACTGTTGTGCTTGGGGTGCGTGGTGAGATCGCATCCACTGTTAGCTCTTTCATAGGTAATACTAGTATATGCAGGCTAAAGTGCAAAAAAAAGTGCACCCTTCCATTTGCACATCATCCTCCCCCCCACACACAACCCAATGCCTATTTTTTTTTCATATTTAGAAGACACAATTTACATTCAAGTTCTGATTATTGGGTTAAAACATTGGGCAACATTTCAGTGTCACTTCTTGATTGGGAACAGGAGTAGTATTAATTCCAACTTTACGTAACAGAAAGTTAAGCAGACCTTTAGGGTACCACTACAGATAACAGGAAAGGAAGCGATTGCTCCCCTAAAACTAATTGCTAAGCAAGGTCTTGAGTCATGTCTGGGGATTTAGATAGCTAAACTGACTAAATGAAGTCCATCCAAAGAGGTTTCCCACAAACCTATTTTTTTGAATGTACTCCTACGTTGGTATTCTAAGCTGTTTGAAAGGAAGGCAGGGAGATGGAGAATTCAAATGAAAGGAAAAAAATGCATTATTGGAGGTAATTCATTACCACTTCAAAAAACTTTAACAGACACTTTCAAGGTGTCTGCATTTCTGTTATTCTCTGTCAATAGCTTTTATATAACGGGGAATTAAGATTATCATGGTTAAGACATGCTTTATTTTAAAACCTTCTGTTATATGATCCATAGATCCATATTCTATTGAAAAGATGCTCTCAGCCCTTTTGTAATAAAATGCCAAATCTTTCAAGGTAAATATTTTTAAAAATGACAGAACACTAGTTGTTTTAGTCAATCCTACTGTCATCTGTACAATTTATCTTTACAGAAGCAGCTATTGTATTAACCAAATGAAATCTTTACTTTTGCCTACTCATTAACAGCTATGCAGCCAGAAATTCTAGCTGTTTGTTCTGCTATCACTGAAAGGGTTAATTGCTGCAGCTATGCAGCATGCAGACTCCTAAACCCAAACCAGATGTAAACTAAAGCCAGGCTTTCAGTCAATCTGTGAGTCATATTTTACTGTCCTTAAAACTCCAAACAAGGAGCTGTCTATGGAATCCCTTGAAGATTCATCAGTTCTTAGTGTAAGCCTTTACAATTCCAAAAAAATAAATAAAAGAAAATTAAGAGCTCTTTCTGTGCTTGTAGCTGAGTTCATCAGTTTCTTTCGATGAGATGAGTATTGTTCTCCTTTGATAAAGTCTAAACTCTCTTTTAAAGTCAGAAGTTGCATCTATAAGGAATAAGAAAGAACTGAGGAAGTTGTGAAAGCAGTGGTTATGCTGTTATATACTTTTCAGGCAAGTTGGCCACCGGCATATCTGCTGGGGGAGTCTGAGTACTCAGACCCTCTGAAAATCAGGGACAAAATTCCTTAAAGACATAAACAAATAGTCTATTAAATCTTAGTGCAACTTGTTCTCTCAGGTATCTTAAACTCTTGAAAATCCACCTGAGTTCTATAGGACTCATATAAGTTTGTGGTTTCAGATGTGGTTCACCAAAACAGCCTAACAAACCTCAGTTCATTAACCATCCCAAAATAATTCACAGTTCTGTTTGCTTTCTTATTGTTGGGCTGTTTTTTGTAGTTGTTGTTTGTTTTTATGTGACATGAAACTTGTGTGTTTTGGAAGTGCTGAAAGAAAAATCATACTGTTCACTACTATCCTGATCGAAGACAATACAGTAAGCCTGAGGAGTCATTGATCATCTGCTCATGCATTTTGTTCAAAAAAGCATATTTTAATATGAGTAGCAAAGATTTGCACTTCCAAGAACTAAAATTTGGCATCCAGAAGAACTAGTTGGAAAACAGCAATAAAAGGATACTTTAAATCTTAAAAATATTTTTTCCTAAAAAAAAAAACAAAACAAAACTGTTTTTGATGCTGCAATTAGGTGTATCTTAAATCACTTACTGGAGTCACTTAATGGAAGCATTAATACAGTGCATGGAATGTTTTGTGACTTATCTTGCATTTTTATAGATGTTTCTTAATCAATATTGGCTGCTGTGAAACTTCATGCAGTTTTAATATATTGACCTAAAGTAGGAGTAGTAGTTTTGTTTTTTTTTTTTTATACAGCAGTCTAACACAGATTTGAGAAATGGCAATTAATGGTATTTTCACATGGAAACAGTGAATGAGATGAGATTCTTAAGATACTGTGTACAGCTGTAATTACATTTTATTTTTAATTCCTGACCTGTTTTTTTACACCCATTTCCATTTGTACGTATGGGCAAAAAGCTATCAGTTTGAGACTGCTAGCTCAAAAAGCTTATCTGATATCAGTTTGAGACTGATAGCACACGAGACTTAGAAGTTCCTCCCAGAAAAGCTCATTTGCATTGCTTCTCCAGAGAATCATACACAGTCCCCTACAACTTATGAGAGGGGATGAATTTAGGTGGACTGTTGGTCTTTTCCATTGTTGAAATACTGCTTAGATGTTAATAATGATTTAGAAGGTTGAGAAAGAGGTGTCTCGGCCTGCACCAACACCTGCTTAGGATTTCAAGTCCTTAGAAAGTATGAGGTCAGTGCATGTGGACTGGGTAGCCAGGACTACAGACAACTGAAACCTTCACTATCTAAAGCAACGTGAAGAAGTTTTTATCCTTCTTTGTGTCTGCTTGGGCAATGCCAGATTCTGAGATAAGTTTCTATGTAGTGGTTGGCTTTTGTGTTGGCCTACATTACTCTCATCTGTGGCGCCTTGAACACCATTCCATTTTAACATTATAAAAAAAATATAATTTGCTTAAAATAAACTGAGCTATCTACACTAGTATTGTCTTTATGTTGCTTAAACATCTCCCAACATGTAAGAATAACCAAACCTGTAAGCATAGGGTTGATAATAGGCAAATTTTGAGTTTACTTGATGGAGTCAGAAAAGAGACAAGGTTTTGTTCTACACAAAACTTTTACAAACTCATTACAGCAGATCTAATTTGCCACCCTAGTCCTTTGATATCTGGGAAGTCTAGTTGAGCTGTTTTGTGGAAAATGTGATTGAGTATAAAGCTGAGGGGGGGGGGGGAATTAAATATGGAAGACTGATATTTTTGCATACTTTTTTTTCCATGTTTCACCTCCACATTGCTTAGAAGTTATTAAATACACTTCTGACATATTTATTCAGTATCATGTTCCTTCACTTGGGCAGAAATATTGGTAACTGTGTAGTGTTTTATGTTCCTTTCATATGATGACCACTTTAATTCCCTCAGTTACTGTGAGGAATAACAATACCTCATCCAAATAGAGGGGTTTTATGCTCTGGTGACAAATTACAGAATATGATAAATGAGTGCTATAACCAACAGGTTGTGCAGGGAGACCATGATTCCAAACTTGGTGCTCTGGAGAACTAGAAAACATGTAGAAGAAAAAGCTGACAGGATTGTTAATTCTTTAATGAAGAAAGCATCCAACGAGCTAATTTGTTCTAAACACTATCTGTCTCAAAGCTGGCAGTTTATAACATAGATATTAGTGTGGTGGTAATGATAGCGTTTCTCCATTTTTTATTTATTTATTTTTTTAAAAGTTGGATATTATATATGGTGTTTTTCTGTAAAGCAAAAAAAAAAATAAAAAATGGGAGGGGGGGGTGTTCTGTTGTTTTTTAAGTGACTTGCACATCATTAGCAATTCAGGAATAGGGTCAAAACCAAACCTGAACTACTATTCTTCTGAACATGACTAATTGTAGTCTTTTCATGTAGGGAGAAGGAAAAACAAAACAAAACAAAAAACCCACACAAACACACAAAAAGCAATCTGGAGAAACAAAGATATAATTAACTCCACTCCCCCCCCAGCACATACACAAACAAACCAACCATGGAAGGCTCTTCCAGTATCTGACTGGTTAAGACATTTCATTCTGACAATATTACATATGTTTTTCTTTTTCATAGCAAGTTGAATATAAAATATAGTATATCCCTGCATTTCCTTATAGATTTTGAAAAAGGACTGCTTCAAGCTATTGGAATGGGGTATAAAACTAAGGTCTCTATGAATCTTAACACTGTGAAGAATATGTAATACATATTTTGGAAACAGATATGGAATTTGAGTGACATGAAATGGATGGTTATGGCAGGGTTTATAGCATCTCGCAACTTTGTTACTTCTGAATAGGTGAAAATAATAGTGTAAAAATGTCATCGTCAGAATTCATTCCTTTGCAGAATGGTACATAATTCCTCTATTTTGTCTATCCTATGCTGTATGAAAATTCATGGAACTTTTAAAGACCTTGAAGATACTTTGAGAACTTTTGGGACATGACTCTGTTCATGCTTTTTATGAAAGGATTTTTATAAGGAATTTAAAAGTTTTCTTTGCTAAAAGTATCAACACACCTTGATATTTTTTCACAATCTTCAAATATAGCAAAAATATCAGCATAGAAAAGGCAAGCTGAATCACTGTGGCAACAGGCTATAAGTTGACCAACAGAAATATCTGTTTATCAAAGGAACAGATTCTGTTCTGTTCCATTCTGAAATAATAGATTTCTCCAATTTTAGAAATGTTTCACATACAGTAGTAATTCCATATGCATATTTGACTTAACATATGACTGAATGTTTTATAGGCCTGCCCATTTAAATATGTGAATGTATATATATTAAAAAAAAAATGCTTCATAAGCAGGGTTACCTGTTTAATTGAACATATTCATGTTCAATTTTGTTTTGCTTTCTAAAAATCTTCTGGTACTTATTTCTATTTTCCTTTAAGCTAAATTAAAATGAGACTGAAATTGTTATTGTCTCCCTGGCTTCACTTTGCTTCTGTGGACTTGCTGATTATGATTTGAATCAGTCTCCCTTTCTGTATTTGTGCATTTTAAAATCAATACTGCTAGTTGTCTTTTGTGTATTCACAGCTATGAGGAATGATGATTAAACAGTGTCTGAGGTCTAAATCTGCAATATCCAAAGATTTGTCCCAGACATAGCAGAACAGATGAGTAGTACAGTAAAGGTGAATCAATTTCCACAACTAACAATACAAAAGAGTGATGTGACTACCATCATATCTGTTTACCTTGTTGGTGCTTGAATGACTAGGTACAGATCTACAGTGGGCTGGCTGACCAGCATTTGTTATAGGTAATGAATCTCCAGTTCATTACCTTAAATTATATTATCTTTAATTGCAATACCACCACCATGCTCTTTCTGATACGTCATTAATTTGTTGCTGTAAACTAGATAATGTTATTACTACAGATTGTGAATTCATGCTTGGTTAGGTAAGAATGACCTGACAACTAATTATTATTATTTTTTTAAATTCCTGAAATCCTTTAAAATATTACAGAATCACATTTTTTGAACACACAATGTATTTAAGGCTACTATTTGTTTATTTCCGGTCATCAAAAACAGACTATTTCTCATCTGTAGGTATTTGGACTGATCCCATTCTAGACATCATCTATATTTAAAGTAGATAGTTATAATAGTGCATTCTGCATCTTCAGATTTTTTTAATCTCTAATTATTTTTTGTTTGTAAAGACATAGCAATAATCCTGTTCCTCTGAAAGAAACCCTGAAGTGTAAATGAGAAATACACTTTTTGCATATGTGCACTTTTATTGGAAAACTTGAGGCACAGTCATTTTCCAGATGTAGTGTCAATTATTTTGTTGCCCCAGACTGAATTACCTTGGTTCATCTGTGGGAATATGGTGATACCACCTAACCAATTACTTATATGTCAGGGAAGCTTTGGGCTCAAACTTTGCCCTGGTCTCTGGTGCAGTAAGCACCTAGCTGTCCTCCCCTGAGGTCTCTTCAAGCTATAATGACTCTACTCTCATATTCTTGCACTTCAATAATTTTTCACTGTTACTTTTGAACAATGCAAAACACTTAACCCCATCTGTGGTTTTCGCAGGTATTAAGCCATCACCTATACATAAGCACTATGATTAAGGTCCCTCCAAACAGTTTGTGCTGGTTTTGCAACTGAATTTTATTTTGATTAAGGTATTTCACCTAAGTTCATGTATATCAAACTGACTTGCAATCACTGTTCATAATCACTGTTCAGTCTCTTAAATTTGCCTGTCTTCTTCAAAACAGTTGAATACTTTTGTTAATCTGCTCATTTAAAATAATGCACTGGTTACAAGTAATCTTCATATTTTGGTCAAAAACATTTGACCACAGCATAGCTGTTCCTGAATATATTATCATAGTGTATGTACTTGAAATAGTATGCTTGAGGAACATATTCCAGCAATTTCACTGGCTATATGTTAATTCAAGGGTGTCTTTTATTACAGTGTGTAGATCCATACTATGATGTGTCATCCTAAACTAATCTGTTATTTCAATTTCAGTATGTGAGACAGAAGCAGCAAAAGTTTATCAGCTATCACTAGAAGAGCACCTCCAGCCTTTCAAAGACAGCATGGAACAATTCATTAGTCAAGGTAAATAATGAAACGTCACTTAACCTTTTAATGACATTTCAAAGGCAAGTTATGGGAACAATGTTTATACATTGTGGGAAAGAGACTGTTTATTTTGGCATCATAGAAAGATGTGGATTAGTTTAATCAGATGCCACACAGTTCTAAAAGATTTACAAAATGATTCTGTTGTACTGTAGGTGACTCATTCTCTTCTGCATGACAGCAAAGACAAATGCTATTGGCTCAAGTGTGTGATCTTCCGATAAGTTCAGCATTCCAGAGAAAATAATTTTACAACCTTTTTTTCCTTGAAAAATTATTGAACCTGGATCTGTGTCATTAACTTCTTTCCAAAGAGATAATTCTTTTGTATTTGCCAAAAACATGGAGTAAGCATAGCAGAAGTAGTTAAAGTTTTTCCAGATATAAGGCAAATCCATATGAAATAGTTGGATGTGATTAGTGGAAAATGCTGCAAGATAAAATATATTAGAAGTATCCATGATGAACTGGCATCCTGAGTGCTAGATGGACCAAAAAAAATTAAAAATGAATAGAATATGTTTTACTAGTCTCTTCTTTTGCAAGACTATAGGAAGTGTGGATAGCTAATTTTTGACTAGTGGTATATCAGAGCATCTCTTGAAATACTGCTCTGAAAGAGTATATTCTGTCTTGACCAGTTCAAATTTTGGTACAACTTGGAGTTGAATACATCAGGGTAACAATGGCCTGATGAGTTACACTAATAATTTTAACTAATTAAATAATTATTTTTAAAATAATTTTAACTTAGTCACATTGCATCTCTTTCTGCTTTGACACTGCATTTTATAATAGAAGACAGATCTGTTACCTTCTGATCAGATGACTTATGTGAAAAGTCACTTTCTACTTCTTATTCAATGTAACACAGATCTAGGCTAATGAATTACTGAGAGATAATAAGCTATTTTTTAGAGAAATCATTATTAACTGACTATACTGTATGTTTGAGAGGCTAGCCAGGTATGCACTTTTTTTTGTTAGAATATCTAAGATGATCATCTGTGCAAACACTTTAAAAACTAATATATATATGTTAGCATTCCAGAACATACTGGTCCATGCTATTAGATTCCCAATTATAGTGAATAAACTCTGATTAAAATTTGTATATATGAATATTGCAAAAACATTATTTTGAACTAACTGATGTGAACTGATGCTTCCTGAGACAAATGCCTGTTTAACAAATCTGGCAAGCAGGATGTTGTGTCCTTCAACAGTAGGTATGAACTATTTTAAAACTGGATTTTGGTTGTGTACTTGATATACAGCCACTGGCATGATTAAACATATAACAAGTATTTTACATTAGGTTTTTATTATTATTGATATATGTAGAGAGGAGACAGTAAAATCACAAGTTACTCTGAAACAGATCACTAATGGTATACTGTAAATCGTGCCACATGTTGGCATATTAACCTTAATAACAGAATAACAATTCAAATGTGGGGCTTATAATACATCAGAGGTGTATCAGTTAAATTTCTTTCAGTCAGAACAGTTTGAGAAGTATCTGACTCTAGTGTAGCTTACTTTCATTTTTGACTATGGCTTACAGAGGGTAATTTATATAGAGGGTAAGCTACAATAATTTGTTTTGTTTTTACAAGGATGTGTGATTTTTTTTCGCCTTGATTATGTGTATGTATTTAAGGAAAGTGTGGAAAAAAAACATATAGAAATGCATCTCATCCATGAAGAACTTTGCTGTGTTCCCATGTTAATAGTGGATATTACCAGGTCATTGACAAAAAGAGAAATCCATAATGTCACTAAAAATATCATGGTTGCATTTTAATTACAATAATTAGAAATGTAAATTGTGAATACAGGGAATTGTGACTAAACAATTTCTACACTGATTTAAAACTCTAAAGACTATTTTGCAGAATTCTATTACAATATAAGGCAGACAAAGGTTAACATACAGGAAAAAAGAATCCCTGGTTAAGTTCCAAAAATAAAGTAATTTTAAATACCTTTCATTATGAAATCCTTTGTTTTTACTTCATAGGATTGAATTCAGACTTGAAAGAGGCCATGTTTAAAGCAGGATTTCTCTTTCCTGTTCAGTGTTTGACAGGCTTTTGATCTAGATATTTTTTCTAAGGGCTTTTGTTGTTTATGTAGACATAATCGATGAGTCTTTTCAGCTAGACTGCACACATGATCATTTAGAAAAACAGAGGAACAATTCTTGGCACCTTTTGGGGATTTGTGTTTATATAACATATGCTCTGGGCAAAGAAAAATCAAGCTTTAAGTTTTATCTTTTCAAGTTCCAGTTTCTCTAAAGTCAGAAAAAGTTTTAACTTATAATTCAGATGAAAAGCATTTTTCATAGGGTTAAATAATTTGACATGTTTATATGATGCCTTTTCAGAGTAGATAACTTGTGTGCATAATGGGACCCAAAAGTTCAAAGTAGCTAGTTATTCACTTAAACTTGTTGCTAGCAGTTAAAATGGAAAATGGGTTTCCCATCGGCAAGAATACTTGGACATCAAATTAAATATCCCTGGCAAGGGGTTAGAAAGGCACTTTTTATAAGAATAGTTACTGTCTGGCACAGTTATGTAACTTTGAATTAAGTTACTGTAACTAGTCTAGCTGATTGTTACTATTGATGTATTAATAAAAAAACAACTTTTTTTCCTTAACGTTAACACTTTTATTAGAGCCGTCAGAGGCAAAAATGGCTGTATAATAGAGTTCTTCTAGCTGAGTTGTAAAGATTAGTCATTCAAAGGATAAAGAAGGGGAAGAAATATGGAATGTGTTCAGTCATAACGTTTTAGATAAAAATGCTAGTGGTATGTACAATTGAGGCTGTCCAGCGCTTGTCTTGCTAGCCCACTCAGTAGACTAGTCATCATATTCATCAAAATAAGCAAAGTAGTAAAAGGATGTCAGTCTTTTTTTCTGATGGACTTCAGGGTCACTTATAAAATGATCATTCTCCTTAGCAGAAGATTAAACCTATCCTCTGTCATACCCTCTCTACACTGGCTCAGCAAATATTTGCAAGCACTCTCTATCCTGTGCATTTAATTTTGGAGGGTCTACGTGCCTTGAAACTTCCAAGGCAACCCTCCGTTCTCCCATGTTTTCTGTCTTTCTCTTTTTTGGAGCCACGTGCAGTAAAACATTCAGTAAAAAAATGCACAACATACAGTACTTTTGTATTTCTCAAATTCACATATGACCAATTTTTGCTGAAGTTCTCTGTACTCACAAATAATTTTTTTAAAGACACTTCCAAAAAAGAGTTTTAAGAGAAATTGTCAGAATATACAGGACTTCTAAGAAGTATATTGTTTTATTTATTACATATTTCTAACCATTTATTTAAAGCCGTAAAGTACTAACAGTTCTAGACTTAAAGTACCAAAATTTCTAGACTTAAAGTACTAAATAAGTACTATTTGCATCTCTCCAATACAGGAGTGTAGTCTTTACTGAAGTTTTCTTTCTGTGAGTTACTCCAAACAAGTTATCACGGTTTGAATAAGAGAGATCACAAAAGAAAACACTACTTGAAAATGCTGTCCCCTTTGGAACTGTACTTTGTTGTGGGCGGAATAGTGACCCACAAACATCTGAGATCACATCCACCAGTTTAGGAAGCTTTGGAAATCACTTCTTTTCCTGGGGGCAAGCCTTCTCAGGACACACAGGAGACAGTAGAAACAGTATCATGCAAGTTATAGAGGAAATTTGTTAGAGGTTAGTAATCCTTTAACACTTGATAGGATAGCCAGCTCATGTTAAATAAATAAAGGTGTGTGGATGAACCGCAACCGAGTCTCAATCCCCAGGTTTTAACTGTGAATAACTTTGCAGTGAAAAGCAGTTTTTGGGAGCCCCAGGGACTCCAGATTGGCTGTGCATTCTTGTCAGCCCGACAAGGCAGAGAACTTCTAAGGAGAAACTCTAAGGAGGCAGTAGCCACTGCACCCTCATACAAGTTTGGTTTGGGACCTGGAAAGAGGCAAAATATTCAAAACAGATTTTCAACTTTATAAATTTTGTAAATGTGACTGACTTCAAATCTGAGGAAATCATTCAATATTGAGTTAGCTTCTGAATATGATATCATTAGGTTTAGATTTTTAAAAAGTATTATAGTGTAGGATACTTGAGCACTAGAATGTATTGCTTTTAAAAGAAGTAAAAACATACTTTTCAGGTGATTAGCTAGTTCATCTGGAAAAGGGAATAATTCCAGTATTGTAAGTTCAGGTGAACAAGGTGACCTTTCAACCTGTGGCTCCTTCTGGTCTTACTTCACAAAATTCTGCAATCGCTAGTGAGTGCCAGCCCCACGTTTCATTCTGCTGGACTCTTCTCCAGGCCCAAGTTCTAGCCATATCCTCATGATCTTGCAGAATAAAGATGCTAAAATTGTCCTCTTGATGGAACTGACTGTAACCGTCTCCTTCTCTTGCCAGAAAGAGCATTCAGGAATCCAGTTTCCAAACCTTTAGTAAATGAATGTATAAATCACAAAGTGTGTTGTATTTATTTTTATAGCTGCAACCAGCTAGTTGGCCATAACTTGTTATTTTACGTCAAGCAGCAAAAGGCTGTGCATCATCATATGATGGATTGTGAATGAGACTAAAGCATCAGGCTGACTTTTGGATGGTTGGGTTCAGCTCCTGGCTCCAGAAGTACTGTAGATGATTGCGAAATGAATGCTGCTAGGATAATCTTAATTCTGGCATTTTCTAACATAGAAATGATTGATTTTGCAGATTACATTTTCATTAAATGTTGCTTTTATAATTTGATTAATATAGGGGATAATGTAGCACTATTTCTTAATTTTTTCTAAAAATAATTTGAGAAAATGACTAAAACCATTAGGAATTATATACGAAGAAATATTTTTGGTTTTGTTTTTCTTTTAAAAAATACAACATTAAGGGGTCAGATATCGCTAGATTTATGTGGAGACATTCACTTTAAATATTATCAAAATGCACTCATTACTGAGACAATTTTTTTTAAAGAAATCATTGGAGGGATCTTTAGATAGAGCAACATACAATCACTACAACAAAAGTGCAGGAATTCACACTTAAACTAGTTCCATGAATGTTTACATTTTTATGTTGGTATTCTCTTCATTGGATTATTGAATGAGCTTTTAAAACTTTTTCTTTGAGTGCTGAAAGTATTTTTGTAATCTCACACTGACATCTTAATGCTAATAAATAGTTTAACTTCGGTATTGTATAAACTTGTCCCTACCTCAGATGTCAGCACCTCCATTGGTGTACATTATTACCTAATAATCCGAATTCACGTTCTGTTGTATTTGCAACACTAAACAGAGTTCACTGAATTAGCCTCTCCTTGCCTCAACATCCATGAAAGGACAAACCTTTAGACCTGTCATGGCAGCTGTTTGTGTCTTTGGCACAGGACCTCACTGAAACATTTTTTTTAGGCATAGGCATCAGTACAGTGATTGCAGACAACACAGGTGTGATAGAGTAAGAAAGGCATTGGTTTTGGTATTGGTTGGTAAGAGGTCAGTATGTGAGTGTCACAATGTCATCCACCCCAAAACTATTCAGAATGAATGCAGCAGATTACTGAAGTTAATGAAAAGTTTATAGATAATTAGAGGCAAAGATAATCCACATTTTATTCTCCTTCTCCTGTAAAATCCAAAGAGCATTTAAATAATGTTGCTTTTACCATCTACTTCGTAGGGTGGTGAAGAAAGATAGAGATATTAAAACTTACGCAAGACAACTTTGTTCCTGTATTGTCTCTAATTATCATGGCATTGCATGTTCTTCAGTAGTCCAGAGTCCAGGCTTACAGCTGGACAGCCTTGCTTTTAAATTAGACGTAAAACCTCTTGCAGTATCTTTACCTAATAATGCATATTTAGTCCTAAGTATGCTAGCTAACTGCATGTCTGTTTAGGGTCTAGTCCTGACTTCACGGAGACCTTTGCGCTGTGTATGACTTTAGAAACACTAGTATGGGGAGTGGTGGTCAAAGCTGTACATGAAATACAATGTATTTTACTTCTTTGCATGTGACATTTAACAACATTATAGTGAATAGTCATGAAATGCACGTAACTAGAGTATGATGGCATGGTATTTTTTGGAAGTGTTGGAACTGGGCCCCATTTCCAGTTCCCTTCAGCTGACAGTAGATGTCATCTTTCAAAGGGTGATAATAAGCTATCTCTTTACTGTTGCCTGAGATGGATTAAAAGAAGAAATGAAAGTAGAGAAAATTCAGATCTTAAAACATGTATTGAGGGCTAAGCAGGACTTGTGCTGCTTTTTGTTGTTGTTCTTATTTATTTGAGGAATCAGGTTCCTTTTATGGAGTCTTCTGCTGATAAGTTTAATTGTCTTTATAGTTTCAGTGATCACATACTCATAGAGAGTTTTAGCTGTGGTTCTATGGATCTTGGTAGTGATCTATGGGACAACACATAATCTGAGTTGTTCTTGAGTGAGAGTGTGAAGTCATTGTGAAGTACAATTGGTTGGAATCAATATAAATGTTTGTTTAACTCACAGGTGTTGAAAAAACTGGAAAAAACATAATTAGAAAAATACCCAGCATGTTAGATGCTCTATTCCCAGTTATCTTCAAGATACTGGGGCCTGAGTGAAGTATTTATATGTTCTGTTTCATGTATGCATAATAATCTTGGAAAAATGGGGGAGAGGAAGCAGGTGTTCTTCCTGCTCACTACCTTCTACGGATGTCATAGGAAATCCAGAAGGATCTAAGACTTCTTTTACAGTTTCCAGAAGAAATTCTGCTTTCTTCTTTTTGCAAAGCTTTTTTAGATTTCTCATCTTTGTTTACTATAAATAGAAATTCTCAAAACTACAGCAACGTAGCTCTAACGATTCATCCATCATAAAGGCATTGTATCTGTCAAAACCAAAAACAAACAGAAAAACACAACAAATGACAACCCACATCCTGGCTTCACTTGAAAGTTACCGGAAAGATCATGCATAGTTAATTATAAACAAATACTAATTAACACTCTTTGCCCCCCCCCCCCCCCCCCCCCCCCCCCTTTATATAAAAGATTTAGGATATAGACAAGCAGATGAAAGGATTGATTCTTGTCTTCCATCTGAGATTACTCAGATGCATTCCTGTATTCAATTACCTGAGAAGATGTGATATTCCCTTAAGAGACATCAGGAGATCAGAAGGGATGGCAGTTTCGTGCATCTTCTTACTCATAGCCCTTTGAAACTGGTTCAGTAGAAGTAGCTTAAATTGCAACAGGGTTTGGGGCCAGATGGTGTCTACAGACAGTAATTGCTGGGTCAAGATCATGGCACAGGCTAAAAGCAAAATGTTCTGGTGGAACGTAAGCTCCGGGGGGGTGGGGGTGATATTTCAATGCTGTTTATAGACCTTGGAGGTCTACTCAGAATCATTTCTGAATCTGAACCAAAGGCTCAACCTGTTTTGTGACTATGCTTATCTAGTACATTTGCACACAAATTATTTTTAACTGTTAAAGTCCCTTTTCTCTCATGAAATTTCTGTTATTGCAGGTTATAAGCTTAAATTTGCATATTAATATTGCATATTAAGCTTATGTTTTTTTTTTACAAAGCCACTGAGAACCAGTGACATCATCATTTAAAGTTTAATGATCATCTAACTCTTGTTTACAGTCTTGCCAGAAACTTACTTCCTTTTTTGATAGATTCCATCTAAAAAGACTGGTTAGCTTTTCCCAGTGCCACTCTTCTCCCCAACTACGTCGTGGTTAATAAATTAAACATGCAAAGAGAACAAACAACAACAACAAAAATAGAAATTTAGTCAAAGAACATTCAGAAGACCAAAGGGGAGAAGAAAAGATTTTTTTTTTTTGTAGCTTACTTTAAGGGCTTTGCACTCACAATGTGTCTTTGTTGTTCTTTGATAGTTAATATTGTCAAGGAGTTTCAAAACAAGCATTGAACAGTGTGCTTATTTCCAGACCAAATAAAATAGTTGTAAGTGTTATTTAACTGTGTTCTGGGGGATATTTAAAAACTGCATGTACCACCAAAAAAAATGGAGGAACTCTCCTAGAAGCTTTGGCAGAGGTCCTGCGGACTTGAACCTTAGACCCTAATAATACAAGTGTGACTACATGCTTTGTTCATGCAACATCTTATCTCTCTCTGTTCACTGTCCTCTCCTAGTCACATGTTTGAGATAACCTGCAGAAGGTTTCCTCGTAGCCTCAGATAGGCATTTCAAGTCCTCAGATCCCAGTGGAGTAGGTCTGCAGCATGTTTTAAGAAAGTCTATCCCTCAACTTTGTATTTATTTTTTTGGTCTGTTTGGCCCTTATTGTTTTTTGTTTTTATTTATTTATTTATTTATTTATTTGGAAGGGGTGGTTAGGGTTAAGATATTTGCTATATTTTGTTGTATTTTCAAAGTCATAGCTAATATTAATTCAGCACACTGTGGGGGGGAAAAATGTTCTTTAAAGATCTTGGTAAAACTGCAGGAAATGTTTGTAAAAGTTTTGAAGATAGAGAGTTTATTTTTTTTCAGTAAAAAGAATTTCTAAGAATTCTACTGCTTTTAAAATGCACATAGTGCAAGGCAGAATACTCCCTATTTAAAGCAGTAGTTTCAAGTCTTAGACCACCCCATTAGTCTTAGTGCAGATATTTCCAAAGATTTTTAAGTCCATTGGAAGAGGCGATAAAGAATGAAATGTTGCACTTCCAAATAAGAAATTGCAAGAACTGATAACAGAGAAAATAGAACTTATATCCAATGCCTGTACAGAACATAATCATATACATACAGAAAATCAGATACGTTTTATTGTTTTGTTTTTGCAACAGCTTTAATGCAGAAAGTATAATGATTACATTTAGAAGAGACTTATCTAGAAAGTTCATTGGACTGAAAATGAGAAAATACTTGGCAGCATTCTTAGTTCACAGAGTGGCTTGATTCCTAAAAAGGTTTTAGCATAGTACATCTGAAATGTCAGTTGTCATTTCGATCAGAAGGGACAATTCATGGTCAAAAATAACTTTTATATCCTTACCTTTGAACCCCTCTTTATTTCATTTAATCATTTAGGCTTCTAAAAAATAAATAAATAACAACAAAAACACCCCCCCCTCCCCAAATGTTCACCTGAAAGTGAACAATACTGTTCTGCTAAACACTGTAATTTTCTAGAATGCCTGTGTTTGATTCTTTCATTTGGTTTTGTATAACATTTCAGATTTTCTTAAATGTGTAGATCACTTTGGTATGACTGTTCATATACGTGCCTTTGCAGAAGTTTGTATGTAACCTTTGCAGGACTGGAATCTAGAAGAATTGGAAGAGCAAACACAATAATGGTGTGTATCATTCTAGACTGTGTGTCTATGCTGATGACAACACCTTTTATACATTAAATTAATTAGACATCATTTGTGCAGCTTTGTTGGAAATATCTTTTTGAATTGCATGAAATCAACCTTTATGTCCAGGTTATTAAACATCAAACAGTAGATTTAAGCAAATACAAAAAGTGATGCTACAAATTAGAATATCTGATGTAAATTTTGATGAAATACATATAACCTGTAGTTAGACAAATTGATTGAAGAGTCTGGGATATAGTACAACCCTCATGCTTGGGAAGGAATGATATAGGGAGGAAGGAATGTACTTGAATTTTGACCAAATATATGAAGTATTTAGGAAATACAGAGCTTGCAGTAAATGGGGACAAATTAAATACTATGAAGATATCTTAATGGAAAAAGCAGGCAAACAGTAGAGCATTGTCCCATAAGAAGTCATTAGAGATGCTTTCAAAAGAAAAAGTGAAAAAGGAGTAAGTTAACTTAGTATATGTTATGAATAGAAAAGGCAGCTTCTCTTCCTTGTTCCATGAGAGGTCATTTTCACTCTGAAGTGTTCCTTTTTCAATATTGCAATGTTCGTCAATATGACCCGAGGTTATTTTTCAAATAGGTAGATTTTACAGGATATATATGCTTTCAGGATTATGAGAGCTGCATATGAAGACCTGCAATGCATTGAATGTGTGTAGGCAGAGTTATAAATCAAGTATTACCTTTGTTCTCCTCTGCATTATGTGAAATACAGGGACTAATACTTCGGGTATGATGTAGATTTTATAGGTATCTATTAGATTTGAAACAATATCTTTGGAGGCAGTTCAGAAAATTAGTGTCAAGGATCAAGAACAGTAATTTCAGTGCAGAGGGCTGAGGAAAAGATGTTGGGTCAATAAAATATGGAATATTTTTAGTTGGCAAAGATTACTGACCCGTGAATGGGAACCTCTGCATCTGTCATAAGAGCCTGCAAAAAGTTTCTTATGTGATCAGTGGAAGTATATATATATATTTATATATAAACATATACAAAAGCAGATGAGACTACAAGACCTCTTTTAATGTTTTTCAAAGAAAAGCTGTAAGACTTTCTGAAGTTTTCTGAAGAAGTCTTGCTTCTTCAGGACAAAGAGAGAGAGCAGGAATTTTAGTGGCTGAGCTGAGCACCCTGATGTGCTCAGCTGCCACAGTACCCTTGAAGATGACAGATTTTCCTGCACCAGCTATTGCCATGGTAGGTTCACTGTGAAATGGGTAGGGATTTTCTCCTTTTTGCTTTACCTGTTGGAGGAGTTCTCATCTGTGAAAGGAAACATAGTTTTCTTCCGACACACCTCTCCCCACATGGCTGCCTTTCAGCTTGTACTTAGCACTTAATTGATATAGGCTGCCAAGAAAGAATGACAAGACAGTGCCTTTCAGGCACTCTGTTTACCAGTTGTGATGTACTGCTTTGGAGGAAGAAGTGACAGTAAAGATGCATTATATTCAATGAAATGGAAAAGTCTAATGCAGTATGGGGAATCTCTGGCTGAATCTGTCATAGCTGTAATGTTCAGAAATACCTGGAGCTTTTGGGGAAAAACTATATTAAAAACATTACTCCCTTGCTGAAACAGAAAAATGGGTTGAAAACAGTTTACCAATGGAGCAATTAGTATGGCAAAATACCAGCAACCACTAATATTAGGTGATCATGTCAGTGGCCAATTTCAGAATTTATCGGACGCTCTAGATGCTTCAGCAATCTAGTAGTTATTCCAGCGTATGCATATGACAGTAAGACTTTTGTGGTTTTGATAACCAACAAGGAAAGAAAGCATCCTGTTAAATCTCAATGAATGTCTTTGACTAGCTATTGTCCACAGCTTTCAGTTGTTTACTGTATACTAGTACAAAAGTAGTCATTTAAATGTTTACTTTGGACTGGGACAGATCCTTGAGTGTATGTACCATGTTTTCTTCTCTTCCACTGGTGTCAGCTGTCATCTTGTTGAAGCAGAAACATTTTAATACTGTTCTTTAACTTTTTTTTCATCTTGAAAAACAAGAAAGCAAATGGATTGCAAGTCTGATTCACACCTGAATAATGTCCTTTTGATAACATTAAAAAGATTTAGAGGTGTCATGTCATCACATGTTTGGAATAGACTACAAGGGAATTCTCTCTTAGAGAAAACTCTTTCCTTGCAAGACTGTTAATGCCAAGAGGTGATCTGATGCAGAATGAAATCGGGGGGGGGGGGGGGGGGGGGGTATAGTAACTGCCTTATGCATATGTGCTTATTAGCTTAAAAAAAATTAAAAAAAAAAGACTATTACATACAACTGAATAATTCAGGGATTATCAAGATTCTTTGTGTAGTACCCATTCTCTAGGAAATGATTAAAAGTACAGATGCATGCTTTTAAATTAGAATGGAAATAAAAAATGTGTTGCAGCATTGAGACATTCTAACACACTTTGATAAGCCTTGTACGATTTGTACTTGCACTCTTTCAAAAAAAAAATTTGAAATATTTGCTCTGTTGCTTTTTCAGGTAAATAGTTGTTTGTAAGCATGTGTAGAATGGTTGGAGATGAGGAAAAAGCCAAAACTAGACAGTTCAGATGTTATGTCCCATCAATCCTATAAGATTATAAAAAGGGTTCTATCCTACAGATGTAAGTACTAAAAGACTATCCTAAGCAGGAACATGCTAGCCTCCATTTCCAAGCATTGTTTAACTGAGAGGATTCCAATTTGTGTTTCAGTAACAGCACTGCTTATTTTAGAAGCTGTAACTGAAGGTACATTAGTAAAAGTGTTAATGTAAAATTATATATTCTCCCTTCATCCAAGGAGTCTGGGTGGAGTTTCTTCTCTCTTGCACCATATGGTTCTACAACAAATTATACCTTGACTTTCAGGATTGAAGTATAAAGAAAAAAAATCTGTCAAAGCTGCCAGGTTTCACCTGGTTTCATATCCAAAGCAAGACAAGGCTTTCAAGCAAAACTATAAGTCAGCCCAGATTCACTCAACACTGGGCCCAGGTTCACTCAGAAGAAGGGTTTTGAGCCCTCTCAAACCTTTTGAAGAATCTGGGCCGAGTTTCAAGTCAGTAATGAAACCCGTAATCAGGCAGGCTTCACGTTCTTTTGAGTTTCCTTGAGAACTTTTACCCAGTACTCCCTCAAGTTTCCTGTGGCTTGCTGGGATTTCTTTTTCACTTCAAACAAAACAAGGATGGAGCCTTAGTCTTCAAATAACAATTGCTAGATACAAAGTTTGCTGCTGTGGGTAAACTGAGCACTGCTCGCCCAGCTCAGCAGATTACATTACTACTAATAAAAAGCATTTGCAGCATCAGACATAATTCCGATCCTTGTTCCGACTTTGGGGGGGGGGGGGGGGAAGGGAACCTCCACTTCTGTAACTTTGCTACAGATTTCACATGTCTATTTCAGTGCAAGTATGTGTTTGTAAAGTGCTGTTGATTGAAACTTCATAATAGAAAAAATAGTGATTATTTTTGTACCCTAAAAATCCCATTCTCATTTGTGTCAAATTTAAAATCTTGATTTCCTATTCCTACCACATTGTTAATGTGGTGCATCAACGAAGTAGAAAAATATTTTTTATTGTTGTAAAGCAATGTAGGGAATGAGAAATAGCTTTAAAGTTTATGTTTTTTTTAGTTTTCTCTTTGAATTCTGTACTATTGATATTTGTCTTCAGGACAATTCAGATCCTCTTCATGCCTCCAAACCCAATGACTCTCTGGAATTCTAAAATTCTCCTTGCAAATTAAAAACCTAGTATTCCAGCAGACATGAAAAGGGAATAAAGTTCGAAACTAAAAAGATTTTAGCTACAATGTGCAGTTCTTAAATGGATTTAAGCTGTGATAACTGAATAACTGTATAAATTTGATCTAAGCACACTTGCACAGAGCAGATTTTACTATTGCTTTGCATGTTGTTGATGCCTAGGTTAATACGTATGTTCTTGTAGATTTTGCATATCGATGTTTCTAAGTTAAGTGAACTGAACTTACTACATAATGCAGTATGAGAGAAGATGTGGAAAACTGTTCATTTTTCACTAGTGTGGCAATGACAGCTTGCTGTTTTTGACTTTTCTTCACATAATGGCAATGCAATAATTTCCTTTGTATAGAAAGTAATGTTTTTGATATGGGCCTACTATGGTGCTAGTACTTCACTAATTGATATGTTATAATTTGTTCTTGTTTAGGAATTCCTAGTTCATAAACTAACTAGCTATTTGAAGGGGGAGGGGAGGGAGAAGACAATTTTTATCTGTCAAGCAAGTTTTAGAAAAGCTTTAAAGCTGAATGCTTCATGCTTTTCCTCCCTCTCTTAATAGACAAGTTCCCATATTTTTATTTTCAGAGTTATACTTTAAGAATTGCTTTGAAGTCACTCTCATGACTTGGTTGTTTATATTACTGCAAGATTTAAAAAACAACAACAACAACAAAAACACAACACTTGTTTTGAGGGCTTTTAGGTGTGTGTATGTGTTTTTCTAGGGTTATCAGACTTCATGTAGTTTTTTCAGAACTGTTATACTTGAGTGTATCTTCAGCTTGTTTTTATAAAATAAAGAATAAAAGACTTATGAATTCTACAGTGAACATTATTTAAAAAAAAATCTGTATCTTTCGCTTTATAGTTATTTCTTTGCCTGTATTTTTTTACAGCTAAAATAGACCAAGAAAATGAAGAGAAATCACTAACAGAAGCACATAAAAGGTAAGAAAGAACAACACGCTAAAATCCTTCTCTGAAAAAAGTGGTTTTTTAGAAGCTGCTGTTTTGGAATCCAATGTTATTTTATTTTTGGATAGTGAAAGAAATGCACTCAGAAAACAAAGTGATATTTATTGTCAATTTCAACTTGATGAACAGGAAAAAAAAGGTATATAGATATGCAGTCTACCTTTAGAAAAATTTTGCAAGACTCTTGCCTTTAAGATATAAAAGGCATATACCTTATGTAAAAACAAACTTAGAATATGACATTCAGACTGAGAGAAAACTGTTCCTTCTATGCCAGAATCATGGTGATTTGACAGACATAACATTCGCCAGACAACTAATGTTCATTAGGTACAACTTCCTGAGCTTATAAAATGTGGAATGGAAATCTGTTTTTTTAATATACTAATGATATGTATAATTGAATGTGACTTCCTTTGTAGTGTTGCTAATAGATCTTCAAATAGTTTTTGTGGCAAAAAGTAAAATACTTCATTAAATTTCATTACAGATGTGTGCAGTTGAGAGTTTTCAAAATTGTGAACTTCGTTGCATTGCACAACTTGTGGTTTCTTCTAATTTCTGGCAGTGTTCTTCAGAAGCAGTGTCTAAATGGGACACACTTTTATTTGTCCCTGCAGAAGACTGAAATATGACACACACCATTTCTAGTCCAGATTTGGTGAAACTGTATTAGTCTGTATTAGTTTTATGTTCACTAAGAATAGCATCTTCTTTTTGTGTTAACTACAACTGACACTGAATATATGCTAATGAATACAGCTGTATTCATTAGTCCATGTACAGTAAAATATGCCACTATAAATGATTCTAGTTATTACTATGATTTATTAGCCATCCTATGGCCCTGATGCCCTGATTTGTTACTTGCTACAATGTCACATTATGGGTGACTACTCTCCTGGTACAGCACCAATACCAGTAGTTTCTGTCTATACCCATGGGCCATGTAATAAAGACAGTACCTGAAAAAGGGAGGGTGGATGTTCCTCTGTCATCAGAAGCTCCCTCCTTACTTGAAAGGAGATGGTAGGTCATTGAGTGGTATATATCAATGACGTGGGATCCTGATGGAAAAAGTGGAACAAAGGGAGTATTGCTTTGGCTCAGTATCGTACCTCTTGCTCAAGTTTATGAAAGGCATTCCTGAAATTTCTGAAGCTAGTTTAACTGCTGAATTACATGATTCTTACTCTTAGAAATTTCCTTTATAATAAAACTTTGAGGGAAGAAACTGTTAGTAGAAGAGAGATTTGTGATCTCTGACTGCTCTGCTGAGGAAACTTTCTCCTGTGGAAAATGGATTAGACTATATGTACAATGCTGACAGATTCCTACGGGCAAGAGGGATCTGAAATCTGTTTGGCAAACTTGTGACTTGTCGTTGTCGAATTCATTCTCCAGTCTTGTTTTTTATTTTTATTTTTTTATTTTTATTTTTCTCCTGACTGAAACCATGATATCAACATATTCCTTTCATTATAGCTAGGATATACGGTAAGGGAGAAGAAAGAAAACTGCTCCTTGGACCCTCAGTCAACTTGGCCTACTCCATCCTACTTGTCTTAACTCTTTCTTCTCCCCTTTGCTGATGAGTGCAGCATCTCCTTTTGCACAGTATTTTGTCCAAGAAGGAAATTCTAGTTCATTGTTGACATCACATGCAAAAGTTCTTACAGAACACGAGGAAATACACTGGGACCTAAAACAAAAAATCTAGGGTCAAATCTTTTTTTTACTGTTATATAAACTACATTTCTCTTTATCCCTTCCACCCACACACTGTAATTCTTAATCAAATTTGTGGTATTTGTTAAAACATTGAAGACAGGTTCTTGGTGTAGTTTTGGTATTTTGTGTGTTTATTGCATTAAGATCTTTAAAGGGTCTTAGAAATAAAATACTTGGGTTCTTTTTTTTTTTGGCAGGGGGTGAAAGAGAAGGTGAAAGCTTAAAAAGCTAAATGAAAGATTAGTTACATTTGGCTAATCATAGGTAGAACAGCAGTGCATAGGATGACTAGACAAGCAAGTGGTGCAAGGAAAAGTGATGGATTAGATGGAGCAAAATTAATGTGATTAATGTGTTTGGATTTTACTTTTTGAAGTGGATAACTTCAGCTCACATGTAAGTTCAGGTCTGCCCCAAGACAGCATTTCTTTAGCTTTTAGTAAGAGCTACAAATTTTCTTTCTTTTAGCTTGGGCACAAAATATTAAAGCTCATATCTCTATTAAAAGCACAGAAGTCTAAAAGAACAGCTCTTGCAGCAATAACAACAAAAATGTTTCTAAAATGAATAATGATTTGGGGAAAATGCAGCAATGTGTATTTTAGAAAAGCTCAATTGTGCAATAGATGAGCTGAAATGGAAAGTTAATCTTCCACGCAAAATAAAGACAAAGAAAATGGAATGTCTGCTCCAGGGACTCCATGCAGTGTATAGCTGTTCATTTGTCACAAGTGAGAAAATGTTTAATCGGTTTTGAAATGATGTATTCTCTCTTTATTTATCATGTTTAGTAACTTTAAGAGTGTCAGTATGTAAAGTGTTTATCCAAGGAATGGATTTCTGGCACATGGATAAAATGAAAAGTGAAATGTTTAGCTCGCAATAGGCATATGTTCCAAGATCTCTCTGAGTAAGTATCCTGAGATGAGAAGAAAGCACACAGGTCTGTGTTTATCTAGCTTACGCAGGCAGACAAGGAAGGCTCCAGCCTGGTATTAACACTGAAGTGACATGGAATGTCTTCACCAAACCCCAAACAATTACATCATTCCGTTAACAATATTGATAAAGTGCAATAAAAAGGAACCTGGCACTTTCCAATTAGATCTTCATTGCTAAATACTTGAGAAACTGTCAAATACATGACAAGTTAGAGTAAAAAAAAAAAAAAAAAAAAACTGTGGAGGGGGGAGATCGGGGGGAGCAAGAGAGGAGGAGAGAAAGAGATGATTCTGTATTTTAGGAGCCCATAATTTTATTTTATTTTTTTCCCATTTGAAATCTTTCTAGATTGTGTCCTATGCACCAAGATACATAGCTATGTGCTCAATTCACACAGCTGGAAATAACGTTAGTGACTTTTAAACAAATTTATAACTAAAAATGGGATTTGAAAATTGTGAAATACAACACCAAGTAACAAATATGTTCCGTGTTTCCTATATTTTCATTTTTTGTACATATTCTATATTTTTATATATTTTCTATATATCTTCCATATTTTCCTTTACTTAGCTTTAAATACCTTTAATCTTTCAGAAAGATATTTCCTTTAAGCAGGGAGAAAAAAAAATAGAATCACTATAATCATTAGATGCAAACAATTATCGTTTGTTATCAATTGTAGAAGGATATAGTTTGATCCACAGTATCTACAGCAAATAGAAGCCAAGATTGCATCAAAGTTATTGTCAAAAGTTGTATGATAGCTGATGTCTTTTTTACCATGCTAGGATAAAAGGCAAATGTATCAGAAGGAAAAACCATCTTGCTGGTTTATGGTCTGAAATAAGCTAGTTGCTCCTCTTCTTGCACTTGGTTCCTGAAGAAACAACAGCTAAGTGATCAGACCAATATTAACAGAAACAGCATTAAATGAAGGAGAAGGTCACTAGTCTCTGCCTTTATTTACCTAATAGTTATGAAGGAATAGCATGTAGCTTTATTACTTTCTTATAATACCTTGCCCAGTATTTAGTTCTGATCTCCTTGGAAAGCTTACAGATTATGGTCTTTTAATATAACAAGATAAATGCAGACTGGAACACTGATTCTCTTCCACTGAAAGAGTTAATAAGATTTTTTTTTCCTTCTACCTGCAATGCTATATCTCTTCTTGGAATGAGGCATTTGGAATCATTCACAGATTGAAATGGAGATGTTTGGTTTAGACCTGAGAAAAATTCAGAAGATCTTCACTTATTCCCGCTATCTGTCACTCAATAAAACATCAGATTCTAAATTCAGAGCAGTAATACCTATAATAGTCAAAATAAGCTTTGGATTTAGCTGAATCCTAATGAACCATAATGAATTCAAATAGAGGGTCTGACTTTTGGCAAGAAAAATCAATTGTTCTGAGAATTGCTCAGTTTGTTTACTCATACTAAGCCCACGTAAGAAGCAATGCATGCTAAGAAATTCTTAAAAACACTACAGACCCTCTTACGTCTAATATTTCAGGTAGTATAACCCTGAACAAAGTGATAACATAACACCAAGACACAAGTCTAATTTAATTGTCTTGATTTGGGGTGAAACTGTTCAGTTTTTTTTCTTTTTCCTGTGATGATGCAGGAAATGAAGGGTGAATACACAGATACGCTACTTACTATCGTGGCTCTGTGTATATCACTGATTTTTAAAATATCTAAAAATTTAATGTTTTTTTTGTAAATCTCAGTGCATTCTGATAGCATGTACGTGTTTTACAAAAAGTCAAAGGACTTACTGTCTTCTGACATGAGTATCAACTGGGGAATTTCAGATGTGTATGGTTTAGTACAGAATTCTCATCTTCCCATGTCAGGATATTTTTATTTGGTTTACTTTATAATTTGCTCACATTACTTGCACATTCCAGTGATCTTCAGGCTTTTAAGTGTTTCCTGAGTGCTGCCTCCCAGGCACCTCTTCTGTTTTCAGAACTTTTAATAATCCATTTAGCAATGTTTTGTTGCTTTCTTGCTGTAGCAACAAATGACATTAATATTGAATAGAATTGTTTACCTTTAAATTCCCTGGGGGAAAAAAAAAAAAAAAGAAAAAAAGTACTCCTGACACAACACTTTTCAGAGACTTCCATTGGCTCCACTGAACATTACATTTGAGGAGGAACAAAGCCTTTACACCTGCTCATGAGCTGACAAGTTGATGACACTTAGAGAAATAGCAGACACTATGGTACAATGGCAATGCTGAAAAGCAACACCTAGAAATGTAGCGCCTAAGTCTGGTAATCCTTTATAACAGTAAAAGTTCCTCCTGCTTCACTACCCCTCCACACAATGGTTTGGATTTTTTCCAAAAGTGAATTGTAAAGTTGAAGTGAAAATTGAGTCAATGATTGAAAGAAAGTGGTGAAAAGCTCAGAATGGAGGGAGGTATTTAATAATAATAATAATAAAAACTACGCTTTTAACTGAAAGGTAAGAGTATGCTGTTGGCCTCCATCTTTCACTGTTCTTTTGCCATTTGTCCTTTGTTGGTTTCTTTCCTGTTATTGGGTCTCTTTTCTTGCTGTGTGGCTCCTAGCATGTGGACTTGAATTGCTCATGGTAATACATTTCAGGCTGGAGGTATACATTAGTTGCATCAGCAAAAAGTAAATACTCAGTGGGAAAAGGAAATGTGTATAGAAGAAGCTTACAGACTGTTAAACAGATTGGATCATTCTAGTTTAGTATCCTGTCTTTGACAAAATATCAAGGCCTGTAAATATGCAGTAATGGAAACATAGCCAGCAGTTTAGTTATGTCAAAAAGTTTCTTCTGAAATATGGGTAATTGATCTTTCCTTGATCTTTGTCCTTTTCTAAAAATATTTGCTAAATGAGTGCAAGTTCTTAACCATTTGCATGATTGATTTTTTTGTATGTGTGTGTGTAAGAGCATTATCTTTTCTTTTAATGATGTTGGGCTTCTTGCTTAAATCGTTTTATTGGTTTTAAATTTGTTTCCCTTTAATGGCATTCAATGCTAGTATGAACAAATTGTGCTATAGCTTTTAGTAGACTGGCATACAATTTAGAGATCTAATATTCAGAATAGCATACTACTTTATGCAATTTATTATGCAGTTTATGTACAGGACATACTCTTAGATCTTACCGTAAAAAATAAGAAATTAGTTTATGGTGCAAATACAGTTACACAACTAAGTAACACTGACAATAAAGTTAAGTATCAATGATAACGATATAGTTTCAATAGTGGGGGTCCATTCATACCAAAACCTAGTGTTATAGCATTAAATTCAGTATTAAAAAATAATAATCATGTGGCTAATAAAATTTACAGGAAAAAAAAACCCACAAATGAAAATCTTTAAATGTAACACATTATTTTCACTTCTACTCTATTTTCAGCAGGTGGTTTCACTGAGTAGTCTTCAAAAATTTAAGATATTCCTTTTGAGCTGTTACAGCTGAAGTAAAATTTGTGAGAGATTAGCTCCAGTGAGTCTCCATTGTGCCTTCAGTTTACGATTATGTTCAGTAGGTTTTTTTCATCATATGGTCCACCTGATTTGTTTAGTCAAATTGTTTTTAAGACTTTTATAGTATGGTGTTAGCATTTGCAATGACTGTGACTTAAATGTAGATACCACTTCTATTTTCACTCTTTTCTCTTGATTTGCCACCAGAGTTGTTGTCTTCCTTGCTGTATTTTAAAATTTACTTTAAGGTTTGTTATATTATATTGCTGTTGTCATGTACATGCAATTGGAGAAGCTGGACATAAAGGATGTGGTTTAATTAGGTCACAGTTCTATTAACTCATCTGGGAACTATCCAGTAATAACTTATACAATACAGGTCATTCCTTCCTTAACAATTTCCAGCTGATGGAATACTGCCATCAGCCCCTCCACAGTACAGTGCTTGCCTCAGCCTGCTGCTGAAACCCCACTGTGCTTCTCATATATGGAGATTAAGTGGCTAGGAAAAAGTGTTGTCTCTATTCTTCCTCGGTTTGTTCCTCAGCCTTGTTGCCTTTTCTTTTTTTTTTTCCTCGTTTTGAAGAGATGGCTTCCTTAATAAAGCAGATTCAGAAATGCTTTAACGAACCTGATCCCTCTGCACTGTCTTAAATGAACACTTCTCCTGGGAAACTTTACACCTGCATCTTTTCTTAATTGCTGCCTGGAAGACGGTTCTACCGTAATCAGTCTGCTGATGAGGTAAAAGTTTGTTCTCTATCCCAAAGAAAACAGTGCAATGATCACCGGAAATATCATGAAACCCTCATGTAATCTTTGGAAGAAGGGAAGGGAACAGCTCCTTTGGCCTGAAAAGACTTCCTCATGTCCAGAGGAGTATGGTTTATTTAGCTTTGCTTTAATGTGTGAATATCAATGATTCAGATGTCTGGAGCAATAGAGTTATGTACCATAATCTTTACATCAACCCCAATGGCTGTCAGATTTTCATTGAAACTTGATCGCTGTGGAAAATACTACCTATTTTCTCTCCTCATCTAAACAAAGATACTGTCACTGCTATGAAGGGAATGTATTGGGATAAGTTAGAAGTTCAAAGATAAATGCATAGAATTTTAAAAATGCATGTAAAGGCCTTTTCAGTCTCACACTTCATCAACCCAGATTTTGAAATGTTTCAACCCCATTTCTTGAGTCTGCTGTGGCTAATCAATTCTTAGTACAGAATATAGTGAAGGTAGCAAAGATACCTCTAACCTACATTTCCTGACCTTTGATTTTTAGATGTCTGGGGGTGACTCAGTCTGTGCAGAACAACTTTTCAAACACTCTATTTTTTGTAATTAGAAAAGTTCTGTCTGCTAAGATAGCTTCATCCTGCCTATAACATTATTTAGCACCTTGTCAATGTATACAACTGATAATATTGACAATTTTACATGAATGTTAAAACTGTAAATTGTTCCTAGCTATTTAGGGGCAGGGAGGGGAAACAAAATTTGTATGAATGAGGCAAACTGGACTGTCAACACATAATTTCCTGTTTCTTTCTGTTTGTTTCTTGTTGGGTGTTTGCTGTGGAAAAAATAGTAACTCAAAGATACAGGAATTATTTCGTCGTTTATTAAACTGTTAATTTTCATTTGGTTGGAGCACTAAAACACTATTCTTTTAAATATAAGTTTATAGGAGGTAAGGGACTAGAGAGGAGGAAGATGACTTAGGATTCAAAACATTGCAAATGTTTGGCAGGTTTGGTTTTTTTTTTTTTTAGAGGAAAGGAAAAAATCTCTTGAGGCCTTTGTTTTCTAAGGAACAATATTACAAAATCAGTAGTTACACAATATAAATTGGCAAAAGGAAAAGAGATTAATCATTCTGGTAGTTTACTTAAGCTGGCATATTATCTCAATTTTTTAATATAAGATACTGCTTTAAAAAAAAATTAAAAAGTTCTTATCAGCATGTAAGTCCCGCATATTTTGAATGAACCTATATTTAATTTTTTATTTTTTCACTTGTAATCATGCAGGACATGGTACAACACTGAGTAGAGGCAATGGTATTATTAAAAAATAAACAAAGAAAGTGACCTAGGGTTATTATGCAGAGAGGGTCCTCAACAAAATACCTCAATAGAAGATGCAAGGTATCTTAGGATGCTGTGCATGTTAAGTTTTCTCACAGGCTTGTGCTATCTCAATTACCAGGATGATGGTTCTGTTTCATTTTGTCATATAATTTTGTGACTGCTGAATTTGTATTCTGTCATATGACTAACTCTCCTTAATGCTTTTGGCTGTTTAGAACACAAAGAAAATATATACAAAGCCTTTTGATAATTGTAAAACAAAGCAAGACTGAATGTGACAATTCACATGGATAACTTTTCCAGGGACCATCCACTGTTACATATATACTGTCCTCTTCCCTATGTAGTCATAAATCCAGGTGCAGAACTTTGCATGGGTTTACAGGTCTGCCAAATCAGTCTGGCTTTTAAATCAGACTCATGTTAGATTTAAATCAGTAATAGGTATGTGTAGTCTTCTGTTTTCTTTTTACCTGGTTTCTTTTGGTGGACTATGTGTAGTTCTGTTTCACCTATGACTTTCATCAAAGTGGAATATACCTTTGCATTTCTGAGAAATGGTGAATACATACATCAACACACACACACATGATTTCCGTATACAGAAAATTAAATCACTTGCAAGAGTACAAATATGTTTGAATGTGTTTTTAAAGGAGAAAAATTTTCTGCAATTCCTACTTGAGTCAGAACTGCTTCTGAAACACAACCACTTCAAAAATTAGCACAGTACCACCACTAAGATTACCTGTTCTTAACTTCAAATGTGCGTACATGATGCTTAGCAATTTATAAAACTAAATACAAGTTGTCCAAAATATCCAGATTTGAACTTCAAACAAAATATATAACCTGTTAAACAATACAGAATCTCTTGCAAAATTGAGGAAACATTTTTTCTACATTTAAACACACATTCAAACATGAACTGTACTCTTACAGGTGATTTAATTCACTGTATGTGAAAATCAGGTTTGTGTGTGCAAGTGTTTGTTCACCATTTCTCAGAAATGTCAGTCAGGACATGCCTGAACCTCCTGTCACTTTGCTATTTTTTTGGCCACAAAAGCCTTTTCAACTGATATTGATGTGAAATTACTACTGCTCTTTGTTTAGTATTTTTTTATTTGTCTCCTTATTCTTTTTTTTCCAGCTGCTCTATTTCCTCTTTCCCTTTTTGCTTGACCTACTGTGTGAATTTATATACATCTACATACACAAACATATCCTATACATCTTTATAAACTGACCAAGCGAATGGAAAAAATTAGTCAGCCAATACATCACATATAGCAGACTTGAATCTAAATCATTGTATAAACTTTAGATTTCATACGACCTTCAAAATGGAATGGAAAAATTGATTAATCCATAGCTGCTCTTAAAATATTCCCAGTGGATCAGACCTATTATCTAGAAATGCTGTCAATAAGCCAATCACAATGTGAATGACTTCTCACACACACACACACCCCTGATTAAATTTGGTTTGGCTGTTAGTGCATCCATTTCTTCCATCCCTCCAAGTAGAAAAAATAATTTACATAGTCTCATAGTTGTACACAAGGGAGCACACACACAAAAAAAAAACCTACAACGAATCGTTCATCAAATTTCCACATTTGACTAAGCAGTGAGTGCAGTCATCTCAGTCTACAGTGTTTTTTTCTTTTTTTCTGAATTACACAAACAGTTTAACCAAGGAAATTAAGACATGAGAAAGTGAGAAATCTTATTTCCTTATTCATTTATCATGGATGGGAGATTCTTCTACTGTTTTGAGAGATTTAATTTATATCTTTCTCCTTCTGAGCCAACATGTGAAATATGAAAACTGGTCTGAAATTTATTTTAAAAAATTGGCTTTTGCCATGTCAGGATAAGACAGTGGTGTGAACATCACTGCCTTACTTTTAATCAGGCTTTCAAAGTCATGCTATTTGGAGCAAAGCCGCTGACCTCCTTTACCTCTTTTAATCCCAGAAAATAACTTGCATGCCCTTCCTTCCCTCTTCCATGACTGCTCTCTCTTCACTAATGCACATTCTTTTCTTTTAATACGTTTGCTAAGACTACAAAAAACTAAGAACCTGTTCACTTGAGAAATGGCCACTAAGGAAGCTTTGCAATACCTGTTTGTGTAATACATTTAATTTTTCAGATAGGTGAAATAATATCCAGAAAGGTCAGATGAGTTTCCCAAAGTTACATCCTGCAGAAATTAATTATAGAAACACAACCCATTCAACTCTAGTTCCTTATTTGATTCAAAATGTCTGTATGCCTGCATGTACAGTCAGGAACAGTATTGATGGTATTTAAAGATGTCTTGTTTCCAAATCTGCTGAAGGATCAACAGGAAAATTTGAATGGGTTCCCCCACAGAAAAGCACCAGAGAAAATGTGTTTGCTGCCTGGCTGAGATTTGAATGGTACCTATTCTTAGGGTTATGAAAATGTCATCCAAATTTCTCTTTGTATTTGAAATGTGCGTCTCCTCCTGGATTCAGCTTTGAGACATATCTAGTTTGATGTATGTAAACATTTCCAAATCAGATATTTATAGAGCATGATAATAAGAGGATTTATTGTTGTGTGTTTTATTATTTGATGCATTTGGATTCACTTTATTTGCTTTCTCTTTCATCTGTGAATTACGCCACTTTGTCTTGTAGTACAAAAATGACAGCATCAAGAGTATAGCAAACAGGTTTCTATATACCTTCTAAATGCACTCTGAGACTATTAACTACTAAATAAGCGGTGAGCCCTGCAGCTGAAATGTGTGTACATATATATATATACACACAGTAACTGTTTTGACAGCTAGATATGCAAGTATAAAAAAAAAACTTGATTCATGGAGATTTGTGCTCTGGAGTCTGTTGCAGCTGATACCTTGTACATTGTTAACAGTTATCAGAAAGGTGCGACGCATTAAAAATGACAGCCTGCTACCTTGCTGCTGTTCCATATCTCGCAAACAGCTTATTTCCCTTACCTCCAAAAAAACTGCCAAGGAGGCAAGCAAACTGGCTGAGTATTTCTGTCAATATGCCTAGAAATGAAGTTACAGGTGTTAGCCACAGCTGTATGTGTGCATAAGGTTGTACTAGTTGTACAAGCAGTCCTCAGGGAGATTTTCAGTCATCAGAGAAAAAACATTGGCTATCCAGTTGGTCTTCAGTAAATGTTAGTGCTGGTTGTGTTAGTCATCAACTTTTTCTTGAGCATGCTCCTCTACAATATGAATTTCACTCTGTCTTGGCTTCCTGTTTTGTGGGATGTTTTCCTGTAAGGGAATTCTAGCTCGTTACCTCAAATTTAAAAGCATTACTTAGGACAGACATTTACTGTCTGTTTCTTTGTCATTTTGTCATTTGCAGAACAGTTTGAAGAGAGATTTCTCAGGTCAAGGCATCTTATTTTAATTTCTGGTCTTTCTATATTCTATATATTCTGCAAATCACTAATGACCTTCATTCAGACAGCTTCCTTAAAAATAAGCCATTGACTCAGCTGATGCCTATAGATTTCTCTCTCTTACTGTATTCCTCAAGTTCCTTCAAAAAATGTTGCCACTTCATTCTGAAAAATCACAGGAGCCTTTTATGTGACTTCCCCCAGTAACAAGCTCCATATCTAGAAATCAGGGGAGGACACTGGGAGGAAAACCAAAAAGATCTCCCAGATACACATCTGCTCTAGTCTTTCAAAAAGTTGAAAACATTAAAAAAAAAATAAAACAAAATAAGGCAAAACTTCTGAAAATACAATGCAGCAATTCAGTTGACTGATGTATGTCAGGGATATTCTTTATAAGTAGTTCTGTGGGATCATAGGATACATGATAAATATTTACCCCGTATAAACCTGTGAGAAAAAATGTCAAGTAAGGCAAGTAGAATGGGATTTTGTAGTTTAATCATCTATAAATCATTTTTTTTGGGGGGGGGGGGGGGGTGGTGGAAGTAGAGAAATACAAAACAGATATTCTACTGATTAACCAAGTGCTGTCACAGAACATACTGCTATGGTAGGTTAACTGTGGGAGCTGAAGAAATGGTGTGCTGAGATGTGGCATTTGAGTATCAGTACAATAGATGTAAAAGTGAGAATGTTTTTGTCCTTAATGTTTTACGTGCAACGTCTTCGATCTTCTCTACAGCTTCATTTTACTTCAGCAGATGGAATATATATATATATATATGTATATGTTAAGAGAAAAAGTGTATAGAATTTGGTAAACAGATACTATTTTTTTAGCTGTAGCCCTTTTTCTTATTCAGAAATAGGATCTTTTACATATATGTTGAATTTTGAGAAATAGGAAAAACTGCTTCTCAGAGACTTTGTGAGGCCGACCATTCTGAATGATTAAATCTGTGACCATTAAATACTTTACGATACAATAGTCCGTGTAGAAAGATGCAACGTCTGTGACTAAAATGACATTTCCATCCATTGAACTGGAATTGTATTTTTTTCCGAAGATTAAAATTATTTTATATATATATATATATAACTTTATATATAAGTTTTCATAGGGGTAATGGAGTAGCACTAGATCAATGAGCAAAGCATCCAGAATTATATTTCAAGAGACAGCTTTCCCGAGAATTTATCATGAAATAACTGGTTCTTTAGAGGCTTCGGTGTTAAGCTTCAGATGAGAAATATGTTCTTAAAAGCTCCAGTATTTACAGAACTTTACCTCAAAAATGAAATGGAATAATAGTTAATGAACCAATTAGGGAGGAATTACCTCAAAAACTATATAATTCAATATAATATTTCTACATGTTCTTAAATCTGAAATAAAAGCAATTCAAATTCAGAAATGTGTTAAATTTAATTGCTGTGTTCAGAGGCAAATGGCAGATTTTTCTGGTAGAATGATAGATACTTGTTTTCTAGCATAGTTGCTCCTGGCTTAGTTTTTCATTGCATTATTTCTTCTTGTGCCCAGGTGGGAATCTTAATATTTTTGTGTATGCTCCCATCTAATGCATCTATCCCAATTTATTGTAGTGTAGGTTTAACAGAACTTTAACAACTTCACTTTCAGTCTGTATAGACATTATGATTTCTGAAAATTGCATTAAACACAACAGTAAAGCACTGTCAGGTGTGGATGTCTGGATATGCAGGGCTCTGGAGAGTGCACTAATTTTAGCTTTTGAAATGGAAAATACTTTGGTCAAAAACGGAACCTGTGATCCTGTGATAAATGCCAGATCCTAACTTTGCTGAAGGATCGTATTATGTATTTATCTGTATACTAAGAGCTGAGAACTGTTGTTTTTTATTCTTATATTTTAGATTTGCTACCAAAGATAATTAAATGCCATGTCAGTGTTAAGTAGGAAAAAAAAATCTATATCAGTGGGTATCATTGACACATTTGTCATTTTTCTTTTTTTTTGGCAGCTTTTTGGAAACTGCAACGTATTTCTGTATGAAACCAAAAATGGGAGAGAAAGAGGTGTCCCCGCATTCTTTCTTCAGTATTTGGCATGAATTTAGTTCCGACTTCAAAGACTTCTGGAAGAAGGAAAACAAACTTATTCTTCAGGAAAGGTACATTTGTTTGTTTGTTCAAAGGCTTTTCTCAGAGAATGTTATTGAGAGCAATTGCACAGAAACCAGTCACCCTCACTTCATTAGCACTGGGAATTTCTCAGTCTTTTTTTTTTTTTTTCCCTAGTCGTCATAATTTTTGAATGGGACATTAATATCAAGTTGTGCTAAAGTTTTTGCAGGTCAGCTATGTGAATGACTTTTTTAGTAGAACACGTAACTTCTATGCCTCTATGAATCCAAGCAATAGGAAAATTGTTTCAGGTCTGAAAGTTGATAAAAAGATTTCCCATTCGTGTATTTACTGAAAACAAGTCAAGGCATCAAGATATGACATGTTGTAAATATTTGTCCAATGAAGTCGGGGAAAAAGGAGGGGAAGCAGAAAGAGAGAAGAAAAGGTCTATTGATCCCACCTTGAGAAAAAAAATCAAACTGAACCATATTCCAAATCACAACCCCACAGACATGTGCCTTGTGGTATATATGACATAATTTTTCAAAATTACAATCTTAATTCTTTAACCATAATGTCTGTTCCATGTATTAGAAGAGCTATGAAGTTTGCTTTCATCTGCACGCAGATATTACATTGTGGTAATTCTTTGTTTATAAATATGATGCCAAGAATTAATTAGTTGTTTAAAAAGTAATAAATGTCATATAAGGACAAATTAAATACAAACACGAAAACTGTAAACATGGTTACATAATTCTACATCTGTTAGCAACTTGAGTGATCTCAGTGTACAGATAATGAAGCTACTTCTGTGCCTTAACATTAACAGGACCAAAGCTTTAGGTTCTTTAAATGATTGGTATCAGTCCCTATTTTGGTAATTGTATAAGAATAGGTCTCTTCTTCAAGAATACTCACCCTGAGTAAATGTCACAGACATCTGGCTTTGGAAATCATTGTTAACTTTCCTTAGGCACTTATATGATCAATGTCATATATACCGTATATATTTAGTGTAAGTGGATACATTTTGGAATAAGTACTGTCTCAGTTAAAAAAAAATAAATAAAAAATTCTGTTCCTATTGCAAGAGCATGGTACAAATATTAGTGCAATACAGCAGTAATCTGGGGATATATTTCACTTTACTGCCTGACTTAATTTTAAGTAAATAAGTACATCTCTTCAGAATTGACTTGACAGCTAAATATTATCTTCAATCTCCCGTGCAAAGACTTAGTTGCCAACTTCATACAGCTTAATTTCATTTTGTATTATCTCTACAGAACAGTATTTAAAAAACTGCCCTTTTGTTTTCCAAAGTACTAGGTTGTTATTCTAGAACCAAACATAAACACTCCAAAGCTCCCCTGAATATTCTCTCTAAAAAATAATTTGCTGTAAAAGAAATTAAGTAAAAGAAATTAACTAACCATTTTTCTCCTATTTTTCATATACTTCTGAAGCTAAGAATAGTATTGTGATACAATCATTTAATTTTTTGTTTCAGTTCCATGTATGAATACACTAAGAGGATGTGTTGAAGCAGCAGGGAAAAAGTGTCTGCCAAGTTGGTCCCTTCTAGGCCAAGGGTGCCTTTTAATCTGAAAGGAACTGAACATGTTTGCCTACAGAATGTCTTTAGGTTGAGGATGTGACGGGGAATGAAAGGACACTGAAAAAGGGCCTACAGTGGGAAAGGAAACTGGGATATTCTGGAAAGAACAGCAAAGAGGCCGAGGCTCAGAGCAGATGGGATGGAGGAGATTTTCGCAGGGGTGCAGGCAGGACTGTGTAGCTGCAAACCAGGAAGTCACTGAAATTAAAACTGAGAATGATCCATCCTGAAAATCAAAGATAGATTTTTATTTATTTATTTATGTAGGTGTTGACATGTCTCATCAAGTTTCAATCTTCCACTTTGTAAACTCTGTTTGTTCAGCTGAGGCAGGGTTTGGTGTTTGGAAACTTTTGCTGTCTGTGCTCACCTCAGAAAAGTTTGGCACAGTGCTGTTTCAGTGCTCTTCATTGCCTTTTAGGTAGTAAAATATTTTGTCCTAATTGACAGTAAGAGTAAATATCTTCCAGGTAGTACATTTTTTCCCCCCAAATGAAGTATCTCCATTTGATAAACAACTGTCTTATCAAAGCCTTTCTGTGGAAAATATTTTGCGTGCCATCATAGTTCAGCCTGATATCTGAAGTTGTCCTTTAGACTGTTTGCCTGACCTGATACTTCCACTGTTCTTATTGATAGGAAGGATGCTGTGATATGAAGGTTTATGAGTATTGAAATTTCAAGAGGAGAAAAATCTTAACAGAATATTAAGTGTTGCTAAAAGGTGTAAGAACATACAACACATAATCATGGTGATTTTGAAAATCTCAGCCTGTATGGACAGATGCTGAGGTGACAGAAATATGCCTGTTGCCATTGGAATTAACAAAAAATATAAATAAAAAATCAAGAAACTGGATTTTAACTCTTCAGTTTATATTCTTGAATGAATGTTTTGGGTTTTTTGTTTGTTTGTTTGTTTAGGACATAGCATGGAATTTAGTGTAATACATTTTAAAGTGTTTAATAGAAATCTTTAGTTTGTGATGGCCTATGTCCATCGAATGCTAGGGATAGTTTGTACATTCAAGTGGCTGGTGACTAGAATATATGGATGTCTCAGCAGTAAAATTTGAGGGATGCAATCCTGATCCTGGATTAAAATGTCATTAACCCTCAGGAAGGTGAGAATTTCCTGTTAAGTGTCTTGTCAATGAACAGTTGTTAATTCTTCCTGTCTGAATAAGATAAGTTGCATTATTTTCTGTTGCTAAAGGTGAAGAGCAGGCTAGACCATTAATCATCAAAGTAAATTTCTGTGCTTTTTCATTGGTGGAAAAAATCAAGTCACATTTATGGTGAGACTTTTTAAGTATTGCCACCTTTGGTGGATTATTTCCCAGGCTGTTGCCTCATGTAGCATACTTTCATTATGATCGTTATTTATAAAAAGTATAAATTTATTCTATTTTCTTTTTTTTGGGTTAATCATCTTCCTTACTTTTTTTCCCCTTTTCTTCCACTACTTTGGTATTTAGTTTAATAAACCTTTATACTATGTTTCTAGAATAGTTTGGGTATTGTTTCTAAAATATTTTATATCTCAGTTTACATATAGACTGTGTAGGGAAAGGAATTACTTGTTAATATTGACTGTTTCTTATTTAGTCTCTGCAAAGATGAGCCACAGTGTTTTACAATAATTTACTCAAAGGCTTTTCATAGATGATGTTTCCTAAGGTGGTACAACTTTTTGTTACCAGTGAGTCAATTCTTTTTTTAAACACTTTTCAGTCAGCATTTTACATTGTGTATTGGTTTCCCAGGCATTTATATGTAAAAGATAAACACTGAAGTGTCAGACTTCATATTTCTTTAGAAGAAGATGAGGAAAAAAAAAAAGAAGAAAAATGGTATGAGGTTAAAAACAAATTAATTTTTCCAAAGTTTTCTACTGCTTTTGCTCAATTCTGTCAGATGAAATAAAGCAGAACTGGAAAATACCAGCTGTAGAGAAAATTATGCGTGATTAACTGTTAAAATACAGTAGCAATAAAAAGAAAAATGCACCCGAAAATTACAGTGAAATAATAAGTCTGCCAAAAGGTTTTCCTAACCATACCATTTTTTGTAGTCACTCTGTAAAGTCTAACTGGAGCATTCCAATCAAAATTGTTATCTGGATTATTTATAAATTTCTAAAAAATATTTTAGGCTAAATTTGTGATGCTAAACACCTTTAAATGAAAATTTTAAATGTAATATAAGTTTTTTTCTCATTAAGCAACTTACAGCAAACAAACAAAAACTCAGTGAGGCCTGGTTTGGGTCCTTAAATTTTGGTCTTATTGTCCTTTCATTATATTTCTAAATTGTCACTGGTAGGATATGCTTTGTATTTGTACTTTGAAAACTCCTGAATGGTATCTGACAGTGTAGCTTGCACTTTATATGTGATCAGCAAGAAAGCCAAGAAGAGCTGACGTATTGCCTAATTCCTTTTCAATGCTCTTTGAAAAAAAAATATGGTTTTGAACCTTACAAACTTCTTATGCTTATTCAGCATCCTCATAACCTACACATTTAATTCAGTTTCTAAATACCCTGAGATGTATATATATACACCTCTGAATGTATACTGTCAGATAATGCACAACTGCAGTGACAATTATACAAAAGCCTCACCTTAGGAAAACTCTTAAGGAATCACACCACCACTCTTGAAATTCATATTTTTCTCCTGTAGAGAGAGCAGGTGTCTCATGCAAACTGACAAAGTTAATATCTTAACCTTTTTCTCATAAATTTCTGTCTTTGTTCTCCTTTTTATCTTGGTTTCTTTATATTTCTGAGGTAAAGATATTCAGCATTAAATTTGTTATTCCAGCCTAGCACTGGAGAAAGAAATATTTTAGTTTTTCTTGATGTCCAGCAAAGGCCTACAGGCCCAGACCCTACTGCTTTCTTAGGAACGAGGAAAAAACAGCCTGTCCTAGGACTGAAAAGGTACAAGAGCCCATGAGGCAACACCTATTAAACCTCTGCAGAAGGAAGTCTTGAAAAGTTATGATCAATTAAAAGAATAGGAGGGAGGGGAAGGGGGGAAGGTGAAACAGCTGCTGTGTAAATATAGAGTTTGCAAATCCTTGGTAGCTAAAAATACAATTATTTTGGAAAAAAAACTCATTGGATGTGGACAGCAACAAGCATCATTAGGACTGTAACTTCATCTTTTCTTTACAGATGGGGTACACATCCTGGTTTATGACAGTAACATAAAAGCAGACAGTCTTTTAAGAACTTTTATGTTTAAATGAAGTTGGAACAAAGAAAAGTTCCATTGTTGTCAGAGGTTAATATCATTAGACCTTAGATGCAGATTCAGAGCTTAGTAGAAACAGATCAAAGCAGAAGCATTTTTACAAGGCCACAGATCCACCTTCCCTTTCTCAGGGTGCAAGAGGGATACTGACACTCGTTTGCCCACTCCTGCCCTAAGTGTCAGTTTCTTCAGACTATGTTTGCCATGCCATGGCCTGTGCCAACTTGCAAAGATTTACATAAATAGGGGAATTAAACTTGAATTTCTAGACAGGAAGAAAAAAGTAGAGGGGGACACGGGCAGATATAGATACCTTTTAAGTATGTGCATAAGGTAAATATTGCTCATGGACTCACACTGACCCTTGCCTTTATGAAAAGGCATGTCACTGAACGGAGAATAACTTTGTCAGGGATGCCAGCAGAAGAGAGTTCATGAGCAGGATCAACATGATGGTAAAATTCTGTAAGTCCCTGTTATCTTGCATCACACTAAGCTAGAGAATAACTTTTGGCTTCAACCCTTTAACTCCCACGATAAATCTTTGACACATTAAAAATAATCTATAATAAAAAAAAAAAAAAAGCACTTGTCTCTCAAATGTAAAAGTTGCCCATTCCCGTAAGAATAGCAGTTAAGCTGGCACCTGGTGTGTCACACTGTGTATATCTAGATGAAAGGGAGATTCCTGGCCAGCATGTCTCCACAGCTCATTGATCTCTCTCTGCAGAAAGACTGGTATGTCTCCCTACAGACTCCTTGGCAGGATGATTTAAAACTTGCTGTTGAGCAATTTAAAATCTGGCATTGGATATCTGTACGTTGCACAGTGAGGAGCATATTGGTAAGCTGCCACTTCTGCTTGCAGAGGAGGGCATTAAATCCCATAGCGCAAGCAATGTCCTCTCAGGGTAATTTAAGGGATATTTTGTTAACGCTTATAATAGGAACCAGTGAGTCAGACTTGAGAGTGAGAAATCCGGGGACATGGGAAAATGTACTTGCAAAGAAATGTGGAAATGGAAGAAAAGAGTAGAAAAAATGTATAGAGACTGGAAATATGAGGGGAAAATGATGGAAACGCAGAGTGTGTTCAATGGGGTCACATTTTGCTTGGCATGCTGTTGTGATACAAACTAAAAGCTCCTAGCATAATGTTAGTAAGCAGACACGTTTTCTGGCTTGGGAACTTGAATTTCACTCTCCTTATTTCTATCTAATCAAATGGGCTGCATGCTGCTAGGCTTTGTTTAACAATGGGTAGTTATAATAACATTTCAAAACAGTATTCAGCTTATGTGTCTTTGAATTGAACAATTAAAATGTTCCTCAGTTTCTGAGAGTATTTCAAAATTTTAACTTGATTAAAATAGCTTTCTGATCAGAAAATACTGTGTTAAATTATAGACATTGGAAAACATACTTGAAAGAAGTCAAATACAGCAAAGATTCAGAAGCTAGGAAGAATCCTTTGAGGCAGTGCCTCACAAAGAGACAGTTTGGTGTCCAGCTGAGACATATTGCTCAATATTTCAGTATTTCTTTTTCTTCCTTGTGCACTTCTGGCAATTAGTACTTTTTTTCAATGAAAACATCAGTTTTTTTTGGTTAGGGGACGAGAGCATTAACTTTCATTTTTAGCATTGCTTTTGAAGGAAAAGTTTGTGAAAAATAAAAATTTTGAGATACATTTCTCAAGCTGGATCTCTGGTAGAAATTACTTTTAAAAACCTTAAGTCCTGTTCTCCCCCCCCAAAGTGTGTTATAACACTGGAACAAATATTTCTATTTGAAATTGTAAACGAACCATTGTGTATCAACTGTAAGCTTGAACAAAATGAAAGATCTAGTATAAAAAAAAAAAATCGAAGTCTCTGATCTCTCAAGTGTTGTGACTTTCATCAGGCCAGATTCTAGAATGCCCCCAAGTAATCAGCAGAAGCATTTTTCAGCAGTCTCTTTATTTACTTGGTGATGTAGTGTCATGCAGGCATTTTGCATTGCATTCTAGTATATGTTGCGCATAAAAGGAGGCAGATACCATTCATCATCTCATAATGAAGTTTACCACTTGTTTTCATGGCTCTAATATCAGATTGGGTGTTACAGTTGAGGATATAGTCAAATGGTGATACTGTGGTTCCTACCCCATGGTGATCTTTTCAGATTTTGAAGCCCTTTCATGTTTGCTTAGCTCTTGAAAGAGAGAATGACTGCCTGTGGTTTAAAAAAAAAATAAAAAATCAACCCAACATAATCAATAGATACTTGGAGATTAGTGAAAAATTGCACCACTAAAAGTTTTAAACAGATTTTTTTTTTGGGACAAGAAGTGCTACAATTTCAATACCTGTAAAGTGTTTTCATTCCCAGGCAAAGTGATTACGCTGGTATTTGAGGTGCATTAAAATATCATAATGTTTTACCAAAAAAAAAAAAAAAAGCATTTGGCATTAAAATATTAGTCCCCAAAAGTTCAAGGCACTTGCAATGACTTAAAACCTACCACAACCCAGACTGGTCTCTATCTACTGAAGATGTTATATTCCTTTATACTGAGACATTTTGCCAAACCAGTGCATGCAGCTGTCATAATGACAACATCCATTAAGTATAAGTGCATGGCTGCATGCATGTGTTATGCCATAAGTAGAAGGAACAGTCTGTGTTTTTACATTTTTGGGAAGAACCTTGCTGTTTCAGCAGTTGTTTTGATGTCAGTATATAATTATGAATAGGCAACTTTTGATACGAGTCTTGTTAGCTGATACAGCAAGGTTGGAGGCATCTTATTTTCCTGCCTTCTGCACTGGATATCTCTAATTCTGTGGTTCTCCAGCTGACTTCTAACTTTATTTTCTTTCTAGTGATCTCCTCTTTTTACTCATTTCTCATATTTGCTTGTACTGTCAATCCTATAATATATGTATGGCCCAGTGTACCCAACATAGCTACTCATCTGCACAAGGTATGTCACCATATCCTCTTTAAGATGGTCTCCTTCTCCATATAATCTATTCACCAAGACTTTTCTCATTCTTTTTTACACATTGCAATTTTTTCCTTCTTTTTACCCCATTTACTGCTTCAGTGTTTTAGAGCAAACACATGGTTTCACGTTTCTGTTCATTCCTGAGTTTCGTTTCTTTTTGCTTGCTCATTATGTTGCTGGTTTTACTTCACCTCCAGTCTTGTTCTCTTGTCTTATTTGCTGTTGAGTTTCCTAACCAAGTAGTCCAGAATGCAGCCAGCTTCTTTGAGAGCAATCTTTGCTTCAGTTCCAAGAAAAACATTGGAAGGTGATGACTAACTTTTCTTAGAGCAACCTCGATTTTCATATGCAAATTCTGGAGGAAAGTGATTTCCATCTTGCCTGAAGGTAGATAGGTATAATCTGTAATATTGGCCACTTTGACAAGAAAAATACATGAATTTGATGGCAGAAGTCAGGAAATAGGTATTTAAGTGGTCATATGCCTCTTCACATTTTATTAGAATTATAGATATCCTTAAGACTTTATTTTTTGTGTTATTACATTTTCAAGGTGAAATTTCCTTTAATACTAAAGTTATCATCTTTAAAACATGGATTTTAATAAAGTATCATTTTTTTTGCATTTATGCATGTGTTTATTTCTGCACAGATAAGAACAGTCATCTAGATCACCAAAAATATTGTTGCCAGATAGAAATGAGTAAAAACCAAATAGTTCTTTTCCATAGGTTAATAAGATACTTCAACATTCATTTCATCCCTGTCAAGCCAAATTAGAAAGACTTCACTTCCACAAAACAATACCTCCAAACTGAAATTATTTCAGAGTGTTATGAAGTGTGTTGTGGATAGCAGTAGGACTTCAAATTGGAAGGTCTCATTTTCAATTCATTTGGCTTCAAAGCCTCATATTTTAGGCCACTTTAACATGATGCACATGGAAGAAAATATAAGATGTATTCCCAAAAATCTGTTCTACACAGTTAACTAAGGAGGGATCGTAATCTGGGTCCCACTGCAGGTTACTCTCTGTGTTAAGTGGCCAAATTAAAACATTTTAATCTATTTTTCTTTGGTCCTCTGAGCCAAAGTATGATCAATCACTGCATCTTTCAACCAGCCATTGTCTACCCCATGGTCCTTGAAGCAGCCGGGCAAAGAGCTGGGAGGGATGTCAGGATAGTCTAATACAGAATCTCTTTCTTGGTAGGCAGAGGTTAGGTTTCATCAGTCAGTTTGATGGGACCAGGTATGTTAAAATGTGCTTCTTATCTGTATAAAGTCTTTGCAGTCAGTTACTGAATCATATCTATGTCATCACTTCAATACTATTGGCGTGAAAGTAAAAGCTCTACATTTTTTTACTATACTTTTATGTTGGGAATTGTAATTTTCCCTAACAGTTACTCTAATTTTTATTATTATTATTAATTATTATTTATTTTTATTTTTTTTTACTGAAGAGAAACTCCTTACCAAAAAGTCATTCTAATTTTTTAGTGACTGAGTCAAAGAAAAAAATCCAGGCCCATTGCTCTTGGAAGAGTTTTCCAATAAACATTTTTAAAGTTTACTGTTCTTGATATCTTAAGGACATCTGGCACTTGATATTTTTGCAGGGGATTTTTCTTTTAATTATTTGTAAAGGTGTTGTTATTATTATGTAAAAGTTATCTCCAGTGCGGACTAACCTATGTAAAGTATTTTGGCATGCAAAACACCTTTTATTTATCTGATAATAAATGTTTAGGAATATAAGGAATATTGGAATCAGCTTTTGCTTTGTTAGAAAATGCAGTATATCTGCAGAAAAATTTCTTCTGGGTTTCATGAACTACACTGTCAAACTGTAAAAGTAATGTCTCTGTGAGTTTATCGTGGAAGTTTTTGTGAACAGCTCTACTATCTAAGGCATATAACATTCCAGCCTTCTCACTGTGCTTACATTTGTCATGTCATAGTACTTGCTAGTGAAGTGTAAGGCTACCAAGCCTAGATGGAGCCAGTAAGAAATTAATCTGTCTGCCACAGATACTTCAGACAAAATTATTAATATTTAGTGGCAGGAAAGTGGCTCCCCTTCTCAATGGATTGAATGATGACAGAAGTTCTCTAAGCCTTGATAAGATTGTGGCCAGGCTGGCTTTTGGTCTAGAAGGTAGATAAAGCTACTCTGTCTTTTGGGTTTGTAAGGACATCTGGTTCCTTTTTCCTGTATACAAGCCAAAGTGTAAATTGCATATTCATCTCACAGAGTCTTTAAACTTAACCATAGTTTATGTAAGTTTGTCTCACAATAAATACAAGGTATAAGAAGGTGAAAGTGCTGTAGAAGGGTGTTTTCGTTTTGGTGGAAAAAAGAAACTACTTTGTTATGGGTAATGCTTGTTAGAGTCTCTGAATGTTTCTAAGTGGTTGCATTTGAGATGTTAATTCTTGGGCTCTGTAGGTGTCTAGCTGTTCATTCTCTTGTTCGTTTTAAACTAATTGCTTACTACTGTATGTTCCCTACCTGTTTTCTTATTGTTGGGGCTTTTCAGAAGATTATCCTTTCTGAAATAATGAAAGCAATATTTTAGATAAACTTAATTAATATTCAAGGACATATATTTGTCCAGATACAAGTTCTGAACATTCTTATGCATTCATGAAATCTGCCCTGGGCCTGATGTTGCGTCCACTGCTGTTAATACCCCTGCTCTTCAGATTGCTACATAGAGTTAAGCAACTCTCTGGTTGTCTAGACTGAGAAGATTATTTTCATTTTGTTTTGTTAAGATTATGTCCTTATTAAGGCAAAAACAAGAATCATAGAATGGTTTGGGTTGGAAGGGACCCTAAATGATCATCTAGTTCCAACCCCACCCTCACTGGCATGGACACCTTCCACTAGACCAGGTTGTTCAAAGCCCCATCCAACCCTGGCCTTGAGAAAACCTGGCCATAACTTCTCTAGGCAACTTGTTCCAGTGTCTCACAGTTCTCACAATAAGTAATGTCTTCCTTATATCTAATCTAAATCTACCCTCTTTTGGTTTAACGTCATTGCTCCTTGTCCTATCACTTCAATCCCTGATGAAGAGTCTTTCTTCAAGCTTTCTTGTAGGCCCCCTTTAGGTACTTGGAAGGATGCTATAAGGTCTCTCAGGAGCCTTCACTTCTCCAGGCTGAAAAAGCTCCCTTAGCTTGTCTTCATAGGAGAGGTGCTCCAGCACATTGATCATCCTGGTGGCCCTCCTCTGGACTCGCTCCTACAGGTCCAAATCCTTCTTATGTTGGGGCCCCAGAGATGAATGCGGCACTCTAGGTGACGTCTCATGAGAGCTGGGTAGAGAAGGAGAAGCATCTGCCTTGACCTGCTGACCACACTTCTTCTGATGCAGCCGACAATACAATTGGCTTTCTGGGTTGCGGGCACACATCGCTGGCTCGTTTTGAGCTTCTTATCGATGAACACCCTCAACTCCTTTTTATCAAGGCTGCTCTCAATCCATTCTCTGTCCAGCCTGTATTTGTGCTTGGGATTGCCCTGACACAGGTGCAGAACTTTGCACTTGGCCTTGTTGAACCTCATGAGGTTCTCACAGGACCACCTCTCAAGCCCATCCAGGTCCCTCTGGATTCCCAAGAAATGACTTGGGAAAAGAAACAAGTACAAATTGGTAAAGGTAATGCAGCTGATTCTATCTTTCTTGTCAAACTGATACGCTCACTTTTAAGCCAAGATTGGCATGAGTTGGGACAGCTTGATAGCAAATGAGCCAAAGACAGTTTACTGAAATAAAGTGAGTTTGAGAAACAATTGAAAAGTATGAAGTGAGATGATTTGTCAAGATGTAATCAGCCTAGCAAAGCATTGTAGCACACTGTAAGCTTGTGAATAATTCCCATCACACCATGTTAACTGTGCCTCCTGGCTTCTTCAAGAGCACTCTGTGTGCCAGTTCATAAAATCTTAGAATATCCTGAGTTGGAAGGGGCCCACAAGAATCATTGAGTCCAGCTACTCCTGGCTCCACACAGGACCACCCAAAAATCAAGCCATTTTTCTGAGAGCGTTGTCCAAACGCTGCTTGAACTTTGGCAGACTCATTGCTGTGACCACTTCCCTGGGGAGCCTGTTCCATTGCCTGACCACCCTCTCAGTAAAGAATGTTTTGCTAATATCCAACCTGAACCTCCCCTGACCCTGTTAGGCTCCCTTAGCACCTCCCTCTCTCACCCGTTCTCTGATCATGCCTGGAGTTACTGTCCCACTTCTAACTGAATATTTGGTTGCACTTGAGAGCAATAGCTCTATAAAGGGACCAAACAACCTCTATAACAGAATGTATTCGTTGCATAGAACTAAATAGTTTAAGTAGAAACAGATCTTCAAAACAATAAATCAATCTATACACATGCCTGCCTTTGCCTAAGGGTCATAATTCTCAGGCGCTGAGGAACACCCACCTTCCTCAGACTCTTTTTTTCCACAGCCCCCCTAAGTGGCAGCCTACCGTTCCACACAGACCCTGACAATTGAATCCCTGCTCCTTTCCTAGGAATGTCTTGTTAACTGTTTCATGCTCTGAGTGCTTTGTTCTCAACATTGGTAGAGCAGCAGCGTCACTTTGGCCTGGAGCCTGGAAGTATGTCATTGTCTGCATTTTTTTCCCTTTTTGTGGCTGTTGGGAGGAGCACAGATTGCTCTTGTGTTTTCTCAAAACATCCCCTTCCCTTTTCCCAACACTGAATTAGATCCATGAACCTCTTCGTGAAGCTCTAGCAACTGACTATAGATGAATAGTTAAGCCAGTCTTCCTAATATAACAGCTGGAGTTCACACAGTTTTTGCACATCTTGGTCTTAGATTATTGCCTTGCATACCCACACTGAAGTCAGTGGGAAGTAGTGCAGGAAAGGTCTGAGCAAGAGGAGGATATGCGGGAATTTGCTACAGTAAAAACAGGACTTGAACTAATAATGAGTTGACAGAAGCAAGGTATTTTTGCCCAAATCTTGTGAATTTGATAGTCAGAAAGATGAAGAATCATTCAGGAGCAGTGGAGAAAACCTAAGAAGTTGAGAAGCATTGCCAGTGGCAATTAGATAATATTTTCGAACTGAATTGAGACTATTGTCTTTATCTCAGAGAGAACCCTTTATCTGTTTTTCTAGATCTTGGAGTTTAAATGGTATTGATGTTCATATCAAAATATATTCTTCTGTTCTGGAAAGATTAGACTATTTTAATCTTAAATTTAATAAAATAATTATTAAGCTTAATGGTTGGTCTTTGGAAAATTTACTTGTGCACTGCAGAAACTGAAACCAGCTCAGGTTTATGACTTAGTGTTGCAGAAGGCTAATGACTGCCTTTGTCTATATATTTCACCAATTTGCTGGCTTTTATATATACAGCTGTATATTTGTACAGTATTTTCGGCTTCCAGTTACAACTTGGTCATAAACTAAGCCTCCTAGTAATAAGACTTTGATGTGCTACCTTTTGCTTTTCTAATGACATCTCTTGCTGAAAAAGCATAAGTATAGGTTGTATTGGCTTTATTGAGGGTCTGTCCAACCAATTGAATCTTCTTGCAGGATTGGGGCCAGGAGACAGCAAGCTATCCCAAACCCACACAATGAGTCAGTGATATGGTTGGAACTGGAACTGAGTGGCTGCTAGCTCTCAGCTTTGTCTCAAGTGCTTTAGGGAATAACGCTTTTCGTCTTCTGCATTCCCGTTGCTATGAATAAATAGGCTCAAACTCCAAGGAACTTCACAAAAGCTCCCAAAAAATTTGGGACCGCAGTTATACCAGAGTCTCTTACATAATTCTAGAAAAATGGCTAGTGCAAGCTTTAAGGTTCTCTTTTTATCAATCTAGAAGTTGTGGGTTAATTTTTTTTTTTCATGTGTAATTTAAGGGACAGAGAAATTAAGACCATCTTCCTCACTGAGTGGCATTGTTATTAGCATTTTCTTGTTTCAAGCCAAGACAGCCTTTCTCCAAATAGCTATTTCTCTAATAGAAACAGAATATTTAGAGGTGTTACACTGGCAATGATGCTTAGCAAGACCTGCTTTTTAGAGAATAACTCCTATCACTGTATTATCACAGGTTCCATTCTGTAATGAGGATTTTTGTTTTGAGTAAATGTTAGACCCATAGGGAACCATGCTGTCTTATGAGCTGGTACATTAGGCAGGCACTGCTCAATATATCCTTAAAGGGGGTTATTTAAACTGGACAAGACTGGAACTAAAGATTTCCTGACATTTCCTGAGAATAACATCTAGGTCTGTGTGAACTGGTTCAGTAAGTGCTTTTGTATATTACAAATGCTATCATTTGCGTGTTGAGTAGCCTGAATACCTGAATATATTAAATTGCTTCTATAAAACAGTCATCTTGATAACCTCAGTAGTACTAATACTGTCCCCAGGATTTGATACTAGTTTACTCCTAAGTAACGTTTCATTTTTCTTATTTAAATGTCTACCAGTGATGGGAGCCAGCTATAGTTGTATTTGAAAATGAGGAAATCATATGATAAATGAGCTATTTAATATCTGTCTTTGTAAGAGTGACTTTTGATAGCTTGGAATGTGTCTGACTTTTTGAAAATATCATTGGAAGATCAATTTCAGAGGTACTTTTCCTCCTTTGGATGTAAGTAGAAGTGAATCAGAAGAAAAAGTGGAATTTTAGGGGAAAAAATATCTTTGAATTGTACTGAATTCTATATTATTCCCATAAGCTTTTATTTAAAACTATCACCAAGTTTTGGCTGCCACTTTTACTGAATCTATTTAAATACATTTTAAAGGTGAATTACTTGGCTGTTTTGACATTTTTGTTCTACATTATGCTGCAGCAATCTGTCTGATTTGCGGTCAGATAGAAAGTGTTATAGCTTGAAAATAAGAGGTTTCAAAAGCTTCCCCACCTACCCCCCCCCACCTGTGCACGTAAAGGTCTTCCTACGCTAATAAAATATATGGTCATCAAATGAAGAGAGCAGCTTGTTGGAAGTGCTGGAAAAGAACTGAAGTTTAATTTTTGAAAGTATAAATTTGAGACTTATGAAAAGAACGAGGTGTGTCTGGTGAAGCTGGATGAAGGAGAGATGAATGCAAAGGCAGTTCTTTTAATGTGCTTAGCAGACCCTGCTGGAGACATATTTTCAAAAATCTGGCCCTTACCACACACAAAAAAATATTTAAAAATAATAGTAACATGAAGTCTGATTCTCTCATTGCCCTATGTAGCCTCAGTGAAATAGCAGACATGTGAGTGGTCTGGAGATGAACCGCAAGGAACCAGCCAAGATATATCATTTCTTTAATATAGTTTTTACTGTTTTTTTTCATTGTTGGATAATGATGAAAAAGCAGAGTAAATGCCATCCAAAATCTATATTGTTGGCAAGAGCAAGCCAATATAGGATTTACATTTTTATTTTCTACTTTCTTATTTATAAATAATAGTCTCATTTCTCATCAAAACAAAGTGTACATATCTCATACCACTTTGTCATCACATAAAAAGGGTTTATATAAGTCTTTGAAGCTCAGAGAATTCATAACATAAATCTGTATTATCAGTGTTTCAATAACCATGTGTGTTTGTAAGATTGATCTCCAAAATGAGCAAAAATGTTAGAGCAATGTTCTGCAGTGTGCCATTGAGCCCACCAGACTGATTCTGGCAGAGTCCCAGTCTGAATATAGCCTTCTGGCTTTTGGGATTGCTTCTGGGGTTTGTTCCCTATCTGGATGACTGAAAAGACATTTATCTCATCACAATGTGACATTTTGTGGTATTTCACAAGGCCTAATTTGTTACCATTTACCAAGTCAGGAAACACTAATAAGTGACACCCTCACATCTGGAACCTGTTCTTCTCTTTGCACCTAAGCAACCAAGTACATTCACCTCCAGCATTCATGTAAGCCTCGCTGCTAACTTTCAGTTTCAGAAAGAAAGAGATGTGTGCAGTGTTGTGCACCATGCTGCTTGTAAACATCATGTTCTTTAAGAATGATTCTGGACATTTTCATTTCTAGTAGATTGAACATTTAATTTTAAGTTAGAGGGTGAAGACTTGAATTGTAGGTTAAGCTGCTTTGCCATTTTTAATACAAATAAATTTGGGTTAAAGGGAAGATAGCTTGGTGAGAATCTTCATTTAAACTGCAGTTGAAGTAGTGAGGTCAGGAGTAGTAAAGAATGATTTCAAAATAGTCATGACAAGAAAAGTAGCTTTCATAGCATTGTTTGGCATGAATGCTCTGAAAGTTAGTCTTCATGTCTTCCAGTGTATTTTAAATCCTGCTAGACTTGAATCTTTAACTACAACAAGTAGTGATTACTTTTGTAACTAGTATTGAATATGCCATTGATTATGCCTGACCTTGTGAGTGCTAGAGCCTGGTACTATGGCAACAACAGCTAGAGTGTGCAAGTGCTATATTGTGGAGCCTGCTAATAAAAATATGGGGAATAAGGTCCATTCGTATTTTCAGGCCTAAATTTGTAAGCTTTATACAGCACTCTTTTTGGAAAATGTTTTTGTCTAGTGGAATATTTATAATTTGTCTCATTTCAGAGTTAAAGAAGCAGAGGAAGTCTGCAGGCAGAAAAAGGGGAAATCACTGTACAATATAAGACCAAAACATGACTCCGGAATTGTAAGTAAAAACTGTAGCTATACTTCTGTTCCTATCATTCATCCTACCTCTTTCTCATTGACTTTTATACGTATGTTATTCTTGATATACTTTGTTCTTTTTTTTTTTTAAATGCTTCCATAAACGGTGTTAACTTGTTAGATTAACAAAGTAGTTTGAATGCTGCCTGGTAATGTTACTCCACAAAATAGACATAGCACAAGCAAGAGTAGCACATTATTGATCTGTCCTGCCAATCTGTCTGCATCTCAGTCTTGATGTGGGATGCACCTGGATGGGAGAAAGGTAGTTACAGTCTTCAAGCTTATTCAGTCTGAAATTACTTGTTTCTAAACCTACAAAATGTAGGGAAAGTTCATGATAGTATGCATTTTTCAAGTTGGATCTCTGTGTCAAGTACTAGTGGCTTCTGTTCCACTGACCTGTATGTCTTTGGAACAGCAGCTCTAGGAAAAGATAATACTGTGCTCTGATGTTCTCCTAAAAACAGATAAATAAATTTAATGATAGAGGAGTAATTCTTGTCAATTCAGTGAAAATTTTCCACTATGATTGCCAAAACATTGGTAGGATCATGACTTATTTTACAACATATTAATTTTCCTCTGGCACCTCACATTAAAATTATATCTGTAGCAACTGGCCATCAATTATATTTGTAAAATCTTATAACAGATGATTTTTTCATGTGCCCCCCAAGCATTATTTAATTGCTTTTTGTTTTTTTGTCATGGTTATTTTACTATGACGCATCTGTCAGATGAAGCAGGTTGTAATTTACTTTGTTCCAACTAGCATAATCTGAAACATGAAGATATGATATGGCATTTGTTTCTTAATGTTAAGAGGTTTAGCTCCAAAAAATAGTGGTGTATTTAGGGAGTTCTGGCTGTGGTTCATGCCACAGGAAATGTAAACAGGGTAACAGCTTGGTTAGGAATGATAAACTAGATTTTATTTTATCAATTTTATTTGAAACTGGATCAAGAGGCTTTAAAAAAAAATAAAATGTTAGTTTGGATTTCTCCATCTCCCCTGCATCTTGCTGAATGTAAAGCACTGAGATATAGTTTCTAAAAATAACTATAGGCTTAGTTATTCCCGTATCATTACCATTATTATAGTCACTGAAACTTGGACTTACAGGTAGGCCTGAATATCAGGATCTTGGTTCATTTACCACTGCAGTCACTCCCAGTTACTGAAAATTTGATACAGTGAAAAGGGAAGTAAACAAAATATTTCACAAGCAGTGTTTAGCTGCACTTTACTTCCGTTCTAGTTTCAAATGGATGTTATTTGTGAATTAAACTCCAGAGTAAGTATAATTCAATGTTAGCCTATGTGTTTATGTGCTTTACATATTTGTGTGATATTTTTATGTATACTCAGTTTCTGCTTTTTTTTATTATTTATTATTTTTCAGAAAGCCAAGATAAGTATGAAAATCTGAGAGAAGAAAAGCAAAAGCCATTGTTACCTGGTTACCAAAACTCAACATGTCTGTGGGTGGGGGGGTGAAGGGGAAGGAAACTACATCATCCTGATCATTTGCTTTCTTGACCTTTTTGAATTCGCTTTTTGTTCTCTAGAGTTTTCCACCAATTGATGTGTTAATATACATTCATGAATGAGTGTGTAATCACTTTAATGGAGTGCCCAGCAATAGACTAGGTATGGACTTGAAACACCTTCCCTGTACTCTGTATCTCCTTTTCCACTCAAAAATGATATTTTGTTAAGTGTATGGTATATTACAAATAGGCCAAGTCAGCATGCATAAAAAGCAGCATCTGCATCAGTTCTGAACATGCTGGAAATTGCATTAAGTTGAACTTCATAAGAATGCTACTTGATAAAGTAAAACATTTCCATTCCTACTGGCAACATCTGTCTAACACAAATACTTCACGGCACTGCACTTAGATTAGGGAAAGAAATGTTACTCCTAGTGAATTGTTTGTATCCGTTTCATGTTGGCATTTGTAGTTTGTATTTTGAATTGTTAAGTGCTGTTTATACAGTATAATCAATGCTTTCCCAACTCGTTTGGTTGCCCTCCATGACTAAATATTTGTGGAACAAGATGTTTACTATAACTATCTTTAAAATCGATAAGGCAGCATACTTTTACTTCATCTTTTGCCAGATAGTGAATGTCAGGTGGTAATGGTGAGGTCAGAAATCCAGCATTTAAAAAAATAAAAATGAAAAGCAGGAAAATACAGAAAAGCACAGAAGTACTATGGAGAGTATGAGAGAGATTTGGCTATTATAGTTTGTTAACATTATAAAGTAGCAAATACTTTTACATGAACTTTAGAAGGTGTAGTATAGTTTTAACTGCTGATCAGTTACGTCAGGCAGGCTTTCGGTCACATGTACATGAATTCCCTTTTGGAATTAGCTTTGCAGTTAATTTAAAACTCCTTTAGAGAGCCATTAAAAGATGCACATGGAGACTGACATTTATGGAAAACAGTAGCCAATTCTAGTGACAGACTTAAGACTACCAACTAATTGACATCTCAATTTCACACTTAATGTAATTGCAGACTTTTCCTCCAGGCTTTCAGCCTCCCTGCCTAGGAGGTCAATGATTGAAATCTATGACTTAGGGCTTCCATTTTAGACCACGTGCTTAATTCCTATTTTCAATCCAGAATTTACTATATCAGCCTTGATATGCTCAACCAGTAACAACCCGTTCCTCTGGTCTTAAATAGCCCCAAACCAATCAGCCTGATTGATAATGTTTTGCTTTCATGGCTGGCTTTTCCTGAAGTAACCAGTGTGTGCAATTGAACTAGATGCACATGCTCACAGCCTTGGAGCCTGAAAGATGCTGGGGTAAAGCAAATGAGGTCTAACCTGCTGGGGTGTGTTGTTCCCTGTCTAATCTAGCACATTATGAGACATTCCTAGTGGTCCAGAGGCTAATATATTATACAAGGTGTCATATATTATACAAGGTGTCTATATTATACAAGTGTGAAATTTGACCTCAGGAATCTGTTATTCTTCACATATACCAAGCACTAGAAATGATGTTTTTTTTCACTATGTGAAAAGCAAGTCTCCTGTTGCTGACAAACCTATTTGAAATTCTGTTGTTGTAATAATTTCTGGCAGGGATATAAATTACCAAGAATAGAGTTCTAAAACTTTGTGTTGATGGGAGTAACATTACTATTTGGGGAAGTGAAAAGAAGAGATTATTTGTTGTTACAACTAATTTATGGAAAAAAAAATCTTTAAAAAATAAAGCTATTTTAATGGCACTGATTCAAATCCATGTTTGTATTTATGTAAACAGTAGTCTTTTCCTCTTAACTTCGCTCCTAAGTGCAAGGATACAGTAGCATGTTTTCATTTGTAGCCTTCCTGTTTCCTTCAGTACCTACAGTATGTATATTACTATACTAAATGAAATAATAGATCATCTAACAAAGATCACTATGTGCAATACTGTATTTAGTGTTTCTATTTCAATTTTTTTTAGAATGTTAATTTATATGAAAATAAAATGAATAATAACAAAATAGTTGCCTTCTCTCTTCACTCTCAGGCTCTGCTGTAGTTTGCTTGCAACCATTCACTCCTGAAGCACCACTTCTCGTCAAGGAAAAACCTTTGCGAAGGGATCAGTAGAAACAGGGATTCTCTTTCCTTGCCATTTGGAAGCACAGTGACAGTAATTCCAGGTTATGTAGACATATGACTTCTTCCCTGGATGGTGATAGTGAGGACCTTCAGAGTCCTTTAGCCAGTCAGACTGTATCACTCACTTCTCTGGCTTGTGCATACCTTCCAGTAGTGCATTAGGCTTAGGTGGTTCAAATCCATCTCTTTGCAGCTGTGGAGCTGATTTGATACTCAATAGAAGCCTGACTGCATTCTTACTACAAAGGCGCCTTTAACCTGTTCCTATTAACACTGCCTACAGTGCCTGTTCCTATTAACACTGCCAACAGGCTCATGAAATTCCTATCAGGACAAAAACATGCTTTCAAAAGTATTATCTGCATACTATGTCTTTTGTATGCAAATTTATGAAAATATGTATATGTTTTACATCATTAAAGACACTTCATATATGTCCAACAACCTTGTAGTACTGTTACGTACATATTAACATAAGTACGTGCTACCCTTTTCACAGGATCTGCAATGCAGATGCTAAAAGTTATTTGCAATTCTGTCAAAGGCTGACTGCAGCTGGCAGTACCATGCTATGATTTGAAGAAACAAGCTGCTATGTAGCTTTTCTTCTTTCACTGTGCTCTGGCTCAACCTATTTGAGCATGTCTCTTGAAAACAGGTTGGAAACAGTTATTTTTAACTTCTATACAGAGTAAAGTGGCCCATTATGTGCAGCATCATAGCTGACCTACAGCACTCCCAGAGTGGAATCCCAGACTAACCCTCACCATTGCTATTTCGTTCAGTGACACACTTGGCTTTTCACAGAATTCTGGCCTAATGTTATTTTGTTTGTTTGGGTGTGTTTGGTTTTTTAAGAGGTGGAACAGCCTTTTAGGTCCCTTCACCCCCTGTTTATTGCAACATCAAACATGCCACAGGTTCTGAACCTTTGTTGATTGTGAACCCCATATATCACTCAGTTACTTAAATTGCAGCAGCTAAATAAGGACTTTCATACCTGAGCAGTGGATGTAACATACTGAGTATGAAAATAAAAGTCTGGCTTTTATGAGGAGCTATGAAGATTTGTGTTGTTTTGCTTTGCAAATTAAAGTCTTTCAGAAGCACGGTACTTTGTCATGTGTGTTATGACGCAGTAGTGGTTAGCTTTTTTGTAGCAACTTTCATCATCCCAAAGCACTTCCAAAAGTCAGTTAAGTATTAACCAACAGTGGCATTGGGAATGCAATTAGTAATATCTTCCATATGTTGTCATTTTTTCTTGCCTGATTTCCCAGTGATCAGCTTAAGAAGTTGGAAGCAGTTATTAATTTCATTGAGAGAAGATGTAGCAAGTCTTTTCATTGTCATTATTTTCTTGCATGCTCTAGGTTAATAAGGAGAACTGAGTTTATGCCAAGTCCTTTATATCAGTTTACTTAAGTTACACCAAATTTGAACTGCTGTAGATAGAATAAGTGAAAACTGATAATGCTGAATTTTTCTGAAGATAATGTGAACTGGTCAGCAAAGGAAGAAGACAAAAAAAGAATGCCCAACGTCATTCAGATCTACTGCCCATCAATCAAATGGGACTCATGTTATGGAACAGGTTTTCCAGGTTATTCTCTTGCTTATGGCAGACCCATCTGTATCTGATAAACATTCATCCAACCTACTTGTAAAAGCTTCTGATTGTAAGTCCATTGTCTCAAAAGCATGGTGTCTCTCTGAAGATAAAGGAAGATAAACTTTGTGTTGAGTCAAAACTATTTTCTTATTTATTCTCATCTGTAGCTCAAATTTAAGCTCTTAGAAACTGGGAGTCTTCATTTGTCACTCATCACAGACTGGTGCCCTGCCACATCAGCAGTTCCACAGTGGTGGAGCTAACATTTGTTAGTTGTCTCCTCTTCCTCTCCCACAACACCAGTCACATTTAAGAAATACAGGATCTATCTGACCTAGTGCCTCCTTCGTCAACGCTGGGAGTTTTGCCTTGGTCTTGGACTGCTTTCACAACAGGGACTTCATTGGATTACTGCGTAAACCTCTGGTACGCTTTGGTAGTCAGGCAGCTAGCGGCAGGGAGAGCCAGGCTGGAATCTAGGTTGTAATGCAAACAGATGGAAGTTCAGGTGGGTGCCGGGCAATGAAGCTACGGGAAAAACATGATAGTGGCTAAGAGATGGGCAGAAATGAGAGTGGGGTGTTGGAGGAGATGGCTGCCTGAGCTTCTTTTGAGGCAAGTGATGGAGTCATTTGCAGGTTCTGAGCAGAGGGCCCTGACCACACTTACTTAGGTAATGAAAGCACAGCAGAACAGTAAAACCAAATTACTTAAAACCCAAACAAGCAAAACTCCCAAACTCGCAAACTAAATTGCTGAACTATGAGAGGATTTGGTCAAGACATTGGGGGAAGGGAAGACAGCAAAGGGTTTCTGCAGATGTCAGTTACTCTGCCATAAAGGAGACAGCCCTTCCTTGCTAGTTGTGGTCTAGGTGCTTCTTTCAAGGTCCGCGACAGGCATCTCTTCTGGCCACATGATGGCTCACTCATGTTTTCCTTCAAGATTATTTTGTAACTACCTTTTCCCTGGGTTGGAAACAAGCAAACAAGCAAGCAAGCAATACACACTACTCTATACTTTGAGATCCATACAGTGTACTCCTTCAAGAGTTGATAGCAAGAGTTCAAACTCACCTATATCTTAACATAGATTTTTTTTTTTCCTGTGGGGTATGTTGGTGCCTATTACATAAGGATCTACCTGCATTTTAAGTAAAATCACTCAGGTTGAGATAATAGTTACTTCTCTTACCACAAATGATGTCAGCAGTTCAGCCAGTGATGGAGCTTTTGTTGCCCTCTTGTCAGTTAACCAAAAAAAGGCCAGAATTTGTACATGAATAAATGACTCCAGAATCTGCTATTAGTTTTCCTCTCTTCACTTGCAGGTACCTTTGCAGTGGAGCGGTGGGGTAGGGGACAAGGGGAGAAGTAGCTAGGCTTTCCCAAGCTGTTAGGACAATCCATTTACCTGCATTTAGTAGGGTCAAAAGGAAGCTGGAAAATGTACTGATTAGAGAGTGGCTGGACACAAGGTGTTGAAGCAAAACCTGTACACCTGGATGCCATATAACCCTATAGTAGCTTTATTATTTAATCTATAATTTAATAGTAGACCTATAAAATAATTACATTATACTTATAGCATTTCTTCATTTTTGTTTTCATTTATAAAACAAGAATTAAATACAGTTTTAACCGTTACAAGCTCAACTCAATTTTTACATAAACACAGCTCCTAGAAGGAGCTTTAAGCTGCAGCATATTCATATTGCAATCTGGTGAAAAAAACAGGCAGGGCATAGCTTAAAGATAAAGATTCTTGCACATTTTTCCTAACTGAAGTCACTAGCGTGTTTTTCTCTCTCCAGTCCAAAATGCCTGACTTTCAGTTAATTTCTTTCAAATGGAGACTGAGATCCCTGGAGTCGTAACAAATTACAGCTATTGCCACCTTCCCCCGCACCCACAGCGATACTAACATGCCTAGAATAAACATTGCCTGTTTGGTGGCTGGCAGCATCTGGCATGACTCTGGCAGCATCGCAGTGACAGCCTCTAAAGCAACCCAGTGTGAAGGGTCTCCCTGTGCACTTCTGAACGATCACAGCGGAAAACCTATGGCTGTTAACCTAATAGGGCTACATACCTGACCAACCTCATCCTGCCTGTGCCAATCCCCATAAACCGCTTGGTGAGCTCTTGTGGAGCTCAGTCCCAAAAGCCTCTTAGAGCAGCCTGTCTCGCATAATGTGGCACTGAACTCTTTGGCTGGCCAGACGCCTAAACATGTTAACCCCTTGAAGTGGCTGCATGTAAAGAGGCTGGCAGGAAAGAGTTCTCACAGCAAGCTGGTTTCAGTAGATGCAGATGCTGAACCCTAATTCATGCATCAGGGAGCCAACTTGTCATTTTTAATTTGTAAGCTTCAGACGATTGAGCATGCATAGGCTTTGGTTTGGGGAAAGGGGCTGGTTTGTTTTTAGACATCTTAGGATTTTAATGCAGCTGGTACTAATACAGATCAGAACTGGAACAAACAGGATATACAGGACATGCTAAACTCCACCAACTGAATAACAACATAGTATGATCAAAATGAACTGCAAGTGTTCACCAACACTTGATTATGTAGAACTCAAAAGCACAGTGGACCACCAGAGCTGTAGTGATTACTGCTGACTCTCCCCTTGTTCATACAGCTGTGACCCATTCCCGCAGCACTGACTGATGGGTCTGTCCTTCAACTCTAACATGTTAGCATGGTTTCCAGTCATGGGAGAGGTGCCCCTCCCAACACCTGATGACACTAATGCATAAGGCAGCTTTTGTATTCAGACTAGCAATGACCGAATTTTGTTCTTTGTGCAACAGTGCTTTTATACCTTAAGTGAAACACTGTTAGTGTTCTCAGCTCCTCTCCCACTACCCATCCACCTTTCCCAGTCTGAGCAGGCATAAATATAAGGTAATAAATGGATGTTGTCCTTTTGAAGTAAGAAACACACACATATATAACACACAAAACCTACTAAAAGCCTAGTTAAAACGTTCATTTTAAGCCAGGCAGCTGACCTAGCAAGCAAATCTCTTACTCAACACATTTTAATCTCTGGCATATTCTGCCACAAGAAAAATATACATGGCTAGGTCTATAATACTTTAAACAGCTGTTTACTATAGCTAGGTTACAAAACAAACACTGCTGCAGAGACCACATGTTCAGTGTATTCCAGCCACAGCAGCATAAGAATCCATCTTCAATCTGCTGATGTGATCACAGTGGCTGACCTGATGCTTCGCCCTCTCCCTTCCAGTTCTCATCTGTCTCTCATCCAGTTCTCATCAGTCTGTAGTTCAGACTACAAGCCCTGAACAGTTTGTCATTGCACAATTAAAGCTGTCTTAAGAAGCTGAGCCTCATCAGAGGGTCTCACTTTCTTTCTGCGTGTTACTCCTTGCTACTCTCCTTGTCTGCATCACCCGGTTCCGGGCCGCACCCCAGCACGTCAGAGTGCAGCAAGCTCTGGACCAACGCACCAGGAAGGCGTTCTCTTCTCGTGGAAGGGACTGGAGTGTAGGGCAGGGGGCTTTACTCCACACAGTGGAAACATTTAATGCTGGATTCAGCCAACTGGTCACTTAGATGATCAATCCCAACTTCTGGGAGCCTGCTGCACTCCGGAAGATTCAACTGCCAGATGATATTGGACATACGCTAAAACTTTATGGTGAAGTGCATAACACAGCCCATTAAAAAGCTTTATTCCAGTAGGCAAGTGACAAGGAGCCTTTCCTTGCTGGAGAGATGCCTTCTGAAAGAAAACAAACAAACAAAAAAGAAAACAGAAACAAAAAAAGGAAAAAACAAACCAAGAAGAGACAGTCTGCCCAACAGGAGAGGAGAGGCAGCAGTAAGTCTGGCGGAGACAACACCAATTAGTAGCTACACGCCTGCTTTCACAATTTGCCCGAGTTGTTCAAATTCACAGACATGCAGCGGCACTGCTTCACCTTCTGAATTTTCTTGAGTCGGAAAGGTGGGTCCAGCTCAGGGCACTCCAGCTGCACTGTCGAAGAGGTGACCTTATGTGGCTTGCAGAAAGCACAGGACTGGAAGGACTCCTCCTCCTTTTTCACGTGCCGCGGTATGTAGAAGGAGTTGCACTGCCCATAGCAGAAGCGGTTGATGATGGTGCGGCTTATGCAGCCCTCCTCGCTGACAGTCTGCCGCAGGGGCTGCGTTTTGCACCAGTCGCTCTTGAGGTACTTCCTCTCGGTGACCACAAGGGCCTCCTGGCTGGAGGCCAGCACCTCCTTGTTCAGCTGCTGCCTCCTCTCCGAGTTGTTGCTGCTGCTGTCTTTGTATGGGGATGGGATGGCTCCCGCAGGGCGGTTTTTCCTGGTGTCTGTTAGTCTAACCAGCGCTGCCATCAGGAAGACAGACAAGGCAAATTTCCAAATCATCCTGCAACAGCAATACAAGTAGCTGTTAGAAGAGACACAGTTTCAAACCAGAAGATTGTAATGGAGTTTTAACTTTACACATGCTGTTAGAAGAAATGGAGACCTTACTGCCTTTGCAATCTCACCACTTTTCCTAGGAGATTAGAGGTATATTCTAGGGTGACTATCTATCACGAAGAGGCCAGGCCCTGTTGAAAGTCACAGCACTCCTCCCCTCTCCAAGCTTCCAGCTACTCTCTTTCCCCCATAGGGAAGCTGCTGCTTTCATCACTGAACCAGTGATTTTACAGAAGCTTCAGCAAGAAAGGTTTCCTCCTTTTCTGTGAAATCCTGGGCCAAACAGCTGGGCAAACTCCTGGCTAGTGAAGGCTCAGGAGACTCCTGCCAATACTGTGACAGCTCATTTGTGGATGGCTGTGGAGAGAAGGGAATACCAGGTTACATGAGGTGAACTCCCATCTGCCTGTTCAACCCTGGAGTCCCTATCTAGACAAGTTCCATGCCGAAGGAGTGAAAGGTGTCCAAAAGCATAGTTTTGTTATTTCAAATTGCTTCTGAAATGTTTTGAGGATTAAGGCTCTTACAGCCTTGCATTTGCTGTCTTTGTGGGAGGCCGAAAACTTGATGGATTTGCTATTACAACAGGAGGAAATGCTTAAACACAACTTTGAGGACTTCATTACTGCAAGGCCTCCTAGGCAAATAGCTTAAGAAGGTTTGTAAACAGGGGAGAATTCAATATTTACTTTAGATGTTAAGGAATAGGTTAGAGAATAAGCCAGTTGTTAACTTAAAATAATAAGCCAGTTGGCAAAAATATTTTTTCCTATGGTTGTCTATTAGAATTTCTTGTTCTGCAGAGCATCTCTTACCAGCTCCTAGATTTTCATCAGCAACTTGTCCAATTCAGTTTAGTAGTGTGTTTAAATCTGCTTCCATGATATCAGAGTAGAAGTACTAAATTTATTCATCAAGCCAATGCTCACTAATGAACTGTCACAGCTCATTTGACAGTTTATTTAATTTTGTTCTCTCAGGGAAGGGAGGGAAGAGTATTTCTAGGGGGCCAGAAATGGGTGCAGCTCAGAAGCTTCCAGTTCAGAGGTAAGGACACTTCAAGTCTTTCTGAAAGACCTTTGCTCTTAATGGACTGTATTTTTGTAATAGTGTATAGATGAAAGAGTCATCCGTCTCTTCCCAGTAAAGCTTCAAATCCTTCCAAGTAATGCTTTTTTTTTTTTTTTTTCCTTCAGTGTGATGCCAAGACAGCAAATACCATCACTCCAATAAATATAGATATGTCTAACACAGTAGACACTTGAGATGTCGTATAGGTAGTCCTAACATAAACACATGCTATTTTCCTAACAAAGACACCAACAGATGAAAAATGTGTTTACGGTGAAGACCTAAGAGAAGACTGCCACAGCAATAACAAATACTTCTCACCCTACAAAGCAGACTTAACATGTAGTTAACCTCTAGAGAGATAAAGAGAAGGAACTACTACAGCAGAGTAGGTAAGACAACATCTTTTAGGTAATCTTCTAAGTTTACAAGATCTCAATGTCAGTTTTTGACTAAAATTTAAGGGGAGAAGTTGGAAGTGCTAAAGGAAATGAAAGTGCTAATCCTACTGCTGAGAGTGGAGAATGCTCTGATGCAGACCTAAAATTTCACCAGCTTGCATACTTGAAACAGAATCACCTTTCAATAGAAACAAGTGTTTCTAAAACTCAAAAAAGCTCATTCATCTGTAAGTATGCCAGGTGCCTGCTGACATCCATGGTAGTCATGGGCACTTTAAATCAGTGGCCTATTTTTGCACTGCTTAGCATTCAGCACACAAGGTCCAGAAGGTTTGTCCAGATCCTTTAAATGAATCAAGACCAGACTTGGCTTTGTTCACAGGTATTGTTGCCAAGACCATTGGATGTCAACCCCCACAGCCAGGCCAAAATCTAATCAGGTAATTAGTTTCAGTTGAATATAGTGTTCCATGCTTCCTCTCAAATTGTTCTCATGTTATTCTGTACTGATGGCTGCTTTTCAGTAGTAGATAAAACAACTGATGCCCATTGCTTTTGTTTTATGTATAAAGGGGAGGGGAAAAAAAAAAACGGGTATTACAAGACTACATCTTCTAGAAAAAGACAGAGGCGAGCTCTCCACAAGGTGTCTTATGCCAGCACTCCTCTGACATACTCTTCTACTTTTCTTTTTAAATGCAAGAACACAAAGTAATTACACTAACTCTACTGTCCTTCAGGGAGGGAGTTTGGCCCTCTTCAGCGGGGATATCACCTCTCCAGTTTCATTTCTCTTATTCTGATGGGGAAGAGAAAAGTATAGGTCTAGAGACACATCAAAAGGAGAGACGCTTTCCCCAACCCCTTTCTTTGTGAAACCCTGTCTTACCACAAACACCCTTTATCATCGCAAAATGGAAGTTAAAACAACTTCCCTTTCATGTCAAGGATTCCTACACAGGAATTTTGTAAAGCTGGCAGAGAGCTAACAAAGCCTATAATGTAGAGAAACATTATAATAGCTTTATAATTTCTGAAACAGTTTTATGTGGGCATGGAAAGCCATCCAACAAAATAAGTAAGATTTATTCAGTAAGTCTATGTTTACAACTCATAAAGCATTATTATCAAAGCCACTATTGTATGGTTATAAATCAAACACTACAGTGCATGTTAGCAAGAACTTCTACAGACAGGTAGGAATGCAACACCTATTTCTGTCACTGATCCCACTCAAACCTGAACCCTCAAATATGTAAAGGGAGTGTATTACTCTATTTTACACTAGCAGGTCAAATGTGTATCATGTCAGATCATGGAATTTCTAATCACAGGGTTGCCCCTGACTAGCTGGTAAATCACGCCTTCCTAGACCCTGGCACACAAGTCAGTAAGGGTGCAAACAAGGTCACCTGGTGCCAGCAACATGCCATGGACTACCTATGTTTTAGGTAATTACATGCAAAGAGAAGAGAAACTTTGTTGTTCTCATAAAAACAGATCATTGTGGTAAACTACGCCTGAATGCAAAGCAACATGGTGAATGCTGCCTGTCTGTACACAGAGCAGAAGGAGAAGAAACAAAATACAAGTGAGAAGACTCCAGCTTCTGGCAAGAACAGAGCAGTTCTGTCCTGCTTCGGTATCAAAGAATTACTTGGCATGTGGTCTCAAGTGTTGAAAACCACTAAAACTTGTGCAAATGGCAGCCTGGGTCTATGAATCCCACTGCACTGAGGGGCTCCCCATGGCAGGGATGATGGAAGCTCCTATGTGACAGTTTTCAGCTTCTTTAGGAGTTTGTGCCAGCTGCTGCAACTTCCCACCCCAACCCATTTTTTCAATGTGTGAACTGGTGCAGAAAACAACCTTACGCTAGACACAAAACAGGGCCTGGCTGCCTTTGCGTTTCACAGGTTAAGTTTTCACCTCTTTTAGATACAGAAATCAGCTTCAAGTATGTGTTCATAAGCTCATGAAACCTGTCATGCTGGAGCTGTGCTATCATGTACCCAGGAGCATAAAAAGACTTTGGCCAGGGAAACAGGAACAACGAGATCCAGCTCTGTAATCCAGAGAGGTCAGGGCACTCAGCTAGGAGGGGAAGACCCAGGATTGCTGTGTCTGCCCTTAGCTTTATTTCTTGTTTGTATCCAATTACTGTGTAACATAAAATATCTACCAAGTCAGGCTCCCTCCTGCATACCGACCTTCTGGTCCTATAACTCATGCATTCTTGAAAGCAATCCAGCTCTGGAGCAGGACAGGCAGTAGTGTAACCCCAAAAATAGCCTATAGTTTTGTGGTTAGGGCACTTCTCTGGGAATTGGAGTAATGGCTTTGACCTCAGAATTCAAGTGCATCATTTTGGAGAAGTCCACCAACACAACTGGGAGCTATCCTCCAAAAGACAGGAAAGTAGGTAATGACAGTGCCCATCTGTGCCAAGTGACTGCTCCAGTGCTTCCTCTAGTTTTCAAGCACGTGACTTCACTTTCTGAGCTCAGGATGCAGTTTCTGACTATTTCTGAATTCCGATTTCTTAGAACAGCCTGCTTCAGGATTGATTTTCAGGTGGAGAGAAAGAGAGAGGGACATAACTAGAAGATTGCTGTGGTATCTTCTATTAACTGCTCAGGAAAACTGCAACCGTGAGACCTATTTGCTTGTTTCAGCATGTAACACCCACTCGTGTCTTTATCAGTATGCCTGGAAGCACTGAGCTCTCTGACAAAACTCTAAATACATACGTGGAAGAAGATTTAGTACTATAAACCTATTCTACAGCCGTCAAAAACACTGTATGAGATAATGGGAAGAAGAACGACAGAAATACGAAAAACAAATTCAGATATGCTTCATTTTTTGAAAACTTTGAATTTCATTCATAGCAGAAGAGTTTCCCTTGGAAAATGGTTATTTCTCTCCAACTAGCAGCAAAAGGCAGGCAATATAGCCTAGATTAAATCAGGTACAGTTCTGTGGCATGATATATACACAGTCATGTTTGATCCCCTGCATCATTCTTTTCCATTTTTCCATCCTGCAAGCTTTGGAGATACAAGATCTTTCCTTTGGGACTGGCTATTCAGCTGACTCCGAGAAACTGTTTCCAAAACTTTTTTGACTCCCCACTTACTTTCTTATTAGACCTAGTCAAAAAAAAAAAAAAAAGAATTTTTACAAAACAGCCGTATGTATATTAATGTAAGAACATGGTGTACATGGTCAGTACTCAGCATTTAAGATGGGACACAGAAGTGTTCCTTGAAGACAAGCCAGGCAGTAACTTTTCAAAGAACTAGGACTTGGCTTTACTGACATATGTGGGAAGCCAGGAAATATCAGATTCTCTACCAGAAAGCCAAAAATGCTATTTATTTAATTCATTAATGGTCAAGCATGATTCTAATGGTAAATTGCTCAAATAAAGACTACACCAATCAAGCATTTTTGTGCAAGGGAGGCATTTGGTGCTAGCTTCTTCCTTTTCAGTATCCTTCGGAAACTGTTGATCCTGTCCCAAAAAACAACAGCAATAACGGAACACTGTATTATATCTTTCTTTTTGCAGAAGCATGGACCTCTTAATGAATGATTCCGCCATTAATAGATTCTCATGATTAAATTGCTAAGACTGAGGCCAGCCACAATAAAAGAACATGTAGGAGGCAGGAAAAAAAAAACAACTCAGAAAACCCAGTACTGCAGCTATAATGTGTTATTCAGATACTTAGATAAAAAAATTACTTTGTTTTAGCAGTAAAGAAGATCGACCATGTACTAGGAATACTTTAAAGCATCACTTTAAACACCACTGCACGCAATACCAAAGGGGATGACTGTTTAAAAAACAATAATTAATGCCATTACAGGCAGAAGTTTTTCCATTCTTGCCCTCTAAGAACCTTCTACAGTGATCTGAGAGAAAGCAGTTTTATTGCATCACAACCCGAGCAGTACGGGTAGAAGAAGAAAACTTTTTTTTTTTTTCAGACATCATGAACTTCTTGCATGCTCACAAGCTGGCTTAGATGGAGAATCTTCTTTCTCTCCATCCTTCTGTCTCCCTCCCACCAACACCTCTCCCTCAGTGAGGCCCATGCAAACCTACAGGCAATGCCACAAAACTGTGAATGAAACAGGAGAGGTCTGCCCATAAGCTGGATGTCTTGGGAACCTTACTGTTCTGGCCAGACTCTTGTTCTGTTTCTGAAACGGTATGGAAAGGTTTCAAAGATGTATGGCTGCATCCCTCAGAAGAGGTTAGCATTTCCCCCATGATGTTAGAACTTAGATATTCTCCTTGTCAAGACAGTTCCTGAAGGTGTTGAATTTAAAGCTATGAAAAATAGAGCATATACGCAGATAAAACCAAAGTACATAGAACAAATATATTGATGGGGCCAGTCTATGCTAAGCTAAAGCTAGTTAAAAAAACACAGAAGATGTTACTTCACACTAATTTCAGCTCTCACTATAAATTTTCTACAACCAGGAGTTTTATCTTGAATTTTCCCCAAAGAGGCTGGGAGTGTAGAAGAATTCCTGGTGCATGCACACAAATATAAGAGGAATCAAGGACTCAAACAATTGTTCCTGTCATGTTCAGCCATGTTTAATATGTCAGGTATGGTATTTTTAGGATAGGAATAATTAGGAAGAAAACTGAAGGCAAGTTCACCTTTGGCACTAAAGCAAACTGGCTAGAATTGTATGTTTTCCTTCCCAGTTTGTCCCCTATCTTTCTTATCTACCTTTCTGCCACCAGAAATCCTTGTTTATAACCATGGTTTCCTTCTTTCAGGAACTTCAGACAAGCACATTTGAAACAGGTTTGAATGCAGCTGCTCATTTCATCAGAGTTAAGCGATCACATTACTCCCATGCTCCTCTTTGCACTGACATCCTGCCAGGAAGTATATTGATTTAAATATTGTATTACTGATCTATGGTGTTCGTCTCTCCACAGGCTGAATCTTTCTTATCTTGCATAGCTTCTAAACCTGGGCTTCACTTTTTTATTTTTGTTTTTAATAGTATGAATATTGGAGGAATTCAGAAAATTTTCTCATTTTCCAAGCTAGGAGCTTGTGAGGACTGTCACTGGAAATTTCAATAGCCGAGATATCAGTTTTTTACATCTAAGATGTGACCTAGAATTCCAGAAGACTAAAGTGACAAAGAAAAAAATAGAAATATTGGTGAAACCAGCCCTGGTATTTTAATTTGAGATACATTCACTATTTTTCTATCCATGATATACACCAGTGCATACCAAAAAGCCACTTATATAATATATGCAATTCCTAAGGCAATTGTCCAAATAGAAGAAAATATTGAAGGGAACTAGCTTCCAGTTTTGTTTTATTTTTAAGGTTGAATTTTACCCAAGTAATATAGTGAAGCAAGATGCTATCAACTTCAAAATGCCCTCTATTTATCAGCAACTAAGATTTGATTCCACAACTGCATCAGCATTTATCAGTTCTACACAGGCAAAAGCAAAATACAGATGAGGAAGAAAAGTGGCAAGAAATGTAAGTGTTAAATCATCCTATAGTACTCAGGTAATGCAGCAATGCCATTTTTAGGGGGACTTGAATACACAGAGCTCAGACTGAATACTAACAGGTAACTGGACAAAGACGTTGGGGAATACTGTTATGATTAAAACTCCTAAATTTTGTTGCAATTTCAGTTTCAGGAACTTGTGGTTTTAGAGCCAACCACAGACAAATGTCTGCCTGGTGAGCACATGTGAACTGTCCCAAGCAGAGTGAGATGTCCTACTCAGAAGTGTCTGGGTAGTCATCAGTACTGGCAGCACATGCAACACTTGGGAAAAAAGGGAGAATGGGGGGAGGGAAAAACCCACAAAATAAAACCAGATTTCTGCTTGCTGCCCATGAGGTTGATTTTCTTTCTCCCAACCTGGTTTTGGAGAATGCTACAGACAGGGGGTGAGAGGAATAAATACAAAACTCCTTAGATACAAAGGGAATAGCTTTTTGGAATGGACTGGAAGCTAGTTCTCCTCTGAATCTAAAAATGTGTCTTTTTTTCAAGAGTGAACCAGGTTAAAAAGATGTTTGTTTTCCTTTTCAGTGTTCTCCAGCTTTTCAGTGTAAGAGCCCCAAATAGGCAAGTCATTTCTGTTTGGACATGAACATTTTGTCCAGCAAGCAATAACAGCCTACACTTAACTTTATTCTTCTGTGCAGAAGACAGCTGGTACACTCCCATTTGGCAGTGTTTCATTCAGGAGAAAACAGCAGAATTCTGCCCTTGGGAGACTAAAAACTAAATCGGAAGGGAAGCGGTGGCTTGAGCAAACGTCTTCATTTGTGACTATCCCTCAGCCTGCTGGAAAAGAGGATAGTCAACACAAGAATGGGGAAAGTTCAGCATTTAAATACAATAGCTCATTTCATTCCTTCCTCGCTGGAGAATCGATACTACAAAAGACTATTTTGCAATGAGTAGTCTCCATTATATTTTTTGTTGTTTGCATTACAACAGAACATAGAAATCTCATCCAAGACCAGAGCCTGACTAAGAGGCATAACCTCAGAATGTTTGTAGACTAACTTGGTGAACAACATATGGTGGGACCAGAATAGAGCACAGAGGGGAAGTGAGTTACTGGATGTCAGAAATTAACTGGTAGTGGACAGTTTACAAGGTCTTTTAATCACACCATATGGCACCAATACTATTCTTTTTGCTGATCAGTCCAGATTTGTTACCCTTAGGCAAGCATTTCTTTGAAGACATAATACTTTTCTATATGAAAGCAGTTCTACGTGAAAATGTCCTATGCAGTTTCCCTAAAATTTGGTAGAACAGAGTTTGTGTTAGGAGTTTTATTGCTTTGTAGCTTCAAATAATGCCCTATTTCCAGATCACAAAGCTCATTTCTCCCTCACAATAAGGGAGAAAACCATTAGTCTTCAATATACATGTATTACTGTATTTGTACCTTTCTCAGAAGAGGGCATCTGAGAGCATAGAGATCTGTTCTAGAAGAATATTGAGGCCTCTACCTTAAAGCACCATAAAAGTGCTCATAAGTTTCTGCTTGCTTCTCCTTAGGGACAGGGAAATGTAATTCCACCTAAAAATCAATAGGTGGCATGTAATCTTGTATATTCAAAACACTACACTAATCAACAGAGAATTATCATCTAAATTTTTTCCATGTTTTTTGGTAGATTCAATTATTTGCATTCTGTCACGCTCTCTATATTTTAGACATTATCCGCAGTTGCTGCATTATGACTTTTACATAGTTGCGTTCATGTTTGAAAAATCTAAAATATTACTTATGGTCTAATATTTATATTAAAAATTTTACTGAGCCAATATACTGTTTATAGAGCTGAAACACATGGATGGCTCAAATAAGAATTGCTCATATCTCAATATAATATAGGCTACCCTTTTTATTAGGTAGTATACAAATTCCCCCCCAACCACAAAATTTCATCTATGTATCCCACAATTTTCCAATATGCCACTTGCAAGAAACACTGAAGCTCAATTTTCATAAAGTTATCATAAAAAATAGCATTGATTTGTTGCTTAGTTTTTCATTTACATTTATCTCTGATTAAATTTGCCTGACAAAACATCATTTCTGCTGACTAAACCTTACAACAGTTCTGGGAACAGAGTGTAGAAGACCTATGGTAATGAACAAATTAAACAACTATCAAGCCAATGTTAACCCCAGCCAGGCAAACATGTAACTAAGTGCCTTACCAGAATGATTAGCTTCACAGAACAGCATTTTTCTCCTCAATTATGCTGAATTTAGAGAATCCCCCATTTTTTTAGTCTTTTCTTAATGAGCAACATGAATTATACATCTGTCAATTCCTCACAATTACATTTTTTAATCCACTGGTCCAATTTCAAACAACTTTGACAACAAGGCAGTTTTGAAACATCCATTGCAGTGCACTGTGTTTTTTCCTAGGTGTACAGAAAGGCACAAAAGTTATTTCAGGCAAGGGGAGGGTCAGACAAGTCAAGGATATTATTGTTTGGTACCATTAGAGGCGTGAGTAGTAAAGACGATGTTTAGAGTTACTGTAGTGGACTGGCAAACCAAACATGTCCGTAGAAAATCAGAATTCATGAGTTCTAATGTTCATGTGTAACACAAGATCCCTTGAAATAACAATAGGTCACCTCCAAGTTTTTACTACATTCTCTTGCTCAGTGTGTAAGCTGGCCCAATGGTGAAGAAAGCCTTATTTGCACCACGCATAGATGGAAGCCAGGCGAGAATGCTTCACTGCTGTAGACCATGCATGGTATTACCATTGAGTTGATCCTGTGATATCTTGGATCCCCTTTTGTTAACAAATTTACTTGGGGAGTTAGATATTTTCTTGTTTCCCTAAGGCCTCTGCCTGGCTTACTTTTACACTTATATTTTGTGGATTAACTAATGGTCCACCAGAAACTCTGTTTAAATACTTTTGTTTCAAATGTTTAACTCAGTTGTTGGTGTTTTCTCTGAGAGGGAACCTGTTCACTCAAGATCACATATGAGAAAATTCAGGTACAAGACTGAAGTGCAATTGAAATTTGTGAGGGCTTAGAAGGACAGAAACCGCATATCCTGATGGTTGTTTGTGTATGCACGTTTGCAAGTCTATAAATTAAAATGAAATTTGGAGTTCAAAAACTTCAGAGTTATATGGCTTCTTGGCTATGGCAGTACATGTGTCAACTGATGTCTTGATGCAAAGTCCTCAATATGGAACCATTCTGACCCTTGTTTTCCAGTTATTTTGTTAACTAAAGGAATTTTCATTTATTTCACTACAAGTCTATCAATATTTACAAATTGAAAGTAATGTTTACTACTGTCATAGCTGTCAGCTGGACCAAAATAAATCACATCAGCAGATAATCAACTGCCAAAAGTACAAAAGTTATGAGGTGCTAAAGTCAGAAATACAAATAAAATTGTGATTATTCATTATTAATATAAACATTGCTAAATACCTAAGTATTTCAATACCACTTTCTAGATACACTGGAAAATGTATAGTTCACAGAACAAAAAGACAAACTGCAGTTTATTCATAATTATTGGCAGTGTGAGTTGCTTAACCAGAAGCTGAACCTCCAGTGAAATACTGCAGAAAGGTTTACATCCAAATACTGGAAACTTACTTTGTCCCTCCCACTTCACACTGATGGCAACATGTGGCTGTCCCACATCTATGTTCTTGTGGCTTTGATTCATGCTCTGCTCAGTGATTCTTCCTCTGACATTGCCCTAAGAATGTAAATATTTGTTCTGTCTGTATTCTGGTTTACAGACTTGGCCCATTATTGAAAATGAAGTCTGTAATTCAGTCATAGAAGGATCTGTTGCCATGCATAAACTGGGATTTTATATTTTATGACCTAGGCTTTGCAGAGCACTGTCTTCCTACTCACCTCCCCCTCTCCTTGCCCATGACTAAATTATGGTTCTAATTGAAGCCTAGTATTATTCTATTTCTCTTCTTCTGCCGAGAGGAAGACCAGAGCTATCATTCTGAATGCACACCAAGCCACAGGAGCCTGGATGAGGTACTTTAATGACAGGTCCTCCTACACAGCACATTTGCAGTCTTTCTGCTAATTAATTTGATTTCCTTTGTCTAGACTAACATAATACAGCAAGTTATGCTTATTTAAAGGAGGATTGTTAGCTTTTCAGTTCTCTTCAAATGAGGAAGAAAGAAGAGTCAATAGACTGGAATCTGGGGGAGACTGACTTTGTCCTTGACTACATCATTGCTTATGTTTTCACTTGACCAAGACTTTGTCTCTAGGAGAACCTGAGACAGTACTATCATCAGAGGAGAGACTATAATCAAAATCAGATATTGTCGGTATGTGCATGGCAAGGCAGTGGCAGTTACATAGAAGGGTTCTGTCTACTATGTACTGCAGTCATCAGCTTTCTTCCTGGCAATCACTTGGCATTTACTGTTCACAGCTCCTGACATCCACAGAGGGCTGAACAAACATATAATTAAAAACACACATTAGATGGTTTCTTCAGACTCCCTTCAAAGAATAAAAGGAGATTCAGCAGTGTGCCACTGGACAAGTAAATCAGAGGCAAAACTAGTATTGGGATTTAAAGTAACAACTCAATATTTGGAACAAGAGACATTCATTCAACCATCTTTACAATGATTGAAGCTGTGAAGCTGGACAGAGTCTCAAAGCTGAGCTGTCATTCAAATACAGAATTTGGGAAATGGACCGATGCATGACAAACAGATGAACTGACTTGGATATGAAAATTCAGTCTTTTGAATCAGGTCGGCAGATCCAGTTTTAATATTAGAAAGGAAAGTGTCAAGGACTCATATATCATATAGGTATCACGTGGAATGGAATGAGCGCACATATTTCTTAGTGATGGCAGGAAAGATGCTCCCTATGACAGATGAAGAAAGGAGGAAGCCTACAGAGAAAATCACCAAACTTTTCTGCTCACAGACACACAGAAAAGGGCCAGAGCTCCCCTTCTGTAGGCAATTTCAGGATCATTTCTAACCTTGTAACCACAGTTGCATTTATCATTTTGCAGCATCAAAAAGAGGAAAGATTCTAACTTTGGGACCTTCTGGCTCAGAGATTTTTTTTTTGGCTAATAGTAATTGCAGACATAAACACAAGTAAAAGATGAACAGCACCAGCTGTTGGTGAAGATGAACAAACCAACTTTTTTTTTTTCACAATGTTTGACCATAAGCCATTCCCACTGTGTCACCGCTGTTAACGTTTGAATAATCTTCCATTACTCACTTTCAAGTTCATTAGAAGCAGACAAGTAAAAAGAAATCTAAATAATATTTTCTTCGGTTCTTTCAGAAAGTTATCCTCAGAAATTTCAGGAAGGATCACAGAATGAGTTACCTAACATCTAGCCAGAAATTTAAATGTAAGATGACAAGTTCCATTTCTCTTCCAGGTATATCCAAGGCCCCTACTCTAGCTCTAACTTTGGCATCACTTCTTTGAATCTAGAAGAGACAGATGACACCTCTGGTCACCTGTGATGACCTCATACTACCATGTACAGGGAGAAAGATACCAATACTCCACTTCATGTCATTGCCTGATTTGATTGAGAGTTATGAGTTGTGCAAGTGAAGTGGCCAAGACAGATTCCCTTTGACACAATTACAGTATGCTATATATTAGCTAGCATTCCCATATGTGACAAGGAAATGCAAGACTGATTGTGAGGCTGAGAAATGAGTGATTAGAAAGTTTCGTCTTTCTTTTTTTTTTTTTCTTTCTTTCTTTCTTATTACTAAGCAGTCAGAGAATATGTTGTACATTATAGTCTAAAACATTTTACTAATCCTTCCACTTACTGCTGGTTCAAGCATTTACTTACTTCTTGCTGAAGCAACAAGGGAGAGTCATCAGCTGGTGATCAGCTGAAGGGGTTCAGCATACTACTTGTAATGGTTCTCCTAGCACCAGCAAAAAATTGTGCCACCCTATCTGTAAACCAGTCAGTTGGCTCAGTAACTGAATGCAGTCTGCACCACCTGCCAGGGTGCATTTTAGTTGATCAGACCAAATAAGATCATCCCCAAAGTAAGATCATCCTAAGGAAAATCCATCACTCCATAGATTTGCTTTGCTTCCTAGTGAATGATCATACACACAATTCACATAGTCATGAGTGAGTGATTTAGACCACAAGTACCAGCGACATTATCAAAATTGCTCTCTCACCCATGAACATGGCTTTTTTTCTGGACTTTTTCGTACGTGTTGGTTAAACAGAAGACTTACCAACCAAACTGTGTGTAATATGTGATCAAGAGGACTGGAATCTCAAGTAATACTGGATGGAAAACATTTTATGACACTATGAGACCTTGATATGATGAAAGGCTCTATCTTTGTGGTGGTATACACAAATTGGAGAAAAAGTCAACTCTCCTGATCAGTGGCCTAGGTTTTCAATTCAGATCAGCTGAACTACTAGACTCTGACTTCATCCTTATGTTCCTTTTGAAGGAGGAGAGCAAGTGAGAAAGAATTGGTTTTAAGATAATCTTGATGTAAAACTACTAAACTTTCGAAGGTCAAGAAGTCATTTCACAGAGTTAACATGAAGCACCTTTTTGCCTCAGCAGTGGTAAACCTCTAAAGACACTCATAAATAGAGCTAGGATGTTCAGGTGTTTTCAGTCTTAAGACACTGATATCTGCACCTTGGGGCTGGTGGGGGGGGAAAGGGTGGTGTGGAAATCATTTAAAGAAGAGTTTTGATCAAACTTCTGAAATCTTTCATTCCTGCTATGTAGAGAAAAGAAAAAATGAGAGGAAAAAAAGGGGAAAGGGGGGAGGGGAAAGGGGGGGGGAAAGGGGGGAGGGGAAAGGGGGGAGGGGAAAGGGGGGAGGGGAAAGGGGGGAGGGGAGGGGGGGGAGGGGAGGGGAGGGGAGGGGAGGGGAGGGGAGGGGGGGAGGGGAGGGGAGGGGAGGGGAGGGGAGGGGAGGGGAGGGGGGGAGGGGAAGGGAAGGGAAGGGAAGGGAAGGGAAGGGAAGGGAAGGGAAGGGAAGGGAAGGGAAGGGAAGGAAGGGAAGGGAAGGGAAGGGAAGGGAAGGGAAGGGAAGGGAAGGGAAGGGAAGGGAAGGGAAGGGAAGGGAAGGGAAGGGAAGGGAAGGGAAGGGAAGGGAAGGGAAGGGAAGGGAAGGGAAGGGAAGGGGGAAGGGAAGGGAAGGGAAGGGAAGGGAAGGGAAGGGAAGGGAAGGAAGGGAAGGGAAGGGAAGGGAAGGGAAGGGAAGGGAAGGGAAGGGAAGGGAAGGGAAGGGAAGGGTAGGGAAGGGAAGGGAAGGGAAGGAAGGGAAGGGAAGGGAAGGGAAGGGAAGGGAAGGGAAGGGAAGGGAAGGGAAGGGAAGGGAAGGGAAGGGAAGGGAAGGGAAGGGAAGGGAAGGGAAGGGAAGGAAAGGGAAGGGAAGGAAAAGGAAAGGAAAGGAAAGGAAAGGAAAGGAAAGGAAAGGAAAAGGAAAGGAAAGGAAAGGAAAGGAAAGGAAAGGAAAGGAAAGGAAAGGAAAGGAAAGGAAAGGAAAGGAAAGGAAAGGAAAGGAAAGGAAAGGAAAGGAAAGGAAAGGAAAGGAAAGGAAAGGAAAGGAAAGGAAAGGAAAGGAAAGGAAAGGAAAGGAAAGGAAAGGAAAGGAAAGGAAAGGAAAGGAAAGGAAAGGAAAGGAAAGGAAAGGAAAGGAAAGGAAAGGAAAGGAAAGGAAAGGAAAGGAAAGGAAAGGAAAGGAAAGGAAAGGAAAGGAAAGGAAAGGAAAGGAAAGGAAAGGAAAGGAATCAACTCTGAACCCTTACAGCCAGCCACCACAATTCATGGAGCATGATTGTCTTCAATGGGTCAAGAATAACCACAGCCCCATGGGATTTTTAATGCTTGTATTTTGAATTGAACCTCAGTAAAGAATTTGGTTTAGTAAAACAAGACTATGTTTCCTCTCTTCCCTTAGTTTCAGAACAATAAATACCTTTTCCTTTGAGTGACTAATTCAGCTGCCATACTTTTTTTTCCAACACAAAATTGCAGAGAAGCTCAGTGCAGATCAGACCAGTGATTTAAACAGCATAAGAATATGAATAATGTCAGAGCATAAAAGAGAAAGGGAGAAGCAATATGGAAAAACACTCTAAAAATTGCACCTATCAAAGACCAACTTAGCTCACCTGTCTAAACATTTGCTAACTCAGCAGAAAATGTATTTCTTGGAGGACACTGAGAAGCTCCTAATTAGCACAAAAACTGAGGAATACTAATTGCCACTTGGCAAAACTCTTGTTATTAAAAATACAGGACACATTTGTGTGGGGGGGTTCGTTCTTTCTTTTTTTTTTCTCCCCACAATCAAATTCGTGTTTTACAATATGACATAAAAGGCTACATGAGAACAAGTGCACAATTTCATATCTATATCCTTGTTAGAAGGCTTAAGGGAAGGACTCAAGCTTATCTAAAAAGAAAAAAAAAAAGGTAGTGAGAATTCATTATACCTTACAGTTTAAGAAAATATGAAATGGGATTAGAGAGCAGAACAGGAAAGCAAGCAAGACAGGCATATTTGGATTTATAGAAACAGACCTCAGAAAATAAGCTATTGTGTGAATTTGCAGCATAACTGTATAAAGACATAAAGAGTTCATCTAGATACCACGGTTTTAGCAAGGTCCTCTCTATGACTATTCTCCACCCCTCCCCCTGAAAAATAAGTAAATAAATAAATTTGCTTAAGGCTGCTTGCCAAATCCATGACAAATCATCTAACAGAAACCAGAGATGAGATTTGGAGACACTTTAGAAATAGGTGACAGGGACATACATGTCACTTGAATCAACACAAGCAATACAGAAAACTCCTGGTCTCACACCTACAAAGCCTTCGGTTTCATTTTGGGCTACAACATTGCTAACATATCTATATACCAGTGCCTCTTCAGGGTGTGCAGATGTACTGCTGGGAAGGTGGCAAAGCCATCTGTTGTGATTCACGCAGAAGGCAGACAAAGTTCAGGAGCCACACACAAGCTCCCTGGCTGTCCTGCTTTGTCAGGTGTATTTCACATGCATTCAACTGACACCACTGAGTAGAAGACAAACAGCATTAACTACTGCCAGACATCCAGAAATTCAGGCAGAGGGGGCACAGCTACTTATTTCTCACACAACCAGCTCTGCAACACGATCTTCCCCATTTATGAGTATAACCTCAGAATTTCAGTACCCACGTGAACCAGAAATAATTCAACTCATATCCTCCACACAGGGGGACTAAAAACAAAAAATTGCAGAAACAGGTAGAAGGAAAGAGCAGAGCACAATGAGCCATTACCCATACTTTCTGCTAAAGCTGGATAATTAGGTAGGGAATAAAAATAAAACTCCTGGACCTAGAGGAATTTACAAAAATAGAGCCCACCACTATTTTTCTGTGATTAGTCTTTGTGATGTGGAGCATGAGGTCCTGATTTAAGCTCCCTGAATTTTATCATTCTAACATATTAAAATAGCCATTTTTTCCCCAGTTTTCTGAATCTAAATGAAAATAATCACACACCTAAAGAATGAAAACCTATGCTTTTTTTCTCTTAATTTTACATTCTGATAATACTTCAGAACGTGAGTTCAAATACATATACTCAGCAGAACAGCACAACTCCACTTTCAAGTAAAGTAGCAGCACAGAGAAAACCCTGTGTTTGACCTTGAGAAATAACCAAAACAGCGATTAACGTCAGCTGGATATATTTCTAATTGTAACCTGTGCCCCTTTGAGATAAAGCTTAAATCATCTCATGCTGTCATATCCAGTCCAGCTGGGGTGTAGTTTAATTAATTTAAACCGCGAGCCTTATAAGGTCCCTCTGCCCCTAGCCCCACTTGCACCACCTCCCCTCCACCCTCTCCTGCCTAGCACATAAGCATGCATGCATACACACACACACACTCTCTCCTCGGTCACCCTGTGCCAGTACTAACAACCAAGCAGCCACACAGTCAGCAAGATAAGTTCGCTGATCCAGCTGACAACTTTTTTTTGTTGTTTTGCCGACTGGCTTTCCAGCTGCCTACAAGATCAGTAGCACCGCTGGGGCCCCTGTGCCAGGCTGCCTTCAACCAGCTGTGACACCACACCCTGATACTCCCTCCAAACTGGGGCCTGGGAATGCTGTCACCCAACCTACCTGTTTCAGGGTGGAGGAGGCTAAAGGAGCTGAAAGGGTGTGGCTGATAAACGTGGCGCTGACTGACAGAGCTGCGTGCTTTTGAGTTCTGTATGGGATGCATGGTCTTTATATCTAAACAGCGTGGTGGTAGGACTACAGTCTGTACCACAGCAGTGTGAGGAAACAAAATGATAATAATAATAATAATAATAATAATAGAATGTGAAGGTTATATCATCTCCCATATGGGCTTCAGCTGTCTAACCACACTAATACCATTCCAGATGCCCAAGGACATCTAATGTGTTTGCACAGGCTGGCACATCAGAGACAGACCCTAATGGAGATGCATAGTCCTCCACAGTGGCCATCTGAAGCCAGGTGATAAACGTAAGGTATTCAAGTGGGCACAGGGCACAATTGCTGAGGCAAATGACTCTCTGCCAGAACCTCATTCTGCTGGAAAGGCACAAGGACTTGGTTTTTGCAGGTGTCAAACATTACAGCTCTTACTTACAACTAGATTTCCAGAAGAGGTATGCACCATTTAACTCAGTTCCTGAATAGATACAGGGTTCTTCAAAAGAGGATCTTGTATCTTATCTTGAAAATAAGCTCCGCAATTATAGTGCAAAACTAAATGTTAAAGATGGAAGAAGAAACATGTAGTCTAGCTGCTGCATGTTACTTTTTGACCTTTGAGTGTCTTACTTTGTAAGTTGAAAGGTTTCTTCCCCAAAGGCTTTGGAGTTCTAAGTGACTATACACAACCACTGTATAGACTGCATAGGAATAATCTACATGATATATGAAGTAATAAGGCTTTCTCCTTCACTCTTGCTCCATTAATCACCTGCCTTCCTCACCTTCCCTGCCCTAACACCACCCCTTGCTGGATTCTCCATGTCCAATCCAGAATCTACAATCTAAGGCTGGTGAGATGGCTCTTCTTCCTTTTTGTGAAGATGCTACATACTCATGCAATTCGCACTTTGCGAAATTGAACACTCCTCAATTTAGAACAAAGAAAAAAAGAAACAAACAAACAACAACAACAAAATGTGGCTTCACAAAAGAAGTTAGAGGGAAATAGTTTTCCACTCTCTTTCCAGGTAACAGATGAGCTAAAAAAGCTCAAGAGACTGAAGAAATCTGCTGGGTAATGACCTGGAAAAAAAATCTATAAGAACTTATAACACAATTTGAACGCAAACATTTGCCTAACCTCCCTTTCATAACAGAGCACCAGAAGCATAACCAAAGTTGTTCACTTGTTCTGGTTATTGAATTTACAATGTGAATTCACATTTTGACCTCATTGGGCAAAAGCATAAATTGTGCATGCAGATGACATGATAAGATATGGAATGAGGATCCTAATGTATGAACAAGTGAGACAAAAGACATGTTTTACAGGAGAATTCATTCAACAGAATGCTGGAACAGTATATGAGCAGTCAGTGTATAAGATGAAGCCTTCAATGCTGAAGGGGCACCACCTTGTATCTCTCTCGTCCAGTCAAAGGCCACACATACCACAATGATAGGCCATCCAAAGGGCACAGAACATGTGCATTAAGCTTCTCTCCTGTCACTGAACAAAGGCATCTTGATTCTCCAAAAAAGGGAAGATTGCGTGTCCCACACAGGCTAATGTTTTTCAGCTAAAAATAGTTGGACATATGCATAAATATAATATACTTAATGGTCAACAGAGTGGGCCAAGCTCTCGTACAGATATGAATTCACTCATTTTAGTAATTTACATTCTGATTAAGAGAATAGAACCTTAAACTAGCACTAAAGAAGCTAAGCAAACACTTAATACATGTCCTGTATTAAGATCAGATCCAAAAGCCTGTTGGAGTTACCAGATTCTAGAAGAAGTGTGATAACCCTACACAACAGAAAGTCATAAGCATCAGGGAACACACCCAACCCACTTGTAATTAAAATTGAGGTGAAAATTTTATCATGGTTGGATAAATTTGCAGTTCTGGTCTGATGGTATTTAAATGGGGGAAAGCTGTCTACCATCTCAAATTTATAGCTTTTCTTTCTAATCAGTAACTTCAAGTAATATTTATTCCTCTTAAATTAAGACTTAGTTTTTGTACTTCAATGACAGTCTGTTGCAACTTTTAATAAGTCAACTTCCATATATACATACCATGCTGTATATTGTTTTTATGTGCAGTCATGTCATTCACAATGGTGGTCACAGTCACCAACCAGCCTGTCCCAATATGTCCCATATTAGGACAAGAGACTCCTAATTACCTGGAAACTTAAATAAATAAATAGATAATTAATCCCAAAGCAGAAGCTAACACTATTTATATGTAAATCTCTGGGGGAAAAAAAAGTCAAATCTATACCCACCATACTTTGATGGTCATCTTCAAAGGACATAAAAGACAAACCAAGGTTTGATTTTTGGATTCAAAATATGACTGCACAAGTGCATGCAGGAAAGTAACAGGCTATATGTGAGTTCTGGGCGCCATGTTTCAGGAAAAACATGAAAATTTCTAGGGGCAGAGCAGGGAAGAGAAATGAGAACTTTTATGAACACAGAAACTGTAACAATGTGGCAAGATTGCAGAAATCAGGGATTACGAAGAAGCAAAGACAACAGGAATGATGTTACTACTTTCCAAATGCATAAAGGAAGGAGAAAAAACATCTTTCTTTATCCTTCACATATGCAAATGCAATAGTGCCTGCAAATATGATTTCAAACCATATTCCTATTAATGAACCTCATGATATACAGATAGTCGGGCACTGGAGTAGATTTGCTTAAGTTTGTATACTCATCATCAGAATTATTAAGGAGAAAGTGATGCAAAAGGAGAAGAAAAATCACTGCATGTCCCAGGAATGAATTTAGATAAAATGAGTCCTAACAAGCAGAAGATGAGGTAGATGACATCTCAGAGTCCCTTTAATTCCTTTTCAAGTAAATAAAGAGATATATATGTAGGTATTATATAGAGTAATTATTGTGGCCCAAATAATCAACTTTTCAATAGATTTTTGCCTGGTTTTCTATCATTTTTCCTATCTTCCTAGACTTTTGTGTTTCTTGCTAGCTATCAATAGAAAGAAAACATTGTTCTTTTTGCAGTACAGCCATAGAGGCATTTGCTATGGGCTCACTAAACCATTACTAAAAGCCATCCTCATGTTTAATGCACTGAAATCTACTAATTGTGAACCTACCAGGTTTATGATGCAGATATCATAAGATGTTTTCAGATCAAAGACTTAAATTGATTTATTTTGCTGTACGCAGAATACTTAACAATTTGTCTCTGACAATAGAGGCCAAAACATTCTGGAGAATACCTAGAGTTTTCCAAAATTTGTGTTATTTAGAGGAAATGTTGCCCAGTTTATTAGTTGAAGGATAAGAATGCCATTTATAAATCATTAGCAAGTAAGTGTATAAAGTATCCTTAAATATCCATAATCACACATACACACAGTTTTCCACATAAAATGTTACAGTACTTGCAAGTGTTCAGAGGAGGCAACAAAGGTGGTAGAAGGGCTGAAAGACATGTTCTATGAAGAGATGCTAAGGACACTGGGTTGTCCAGTCTGGAGAAAAGAAGGATGAGAGGTGGCCTCACTGCTCTCTGCAGCTTCCTGAGGAGGGGAAGTACAGAGGGAGGTGCCGGTCTCTGCTCCCTGGTCATCGATGTCAGGATGACACTCAGGAACAGCACAAAGCTGCACCAGGGGTGGTTCAGATTGGACATTAGGAAAAATTTCTTCACCATGAGGGTGGTCAAACACTGGAACAGGCTTCCTAGAGAGGTGGTTGATGGCCTATGCCTGTCAGTGTTCAAGAGGCATTTGGACAATGCCTTCAATAACATGCTTTAACTTTTGGTTAGCCCCAGAGTGGTCAAGCAGTTGAACTAGGTGATCTTTGAAGGTCCCTTCCAACTGAACTATTCAAAACTATTCTGTTCTGTTAAACTCTATTCTAAACCATGTTTGAGGACTGATTTCAATGCAGAAAAGTCAAAATTGCTGAATTAGTTGGTGTGAGTCGGTGATACCATAACAATAACCGAAGTACCTAACACCTGCTCCATCCCGGGGACTATGGCTGGGCACTGTGACAGACCATGGTTCAGCCCTAGCGGTGTCACCGTGGGGGCTTCCAGAATATTCTCCATTGGTCTCCACTCACTGATTCGAACAAGACATGTTTGATGGTGGCCTTTGCAATTCACTGTTTGTCACTTAGAGCCTAGATGCTGGCACTGCGTACCTCTGGCAGCAGCAGCAGCCTGGGGGGGGGCACTGGCTGCACCATAGTTACCGTTGCTCATTAGGCAGGTAAATAGGTGGGGGAATGGAGAAATGGCCACCTCCTCTCATTGTATTTCAGACAGCAAGAGAAGCACAAAGGGCAAAAACAAGAGGCAAAGACCCTCAGCGAGAGCTGCTGGTCAAGCTGCTCACAGCTAACTTGGCTCACGTGTGCAGTTTGCTTTGGAGACGTGGTCTGCAAGGCACAGGAGACTTTTTCCCTTGTAATTTGGTATGTAAAGTGTTTCAGGAGCACTTTCATAACTCTCATTTGCTCTCAAATGTGGATGAGACAGGCATTAAATGATATATTGGAGTATGCTGGCATTAATAGTTTGATCCAAACTGCAGACATGGACACAATCATGTACTCGGAGATGTGAGACAAACACACTGAAGTTTACACAGTCCAAAACATCTGTATTGTCCTCGTGACAGCAAACACCCAAATTCCTCTCTGTTTGCAATACCTGTAATTAACAGGTGTGGAATAGTTTGTCAACAGTTGTCATCATGAAGCTATGATATTTGTTCTATAATCACAGTAATACCCTGTGAAGATGTATCCACTGTTGAACCCTCCCTTTCCCCCAAAACCCAACAAATAAATAAATCAAGTTGTTTTCAAACTGACACTAAACACACACTGGAATCAAATTTCAGTTTCCCATCTGCCTTGTTTATTCTCCCAAAATTGAGATAAGTTTAGAAATTTGATTTGCTTCTTTTTCTAATTCCCTAAAATTAGCCTTAAGAGTAAAGGTATCTCTTCAACATTTTTATGAGGAACTCCTCCTTTACCCAGGTATAGTCTAATATTTCTGAGTACATTATAGAGGTGAGGTGATATTGGATTGTGTGGTTTCCTAAAAGCCAGAAAACCCATTCATCTATGCACAACTTCCAAAAAATAAAAGCTATTCTTTAGTAACTGTATACAATTCTTCTAAGTAGTGTTGTTTCTCTGAGAAGACCATTGCTTCAGTATGTTTTTAAACCAATGCTATACTATATTATCTCATAACTTAAGGCAAAGTGATGATCAAAGGTTCACATTCTAACAAGAATTACATCCCTCATTTCCAAGGAATTGAAACAAAAGGAGTTTAATACAAGATGGATTCCTGAGATATATTATTACAGTAGAGCATAAGATGAAACTGCAAGAATTCCTGAAATACTAGGCAATACTGCAGTGCTTGCTACCAACAAGAAGCCCCCAACACACCTTTTCACTGCGCCCAGTAAGTTCATAAAAGAAAGGGAAGGAAAGACGGAGGGTTCTCTGTAAATACTTAGCTAAATATTATTTGCATGCATTTATAGTATTTACATAATAAATATTGACTTTATTAAAGCAAGCAGAGAAAAATAATATTTTACTTCAATGGATCCAATAATTTTACTCCATTGGAATATCAATGCTGAGATCTTCAGGTTGAAAATACACAAACCAGGCAAAGATCTGTCTTTAGGTAGATTCCTTGATATCCACACAGCTTATGTGGATAAGAAAAGTACCATCATTAAAAATACCCAATCGGCCTGAAGTAAACAAGAGATGATTACAGACAAATTACTGTGACAGAAGACAGATGAAAAAAATATATATATTACCAAAAAAAAAAATGTACCAAGAAGTAATTTGAAACAATAAATTAACAATATTTTTGGTCTTGTAATAACTTGTGATTCCAGTACAAATTATCTTTCAATTCAGTATCACCTTTTTTTTTTTTTTAAATTTGAAATTACATTTTAATTAATTAAACTTGATCTGCATATACAGGTTAAAAAAAAAAAAGAAAAAAAAGAAAAAAAAAGGATGAGGGGAGAGGAAACTCCACAAACATCTGTTTTCTGTAATGCACCACATAAATCTAGACTAGTACTCCTTGGATATACAAGAGCACCAGTAGCTGAACAGGTTCTGTAAACAATGGCTAAAAAGTTATCCCCTGAAAGTGCTTGTAAGGACGAACAACTAACCTCTTTTTAAACATGTACAGACTAGCAAAATCACTTAGGAAGCTCAGGTGAATTCCATAGAGCCATGTATCTGCATACTCGTGTTTTCTTCATTCAACTTCCTTTCCTCCTTCTTACACCGGTGCTATACAAGAACACAAGTCCTGGGATTCCTCTTGAGTGCAATTACATTGTGCCAAAAACATCATCATTAACATCTTGCTTGCTATCACCTCCTACCAGTGTTCAAGTGTATCCCATGTAGATCAATATCTGTTTGACTATAAAAGCTACAGCTGAACACACCCCCTGTTTTTTGTTTTTTGTTTTTTTTTAAAAAAAAGCTCTAACTTTAACATTTTACTTGTACAACTGCCGTGGAAGCTAATACGAAAAACAATGAAGTACAACCAGAATCACCTTATACCCAACTGATTTACAACCCTGGATTCAACCAAATTAAGATCTGTCCTATAATGTTTCCTTTAGAGATGTCAGACCTTCTGAAGTCATTATGATCAATTTCAGCAATGGCAATAAATAACAGTCTATTTTTCTGAAGCTAATGGTAACTTTCCCACAATGTGTGCATTATTTGTGTGGTTCATAACACCAGTGCCTTGTTTGGTACAGGTTTGCAGGCAAATCAAAGAAAAAAAGGCTGATCCTAACCTAATGCAATATTAATACACGCAATACTCATGCAATACTAATACAGTATCAATGAAGAATCTAGTGTCTGTGTTGCTTTGTGTACACAGTTTCCAACCGAACTTCAGCCCTGTAAAATTAGTGTTTATACAGCTGTGTCTATCTTGTACTAAAATCATGTTCAGTGATCATCATTTGTAAAACCTCACAAGTACCTGGGAAATCCCAACAGCCTCCGAAAGGCTCACCAGCTCTGAACTGTGACATTCTGGCCACCAGCACCGGGGACCATTGCTTGTGTGAGGGCTTGACTGCAGGTTGGGGGAGGGTGTAAAATGTGTCTAGCTGTACTTTGGATCTGATTACATCTTCTTATAGCTCTGAGGATTTTATCACCTTTAGTTCCAGAGTGTAACTTAACCTATGCATTCAGCCCTCATAATGATCCTTCCTAGCCTTCAGCTGCACCTTTTTCCTTACAGAGGGAAAATCTCAGCAAATGCATCCAAAGATGGGAGCAGTAAGAAGTGTTCTGCAGCATTTCTCAATCTATCATCCTTTTCCCTCAGCACTTACCTTCTGCAAGGCTTGTCAAGTTCAGACGCAGTCAGCTTAATCTATCTTCACAGCTTGACACACTCAATGAGAACCCTGCAAATTTCTCGATCACCTTTGTAACGCTGAGCAGAGGAAAGTCTAAGTACTCTAAAATATAGGATTAAGGTGAATTGCCCAATATTAAGCAAAAGTTTGTGGCTCCATGTTACCAAACTGGTAACCTGACATTGTTATTTGTAGAGTCATTTGACCTTCATAATAAGCCAGTCTTCTGCATAGTGAAAATAGGTGGAAGGAAAGAAGGCAAAGGCTACTTTTATCCTCCACATATCTGAGCAGTGCCAGAGATGACAGATACATTCAGATTCTCCATAAGTTACTCTGAGACTATGCTGAAACACCCAGAATAAAAACAAAAGGCTTTTTTCTTTGATTTATGCATGTGTCAAGGTTTTATTGCAAGTCAAAGGCATGCAAAGTTGGGCTAAATAAGCATATTTTAAGTAAAGGGTAAGCTGATATGAGAAGGTGATCCAGAGAGAGAGGCAATGTTCCAGCTATTCTTGATTAGTTATTTTTCGAATTGGGCAAAATAACTTAACCCCATGAGCAAAAACAGAGAAAGAGAAAATGGCTAAATACTTAACCTTTCCCCATGCTTCCAGCATGTCCTGGAGAGTAGACCAACAAACAGGAGCAAACAAAACTTACAAGTGTGCAACCCTCTTTGCAGACACCAATTACTGCTCTCTTAAGATTCAAAAACATGCTAAAACTTGTCTTTTCCATTTTCCCCTTCACATTTCTTCTACAAACCTCTAACTACAACTTTGTATCAGGGAAATTGTGTCATGCCACAAGATGATTTGAAGAGACACTGCTGTCTCAACATACCACGAAGATGACTAAATAGTGACAAAGTAAATCATCCCTCAAAGATAAGTCAATAGTGAATAAGTAATTTTATCTGTCAAGAATTAACATGCAATGAATACTTGGAAAGGTTACTCAACATAAAATCTGTTAGCAGTTAGACGTGAGTTCCCTCACACATGCTAACTAAGGAAGCCTGTAGAGGAATAGATCCTATTTGACTTCTTGATGAAAAGCTTTAACAACAGCAAGTGGTATGTATAAACCTCTAGAAAAGGATTATATCCTAAGAGATTGTTAGCTTACAGACAGATATCTTACTATAAAGACATACTTCTTAAGCATTTCTCAGGAAATGTGTTCACTTTCTATTTAAAATATTTGAAATGACTAGTGAATGAGTGAGTTTATAATAAATAAAAAAATAGTTTATGATGAATAAAAAAAACTAAAGGCAGTTAAAAAATTGGTTGAATAAAAGAAATACTCTGAAGCCATTAACAGTTTGGAATTTAACTTGCAATTAAAGCTGACAGACCACTTAAAAGCTTACCTTGCTTTTCACTTCTGTTACTATTTGCATTTTTCTTTTTTCTTTTTTTTTTTTTTTCAGTTATGTAAAGGCAGTAATCTGTTTCCATTTTTTTCTTGAATATACTTTTCAAGTTCTTTTATATACTTCTAGCATGTTATCATATCTGTCCTACAAACTCTGTGAATGCATAGCTTATGATGTTTTAAAAATTCTATTTAATTAAAAGAAATTGGGAGTCCTGATAAAATGTGCAAGCTGCAGTTGTATATCCTGAAATCTAGGCTGTAAGTATACATCACTTAAATTCTCCTATCTTCTTGAATAAATAGATCCTCAAAGGTTTCCCAGAGAAGATATATTTTACATTACTTGGGCTATCCAAAGAATGTTTTTGCCGCTCTGTGCAATTAGAGCTGGAAGTGCATTTATCTTGCTATAAATAAGGTGACTCTTAAAGAATGAAGTTCAGAAGTGTTAATTTCAAATCTTTAGTGAAGATATCTTTGATAGGGTAACCCCACATCTCAAAGTAACTAGTTTAGTTTCACTCAAATTTGAAATAAATTCTGGCATTTATAATATATGCAAATTTGAAAAAAAAAGTGGAAAATAGATAGAATAATTGCAGAATTATATTGAAATTTTTATTATAAAACCTAAGTATTTACATAGCTGTTTTGAAAGTTTCCCTTTATGTATGATGTCAAGTCAGAGCTACTCCTAAAATCACATTGAGCAGAAGTATAACTTAATTGTTCAGAAACGATCCATGTATGGAATCACTTAGTTCTTCAGAAGCAAATCCTCTCTTTCCAACCATACAAATGCTTAGTATATACTGGTTCAAAAGAGAAAAGTGAAAAGAGAAAAATGAGAAGGCAATTAACTGTTGTTGTCTCTTTCTTTTGCTACAGTAAAAAACATACTTTACAGATACCTTGTGTAAACCATGAACAAAAAATTTGGATACACAAGTTTAGAAATAATAACTAATGAAGATAGCAGAGCAAATACACAATGGCAGATCTTCCCACTTTATAGAAGGCATAGTTAGCAGTGCCTTTTTTTTAAGCATAAAAATATTTTTGCATTGTATTAAAGCACTGTTCCACTCCTCTTTAGAGGAATTAATTTAATCCAGTGTGCAAATTTGCATTAGAATTCACATCCTTATAGGCCTTGCAGTAAGGCAAACATCATTTGTTTTTTTACATTTATACATACAGTCATGGCAGCCTGTTTTATGTACTATTCATATTCATATACAGATACAACACTGTATTAAGCATTGTTAATAGAAGAATTCTAGCCTTTTTTTTTTTTTTTAAGTTTTAATTTACAGTAAGAGTTCTTACAACCTATAAAGCAACCCATGAGACCCATCAGTTCAAGCAATGATAGCAATAGCCTTTCTCATTGTCCAGTATATTCAGGAATGCTGGTCTTTGGGCTCTCTTCAATAGCAACCTTACTCAAGATCTTACACACTTACCACTGAGCCTGTATACCTACCTGCTGCTTGAACTAGACTACTAATGCCACTCAGCACTAATGGGGTTTTCAGGCTGCCATACAAGGATTCTGCACTTAGTAGCGCTGCCAGCTAGAGGACACGAAATTATTTTGAACACACGCAGCACAGTTATAAGCCAGTTTCACATAGATTTTGATTGTACCATTTAGACATGACAGGTGTCACAAAGAAAGTTTATAGCAGAATTAAGAAACAACCAAGTGCCTAGGAGCAGAGCCAAGGGCAGAATGACCATTTCAACACAAGTTTAGACTTTCGCCTACCTAAAGTGACACCATAGCCATAGGCATCGTAACAAGGAAGCAATACTCCTTGGACCATTAATACATTTAAGAGACGATTAGATTTTGCCACCCCAAAGAAATTGGTCATGAGATGAAACCAGAAGTCCATCACGGGAGATTCAGGAAAGGCTTACAACTAGCAAGAAGACAGCACTTTTTTAAAAACAAAAATGAGTTGTGACTCTTATTTGAAAAAGTCCACCAGCATTGCTATCTGACCGATGGGATATGTTAGCAGTTAGTATCATGCATCAGAATGTTAACAAAGTTATAGTGGATTTTGATTACTTACTTGAGGCGTGGTAAAATAAGCTAGTTTTCAAATGTAGTTAGCACTTTCTAAGGAAAATGAAAAAATATCCTGGGGGAAAAAATATCATTTGGAGCCCTTCATAACCAAAATATCTTATATTACAGTTCACTTTTATCGACTAATGAAGTGTCTCTTTAACTAATATAAAACAAACCATCCATATGCTTATATGACAATAAAAATGGATTCTTAGGATTTTTTTTTCTGTTGTCCTGTAAACAGTAAAGACAAACATAAAGCCAAGATAAATACAGTGAAAAATGTGTTTCAATATTCTCAACAGATACATCTAAATTTCAGTGTGAGGGGAAAGAAACAACAAGTACTCCATTAGCACCCCAAACGCCCTATATTTTACACATTCAGAAAAAGTTAACAGCTTAAGTCAATCATGTTTGACCGCTATACAGTTATTTATATGAGTAAATGAAGCTGGCGTCTGAGTGGGGAGATGAACTGGCAACTTGCCGCAGCCTTGAATTACAATTTGTATATAATGGAGCAAACTGCAAGCGCTCTGATTGTAGCCTATCTATGTGGATGAAGCTAAGCAGAAGAGCTCAAATAGGCAACATTCTGATTTGATTAACGATAAAACAAGATAAAGATTTCTTCAGTCTTCAGGTGAAGTTGCCCAGGACAGATCTGAAGAAGAACTCGGACCCCCATGACCAGACTGTCAGCAGAGTTACATAGACAACTTTATCTCTTGAGACAGGAAACCCTTGTTACAGGCTTCTCAGCCATGAGCCTGCAGTTCTGCTGTCTGAACAGAGCAGCTAAACCCAAAGTGAAAATTCCTGTTGTTGTTGGCAGTCTCAGAGGCTCCACAACACTGGACTGCACCATGGCCATCATTGCTATAGAGAGGCACAGATCATAATGAAATAGCTGGGAAAGGTCATTTTCAGTGATTCTACAGTTTTTTAAAGATCATTTTACATAGGACAGGAACAAAGGAGAAATGAAGTTGTTCCTTCTTAGAACAACTGTGTTGAACAGACTAAATGAGTTTGTTTTTTTTTCAGACTTGAATATCTGGGAGTAGATTAGCTGTTCACAGTGCACGTTATATGAATGGCAGAAGATAGTGTTCTGGAGGGACTTTACAGAGAACATACAAATCCATACATTTCGTACAAAAGAAAAGATCCTTGCTTTTTAGGCTCTTTTGTAAAAAAAATAAAACATATATATATAATAAAAAATAAATGAAATAAAAGCTGAGAGCAGCTTAGAAATAAGCTGATTTCCCTAACTGTCTGTTTATCAAACAACTGTATTACCACACAGCATGAACAGCTCACAGCAGTAGTTTCCATAACCAACAGTGCCTCTATCCTACAGTTCCTACTAATTCCCTATAAATGTTGGGAATAGTCCACTGGCCTTTTCTGGTTTTCAGAAATACAAAGCGATTAGCTGACCACTTTTGCAAATGACACTTTGGAGGTGATTAAAACATTTACAACAGTAGTTTATGTATTGTATTGTGATTATGCATCCAGTCTTGATATTTCCTCCATATGTATGTCATTCATAGCAGAATTACTTCATTCTATTTTACTGATACACAGCACTTGTGTACGTGTAAAAAGGCAGGTTTCTGGTGACCTCTTAATATGTATTTAGGAATGGAAATTCATCCCTGTGGCCTTTTCTTTCTCCTGAATTCACTCTCTAGTTCAAACATTGGCCAAGGCACAAATAAACAAACATTAGTAAATACGAGACTGGATTGCCATTGCTTCTCAACAGTAGAGTCTGCCAGTATCAGATATGGATCCAGAGATATTGCTGGGTTTGCCTCTTCCAGAATAAATTTTCCAAGGAACTACACCCGCCTCTAGCTTGCTTAGATTCTGAAAATCACTGTTTATGACTGCGGCTATAATATTTGACCTACCCTGAAGTGCCAGGAATCAAACCACAGACTTTGGAAAGCAACAGGATCCATAAGCTCCAGACTCCTCAGTTTGAGAGTCTATGGTATGAGAGTCCCAGTTCTAAGCCACATTGATGGCTATGCCAGGATAACGCTTCGGATTCTGCAAATCACATCCATATTGTGAAGTCTTTCAAAGTCTGGCATAGTCTTAAATGGACAACAAATCTGTTTGTCGGATAAAGTCTGGACTGCTAAATAAATAGCGATAAGTTTCCTAATACTACTGGGCAGAGTGTTCCTACAAGTACAATATGTGTTTATCAATTTCCCACTGAGCTAGTGTTGCCTTCCAAATTTCCATTAATCCTATTATAGTAAACGTAGTACGGCCCTCTGGCAAACAAGAGTAACATTCTTCCTGTAATATCATATCCTTCTTTTAAAGAAACCTTAGAGATGTCCAGAAAAAAACTAGGCTTGACTTGGAATGACACAATGAAGTTGTTTCCAAAAAAGCTTAGGTTTTATAAAATATTAGATTTAAAACTAAAAAAAGAAAAAAGCAAACAAAAAAAAAAAACAAACAAAACACAAACAACACAAAACAAAACAAGATTATTTTTATAAAGGGTTAATTGGCAATTTCTGATAGGTATTCAATACAATGTTTGCAAGTATCATACTTTAAAATCAGTTATCAAAACACTAACATAAAAATACTTTTTCTGGAAGCAATTTACCTGAGCTGAAGGATAAAGCAACTGGCATTTTGGGTGTAGAATTCAGAAAATAATAAACTTTAGCTTGTGAAAGTATTTTTTCAGTGCTCCATCAAGAAGAAAGAACATCAAGTGCAGAGAACTTAAAAAAAAAGTGGATAAAGAAAAACAAATGGATTTGTTATGGCACAAATTGTATTTAAAGCTTCTTTTCATCTGGGAGGAATTTATGGTAGACAAAGGTGGGATTTGTCTTACAGTTATTAATACAAACAAACGAAAAAGAAAAAAAAGCAATACAACACAACCAAATAAAAAAATAGATCAAGCTGTTGAATAACATCCTGTAAAGTGAATGAAGGGACTTTGGAAATCTCAAAGCAAGATAGCTTCAGATGACAGAAACTAGCTCAACTTCCAGCCATATGCATTTCTCTCAGTTGGTGCAGGGACATTATAGAAAAAAGAGTCATCAGATATAACAAAAATAGCATACAATGGTGCTATTTTCAAATATTTTCTGTGATTTTATAAAGCTTTACATTTTCCTAATAATCAGTTTATGTTACATTTGAATCTTCAGTTTCAGATACCATTAAGAAGTCACAAGTTTTGGGCTATGATTTTACTTAAGGACCAGCCTCAATAAGGATTGGAAGAAATAAATCAACAATCTTGCCCTACCTACATAGAATCTGAGGTGCTTATGATTTGTAAGTATTCACATTTAGGAATATCTGGGCAAAAGCTGTTCTCCCTGACGTATTGGGCAAAGTTTTCACGGGCTTCATTAATGAAAAATATACACCAAAGTCAACAAACATACTTAGCATAAATCCATTGTGTGCCATAATCTGAAAGGTGTCAGCCAAAGAACAAATTAAATCGAAATACAAATGATAGCCACCTCTCCCTTCATCAGGAGACTTTACTGGATGTATCCATTAAGTCATGCAATAGTAACACAGAGTATGTTCACATATTTCCCATCTTCTCTGCTGTCAACCTCTTCTTGTTCCTAGGAAAGGACACAGCTCCAAATTATGTTGACGGAACAGAAACTGACAAACGATAGATGGTTCATAACAAAAAACATGCCTAGAGCAAGGAAGTCTGACATCTGAGAGCTGCGATGTTTTCATTTCGGATAGAAGCTCTGACCCACTATTTACACCCCTGTCCCAATCTCTCCCGCATATTTTAGATGACTACTTTCCAGATGTTATCTGTATGGAGACTGGCCAGATTTATGGGCAGGATCCTGCTCAACTCTAGGCCAAACTAGTGTTTTGGCCTCACTGGAAATGAGATTAGGTTGGAGACTTGCACCAGGAAAAAACTGCAGTTTCTTGCCAGAAACAGTCATGCAGAATTTTTACAATGCTGTTTATTTTTTGGTTAGCACTACTGTAGAATATCAGGCTATTTAGCGCTAGCATAATAGCACTTAAGCAGACTAATAGAATAGACTACACACGGCTGTAATCCATAAAAAAACTGCATACAAATGAAGAGAGGCAGCTAGCTCACTCGTAGCACCAGCACAATAAAGTTTTCCATTCTAACAAGTGTTTGTACAAGGCAAGGTCAATAACGCATTCTTCATGAGTTGTAAAAATGTTGTTTCCAAGTTTTAAGAGAAGTTAAAAATTTAGGAAATTTTTAAGATTTATTGCTGTTAAATACACGGTCTGATGTTATATTTGTGCATTGCCCATCACACTCAATAAAAATTGTTTCCAAAATGAAATTTGGAGGGTAAATGATATATTTTCCTTTCCCAGTGTATTTTTGTTCTCCGACTTCCTTAATGCAAAATAGGCAGAAATGTAATATTTATGAGACTTTTTGTATTTGAATGCATAACAACTTTAATTTCCTCTGAGTTTCATTACAAATGATAGTTTCTTCAAATACTCACTTCCTATGCAGTAATGACTTTGAAACTGTCCAAAATGGGAAAAATGTACCTTTTTGTTTCTATACAGAATCTTGTAGTGAAAAAAGTAGCATGCACATTTCTATATACAAAATACATTTATGATACAATTCTATATGGCAGTATAGCCTCTAAAACACTGACCTTCGTAAATCCCTTCAATTTTATGACTAATCTAAAATATGTTGCTATAACTAGTATATGCTTTATAAAGACAACAATAACAGAAAAAATATATATACGCAAAATGTCATAGATAAACATGGTTATACTCACAAGAAAAAAAAATGAATCTGAAAGGTAGATGCTGTAAGATGACTTTTTGAAAAAGGGCAGTTTATAACTAAAGTTTCCATGATTGTATCACATTGGATATTGAAAGGCAGATTGCCTTGTGTTTCACAGCAAGAAAGATTCTTAAGGTCTGTTTCCCTTTCTGAAGCAGGCTTCAAAAATCTTTTATTAAAAAAAAAAAAAAAGTCATAAAAGGCTTAATGCACTGAGAACAAAAAATACCATGTTTTCAAAGTGGCATATGCATAACCCAGATAACTCACCTTAAAATCTACTCTTTACCCTCCATAGCAGCTCTACTGGAATAAGGTTTGGAGTAGAAAACCTCTAGTAATAGAAATATAGTCATCTGAGAAACAACACAAAACAAAACAAAAACTCTTTTGTTTTTCAATTCACATTATTCTGAATAGCACAACATTTTCTGCATTTTAAAAGCAGTTTGGAGCAGTCACTGTGATGCAGAACAAGGAGGATATATATATATATCATTCACGATGCACACATAAAACCCTATGACTTACAGTATGAACCCCATGAATATGTGCATAAAACTGTAGTGTCAATAAGAAGCCCAATTTTTGCAGGAATGACAAACATCTTCTGCTATTGAGTAAAAAGTATCTGAGCGTTAATGGCTCTAATAATATATTTTCTAGTCAGAAATGTTTTCATACAAAAGATAATGGATTATAGTTAACAAAATCTTATATATGTATATATATTTGTAATATTTTTCAGAATAGCAGCAAACTAAAGAAAAACAAGAAAGTGCAAAAAGTCAGCCAAGTCACCAAAGAAACAGAAGTGTTTTCATCTTTAAAGTGAAAACTGCACACAAAGATGCTTTAGAATGTTTTAATCAGAAGCTGTAAGTGGATGTTTCTGAACATCTATCTGGGCATCACATATTCCCACCTGCCTGGGACAACTGGACTGTACGGTCACACGTTCTTTCGCTTGATGTGCTGGGGCACAGGAATGGCCAGAACAGGCTGCACCTTCTTCAAAGGGATGTTTCTGCTGTGTTATGGGAAACATAGTCAGGCAGGATGCTGCGCTCACAAAACACAACGCAGCATTTCTAATTGACAGTTTTTACATTTCAAGCCAACATTTTTCACTGCTTCCATACGAAATGAGGAGCATAAACACAGCCTTGTAAACCTTCACACGCGCCAGAGTATGGCCAATGGCAGGGAAGCAGACATAAAGAAGCATCAGTTGTCTTTTTCTGAGCACAACTGTTATGTTCACATTCACCAGGTAAGCACAAGGCTATGTTATCTGAAGTTCTCACTCAAAAAGGTCTGCAATCACATACCAGACTATTAAAACACACAGACACACACACAAAACAAACAAACATACAAACAAAAAGTCACAACTACCACCTATCCATCTTCTTCTAAAACTGAAATGTTCTCGGTGTGTGTTCATACAAATAAGGCTGCCACAGTTGGTTTCAGGGTCGTGCTCTCCCACAGAGACAGAATGAGCTTCTCGGTAACACATCTGCAGGCAATGGTGCCGGGAGCAGGGAACAGCCAACACCCCAGGGAAAGATGGCGAGTGTCTGCTCCAAACTGTGCTGTGTATCAGCACTGCAAATTGACTATGTCTATGTTAGCAAGCAGCACAGCCCAACAGGAACAGAAATATTGAGCAAAACAATTATGTGCAGGAGACTTTGTGTCAATGCTAAATGCATTTCCTAGGGTTTTACTTCAGGCTAGCTCTGGTCTGGTCCCATGGACTGAATTTCCAGCAATGACTCAAGCACATCTTCCAGTTTAGATTCATCCTAAAGGAATCCAGCTGGCCCACCATGAGGTATACGGAGATGGACAGTAAGTGGGAACAACTGGAAGACTGGCGTCAAAAGAGCACTCCTGATATGAACCACAACCCTAATATAAATGCACAACCACACCCACGAGCATCTGTGAGAGCGAAGTGAAAGAGCTTATTGTGCAGCTCTTGAAGAGGCTCTTCAGATGTCAGTAAATCTGCACGGCGACTTCGACTGCTCAGGTTCGTACTTCTACATGCAGTGCTACTAAACTTATATTGAAATAGTTCTAGCTCAAGCATCAGATGCTGGTAAGTTGGAATTTGCCAGTTACCAAGTTTATCAAGAAAAATCACAGCAGGACTGAACTATTTATTACAAAAGCGGATGGCCCAGATCTACTTGATTAACACTTGCATAAACATTGACAAATGATGACTGAAACCCATCAGTTTCCACAGGACTGGATATATCTATATACCTCAGCTGGCAATTCAGATTATTTTTTACCCTCACCTGGTACTATGGAAAGAAACAAAAATCCCCTCAGTTAAATTCTTCAATTTCCTATGCATTTGTTCTATTCCACACTGAAAGTCATGTTTCACGACAGTCTATTTGAAAGACAAACAAAAAGTAAATAGATCAGCTAAACCAATCAGCTCAAAATCTAAAGTTAATGGCATTTATTTTTGTGCCACCCTTTCAGAGCCCCTTCTGATGCTTTTCACTGCCTTCACGCCCCTTATCATCCCGCACGGGAAGTTGAGCAAACCTCGCTGTTACCAGACACGCTTCCCCCCGAGCACCAGAGCTCTGCGTGCACAGTGTGCGGCATTAAATGCAAGAAAGCAAAATGCTACCAGCTAGATCTGTCCCTCATTCCACAACACATTTAGCAAATGGGTCTGCCCTCATCAGTTTCACAGTAATCACACACAGTTTTTCAGACTTTAGGACTTTGCTGCCCTTCTTGGACAGCGGCAGTTCATGGGGACTGTGCAAGAAAAGAGAGGTCCCTTGCTCTGAGCCTGGGTACTGAGATTGAACCCTGATTCCCAGTAATAACCAGACTTCTTGCGTCTGTCCAGTTATTTTGTAAGGGCTCTGCTATCAAATCTTAGAACAGTATTGTTTATCCTCAGTATTTGCAAAAGCCAGCCTGGAAACTATGCATGAAGGTTAGCAAGTGAAGCATCTGTGTCAAAATATACCAGGCAGCACATACTTCTTGGAGTTCAAGCAACAAATTAATCCCCTCAGGAAGCACAGTATCTGTATTGTATCTGTGCTGGCGGGAAGTAAAGACTCTGAAGTCATGCTGATTTCTCCCTGCTTTAGTGAGAAACAGCCTTGAAGCGGCCTGATAAGCAGCCTGCTAATTAGGGCTGTGTGCAGGCATTGCCGCTTCTTGCACCTGTTGCTTGGTGATTCCCAGGAGGGCTATGGGATTCCTGGCCTGGGGGGTTTTCCTCGGGGGATGTCTGCCACTGCCGTGGTAAGATGGAAGCTCACCTGATGGTGGTCATTGGGCTTTCATTCAGTTTATTCCCCCCGCTTTTGCAAAAAAAGAGAGGTTTAACTTGTTACAAGCTGTTAATTTCGTCCTCAAAAATCCACCGAAAGTTATATAACCGCTTTCACAATAGTAAGCTAAAAATAAGAGTTGTTCAGCCAAATGCCAGTGCAACTTTTTACAGGACCTGTGACTCCAATTCTGCAAGACCTGTGAGAATGCAAATATTTCCTTAGCTTCAGCACAAAGTCAGGTGGGCGCTCCTTGTGAGACAAGAAGTGGGTTTGGATCATTACCGTCATTCGCACAAGGAACAAGCGGCGTATGTATGCACTTGTATGGATTTCCAGCTCCCGACTTAAAGTAGTGCTGCTCGCTCTTGGAGCTGATCCCTCCTGGGCTTTCATAATCACAACCCATCATTAACCCAAAGCAAAGAAAGCACGGTACAAAGGGGCACAGGTTTCAAGCGCGAGGGGGTGGGCGGCTTTTCTCTTTTTGTTTTTTTCTTTTTTTCTTTTCTTTTTTTTTTTTTTCGTATTTTGCTGCTGCTTCCCCTCGGGGAGCGTGGGGATGGGACGCCGAGGGGCTTGTGCCCCGCAGGTGACTCGGAGCGAAGCCGCCGAGCCCCGGCGCTGCCGGGACCCGGCCCCGGCGCCCTTGGGCACGGAGACGCCCGCGGGGCCCCGCGTTGCCCCCGGCGGGGCCCGCGCAGAGAGCGCGCCCGGGGGCGGCGCCGCGGGGCGGCCCCGCGATGTCAGCACCGCGACGGGTGTCGGAGGGCAGGGGGCGAGGAGGAGGAGGAAGATGGGGGGGAGCGGGCGGGCGGCCGCGGGCCGGTGCTGGCTCGGCGCCCCCCCGTACCTGCAGCGAGGCGGGGAAGGGTCTGCGGCGCGCTCCGTCCTGCCGGCTATAGATCCAGAGGCGGCGTGCAGCGGGGTCGCCGTCGTCGCCCGCCGGCGGTGGTGCGCAGCCCCGGCGCGGTGCAGATGCCCATAGGCGCCCGCTGCGGGAGCGCGGTGCCCGGAGCGAGCGAGGCGGCTTCGCCGGGTCCCAGCTGCGGAGGGGGGAGCTCGGCACTGGCTCCTCTCAGCCACTGCCCGAGGAGAGGATCAAGCCCCAGCTTTCGATTGGCTCCGGTGGCCAAACAGCTCACACCAGCCTCCCTGCCCGCCCGCCCGCCCGCCCGGCTCCCCGCCCGCCTCCCCTCGCCGCCGGCCGCACACACTCCGCTCGGCCCTGGCAGCCCCCGGGCTGTGCGCGGCCCCGCCGGCACGACGAGCCCCCCGCCGGCACGACGAGCCCCCCGCCCGCCCCCGAGCCCCCCGGCCGTGCCTCCGCGGGGGGACCGCCCGCCCCAGCTCCCCCGGGAGAGCACCCGCGGGTCCCCCGCACGCCGTCCCCCCCCTCGGGCCCGAGGACCTGCGCTCTAAGCGCCTGTGACATTCGGTGTCATGCTCGAGATCCAGCCTCGCTGGTGCTGGGAACGTGTTTTTAAATATCCCTAGCGAGTAAAATTAAAAGCATGCAGAACCCGACCACCTGAGGGCTCAGTCTGAGGTAGGACAAAGCGGTCTTTGCCTAAGTTCAGTTTGCTTTTCTTAACGCTGTTTGGGTTCCTAGCCCTAACTTGGTCAAATCCACGTCAAACCGTGGCATGCACAGAAAATAAAATCAGGATGCTAAGCCTCCTCTTCCTGAACCCAGGGTTATTAAATCGCATTGGCTGTGACTGTCATTTCCCGGTGCATCTTTGATGTTGGTATCCCCCTTTTGCTCGGGATGACTTCAGTGGCCTGTGGAAAAGGCGTTTCTCTCCCACAGACTTGCTATTGTATAAAGTCAAATCTTAGACCTGTCTTCTGGGGGAAACAGCAATCCTTTGGTTTCAGCATGGCCCTCTGTTTAAACAACAATACAGTAGAATGAGATAAATAGGCCCTTTGGGTTTTCTCAGCGCAGGAAGATGTTGTAATATTTCCAGTAAACATGTTGGCAAAATTGCTTATTAAAAATTAGGGAGAACAAAATGATCAGTTATAACAGATGCACTCTTAATTAATGCAGTGACCTGCATTTGACTGATGCTGTTGAATTAAGAAATGTCTGTGCCTGATGGTACATCAGGTGCCATTAAAAGTCAACATTTATCCAAATTTGGCAGACCGTAGCATTTGAAACACAGCGAATGGAGTTGCTGAGATACCTTTGCATCCCAGCAGCATCTCTACATTTTTAAATGGTAACCTTCAGAACATTTCAAATTGATTCAGGTTTTATTGTTGTTGTTTGGTGTATTTTTTTTTTTATATTTAAAATAAGATGCTATTTCGCCCTCTCTAGAAAGAGTGCATGCTTTTGTCTCTTCGGGGTATGCACAGCTAGCTATCAAAATGTTTTTGTTTATTTTTTATTCAGGCAAAAGTCAAAAAAATAAAAATGGAAATATTGAGAAATATATGAAAACAGAGATGTTTATAAATATCCATACTTGAGGTCTAATCGTCCCTCATTTTACCAGCTTTATTAGCGAAAACATCCCCCAGTGAATTCAGTGGATCTATATGTCTGGAACACAAAAGTAACTAAAAAAATCCTCCTGTTTCATTATTATTATGTATGTTTCCATCACATATTACCCATTTATTTTTCCCTGAGAGAAATGAAATCACTAGCTCAGAGATCAAGCCAAGTTGTGACCTCATGGCCCTCCATGGCCCTCCAGGCTCATGACCATGGCCCTCCAGGCTCAGCCACAGCAGCCACTGTATCCCCATGACCCCACTGGCACCTCTGCAGCAGGCATGTTTCTTCCTGCACATTCCTGATCCAAAAGACTGGCTTGTCTTACTTCAGTATTTCCTAAGTCAAAAAGTGATGCCTGCCTTCAGTCTGGCTTTCTCCCAGGAAGAGTCCTTACACCATTTTCAGACCCTTTTTTTCAGCCTCCCCTTTTTCTCCCTTCATGGACGGTTGGCTGTGGCATGGTAAGGCAGATGGCCTCCAGCTGAGCACCTGCTGAAGCAAACACTGTGGCAGGCTGTTCCCGTAGGCCTCCTTCCAGTCATGGGTTTTCAGATGTATTATCCCATCATCTCTATGCAAATTTTATCTCCTGCTTATCTTTTTTTTTTTTTTTTTTTTTTTTTGGGGGGGGGGGGGGGAAGCTCTGAACCTGCTACAGGAAGAAATTCTTTGTGGTTCTCCTTATGACCTTAGATCTTTCTGTGGTGAAATGGTCTTGGGACTTCATAAGGTTTTGTACTTCCAGAGTTGCTACTTCGCGTTATCCATTCTCAACACCATGTTTGTTTCCTTCCCGTTTAGTTTGGATTCCTTTACAGCACTGATTAGTCTTGTTCAATTTAATAGCTTTTAACCTGTCCGTTTTATTTATGTCTGCTTAAGTGCTTATTTAATCTTTTCCTTTATAACTATAATGACCTTCCACAGGTTACTATAATCCTAGAAGGTATGTGGGGAATTTAAAGATTTAAAAGTTGTTTGACTTCATTTTTTTTTTATTTTTTTTTCTCATTATATGACTAATTTCTAAATTAAATGTTTGGGTTTTGTGAATATTCCTTCCAATTATCTACTAGTAGGGCTAACTGAAACATTTTCTTTCCAAAACAACTTTATTTTTTTTACGACTTTGTTAGTGAGAACTGCAGTGGGTGTTGATCTGACATGGAAAATACATAACATGTTTATTCTCTGCTCTGGTGTACACCATAATTTTATGCCATAAAAATTTTTAATTGGTGTGCGGGCTTTATTTTGATTTTTAAAAGTACAACAGATATATGCTACAGGTAGCAGTTACCTAGCGACACCAGTATAAAGCACATTTGTGTTGATATTACTGCATCTTTCCTACAGTGTGGCAGCCTGACTTCTATTGTATGCCCTACTTAAATGAACATACTAACCTTTTAACATCCCTTGGCAATTACAGAGGCAGCCACTCAGCAAACTGATGAAGCATATACCTGTTTTTAATCTACAGATTTCATGACTGCATTCTCCTTCTGATCTGGCCATTCTTCAGGAATGACTGTTGTTCATATCTTGTGTCTCCCACTGAGACAAAGCCCAGACAACCGGTACCCATCTCCTTCACGGTGAGGACTATATCTCTGTCACTGCCATTACAGCAGCTCTGTTCTGCTTTGCAGCCCTGAGCGGAGATTGTCCTGATCTGTGAACACGTCTGGCAGGAGCGCATGGAGAGCACAGCCACGGGGCCAAAAGAGACTTGAGAGACAGGGCAGTCCGTCACACAGCCCAGCCTCAGTCCTGTCCCAAGATATGATTCACAGAGTTTCATAAGATGGAAGAGAAGAAACCCAAGAGGTCTGTTGATTCCATTACACAGATTTTCCCTATTTGTAAATTGGCATACCTGCACTGAATGGGCAACCTGAGCACATGCTTTGGGTTCTGCACGTCATCCTCTCTCAGGCCCTGCAGCCAAGCACCATAGCCAGGAACTGGGCTCAATCACTCTCCTGGGAGATCAGGCTCCTGAGAATCCTGGCTGCCCTAGGGCTGGTGTATGTTTTGGATTCAGGCTCAGGAGGCAACCCCAACAGCTGCTTTCACTGCCTTGCAGCCCCTTTGGTTCTGTGCTGGTCCTGCTTCTTGATTAATCTGCCTTGTCTCTTTGTAGACTTAGCTCATCTTTATCCAAATCTTTGCCTTTTAGTGCAAGTTCTTTCATTTCCTGACCTTGCTCTTGATTTGCCCTTTGGTTTGGGGTAGCCTTGATTTCTCCATTTTCCTGAGCATACTTTCTGTCTGGAGCCTTGGGCTGGTCTGTCCTTGGAGACTGACTCCTGATCTTGAGTTTCCTCAGTCTCAGTGGCTGGTCCCACCCTAGCTGTAGTCACCATGTGTAAGTATTCCCACTTCTGGCTTCTTAATAGCACCCACTTAAAGCCACCTTGCTAAATGGGAATTACAATGCGTGATATCACACTGCTGACGCAGAGAGCTTGGCTCATAGCTTATCTGCATGATAATTCAGCACCTCTGTAAGAGGTTGTAGCGGCAATATTGGGTGAAGGTTTAGGAGAATCTATCAGAGTGCATGAGAATGTCATGTCCCCTTAAGATAAATCACACTTTTCAAGATCTTCAACAGCTCATACTGTTTTCATAGACAATTAGGCACCTAAATGCCTTTGGACGTAGTGCACCTGTTTTTTTAATTTGGAGTTCTTTCTAACATTGTGGATTCAAGCCAGAAAAGCACTCTAAACAGTGGTAATTTGGATTCTGTTTTTTTCAGTGCTCTCTCTCTGCTATGGAAAACAATTCTAAAATATGTCTGTAGCTGAGTCAGGGCAAGATCCCGTCCCTGGACATGAGTAAGTACTTTACCCAGCCACTGATAATGAACTTCATTAACAGGAATAAAATTATTCCTGTCAAAAATGCCATCTTTGTATTTCATAGCAGACATCAATGAAACTTTCTTAGTCTTGCCTGACTTTGACTTCAAACATAAATTATTCTGTGTACTCCTTAGAAGGAAAAGAAAGAGCTAAAACCTCTCTCTACCCTTTTGTTCTTTCTCTTCATTCCCAGTAAAATTTAATTTGAGCCAAGCTCTATCCAGATGCCCAGAACCCACCTCTACACCACAGGAAATTATGCTTTAGGTATTTGGAAGTGGTCTGTCCTTTCCTCCTCTCCTCTGTGTTTTTTCTTGGAGGAAATGATTGTTCCTGACTCATCTACCTACTCTCCAGAAGGCTCACAAACTCAGTTTACCAAATTAAAAAATAAAAATACAAATAAAAATAGTCCCAACAGGGCCTGAAATAAAATTCTGCTTGACTAGAATTCTTTTCCAGCCTAGGGATGATTTCTACTTGCCCCAGTGGAGGCTTAATGATACGTGTTTCCATATTGTTTTTAAGGAGTTTATGGTAAGAAAACAGGTAACTAGTGAAGAACAGAAAAAAATAAGGGAAATTGGCATGTGAAATGTTAGTACTGTCATTCCCTTTTTAGACAGAATAGGTCTGTAAACATTTCACTGATCCTTTCCTTTAATATGTACACGGTAGACTGAAACATCCTTCTCAATGGTAATTTTAAAGCTGTGATTTCTTAAGTCATGAACACTTTACAAAACCCATGAATTCTTTGAAATAGTTTGAGAACGCTGAGCCACCTACAACCCTTTGAAAAGTGGTCATCCAGAGTGAAAACAGTGATCTCGTATGCCCGAGCATCACAAATGCTCAAGCCTATATTTTCTGTCTCGTACAGTATATGACATAGGTCTGGATTTTTGCTCAGATCTACCTTCAATTACAATTACAAGGATAAACAAATGTCAGGCTATCTGAGGTCTGTCATTCCCTATCCGTAGACTGACCTTAGACACTTCCTTTTTAACCTGTTTTTGTGACGCTGTCATAGTTTAAGAGTAGATGATTCTGCCTCAGTCCAAGAGGAAATGAATGAATGAGACCAGCTCACTCCACTTCATCTCTTTCCTCCAATTGCATGGAGAGAGTACCTAGCCAAGGAAGATGGTATTGAGACAAGCAGCAGAGAGGAGAAATCCATTTGGGATGAGTTCTCTTCCTTCTTCACTGTCATAAGGGGCCGTGGGGACATCTGGATCTCTAGGGAACATCACTAAATAGGACCAGATAACCTCAAAATATTAGAGCCAGACCAGCTCTGTCATGTATGATTCACTTTCTGTATAACGACTAATAAAGGCAATATGTGTGGAACCAGGAAGGCTGCCAATATAGCTTCTTCCAAGAACTGTGAGTAATTAACTAGGTCTCTGGTTAATTTCTTTCATGAAAATGTGTTGAGTGAGATTCTTACAAGTGTTGCTTTTTGTGTGACGTCTCCATCTACTCCTAAACAGAACAAGTTCATGCAATTGGAAAAGAAGAAAAAGTAAAATATGAAGTTTAAAAATCTTGGGGGTATTATTTTCTACAGATGCATAGCTTACATTTCTTAGTTGCTTACATTTCCTTAGTTGCTAATCTCCTAGTAGTTTTCCTCTCAAAACATGTTCTATAACCCAGCCATATATATGTTGCATCCTTGCATAAAGTACTGTGGCTTCTTGCTTTAGTCTGACGTGTTTCAATTCTCCGGTGTTTCAGAGGAAAAATCTTGCAAAACTTCCTTAAGATGGAAGAAACGTAATTAGTTGCAGCACGTTCCATAGGATGAAAAACTCACCCAAGGCACCATCTTGCCCTTCTTTGTGGATATCCCATCACAGCAGTGAAAAAGAGGAAAAGACAGTTCTCAACCTGCTACATCACTGTTGCACTTGATTTAGAAAGCTTGAGTTCTTTTGCTCTGTGTACTTTAGGCCATTACGGCTCTTGTGGAAGCCCGTAGCTGTCCATGACTGAGAGCATGTCTCCTTCAAATCGGAGCATTTTCTTTCTTGCTACTACAGAGTGAGCAGACTGTGGGAGATGTTTGAGTTGCACAAAGCAAACTGAGCCCTCCCCCTCTGCACCAAAAGCAGCAGAGGATACTCCAAACAAACAAATAAAATGATGGATTGCTCGTTCTGACAGCAAGGCAGATTTTAAGTGACAAGAATCCTGTGAGGGATATGTTCAGTATGGAATACATATGATAGCAATTTAATATGTACAGCACACAAGGGAAAAATATATTAATATCATATGGCGCAATTGCATTAGGTATTTTAATTAAACTTAAATTTGTCTCACTTGATAATGATAGGGGATGTTTTGGGAAATACACAAGCATTTCACTGAAATCGTTGGTTTAAACAACAGGATAGTATCCTCTTTCAATATTTCAAAAATATTATGAACACAGCAGCTAAATGTGATGGAGAAATATTAAGCTGCTACTGGATGAGGTAATGAGGTGACAGAGCACAAAATATCTTATAACAGTTGCCACATATTATTGTCCCTGAAATTCCAGTCTTCAGGAAGCCTCTTGTCCAGTCTACATCCCCTTATGCTATTAATTTTTAAATACACATTTATCATAATCCTAGGAAATAAATAGATGTGATCAGGGCCCAGGAAAACCAAATGACAACAAAATTTGTATCACTGTGAAAACATTCACATCTATTGCATGAACTGGAAAGGGACTGAGATTTGGCCAAAACAAGTGGAATCTATGATTTGCTGGGAATCTAGGAATACTTTTGCCTTTTTTTTTTTTTTTTTTGTGTGTGTGTGTGTGTGTGAAGTGTACCAGTTTGAATAGCACCAGCTTGTTTTTATTGCGTAATTTGACTCTGCGGATTGAATTATTTTTGCCAAGTTTTGTCAATCTGCCTGGCCTGTTTCATACAATTTATGCACAGTTAATACATCATTCATCAACTCCATGTAAATGATGGTATTTTTTTCCTTCTTTCTGCTCACATAATATTGTCTACCCAGCTCTGACTAAATTATAGAGCTCAACTTTGTGCTCTATGTATCCATTAAATAATACAGCATTTTTTTCTTCAGTCCTTCAGTTTCTTCCTTTTTTTCTACTAGCTTCCAGTTAATGACTGAATTCTGTGTGCTATGCAATAAAAATAACTTATTTTCTGTATATTGAGATTATTTACACACAGTGGCTTGTAGGAAGAAAAAAAAAAAAGAAATATATTTCTTTTCCTCTTTTTGGAAAGACTAAAAATTTCTTGAATTTGAGCTGACAATCTATGTCTTTTTCCCCAAAAGTATAAATATAAGGTTCCAAATGATAAGTGAGAGGAACAGATGTCTCAAGCACAAATCTTCCGTATGAACAGCTCTGTCACTTTCCCATCCTTCTAGAGAAATCCCCACATACTTTGAAGTAAAGCCACAAATGCTAAGAGCAAAGCATGCCATCTTCCCACTCAGTGCAAGGCATCTGGATGGAGTGCAGGAACAGAGGGTGTGGTTCTTCTGCCCAGTCCTCCACGTGAACTGCAGGCTGCTCACTTAACTAGCTTGCTGCCTCAGAGGAGTCTGAGCTGGAACCTGAATTAATGAGTATGTGTGTCCACTTTCAAAAAGAAATTAGCCTTTATTAATATGCATATGAATATATATTCATTTGAGCACTGGAATAGCTTTCCTAGAGGCGTTGTGGATTTTCCCTCCTTGGAGATATTCAGAAGCCATCTGCACATGGTCTAGGTATTCCTGCGTGAGCGGGTGTATGGACCAGATGACCTCCAGAGGTCCCCTCCAACCTTAACCATTCTGTAATTCTGTGAATGTTTGAGCAAACTATTTGGAGTACTTCTCAGTGATGGAGTGGGATTATTGTCAGAATGTTGAACATCAAAGGGTTGGGTGTTTCAGGTAGCTATACCTAACAGCTAGTAAATACTCAGTTCATAATCTCATAGATAATGAGATGTCTTACTGATTCACATAAAAACATAATGCATGTGCAATCCTGAGTGCATCAGTAAATCCATTTTCATATCAATAATAAATAAAATACACTATATATTTTAATTCACATTAAATTATTCAGGGACAAGAAGGGAATCATCCATACAGAACATATATCAGTGAGTGCAGCATAGGAGCATTTATTATTTTTACAGGGTTTGTAGGTTTTATGAGTGTGTGACAGTACAATTGGAAAAGCGTCATCCTTTCTCCAAGGGACTGGTTTTTATTTATTTATTTATTTATTTTAACTATCAGGTATTTATAATACCTCCAACTCCAAAGTGCTTGAGAATCTTCAGCAAGTTTAAAATGACAGTATTGCTGTGCATATGTCTCTCTTCCTTTCATGCCATGCTATACAGAATCTGAACAATCCACCTATCTATATAAGACAATCAGCCTGGATTGGAATAGGAAGAAATTTGCACGATAAAGAAACTAGACCATTAAAATCATACTAGAAACAGGAAGGCAAGATCCCCCTATCTTTCTTCTAGTCCTGAGTCTGTTTTATCTTTCTTCTAGTCCTCAATCCGTGCTTTTCTAGATCCACCTTATGAGTCTTTTTCTTGTTGAGAGTGGCTGTGTGTAATGGACTGGTACTGTTCATACTATTGACTCAATTTTATTAAGCCAATTTACAGAACTGAAACAACAACAACAACAACAACAAACGCATTTCTGAATACTTGAGTACGTCTTCAGGTCTGCTTTCAATACTGTCACTATCCCCTTAAACATTATATAAGAAGACGGGCCTAGTGTCATTCTCTCTAACCATTAGGAAATTCAGAAACAAAGTTTTAGGGCTTAGTGTTTGGAGATAAGGGTTACAACTTCTGCAGTTCCTGAGGTGCTGTGGGTAACTCATAATGGAGTAATGTAATGAAGCACTATGTACATAAAGTACTACATATTTTATTCAGGTACCCTGGCCTTCTGCAGTGGAAAAATGCATTGCAGATGAGCAGAACTCATAGTGCAGCAACAGCAGGGTGACCTGCACATATGCCTCCTTGTTTTCCCACATAATACACTTCTATAAACCTAGGCATTGTTGGAATGGGGTAGCCTGGAACTGGAGTGGTCAGTATGGGAGGGAAACAGGCATGAGGAAAAATCTGAAGAAGCTCTGACAATACAAGAATTTTACATTTAAAAAGTTACACTGAAAGAGGAGATGGAAGAGCAATGGATAAAAAGGGCAATATACCACCAGGAAAAATAACATGTAAAAGGGAAGGGGACATTGGGAATGGCTAGCGTATCATGCCATTTCCCTCTGAATTTTCATTGTACTGAAGCAAAATACTTGGAGAATAATTTTAGGATTTTAAATAATTTTGGTGTTGTTAATGCACTTTCTCATATTAATTTCCTATTAAGTAATTAAGTTTCATTCAAACCATCTTCTGTGGATGCCAAACTTCAGTCTGAATACGAATATGCCTGTATTTGTGTCGGATGTGTTAAACCACTCATCCTCTCAGATAGCATGGACAGTAGCATGTGACCATCAGAAGAAGCAACTAAAAGAATAATCCAACTATAAGAATCTAAGAATGTAGTTTAAAATAATTAGTTGTCAGATATGGCTCAGCTTTTCTCAGCTTTTCATTTGGGTATAAGATTATTGAACCAATTTTCATGTACCTACTCAAAAAGAGAAGACATGAGGCATGATGCTTGAAATTACCTCACTTATCACTGATTCAGAGCTTGACAAAGTCCAGTGGGAATCTGATGAATCTTACTAATTCTGGCCTCAAATCCATAGTTCTGGTTAAGCAGAAGATGATCTTTTTTACAAGATAAACCAGTCTAGATTCTAAAGATGGAAGTGATGAAGAAGCTAACATGTCCCTCCTTGCCTGTGTGATTCTAATATCCCTTATTTCTAACATGAATATTTCAAAACACACCTTTCTGATACTGGATCTTGTTATGCCTTTGTCTGCTGGATTAAAGGGTTCTCAAAGCATTCCTGAAACAGTTTCCTGAATGTTTTCCAATTTTGCAAAATCCTTTTAAAGGTGTGGATACTGGGGCTGGACACAGTATTCCAGCTGACAGTTGAGTTACATTATCTTGAAATAAGGATTAACTGGGAAGTCAAAACTACATAACTTGATGTAGTGACATTTCACCTTTAGCGACCTGGGTTTAAATTTGTGTTTGGTCAGCAATGGAAATTGTTTTGCTAATCTTATCCTAGCCCCTTCTGACGTTTTTCCATATCAAAAAAAAATCACTTTCATTGGCATAATTTTCTTTCTTGACTGAGGACAGGCCCAGCACTTGGGTGGCTGAATAACAGATTTGAACTGCAAGGACACAAGTATGAGGTAAACTGACAGAGCTGTGTCTGCCTCTGGCACACACTATCAGCTCCCGTGCTCCCAGACACAAACATGTTCTGAACAAGCGCTGTGTTTACATGAATCACAGCGGCTCACTTTCCTCTGCTGTGACCTCAGGCACAGCCAGCACAGTGCCTAGCAGGATACTTTCTCCCCTTTGCTTGGTGGTCCTGCCTGAACAACAGAGAAGGAAAATTTTCTTTACAGCCTTTAGAATGAAATGATATTTCACAGCTGCAATATTATATAAAGACTTGAGGCTCACAAGCTGAGCAACAGAAAGTAACCCAATTTTAAAACCACTTTTGCCCTATAGAATATTGCCAAGCAATATGTGATGAAGAGAGTGAGAGGTTTCCAAATGTTTGTCTTCAATAAGCTAAAAAAACTCTGACCACATACCAAGTATGTAGGCAGTGATGTCTTCCAGATAATGAAGAGACAGAAAGGTAGGTCAGGAAGAAAAGAGACACAAAGAAAACAAACCTTTAAATATATAAGTATATAAGTATATATAAGTATATAAGATATAGTTCACGAAAATTGGTATAACGTAGTTGTATCTATATGGGGCTTTAGATAAATTCATTAATATTTACATATATATACATAAGCATCATACATTTTCATCATGCACTTTCCTGATATAGAGCTTTTTAGTTGATTTTTTTTTCACTACATATCAAACTTTTTTTTAATTTTTAAATAGGTATTAAAGCTGAGACATAGCTGTTTGGATTTATCTGACCTAAATCTAGCTTTACAAAATTTAGTTATCTACTTTAAGTTAGTCATCTAGGTAGAGAGAGAGAAAATATCTCTAGCGAGTTATTTATGTCATAGTCTTACACGTCTTCAGAATAAATGATTTGCTCTACAAAAATTCTATCTGTCTTCCTGATACTTGATTAAGTATCAAAACCAACCAACCAAACAAACAAACAAAAACCTAGAGAAATCATTTCTATCTGATGTTGAATTTTTAGAAAACTGAAGTTAGGTAGTAGTGATGGATCGCCCCACCCATTCAGATTGGAAATGTATATGGATATTAATGGCTACATGCAAGCTGTTTAACTAAAGAACCAAATAATTATCAGCTCCTTTGTAGTACATCTTTACTACAATGGTGTCCAATCTTGTGAAGTAAACAAGATGAGGAATTGTTAGAAGACTTGTGTAAGAGTATGTATCTGTCTTAATTGTCAGAGCTACTGATATGAGTACCTCATGTTCATAAGATGTTAAACCAGTACTCCAGAAAGGATATGAAGTAAGAGATTAATACAATGATAAATGTGTTACTGGAAAAGGGTAAATTAACTCGTCATATTTTGTGTCAAAAAAAAAAAAAAAGCATATACGATAGCCTAGTCAAACTCCTGTTTGGAAAGTTATGATAAGTCAGCTCTATCCATCTTACAGCTTTGGTAAGGAAAATAATTTGTTTGCTGAAGGGTTTGGTAGCTGAAGACTTGCACATGACCTAAATACCCTGCAAATTCTGGAATGGTACCCTTGAAGTGAATGAAGTAAATTCATTATTATTCAAAATCTGGGCAAGTTGGTTTGGCAGGATACTACCATGGCGTGAGGGCAGTGGGGGAGAATGACAGCAACACACAGACTGTCTTTGCCAGAGGTAACCTGTATGTTTCCACTGTTTTGCTGAAGAAAGAGCTGGCATGTGGGAAGCTGCCATCATTCTGGGTTAGAAACATCATTACAGTTTCCCTGTCCCCCTACAAGCATGAGGAGCAGCAAGCCTGATCATCTGATGCTCTTCATCCCGCTTATATTCCTTTTCAACTCTGCCTCTCCTGCCCATGAGAGGAATGGCCTGACTCTCATCCTGTCCTTGGGGTGGCAAAATTCAGGTTTGCTTGCACAACCAAGACCTCACAAGCCATCTCTGATCATTAAATTATGATAACTATAAACTGTATAGACACAACATGGACACCTAAGTATTTGGCATGAGGAGCTGTGTAGAAGAGCTTGAAACATACTTGCATGTAGAAACATTGGTTTTATTTTGAGTTGATGTAGTCTAAACTGAAATGGCAACTCTTTTTGCAGTCCAGAAGACCTGTAATTTGCACTAATCAGTTTTTAAAATCCCAAATAAAACGGTGTTTTGAGTCAAAAGGTCAATTATAAAATAAATGTATAATTTCTTGTTTTGTTGTAAATGACAGTTTCGTTGCTTTTATTTAAAAAAAAAAAGTAAAAAACTATAGCAGAACATTTTAAATAGATACATCATTCTGCTTCAAAGTATTTATTTTCTCCTGAGTCTGTTTAAAACTTCCTGGAGAAAATACAAGATTCTTCTTCAAGCAGAAACATTCGTCAACAACATTTTCTTTTAAAAAGTTCTTGATGAGATGTATTTGGACTTCTGACCAGCTATTGCCTTAAATCATTTCATCACTGAGCACAGTAAAAAGGAGCCTCACTTGGTGGAAAAGAAATAACATCCATGCAACCTCATCTGGAAGAGTATTAGTGGTAGCAGAGAACTACAAGGCATTCATCTGGTTAGTAGAAGATCTTCAAAGCTTGTGAAGTAGAAATGGTTCCCACTTCAAAAGGACTAATGGTAAAATTTAGCTTATAATTCAGACTGAAAGAATAATATGAATGAATTTTGTACTTTCCTGCCAATTAATAAGCAATAGGAGATAAGGGCTTTCAGATTTGAAATAGAAACAGTCTAGTGAACAAATCAATTCAATTCATAAAGTAATTTTGGACTTTTAGGGATTTCAACAGTTACAGAGATATATGCAGAGTTGTAACAATTACATAACCAACAGTGCAATACACATTACATGTGTATGTTTACCATTCAAACTACATGCTATTTTTCAAAAAACCCATTTGTACGCAGTAGACTTTCAGAAGTCTTAACTGTTGTCTTATTGTTAGCAGTCATTTAAGATAATAGTGAAAATTCCCTGGTTGGAAATTGAACTAGGGCACTGCTGAACACATCTGGAAATATCACTTGTGCTGTGAAAACAGTAGAAGTGATAATTTGCATCTCTCCAAGCTGAGATATTTAGTGATTTCCCCACATATTATTAGTATGTAATTAGTTGGGCAGTTAACAGTGCAGAAGAGAAAGATGGAAGATGGACTGCCAATAAACTCTTTCGAGGATGTCAGCACCATCAAATATTAGTGATCTACGCTAGATGCGTAATAAAAGAGCCTAAACATATATGGAGTCACAGCATGAGGGCTGTGACTCTCTTCATGGTTTAGACTCCTTATTTACTCATCTGAATTGGGTACTGGAAGACAAACAAGGAAACCAGTCTTTTAAAAATTTGATGTTAATTCTTCATCATACAAAATGGGAAGATTGTGTGCCATAAATCTGTTGAGTGAACCCTAGTTACAAATCAGTGTGGCATACCAAACAAGGCTCTTTCACTCCATCTAGAGCCAGACTGGCTTGGTTTTCAGCTTAACAGCCTGAAAACTGTTTTCATCATTTGGCCAAAGTCATTTGGTCAAAAAATATAGGAGATGAATGCCTTTCCATCACAAGTGAATTAAAATCTCCTATTTTGGCGTTGCTCCATCTAGTGGTAATCAGACCAAAATTCTCTTTGCTCCTTCTGCTCAGAAGTTGCAAAGCGTGCAGTATAGCTAAAAGCCCATGTTTGATGTGCTTGGCATTGTTTGGGCATGTTTGCAGTTAGTGAAGCGCAAAAGAAGTCAATGAATTGGCTTTGATGAGTTCGCTGCTGCCAATGTGTTTCCCGTTAGACCACAGCGCCCTTGGTAATGAAGCCCCATACAGGAAGTGTCAGAAAGAAGGCAGGAGGAGACAGCACCTCATGTGGATGGAAGCAAAGGTCCACGGGATACGTGTAAACAAGGGGTGTTGTGTCAGCAGGGATTGAGGGAGAGGCATTCTTAGCTTCTGCTAAAGATTTCTTGGGCAATTGAAAGTGAATGGTGTAAAGGCAGATTCATCCATAATCACTTGTGTCCTAGAGTTCTAGTCAAAAATTTTGGATCAAATCTTGTTTCGTATGATGAAAACAGACTAGTTCTTCTAGGTATTCATGCAGTAGTCCTTTCTCTCAATTACTTTTTCTCTGATAATTTACCTGAGCATGTGACCCTGGAGTTTCCATGTGAGTTTCCAAATGAGATGGAAACCACCGTCACATCTCTGTGTCCAAATCGGCATTCAGAAGCAAAGGATCCATTTTGGGCATACCAGTTCTGACATTAATTTTCTGTGATAACGGTTTGGGCTTTGTGTTGGATTTAGATGTATTACATGGTCTGTGCAAACACCAATGGAATCTGTAAGCTTTAATTAAACTTTGAAAATTGTTTGTGTGTGTGTATTTTTGTGCATACACACACACATACACAATGTGTATATTATTATAAATATACATTTACATAATAATGTAGCTGTTTGCTAGATGTCTTAGCAAAGAATCTGGGTATCATTCTGCTGTATATTTAAAACAGATAATTAAAAAGCAATCTTTCTGAGATTTTGGATGAAAGCCACTGTAGGAATGTATCTTATATGACCTCTCTATCAAGCAGGATAACAAAAATCTCTAAATATATTGAGATAATTTCTATAAAGCATCACTGAATCATGTCTCTGTTTTCATTTAAATCATATAGTAATTAGTAAGTGATGATCTGGTTTAGAAGAAAGAACACATTGTTTTTGTACACTGTGCTTTGTGTACTGTTTGGGCTAAATTAAGACAAATAACCAAGACAATATTTTGCTTTGATATCAGTAAATATTGGCATCAAGAAACCACTGCCCCATTATTTTTAATGGGAAGAATTCAGTCTAAACCTTTTTTTCATCAAGTTAAGGAGGTGATGTCATATGGTAAAGGCTGGATATTCAAAATAAATCACTAACAAGTCATTTTGGCTGAGCATTATGTGTATCAGATATGCAATTGAACAAGTCTGGAAGAAAATACATTATTGTCATAAGACTTAGGAGTCAGAGCCTGATGAGTTTGTATATCTTGCAAACTCTTACACAAGTAACCAGACATTTCCGGCACGACTCAACATTTTTCAGAGAATGTGCTAGACTTTATAGGAAATAACTTTGGATTATACATTTAGATCCTGACTCGGCACCCGCTATGAATGCTTTTCTCTCTTCCTTTGGAGTCCTGCACGACATGCCTGTCAAATACACATTGTAACAAATACCATTGCAACATCCAAAGTGAGCAAAGGACTGAGTATTGTATACTCATTCATGTGTTCCGGAGCTGCATTCCTGGTGACACCACAGCAGCTAATAATTACAGGCCTTCTTCCATAATACACTCAGTCTATGATCCTGAGTGTCCATTTAGAGCCCAGTGAGCCTAAACTCCCTATTATCCAGAAATACCTCTGGACCCCTATGTTTTTTTTTTGTTTTGTTTTGTTTTGTTTTGTTTTTTTTTCTCTACCTACAGTGCAAGGGAATGTTTTGGCTGCTGCTGGGCTTCACTCCACACACAGCAGGTCATGGATATATAGGTGTCTGCCTATGGGTGTCTGGCTCCAATGTGGATGTCCTGAATGATGAGTTAAGCTCCTTGCAGGGATGTGTGTGGGGGGAGATTTAAGTGCCTCATAGACAGCGTGTGGTATCCTAAAGTTCTCAGGATAATTACGAATGCTCCTGCTAATTTGATCTTCAGTAAATCCTAAAAGGTTTTATCAGCAGGAGGCATATAAAAATAAGCTCATTGCTCTTTCTCACAAATCACCTATGTTTTTTTTTTTTTCCTAATTTCGCTACCTAGCCATATGAATTGATAGAAAACAGAGTAGCAGTGGACAAATTAGTGTCTTTGCCTGATAACAACATAGCAGACATCCCTCCAGAAAAGGAGCTATACCAATACAAGCTTGGTTTATGTGAGACTCAATTTTTTTCAGTAAGGTTACTGTAGATCTACCCTGCAGAAAATCAGAGCAGATGTGTAGTGTCTGTGGAAATAGGAGCCTTCCTTTCTCATCTACCTGGCAGTGATACCTCAGACATGGATTAGAACCCAGGCAGGGCATTTCTCATGCCATAAATTATGGAGGTGGGTGAATATTTTCACAGTCAAAGTGAGGCTGGAAAAAAAAATTTGGCTTGTCTCCAGGACATTCTGTTTTTCATTTCACCTGAACTGTTTAGAATTTTTACAACTGAAAATTGCTTCTTTCCATCTGTGAAGCATTTGCTTCTTGGAAAAGATGCACAAAGCTAAGACATGAAAGACATTTGAAATAAATAAATAAACTAATGCATTCTTTGGAGAATCCATGCTGTTTCCCTACTGCTCCCCATTTTCTTATGAAGACTTCTACACAGATGGAGGGCAGCCATGGTCTCCTCAGCAGTAACAAGGAATGGAAAATAATTCCAGTAAGTCAATTACAGTAGCTAATATGCCTGCAGTCTGAATATGTTTACTTCTAAAGTGTAGGACACAAACTAGTTGGGGCTAGGGAGGGGGAGGCATCTTTCATATATAAGCATTCATAAATGTTATAATTCATTAGTGCTATAATAAAATTTCATGTAGAAAGACTAGCTTACCTAATATGGTCGGCTGTGAATACTACTGCCCAATATAAACATTCTGAGCAGGAATGGCATGGCGATGCCATGTGAGGCTGCAACATGCACTTTAGTGTCTGTGCTTTCTGTCACAAAGGTAGCTGAAGACTGACTGTTGTTTTGTATGGATAGGAAGCAGAGGTATAACAATGCTTTACTCTCGGCTCTCCATCAGCTCTCAGAATTTACAAGTACCCAGTAACAGTAATAAACGCAATGGTGGTTTAAAGCCACCTTCAGACCTCCTCCTTCTGCCTGTGACTTCTGTCATCATCCATCTTCGAAAGACATCACACAAAAACTTATCCAGAGACATTTCTGAACAGAAATACTGTTAGGTAATTAAGAAATTTTCCACTGCCCTTTCATCTGAAATGGGTACAGTAAAGCAGAGAGAACAATCTGTGAGCAAGGAAAGCAATGGGGGCCAGATACTCACTTGGAACATCTGAAAGTCTTTCCATTGACCTCAGCCGAACACTGCTAGCTCATTTCAGCTGCAAAACTTACCCTTAAAAATATTTAATATTTCTCACTGGAAAGGAGCTGCCAAGTGTTCTTCCACATATTTCTGGTAGTGATGAAGATCGGTTGGTGATAATTACCAAGTTCTGCCTGCCCAGATGCAGGGATCTGTGTGGACTAACTCTTTTGCTGGTTTAGAATTCAGAAAGTGAAAGTTGTGTTAGCAGACAATAGGAAAAGTTCTTGGGTTGTCCTTTCTTAAAGGAATTAATTATTTGATGGGACTTCTCTTAATTGTTGCTTTGCAGTGCCAAAATAGCAGAAACGGTTAATTCAGAAAATGAAACACCATTCAGCTGTCAGGTACACTGATTCGCAGCGAGATGGCTGTACCAGCCTCCATGGTCCACCATACCAGAGACAACATTTTCTTCATGATTCTTATTGCTGGAGCTTTGGTTAGGTTGTATTTGCGGAATGCAGAAAAGTAGCCAGGTCTGGTAAGGACCCAAAGAATCAGCTTGATATTCAGGTTGAAGCTTGGATAGTTAGGAAGAGAGCACCAAAGGTTTATTCTCTCTTTTGTAACTACTCTGGAATACAGAGAGCATGGGATCTGATCCCTTTCTGAAGCTCATACACTGCTGTTAAAACACAATCAAGAGGAAACCTCCTTTTCTAAAAACTTCTCCTTCTCCTTGACTAACAGGAATTTTGGCTAAACAAACTATCAAGCTTTGAGTAAAAACAAAACAAAACAAAACAAAACAAAAACAAAGAACAAACAAAAAACTTTAAGGCTTTGAGTTTGATCTCATAGCAAGGTGGTGTGCTGTAGATGAATTTGCAAACCTCAGTTATATCCCTATGCAATAGTCAGAGCTATCGGACTCTTCTTAATGTGTTACACAAAAGGGCTGCAGCACACAAAGCCTGGAACACATCAGTTTACAGATCCCAAGAGGGTCCTGTGGAGTCTATTACTTTGATGAAGTGGTATTTAAAATTGCATTACCCAGCAGTTGTTTAACCCTCCAGATGTTGCCCCTGTGGAGTGTTTAATACGACGTGAAGCGCCGGTAGGCTAGGCCATAACCTCATGTCATCTTTTCAGCAGGTCACATCAGGTCTTACTATCTTCTACTAAATCAATACAGGATGACCTGACAGCAAATTTCTTCCTCTGCTATGCTTTTTACAATACTGGGGGGTAAAAAAATAGACAAAGGAAAAAAAAAATCAATCCAAAATAAGAGGAGAAAGGAAGGAGATCTGAAATCAAACAAACTCTAAGAAACTTTTGTTCAGCTAGGTTCATATTTTTTTTCCGTTTGCTTTAATAGCCCAGATAAGGCAGCCTGATGCTGCCATCTGCTGTTTCTGCTGCTTCTGACTTTTATCATCTTTTTCAATGCATCTATAAGCAGCTACAAAGAAACCATCATGAATAAATAAAAGCTATTTCTAAATGCAAATAAGGAAAGACGCTATATCAAAATAATCCCATTTAACATATACTATCTGGCAGCATTTTTGAATCTTTTTACAGTGAGCTAACAGTGATTCCTATGTTCACCAAAATGATGAAGAATGCTTCTGAATTCAGTTAATTTTATTTCTTTATGATCGAGTGAAGTTTTAGAAATATTTACTCAGAAATCTCATGTGGCTCACAGATCAAGGACCTGATGCATTTTATGTGTTTTTCATGGCTTAGATAGTTGGTGTTACAGGTATTTTTTTTACAGAGCTGGCTTCCAAAGTTGATTAACATCAATGGAATGGCTTCCTTTGATTACAGCAGGCATTTGCTAGGTCAGACCTGCTGATCTAGCAAATCAGACAGACCAAGCTTTCTGTCTGAAGGACAAATTTTCTCTAATGATTGTCTGGGGCTGTAGACTGGAACTTCAGCATCATGCTTTTCAGAATGTGAACAAAATCCCTGAATCACCTGTAGGAATTCAATTGGTATATCATCATCCTGACACCTAGTTGGCATCATCATCCTGATACCTAGCTGGCAGTGAATTTGGCAACACTTGCATTGAAACATATTCCTGCCGGGTTTACTGTTTTGAAGAAACAGATAGAAATGAAGCTAGAGGAGTGAACTCTTTTTTGTTTTGTTTCATTTTAGCACAGACGAACTTCTATAAACTTAAGGGCATTAACACCCAGAATGTTGAAAAGCACAAAAATTTACCATTACACTAAACTTTATTTTTCCATCTGTCTTTTTACTTTTACGTGAAAACCCATTTTCTCTTTTCAGTCAAAACTTTATGAAGGTTTTCAACAGGGCCAAGATTTCAGCCCTTGCTGGCCAGTGTTAGCACAAATGTGACCACTGTTACTATGATTACATCTAAAGAGAACTGGTGCTTAGAGAAAATAACAGTTTACTAGCCTCTCTTTTAGTGATGTTTTTGACATTCAAGTATCAAGTACGTACACTTGTGTTGAACTCACTATGCCAGCACAAATAATCTCTTGACACATGACTGCAGCCGCAAAACTCAACATCAGCATCGTTCTATCAAATTTGAAAGGATTGACCACTTCCTTTCGTTGTTTGAAAATCTGCGTAGGAATATAAAGAAGATATCTGTAGCACATGACAGCATGGGAATGGATTGCCTGTCACACCAAACTGTTGACAGACTTGTTTTCCATCAGCTGCTTAGTCTTTTGCTATTCTAACAGCCCTACAGAATAAAATCTGCAGCTTGCAGCTGCCTGTGGCATCTCCTTGCCTGATATTGACAGCAGTAGTAAAGCAGCAATCATTGTCACAAGAGACGCCTTTTTTTTTTTTTTTTTTTTTTTTTTTTTTTCAATAAATGAAGCTGGTACTTTGGATTTTGACCAGAGATGTGCTGTAACTTCTAGCTTGGAAGAATGCTTCTTCTCACCTTTGCAGGTCCATCTCCTCCATCACTTACCTCTTCCCAAAATGCAAGCCTTCAGGAGTCCTTTGACAGCAAGAAGCATGTGCACCTTTGCATCATTTCAGGATGAAAGAGCTAGAGTTAAAAAGTATTGTTTTGGGTGTGCATGTCTGTGCTTGTGTGGAAAGAATTAAGCAAGTTAAATGAGCAGATTTGTGCTTACAGAATGGCAGACCTCTTGCTGCAGATGCAGTTAGTATCACTGGGAGAGAACGGATTCCAATCCTCGGAACTGCATCGGCAACTCCAGGGTTGACGTGTAACCACCACTTCAGTTTTGAGACTGAGAGTGTGCTGCCAAAGATTCAGCAGACCCAGAATCCGGGAGCCAACCTTATAATTGCTACTAATACACCCAGAACCTATTTTAAAGTCTCTCCCTTTTCCTTACTTCCCTTCCATCTGTTGTTGTTGAGTTCAAATATCAACAGTTAGAGTAAGTATTTAGCATGATGTAATATGGAAGTGAATTGGCAATAACTAAAAAGATTGGATATGCAAATATGTGGAGATATACTATCTAAAGATAGAAAACCTCTTCAATGTATCTCAGTTGCAACTGGCATGACTGGATGGGGAGGAAATAATATTTTCAATTCATCTCATCAGACTGGACACATTTGTGCTCACAGCATGCCTGTAAGTGTAGGCCTGGAGCTGGAGGTCATGTTCAAGTCTATTGGGACTATCCAGGAAATAAAACCATGTACTTCATGTTATTTATTTGGGAACATTCATGTTTCCTTTCTTGGTACTTTAGGGGAGAGAGAGAGAGAGCACACAAGGGGAGCAAGCCATTGCAGGTTATATGGAAACTGTGGGCCGAATAACCATTCACCTTTTCAGACCAGGCATACTCCAACAGTGAAAGCAACCAGAAACAGCTGATCTGACCTTTTAAAATCAATAGCGTAATTTGCACAGACTTCAAGATGTGAGTTGCCCCTGCGTATCCTCAGAAATATTTCCTTGTTTTGTGAGGACTGCAAGAAAGTTTGCAAAGACAACACTCTAATGACTGATTTGGAAAAGAAAGACATCAGTAGTTCATTTACTCACCACAGTACTCCCAGTTTGCATTCTCTTCCCTTTCACAGACCAGTCAGACCCCCAGTGAAAAGGGCTCCTCATCTCAAATAACTGTTACAGGGCAGTGACTTATCAGGGCACCCAGTGACCGGAGCTGATGGCTTTACACGTAAAGCTGTGCTTGTGGAAATGGAGTTGTAGCTTTTGTTCTTATCCCTAACTCATACATTATGTCAGTTCCCAGCGTTCCCAAACCACCTTTCACTGTAGTTGTTAACATCAAGACAATCTCCCCAGGTCTTCCTGGGGACAAAGACTATTTATTAAAAAATAGATTTTGCTGGATCTTATTGTATGATTCAATTTACCTTTTGGTACAAACTTCTTATTTAAATGGTTTACATATTAGTTAAGGACAGTTAAGTCCTTAATTCATAAAAATTTAGTCTCATTTGAACTGACAATTCCCATTCTAAGACCTGTATTTTTGGTATAATTCTTGTCACAATACCATTTTCCAAATGTCAAAGCTTCAAAAGTTTAAACTGCTATTTCCACTGTCCTGTATCCAATAGAAGAAACATATTTTTACTGCAGAGGAAAATGACTTGTTTCATGCTTCTCATATATTATCTTTATTAAATATTTGGACAGATATGCATCCATTTATTATATGAATAACCTATGGCTTCTTAGTCTGTAAATGCTGGCTGAAAGTTCACAAGAGCAGGCTTTTCTGTGAACTTTCAGTATTTCTATGTTCATTCGCTGCAATAAATCCTGAGACTATTGCCTGCTTAGCAGTAATTTGCATTGTACCCCTATGGCTAAAACAGGGAAGCTGGGCATTCTACATCTGAGTATTTCGTAATCTCTGAGCAGCTTGATTGAAGCTTGATTTTCTTCTGATATAGTGCAGGTTGTTCTGAGGAGAACGCATAATCACAATTATCTACTAGTCAAATCCTTAGTGGCTAACATAAAAAGCTTCACTACTGCTCAGTGCTAATAGAGGTTTCACTTGAGCAGAGCTTATTGAAGCATTTTGTAGTCACTAGAAAAAAAGTGTTCTTTGTGCGTGCTGTAGTTCAAAGCTGTAAAGTCTTTATGAATGGTTACTCTCAAAGCGCTACAGAAGTTCCCCGGTTCAAGGTGGCTCCTGGCTCCTCGGAAAAATGAATGTGGGGTTCCAGCCTGGGAGGAGAGAAATAAGTGAAAAAGGAGCATCCTTGACCTAGGCAGGAGAGGTCTGCCTAGTGCAGCCCTGCAGCAGTTACCAGTCAATGCTAAGCTGGATCAGAAGAAGGATCAAAGGTGAGCGCTGACCCCTGTAAACATGAGCATCAGTGAATGCAAAGTCCCAACCACAGTAAAAGCTCCTCGAGCCTTATTTGTCAGAGTAAAGATTTTCAGATTATAAAACCAGAAGTCGCCATGTGGTCACCTAACCACACCATTTCAGACACAACATCCTTGAACTAGATCCAGTTTAAACTTGAGTACATCTTTTATATTTAAAAAAAAACAACAACAAACCAACAACATCTATTCTCGATTTAAAAATTACTGATGTTAGAAAAGCCACAATAGCCCATTGCAATCCATGCCAATAACTGAGTATTTCACTGACGAAATGTGTGGCCATTTCTTCCTGTGAATTTTTCCAGCCCTGGCCATCAGATCTTTTCAGATCTTTTTATATCTTTATTTGCTAGATTGGAAGAGCATTAGTCCTGAAGTACTTACCACCTGCGATCAATAACCCTTTAACCCTCTTTTTTTTTTTTTTTTTTGTTAAGCTTAGAGGACTGGGTTCCTGAAGTTTCTACTAGCAGGTATTTTCCAGTCTTTTAGTTGCTCTCAGAGCTGTTGCCTGCACCCTCTTCACTTTTCAGGCAGATTGTAGGAGTGCCTGAAGCAAACAGCATGCTTCAGAGCTCAACACACATATTGATGAAACAATTCAAAAATATATATTCCCAGGAATCACAGCATTTTGGGACCAGTTTTACACTTGGAAATCATGTCCAGACAATGATCTGGACATAAGTCTACGTGTCCTGTTAATCTCTCTGGTCCCTGGTGGGGAGTGGTCCCACCAGCAAGCACAGCCTGTACTCTGTGTCTCTCTGTGCCTGATCTCATCTTTTCCTGCAGTAAAAATGACTGGTTTTCATTTGTCTGCCATCAAATGATCAAGCACTTCAGATTTTCTCTTCTAGAGATCTTTTAATCCTCATTACATATGATAACCCTAATCTTTGTAACATATGCCAATGTTTTTAGTGATGGTTTTATTCTCTTGCCAGACTTAATACTACTACTGTTACTACTAATAAAACTAGCACCATATTTTTGCAGAATACTACCAGAAACAAAGCTGCTCCCTGCTGGACTGTTCCACTGCAGAAACGTTAGCTTGTAACATCATTATTCTGTGTAGCTTCATTTCCCTGAAGCCACACATTATTATGCACTTCATGTCTAAAGTATTATCCAGAGTTACTGTGCTGAATTTTCACCTCAGAGATGTCTCTCAAGTGATGAAAGGAATTCTTGGCAAGCAGAAATCACTCTTTCTATTTCTGTCATGTTTTTCAGCAGAGGGTGCCGAAGTCATTTATTAATTAATCAGCTCCATGTACTAATTGAAATATATCCTTAATGTACTAATTGAAATAATAGATTATACATAGGTAAAATTAAAGCCACAACAAAGATAAATAAAAGTTTCATTAGAATTTAGTGTCAGAGTATGCAGATGACCCTGGGAGAACAAGGGAAACAACCCTCTGGTGCTTGGCTTTACTCATGAAGGCAAATTCATTTTCTTTCTTTCTAAAACTGGTTCATACTCAGTCTTGACTCTATGTGTCAACTCTCTCTTTTCCCTTTTTCAAATGCTGAACATTTTTTGATATGTTTGATAAGTGTCCATCAAACAATTCCCATCAGTCTGCCAAAAAGCCACATGTATCACATAGGAAAAAATAAAAAATCCCATGGCTCTTCTTCTAGATTAATTTCTGCAAAAATAACCATCTACAAATAACCAGGGATGCATATTTTCCATGATTCATGCTGCAGAATCCACCATAGACTGTGGAGCTGTTGTACAGAATCTAAGCTTTCACACAAAAATAATGTTACCAGCCCGTATGATGGTGAGAGAAGCCTTCCAAAACAGGAACTGAACATGAATCAAGTCAGGATGACTCAGATTGTTTTTGTGATTCTGCAGAGAGACAATCTGAGATAATAGCTGGGTTGTATGAACTATTGCTATAATTTATTACAGTAAAAATTCAAAATACAATGACATTCATATTACTGTTGCACGTTAGACTTTTGCTATGTATTTTGAGGACACTATAATACTTTTACTACTAGTCCCTCTGTGTGAATAGATGCATAGAATACATTTATAAAAGTCTTCTGTATGCTTTTTAGGCAATATGCAAAGTTTCACCCCAACAAACATAGCAACAACCCTTTTGTGGGCTGAGTAAGTACATTTTGATACGAAGACAGTACTGTCAGAGCAGGACTGAGTTACAGAGGTAGATAGCCAGCCTTAGGACACTGAGGAATTCATAATATGATTGTTATGTGTTGAAGATTGAAGCTTACAACAGAACAACACTTCCTTTCCAGATGGAGAATAAAAAAAAAAATAATAAAAAAAAAAAAGAACCACTGGGAAAAATAAACCTGAGCTGCTTTTGGTTAAATATATAAATGTGATTTGTGCTACTTTTGATAGAAAGAAAGAAATAAACCCAGGCTATTTCTGTTTCACAGGATAAAATCACTACCCAGGTGCTGTAGCTAGTGTAGCGTGGGCAGCACAAAGTATCAGTACAAGGGTATCTATGATTTTTGTGTGCTGTACAGGCAAGTTAAGTAAATGGTTTTAATCTAACCAACCAGATCTCATGACTCAAGGTGAGAAAAATTCTTCTTTAGTTCTGTACTCCATCTTTGCCAGAAAGCTGTTCTCAGTCAAAACTATATTTATCCATTATTTACCAGTTTAGTAACTGAGGACAAGTTGTACTGAAAATATTTTTTTAAATCAGCCAGCCAGGCAGCAATAAGAATAAAGAGGAAAGAAAAAATGCAACAGAAGGAGTCAGAGGAAACACGTCTAAAATTCCAGGGAAAACCTTTCCATTGACTTTACCAGGATTTGGCTGAGATCTGAAGTAAGCAGATCAGAACGATTGTTATTAAAATATGGGAAAGAGACTAGAGACTCTGAATAAGAAGAGGAGGCAGAGAAAGGGAAGAAGAGAGAACTTTCCAAGCTCCCAAGGAAAAGAGGAAAAATGGAGCTAAAGCTGCAAATAAATAATGAAATTGAAAGAAAACTGGAAAAGCAAATTAGAAGATGTGACAATACTGGACAGAGATGTAGGTTTTTTTGTTTGCTTGTTTTGTTTGTTTGTTTGTTTATTTTTTTGTGGTTACTCGAGCCACAGGGTAGGCCGGGAAATTAAAATAGCTGCAAAACTCAGAGAGATATTATTCATATCTGAAGCTTCAGGAGGACCACATCTAGGTATTACTAACAGAAAAGGTTTATCTTTCATTGTAAATTCCAATCAAATTGGAAATAATTGGAGAATTTTTATTGCAAAAATTCTATATAGGGTCCTCCCACTGTGAGAATATTTTAATTTGCAATTTTTAACCTGACAAAATGATTTTAGTAGAATACACTGAGTGCAAAGGGTAAGTATTAATTATGACAATTAAATGGTAAACACTGCACAGGTAAATGCACCCCCAGCAAGCCTTGCAAAATCCAAGAAGGACAGAGTCTAAGTTTAACCACAAAGAAATCCAGACATGTTAAGAAATGTGACTGGAATTATGTGACTAGCAAATCCTCCAAAAATCATCCCTTGCTGGGAGAGTAAATGTGGAAGGCATATTTTGTTTTCTTAATCCATAACAGTGGCTGACACATCTTCTGAAGAATGAACTGCAATTCTTTCTAAACTATGGAGCCTTGAATGGAGACCAGACATGTGGTCTGAAACACATCAAGCATGCAAGTGGAACAACCAGCTTACAAGGAGCATGCCTATGCATTTGTGCTTAATGAATTTTGGTGTTTGTCACAATGGCAGAGTAACCTTGGATCTTCTTTGATTTTTAATTCCTAAAAATAAATAAATAAATAAATTGGAAGGCCTCGTTTTGCTAAATAAAAACACATATAGGCAGATAGCAGAGAGGTAGGTAGATGTCTGACAAATGCTGATTGTTTTTTTCTCCCATAGTTTTCTGGTTTCTGAGTCAGTACATTTTCTTTATCCTGTCTCCCCATAGATGATCTGTCCTTCCCGAGTCAGCTTCCAGTGCAGGGAATGGTTTCCATTTCTATTTTGCCATACTTAGGTAATTGCAACTTTTTCTCTGGATGTGTGAAAAGAGCTGGTAGTCTTGACAACCACATTATAAATTGTGGAGACACATGCTGTTGATGCTCCAACTAGTAGAAGAACATAGGCCTCCAAAAATTTTCATGCTGTACAACATAAAAAGACCTATTTATCCTTGTCTTACAGACATGAATTAGGATGGAGATCACTCATCTCAATAGATTTCCATTGTACTGCCCAGATCCAATTTTTCACAGCCAACACCTTCTTGCAGCATATCCAGGTACTGGTGTCCTTGTGAACTGCAACACCTCCTCACTTTTGGGTCCACGGATGCTTTCCAGGCTGTTTACCTCTGCCATGGAGAGCCTCCTCTAAAGCCACTACACCACTACCAACGTAGTTCTCAGGTTCAGGCTCCCCATCCATGCACACAGACAACATTGTCCAATGCGCCAGGTGAGCGAGATATTGTTCTTTTGCCCTCTATGTAGGTACACAGTAATTCTTAGAATGAAACCAAATAATAATCTTGCCAGAAATTCTCCAAGTTCTTGGAGAGTGCAATAAGGAGAGCCTGTCTGATGAAAGACACCTTTGCTGTTAGACAAACTGTCACAAAATTGTTTCTTTTCCTAGCATGGATCTCAGTTTTCTAGCATCCTACATCGTTAGTTTCCAAGTAGTAAAAATACTATGTAGGGTTGCATAAAAAGTTATATAAAGTCTTGATGCCAAGGGGAAAGAATATTTGGTAGCAATCTCCCAAACAGTAATGCATCAAAAACATCAGCTCCATCACTAAATGGCCTGCAGGAGTCACAGCAACTTTCAAAAATCCAGCTGTTCCTTGGAAGTGATCGGATCTTCCTTTTCTCCATCAGCAGCTGACAGGTTTTCAGCCAGCAATATTTCCACACAAATTACTGGTAGTAGCAGTAGTAGCAGTAGAATCATCAAATCATCTAGTTTGGAAAAGACCTTCAAGATCATCAAATCCAACCATCAACCTGACCTCCCATCTCTGAACCATATCCACTAGTAGTAGTAATATCAATAGTAGTAGCAGTAATTAGTAGTAATAATAATAATAATGATGCTTGCCCCCTACCAGTGCTCCACGTCGCTTTGAAAACCAGTTTTCCAGTGGTGCTCTGCGGGTTTTACACACAGCAGGCAGATGTAGAGCACATCTGTTTCAAAGGATGTGCTGTCCACAGCGGAGGTGCTGCCACACGAAATGCTTGCATACGCAAAGGCACCAGCAGTCTTGCTGTAGGATGCCATGGGGTGGGAGTGTTATCTCTGCTGAGACCAGGGACAAGACTGCCCTGCCTGGGAGTGTTGCTCCATGTGTGCTGCACCATGCCACCTCACTCGTTCACCTCCACAAGCGTTGGGCTGACAGTGGTTAATATAAGCAGCTTTTTCTTTTTTTTTTCCTGAAGAATGTGTCTACATTACCACAGAGGAATATCATGCCCCACCTTTTTCATTTTTTTCAATTGCCATGTCCATTTCTATAAAGCCAGGAGGATGGACCAGTAACAACCAGCTGGGAATACATCTGCTGGGCAGCTCCCGAAGCCCAGCTGTGCACTCACTACTGGCGCCTACACAAGCGCTGGCACTGCCCAGCTAGGGCCATGCTAGCGGCAGGCAGGCCACCTGTTCAAGAGGTGAGTGCAGCCGCCCCCCGGGGCCTGCCAACCTCTGGTGGAGGCAGACCAGGTACGCTGCTGGGGTGGCCAGCAGCTGGGCATGGTCCCGCTCCCCAGGGCCCACCACACCCTGCGGGCAGGAGCCAGCAGCCGGCGCAGCCATGGCCCTCTCCGCTCCCCGGGAAGCCAGCGCTAAGCCAGCGCTGCTGCAAGATCTGGGAAACCGCAACTGGAGCCCGTGTAGTCGGCTTGCAGCTCCTGCCCAGCCACATCATCAGGCCGTCTTGTTTTCAGCAAGTGATGCAGACTTTGGCGAAGCCTCCAGATATTCAAAGGTTATCTTTCAGCCTGCTGCGCCGCCTCGGAACGTGACCCCCCACTTAGACCGCGGCCCTTCAAGTTATCCTTCATTTGTCTGTTGGTGTGTTCTCTTAGATCTGCAGGCCACTTTGATTACTTGAACATCTGGAAGTTGTCACACGCTTTTTCTGACCGTGACCATCTGAAATATTACCCGGCAGGACTTGGGGGGAGACACAGTAAGGAAACAAAAACATCCTACTCATAAGAACATGTGGCAGAGATTACCAAATGACACCATCCCAAAGGGGAGCGCTATATATCCAACCAAAGACAAACTTTCTCTCCATCCCTTGAAGCCAGGACAATTGCTTTACAGAGCATCCAGTCCAGACATAAAATATATTACATATAAGTACCTAATATATTCTTCATTAAACATTATGTAATGAAGATTGGCTGTCTATTACCAATGTCTGTGATGGAAAAAAACATTCCTTTCATCCCTCAAGTTTCAAAGCTGAAATGTATCTGCCCACTTACACGATTTTCCACAGAAAAGCTTCCCAAAAGTGGTTCAGTGTCTGAAGACTTTGGGGTGTACAGCCCTGGCCTGCCAGTTGGCCTCACACAGTGAGGTAAAGCTGGAATTGGACATGCAAGAAAACATTAGATGGAAATTGCTGAAGTACACAGAGCTGGTCTCTCAGCAATCCCAACACATGGACTAGGGTCTGGAGAGAGGGCAAAGGAGCCTCAAATCAGCGCACATGAAACCCGTGTACTCGTGCGCATCATATCGGCACACACACGTGTCGTTCGGCCGCGCAGGTGGAAGGCAGGGAGGTTCCAGCACGGCTGTTAGATGCGGGGCATCTCCTCCTTCTCAGCGAGGCACGGAGGGTGGGGTGCGGCGAGCCCCACAGATGAACATTTCTCCTTCTCCCCCATGCCCTGCTTTTCCGGCGGGAAGAAAGCTGAGTCGGACAACGCTGATATGCCTTTCCCACGGGGAAGGGACAGGATCTAGCCCTTGTCTTTCCCCCTGCTCCTGCCCCACGCCCCCTCCCGCGCCGCCGCCCGGGTAGCGCAGCGGGGTCGCGGAGCCCCCCGCTGTGGGGCTGCCGACGGCAGCTGCTGCGCGCCCCCACCAGGTGTCACTCGCGTCCCACGAGCTGCCCACGGCGGGCTGCGAGGGCCGCAGCGTGGGGGCCCCCGAGGCTGAGGGCCCCCGGTGCTGGGGGCACCCAGCGACGCCTGGCTCGGCGGGTGCGCCGGGTGCCAACGCTGGAAGCGAAGCTGGCGGCTGTTCTTAGCACCACAGCCGAGGGTTTAGGAAAAATCTTGGCTTCTCCACCAGTACCGGTTCTCTGAACAGAAAATAAGTTCAAATAGAAAGAAGGGGGAGACGGTCACTGCAGAACAACCGGGGATGAAACAAACAACTAAAATCGGTCAACCAGACAAAAAGCAAACCAAGCCCCCTCCACCTCCCACCCCCAAACACAACATAAATACCACCACCTTTTACAACAGCAAACTATTTGCTTTGCTACGGTAAATAAAATTGTTTTGACTTATCTTGCTTCCTTTGTTTTTGATTTTATGCTCTATTTAGATTTCTGAAACGACGGATTATACTGAATACCAAAAATGTCTCATCCAATAAACTTACATAATTTGTATTTTGAAACATTACACAAGTCAAAGTAAGTAGTGCCATTCAGATTACAGTTTTTTTCCTTAGCGGAATTAAAATTTTGGCCGTATCATAGCAGATCGGTTCTGATACGCTGGCGGTGGCGGTGCTACAATGTCAGTACCAATAAACAGAGCATTACAGTATCCAGGAGAGAGAGCTGTTAAAAGGAACCCTTTCTGCATTACATTAAGGTTGGATGCTGACTACTGCAGACAGCTTTTCTCTGGCTGAGCAAGAACACGACAGCAGCCACCAGACTGTGAGGCCTCAGTAATGAGGAGTAGTGAGCTCCACCCAGGCACAGGAGCTTTCAGGGCCTGGAAAAGGATGTGACATCTAAGGGCAACGTTAAAAGTCTTCGCCACGTTGGGTGCGTAAAGGTTTTTCTCCTTTCTTCTTTGCTTCTACACAGTGCAAACTTTCTTTAGATGAAAAATGAAAGCTGCAGGCTGAGTGTGGTTTGAAGGGTACATAGACCAAGCTCCTCCCATCCTCTCAAGGCCTGCCCTCAGCTTTCTGCTTCCCAGTGCTGAGCTCCGTGCCAGGCAGTGCCACCATGCACATACGTGTCCTGCGGCCTCCCTCTCCTCTTCTGCTTATGCTTGATGCTTTGCTGGTGACATGTGGAGCAGGAGGTCTGCTGCCACACACAGGTGCTCTCAGCATACAGAAGCTGGTGGCCACCATGTGGGGCTGGTGATGGGCCTTGGACTCACTATCCCAGACGTTATTTTTATGCTCTATCACTCCCTCCTCACTCTCCCTCTTTTTTTTCCTCCAGGTCTTCTGGTCTTCAAACCTTGGGTTTTTCTTTTCTAGTGTTCATAAAAAAGACAAAGTGATCAAAGGCACTCTGCCCTGTCTGTGCCATTGCTGGAATGACACTGCCTTCAAAAGCTTCCTAGAGACACGTGCACTCCCAGCATGGGGTGTGGTCTGGGGTGAGGGGAGTGGGAAGAGTTGTTGTCCAAAATAGCTTTTGAAAGGAAAAGCAAAACAAACAAACAACAAAAAACAAACAAACAAACAAACAAAAACCACCTGATTGTACCAAAGAGGTGACACAACTGACATCTAGATCGCAAGCAGCAGTGTACCTACTAAGCAAAGGGTAATTACTCCTTGAAGTCAGTCTCGCAGGTGTCACATCTCTATTTCAGTGGAAGTGTGTTGGAAGTTTGGGGCAGGAAGAAGCAGTGGGAGATGCCAACAGAGACACTGGAAGATCAGCAGATGCTCAGCTCTCCTTGCAGATGGGAATCCCAAAGTGCAGTTTTAACATGGCGATGGAGTTGGAGTAACCAGAAGAAATATCTAAAAAGCAGAACTTTCAGGTTCTTTTTCTTTTTCTTTTTCTTTTTTCTTTTTCTTTTTCTTTTTCTTTTTCTTTTTCTTTTTCTTTTTCTTTTTCTTTTTCTTTTTCTTTTTCTTTTTCTTTTTCTTTTTCTTTTTCTTTTTCTTTTTCTTTTTCTTTTTCTTTTTCTTTTTCTTTTTCTTTTTCTTTTTCTTTTTCTTTTTCTTTTTCTTTTTCTTTTTCTTTTTCTTTTTCTTTTTCTTTTTCTTTTTCTTTTTCTTTTTCTTTTTCTTTTTCTTTTTCTTTTTCTTTTTCTTTTTTTTTCTTTTTCTTTTTCTTTTTCTTTTTCTTTTTCTTTTTCTTTTTCTTTTTCTTTTTCTTTTTCTTTTTCTTTTTCTTTTTCTTTTTCTTTTTCTTTTTCTTTTTCTTTTTCTTTTTCTTTTTCTTTTTCTTTTTCTTTTTCTTTTTCTTTTTCTTTTTCTTTTTCTTTTTCTTTTTCTTTTTCTTTTTCTTTTTCTTTTCTTTTCTTTTTCTTTTTCTCTTTTTCTTTTTCTTTTCTTTTTTTTTTTTCTTTTTTTCCTCCAATAAAATGTCTGAATGTCAAAAATACACAAGAACACAGAAAAAATAGATCACATGGGTTTCTATGACAGGAATTGCATTGGGAAGAAGCCCTTTGGAACAAAATGAAAGTCTGATATTCTGTTCCCATTAGAGGAAGAAAATAAACATACAAATTAAAATCCTTCTGCACACAAATGCACCAGTAGCTGTAGTTACTGTCCCACGTCTGGGGTTTGGAACAGAGACAAAAAAAGGATGAGGAAAACAACTGAGAAGGAAAGCAAGACAAGAGATTTAGCCAAAGTCCCAGCAAGGTTCATGAAGTAATTCAGGTAGGATGGAAGAAGAAGTAAAGAAGCAACCCAAACTGACCTCACAATTACAAATTTAGCTGTTCCCTAAAATGGAGTTTCTGGAAAACGATTCCATCATTAAGTAAGCATTATATGTCTAACTTGCTGCTAGTCTATCCTTTTAAAACACCAGAACATTTTTAGAAAGGCTATCCATTGATGAAATTTGACACTTATGCCCACTCCCTCAGAAAACTACCTGTGATTTCAGCTACAACATGAGCTTCCATACCCCTGTTCATTAGTTTCACTGGAGCTACCTCCTAGACCAGTATGTATCAGGACTTAGAAATATTTTCTAGTCTTGGGCTTCCACCCTCATTCCTACCTCCCGTGGACACTTACTTTGACAAGAGGCCGGGATGCTCTGTGCCACCCTCTGGGCCCCCCACCCCTCTGTTGTCCTGAGGGACATTCGAGCTCCCAGTTTATTCTAGATCACAATGCCTGCAGCGAGTGACCTCAGCACCTGCTCCCCATCCTGCCCAACACATGAGTAACCAACCAAGCTTCCTTTTGTCCAGACCTAACCAGTGCACCTACGCTAAGGATTACCCATCTCTCTCCTACCTCCTGTAAGGTCAGCAGCAAGGCCTCCCCACCAGACACAGACACCTCCTCCCCAGGACATCACCCCAGGCCCTTCTCCCCCAACACCAGCAGCCTGCCAGCCCCTACGCCTCCCCTGCCTCAATCATACATGTCATTTATGGGCTGTTTCCCAACGTTAGCTAAGTTTACATGGGAAAGAAGGAAGAAAAGGCCAGATGGTCCAGATCTCCATTCCTGTTTTGGCAGGTTCATGCTCCTGTGCAAGCAGCCAGACAAGTCATGGGGGTCCCAGCAAGGGGCAGGAGCCTGCCTTTATGGAGAGACCTGGAGGGCATTTTTAACAGGGACAGTGCCACCACTAACAGCCATCCCCTAAAGCAGGGAGTTTGGGGCAGCAGTGGCTGGAGGAAGCATGGAGATCTGGTGGGAGCAGGGCAGGAGAAGGAAAGGAAGGCACCAGGGAAGGTTCCAGGAGATCAGGTCATGGTCAGAGGCATGTTCTGCATCAGCCCTGTCCCTAATTGCTGACCAGCCTTTTCTTAATGTTTTTTCTCTCTCTCTCCCTTTTTTTTTTTTTTTTACTGTGATTTCTTTAAAGTCCAAGAAAGACAGAACAGAGGAGGGAAATGCAAAGAGTATTTGTGGTCACTGTAGGAACATGCAGGAGGGATCAATGGAGTGAGGATCAGAGGAACAAAGGAAAAGAACCATAAAAGACTGTGAATCCTAAAAAGGTGTTACTGCCGGGGAGGAGAAGAGAAGAAAGAGACTCTAAAAGAACAGATGAGCCATATAAAGAACAGCTCATAAAAAGAGATGAACTCAAAAAAAAGGTCATAGATTTCAGGTTATGCATTCAGCAAAAAGGTGGAAAAGTTACATTAAAAATGCCCTTGCCGTGCATCTTTCAAAAAGGAAAGGCAGAAAGGAATAAAGAAGTGGATAGGAGAGTTATATGAATAATGAAAAGCTTCATTTCTGTGACACAGAAGAAGCAGCCGCCACAAGGTTAATAGCAAGGGTGGTAAATAGCATTTGTTTTGAAAGGTGACATCTATGATGAATCTACTGAGAAGTTTCAAAATCTAGTTAAATCAAAAAAAAAAAAAAAAAGAGAGACAATGAAGGTGAATGCGTCAGAATATATTTTGGGAGACAAGAAAAAGTACAATAAAAATTGTGCAAATGCCACTAACAAGGTAACATTTACAATCGTGTCTTAATATTGTTTGATATTTACTATCCATGTCCACCCTTGTAAATAAGGGTTATCATCTAGAATTTGTGCAGGTTCTCAGAGTTTATTGTCATGGCAATTTCTCTTAACAATTTGCACATACAGATCCCTTATGGCAAATAGTGATGAGGATAATCACTATCATTCATGCATCAGTGTTACAGAATCAGGAGAGCAGATTCCTCACGCCTACCCATACATAGAGATACCAGAAGGAAAATGATCTGCAAGTACTTCAGAGGTTAGGATTTAAAAAAAGAAAAATGACCTTGGTAAAAGAGAAGAACAGTCTGAAAAACTGGATGCTAGTCAATGCTAGACAGCTAAAGACACCTCACTGATCCAGGGATACACACTAAGGGGAACAACCACCTATGTTTTATTGCAAAGGAGCTGGGCATCACAGTGCCTCATACACAGGACATGATTCAGCAGTGACCCTCTACTACAAAAAGGGCAAGCCTTGCCATTGTGCCTACAAACAGAAGTACAGCCTGCACTGCAATTGTAGCAGTCAAGCCCGGGCAGGAACAAAAAAAAAATCCTGCTCCAGGCTCCGTCCTCTGCAAAAGCTGGAGGAGAGCAGCAGAATCAACCCGCACTTCAGAAAAAACCAGGAAGGAAACCAAAGGGCACTGTAACATTGCAATGGCTATTTACATATTTGAGCAAAAATGGAGGTGACATTTTATTACAGTTAATGTAGCAGCCTGATAAGGGCTAAAGGGATAAATTGAAGCAAAGAAGATTTAGTTTAGATATTAGGGGGAAAAAAAATTTGCAGTAGCAGAGATAATGAGTGTCTGGGGAGACTCTGCAGTCCTCAAGCCAATGTCTGTACAAACAAAACCCATTTATTTGTACAAACCTCGCTTGAGGACTCCACAGTCCAGAACAGCACAACCACAAGGAGCCTGGCCTCAGATTATCCTCTGCTTCCATGTCTTTGATACTGGGGTTCCTTCAGCATAATGTATTATTCAGAACTACTTAGCAACGTGCTTAAATGAATTATGGACACAGAATAGGTACAAATAAATTGTTGGTAATTTGTTGGAATATCTTGGGATTAAAATCTTATTTTATACAGGTACCTATAGCTATTAATTTTCTTTTAGCAAAATTTCTACGTTTTATACACTTAAGTCAAAAAGTTCAGTGGTGTTGGTTCTGTGCATGACATCTTTAGCTAGAAAGGAAATTAAAATATGGTAATTTAAAAATCTAAATTCAAACTGCTGCTGCTAATCACTTGACATAAAGATAAACAAATGGAAGACACACAAAAAAATCGCTGGTGATTCCCAACTGTTACTTAAGGAAAACAGTCTTCTCTCACTTTAGTTGTCTGCTTTGGCTTTCTTCCATATTTTTAATAAATAAACATCCTAAACACATTCCTGTAGATCTCATTTTCTGGAACTAGTTTTTTTGCTCCCATTTGTTATTTCTTGGCGGACTACTGGGAATTTATTATTTCAAATGACATTAGGGGTGCAATTTGAAAAAAGAAATTCTCTATATTTGGTATTAAGAGCTTTCTTTCAGGAAAAAAAAAAAAATGTCCTTGTCGGGCTTTAAAGGGGCAGCCGCAGATGGTCTGGTCGGACTGCTTCTCTGCGCTTTGATTCCAGCTCTGCCCAGCACTGGCATCCCACCAGCAGCACGCTGCCTCTCCTGCGCCAAATTGCTCGGCGCCTGAGTTCTCCTCCCTTGCCAGTTCCATTCTGGTCAATGCAATTAATTCTTATTTCTTTCTTCTGTCTTCACCTTCAGCTTATTAATTTCTGGCCAGTCTCCACTGCTCTTTCAGCTCAGCATTTTGCTCTTTCTCTCTTCGGTACTTAAAGCCTTTTCCCTTCCTTTTTTTTTGGTGTTGTAGGGTTGGTGGACAGTTTTTAATCGTACCTTACAGAAGATCTGGTGAACGTTCAGCTCTTCTCAGGTTGAGTGGTTCCTTTAAAGCGTATTAAAATAAATATTCGCCAGTGAAGGGTGTTTCCAGCTTCCTGGGAAGCACCAGGAGGTGCTGACTGATGGCTCTTCCCCAGGAGGAAAGAAACCTTGCTTGGTCCTGTTTTTTTCCTCAGCAGATATATGACCTCACTGAAATTCCTAATAGATACAGCACTGCCTAGTGTGTACTTCAACGGCTAGGTGGTTGCCACAGTAAGAATAAATATGCCATAACCTGAGTTAATCTTAATTTGTGGAAGTGGCTTTTCATATACATTTGGAAACAAACATCTATAAATATCTATCTTTTCTCTGGGGAGACATTTGTGCCTACTTGGAGCTTCCATTCCCGGTGTGGCAACACTGACAGATGACAGTGATCAGGGGAGGGATGAAGAGATCGCAGACAAGCCCTTTAAAAATAAACTGGCTCTACAGCAGGTTTTTTTGGTCTGTTTGGGCCAAATTCACTCCTGGGTAACTGTGGCATTGCATCACTTGAAACAAGGTTCAAATGAAATCTTAATACTACTCCCTGCCTACTTTGAAATTCTTACTGTAATACGCATTTTTACTTTACAGACATTGTGTTACATCCTGCACAAACACAGGAAAAGACAGCCATTCAATACAGGCTTTGTATGTATTGAAACAAAAGAAGAACTAGAATGAGTACAAAATGGGTTCAGGAATACAAATACTTCAGATATTTTTATTGGCTAGTCAGTGTTGCAAAGTGATTTAAAAAGAAAAAAAAAAAAGAAAAGGTAATTTCCTTAGAGTAAAGTTCAATGATTATCTAACACATGAATTTGAAACATTCCTTATTTGAAGGCAATGATTCTTCAAAGCAGCTGCTGGTATCTAATTAGTTAAATCCTAAGGAAAAGCAGCAATATACCAGCTGATGCAATTGGTGGCAGCAGGAGTTTGGAAATAAATATCTCCATTTGGCACTGAGAAGTGAAACAGAGCTCAAATTTCTGTGGATTTCTTGGACCCAAGTTCTTGCCTCAGAGCTCACATTGCTGTGGTAAAGGAAAATTAAATCTCAGAGTTTAAGATCTGGGGTTCAGTGTGGCTACTTATTAGAACTCATCTGGCCTCCCTAGACTGTGAATATTTTGACTTGACCTAGATGGAGCTCTTAATAAAATCAAGCTCTCATAGGCATTTCCAGTGTTCTGTGATAAAATTCAGCTCAGAAGAATCATGCTGACAGAAACTGTGACACCTTAACGCAGAGATTATTATCCTAGTTAGAAACCAGAAACATAGCAGCATGTGCAAACAAAGAACAAAAAAAATCCCTCCTCCCCAGAAAATTCAGCTGAACAAAAACCAAGGGAGCAGCCATTCACGGTGATGTACAATGTGTTTGGTTCTGGGTTTGTTCAGACCATCCCTCTAGAGATGCTGCAGTCAGGGTTACAGCAGCTCAGCAGCCCTGTTCCCAGTGGCAGCAACACAGATAGGCAGCTGGTGTTAACTGAGATGACTCGAGCACCAATGTATTCAAATTTATTGCCTGATTGTGTCTATGACTATCCCACTTTGTGTATGGAATGGGGGTGGGGGGTATTTTTAGGTTTGGTAGTCCCTTTGAAACAAGGTTCCTCTTTTCCAATGTCACACAAAAGTCAGTACCACAGATGGTACCAGCTCTGGCTGACCTGAGTTTCTCCTATGCGCTGCTAAGAAGGCTCTTTCAGCATGTTTGTCCTATGCATCCTACAATGCCCTGGGGGTATTTGCAATTTGACTTAGCTCACACCATACTTTTGTGCTCAGAGATTCTGCCACTATCTTTACGTCATCTGTATCAGTCAGAAGTGCTGCTTTTCTTCTGCCAAGCACAGGTTTTCTGGTTCCAGCTCAATTTAGCTTCAGAAGGCCCCACATCTGTTGTCTCAAGGACAACAGCTACACACTCTTGTAAACCTATGAGTAGGTCTTTGTGAGTAACCTCAGTATTAGACATACAACAGCACACTTGAGCAGCAAACTGAGCCCCTGACTTAAAATTGCAAGTTCCTACATTTACTACCCAAGGTTTGCACTCTATTCTCAGCACTCCCAAACCACTGCCTTTTCAGCTTAAAATGTTGCATTGACACATGACAGCAAGGAGAAAGAAACAGCGTCTTATTTAGCAAATACACACTCATGGTTTCAGCTAGATTTGTTCAAGGTCATTCCTAAGAAAATGCACTTCACTTCATCTGCTCTTGGGCAGCAACTGAATCACTGAGCACACTGTACAGGCTGCGCTCTTACAGACCTGGTCTAGCTTAAAGAAAGGTTTGCTTATGTGATGATGAGCAAGCTGGAAAGGTCTCACTGCTGCTAGCTTGATAAAAAGAAAATAAAGAGTAAATGATTATCAATAAACTGTGTTTGGTTAGGTGTCACTGAGAGAAAGAAAATGCCATTTCATGTCACTTTTTGGAAAGCACAAGGTAGGTAACTTTTAGGAATGATTTTGCTCTTGACTAATCTTCAGATTCAATATTAAAATCTCAAACTTCCCAAAGGAAAGAGATTCTGCATCTTTTAATGAAAGATAAAACAACAATATAAACATACACAAATTTACAGAGAAAGGATCAACTTTAATACATCTGGAGTAAAAGGTGTTCTTTTTTAAATATGGTATAAAAATAAATGCAAGAAACATTAACAGAGAATATACAGACAACAGACAAAGACACAGGCTTTCTTTCTCAATGTGAATACATCAGTGAAATGAAACCTTCTGTGCTAATTCATTGTGCAATAAATGTGATGCCATATGTATATTTATTAATATATGCATTTTTTACATTTCTTCCAGTTTTTGATTGACGTATTTTTTTTTTTTAATAAACTGTGCCTAGCAGAAGCTTTTTTTTCACTGTACTTGAGCTTGCAGAAAATAAAAAGACACAGATCCAGCTGGATATGAAGGAGGAAGTGAGCAGACAGTTTTCGAAATGGAGGCATCGATAGGCTAGAGAGTCCCTCGGAGTCTGTAATGCCTTAGTATACACAAAAGAAAACAAGTCAGGTCCTTGCTCATGCAACATCTTGTTCTACTGTCCTCTGATTCAGGCAATCAGTGAGCTACAAAGTATGTATAATGATTTGAGTCTGCTTCCATGCTACAAGGTGATCCTTTTAGTAGGACTGCACTAGACTGGTTAACCTCTTTGATGTGAGCGATTTCCCCTGAGGAAAAGATAAAAACAAAAAACAAAAACAGAAAACAGAGGCATGATCACTGCAAACCTGTTCATCAGCAACCACTTAGTGTTGCCACATCACTGTCAAATAACTAGGGGAACCAACTGGAGTCTGTCAAATCTTAAACCACAGGAAGCCCTTATGCTTGCACACCTGCACTGCCAGCCAGCCAAGTTGTTTCACAGAATAATCCACAAATTCAAAGGCCATTTTTGAGTGAGATTGGGTTTGGCTGCTAAGAGACGACTGCTGAGGGCTTTGCTGTTGGTCACTCCCAGAACTTCAAGATGGCCACCACAAGTGAGGGCACCTTATGCTACAAAGACGAATGTGCACACTGCAGTAGCTCTGTCACAGATGGTAAAAAGCTCCTTTAAAGCTCAGGTAAGGAAATAAGAGGCAGATTGCATACAGGCAGGAAACAGCTTTTCCATGAACTCAGCTATACATTTGCTGAGACTGCGTTTACTGTTTATAAGGACCATTGGTCAGGTATACTACATGGGACTACATATCACTGCTTAGAAGGTGTTTGGATTTCCACTGTCATTTTCCTCACCCTCCTGTTGCAAGCATGCAGTTTCAGTTTTTTAGCAAGTTCTTTTAATGAGGTATAATGACTGTCCCACAAGAGTTAGCTCTACAGTGTGGAAAGGATAGCATAGGTTATGTTGTCATGGTGTTTTTCAGGCAGATTTGAGCTTTAGCTAAGCCAGACAAAAGCCATGAAACCACGTAAGTGTCTCTTAGGGCCACCCTACTGTGGCTCGAATTCAGCAGAGGCAGAGCTGGTTCAGCAAGCTTACACCGCTCCTCAAAATACCACAGGCATACCCTGATAGTGTACCATAAATAGATAATAAAATATTAAACAGCAAATGGCTCTGCCTAACATTATAGTCAAAGGATATTTAATATTTACATTTATTGTATTGTTTATCTTAAGTGAACAACTCAGTAAAATCAAACTGACTTCAAGACTACCATAAGAAATATAACCGTGAAGGGATGCTACATCTGCAGTAAATGGTAAATGAATTTATTCTGTCATATCAATGAGTTGTTAAGTCATCTGTTGTATTGTAACTCAGTGGAATTACACAATTTAATATCTATTTTCCTTACCAATTAATTTTATGTTCAAAGGGATATGCAAGTTGGTTTTGAACATTTGCCCAAATGCAATATATCAGAATGGGTCTTGACAAAAAGAAGAATAGCTATTTTATTCTTTGTGCTCTGAAATAAAAGTCAAACAAATGAGGATGAATTTTTCCCCTACAATATAATTTTGACGGGAAATCATGGTCTGCGATGTTGGATTAGACTGCTCATCTATCAAGTTCACCATATCACCTGACAATACTACTACTTACTTCTTTGAAAGATGTCTCCTTCCTGGCATGGTCTGCCCCCTGTGTCTGGCTCTACCTCTATGAATTTTTACCTACATTAAATTCAGTTTCTTGGCATACTAGTTTCTTAACCTACAAGCTCGGCTACTTTCTGCAAATATGTATGAGTTCCATTGAGTACTGATCTGTCTAATAATTCCCTTCCTGGAGGTTTCTATTAGTTATTAACGCAATTCACTCAATGATGCACTGGAAAGCTGCACAAGCTTTTATCATGGGATAAAGTCTGTGAATTAATTTTGCATTTTTATCTGCAATAACTGATTATTTAGGAGTTGTAACTCCATGGAACTTTTAAGATGAACCATAACCACACTCTAGCATGTCAGGAATGAACTGTGATATTACATAAAGTAGGAGTTTTTAATCTAAAAGCAGGTAAAAAACTATTGGTTAATTAGTTGACCTGACTTGATAATCTGATTCAATGTAATGACATTTCCCCTATAGACACATAATGATATCATAACATTTTATTTTTTTTAGGTGTTCTGCATCACTTCCACCATGGATATTGCTTGCCACAGTAAGCTGATGGTTTTTGGATACCTTTTCCCCTAAGCCCAACAGTGATCAGGATTTCTGATTTGGTTGGTCCTTTCCTCCATCTCCCTTCTCTGCCCAGAGAATATTACACTCCTTAAAAGATAGGTGTCCACCTGAACAACATTTCTCCAGGTATTAATAATTCAAAATTATCTTATAGGTGGAAAAGTGACAACCTAGACAACATGCCTTCCTCAAGAGATCTCCTTCAATTTTTATTCTGAATCCCATTTAGTCCTCTGACTGGAAAAATAAGCTTTAAAGGCATAGAATCCATAGCAGCCCTAAATAGAGAAGTGTTCCATCTTCTTTTTCAGTTCTATAGGCATTTGTTATTTCCAGTTTACAGGCAATTTCCTTCAAACTCTGTTCCAGCATACACGTTTAAAATAAAACCTGATTCTTTAGCTCTGTATGGTTGGGTTTCATAATTATCACGTCTAAGAGATATGCAGTTTACAGTCTGATATAAGGATCATCTCTTGTGAGTCATAATTTCAGGGTTGAGTCTAACTATTTCTTTCGGATACAATGTTAATAACATTCCATAAGCCAAATTTTATATTTGTTCAACTACATCAAACAGGCCAGTTTTGAGAGGTATAGCATATGACTAATCACACACAGGAAAATGTTTGCTGTACTAATAAGGCTAAAGAAAAATTGAAAACAAGTTCAGAAGAAGTAGTAGATGCGCATCTAAATAATTAGAAGATACATATTTAATATTAATTTAATATTAATTTAACATTTTAATATGTTCTTGCTATTGACATGTAGAAGTATATGCCCAAATTTTAAAGAAGAGTAGAATTTTTGTGTGTATAGGTACAGTTTAGCCAAATGAATTGAAACTATTTAACAATTTTATTATAATACACCAGCATAAATGAAACCCTGCACGCATACCCTGACAAGGGAGTCAGAGTACAAGGAGGCAGCAGAGCAGCTGGAGTAAACAAGTACATTGATGAATACGAAATCAATTGGTCTCAGTGTTCGTGTCGCTACCTTAATGTATTAACATTTTTAATGCAGACTTGTCCTTCCAACTGTACTTTTAGAGATCTTGGGGGGCGGGGGGAACTCCAAAAATGTGATGATTTATGAGGTGCTACGTACAAGTGTGCTGACTGACACTAACACCTCAAGTAATCAGACAAACAAGTCAGCAACAACCTCAATACATATGTGGCTTATAAGAAATCAATATGAAATTTATACAGGGGACAGAGCTGAAATGTATGAAGATTAGAAGATTAATTTTCTAATTCTCTTCTTTTTGGCTAAGCAGCCTCAGTGGCTCTTCTTTCATGTTTCTTTATGGTCCCTAGAACAGATGTTGGTAGAACTGGAAAGGGAACTCCATTCATTCAACTGGGAAACGGAGAAGAGCATGAACCCTTCTAGGAGCAAAATGAGACACTGAGCTTGGATCAACCCTCCTTGCTCTCACCATTCCCCATCCACTCACACGCGGCACAGCTGCAGCATGCCAGCAGCTTGGCCAGCATCAGCAGACAAAACTCCCAGGTGACTTTCCCAGTGCTATGCACAGAGCTGGTATAAACAGCTTCTGGCAGAAGCACATCTGGAGAGGCACAGGAACAGAAACTGTAAGTCAGGTCAGTATTTAGCCAGCCCTCACTTCTCTAACAGGCTTTAGCGTTGCCCACGGGGTCGGGATTTTGCTTCAATTACCAAAGCAGCATGGGAGGCTGCTCTCACCCAGCCCCACGGGTGTATTTCTCTTTCAGAAAGGTGCTGAAGAGGAGGAAGGTAGCATTTACTGAATTTAGGGGATGACTTCTCACAACAGCTGCATTGCTAAGTGGCTGCATGTGCAAAATCCTCCTGCTTACTGTGGGGAGTTGCAGTCCTCTCCTCATTTCTCACTGGGGCTGTTCCTTGTCTTGGAGCAGACCGTAGACAAGAGGCATTGGCTGAGCAAATGCATATTCCTGATTTTACTCATTCTAAGCTGGATGATGCTCCCTCTTCCTTTCTTTTTCCTTCCCCAATAATATTTGCATTTACTGATGAGCTGCTCTCATGTGTGATTAACCTACAAGCTCTTGCCAGATGAGGCAGTTTTATCTTGAAAAAACATTAAAAGGATGGGGTAAAACCTAACATTTTCCAAGGTGCCAATGCACTGGACAAATACTTAGTATGTGTTTGTCTTAGGCATGACGCCTCAGATTTCAGTACCACTCTGCAGTTCTCATTCTTGCAGTAGTTTAGGACACGGGTAAATGTTTGTTAGCTGGGAAATGGCAGTCATTGGTCTAATAGCTGGCTCCTACCAGAGACAGAGCTGGCCATGCCAGTACCACATGTCTGCCCAAAGCTTTCCAGGATAAAGCAGAGCAGCACCACTTGTCGTTGCAGAGCAGGACAAGGAGGCCAGCATTTACTGGCATCTCATATAGATGCTCCTGTTGATTTTCCTCATTAAGCTGAGTATCATTACTCAAGGACAGCCTATCACTACATTTTTGGACTAATTATTGGTCCAAACTAAAAATTTCAATTATTATGTCAGTTCTTTTTAGTCAAACATTAGATAAGCCATCTCTTAACTGAAAAGGGAAAAGGCTTTATTCCTATGAGTGCTTATTATTTTTACTACTGTTTTGTATTTTTCAAACAAGAATCTTTGTGATTTTTTCTGACTTTCTTTTTTTTTTTTAATTTTTAGGAATAACCAGTAAGCAAATTTCAATAGACTAATTAGGAAATCTTCCATGCTTGCACATTGAACATAAGATCTCACAGATTGTATTGTATTAAAGTTTGTTCACAATGTTATGCTCCAGAAAATATAGCCTTTGTTTGGATTTCAGGGCTACATGGACTTCTGGTCTGTCATGGTAGAGCTCTCAGGTATGCAACAAGTTTTAATTGTTCATAAAGAAACATTTCTTGATTAATGTGAAATTGATATCTTCATTGTTTCTCAGTAAAGGGACATATTTTAACATGTCAAGAGGTTAAACCAGTTTAAGTATCTATAAAGTCTATTCCCCACTGACAAAAAACGAGGAAGCTATTTTAGAGAGTTTTAATTTCTATCACTAGACCATAATTTGCTACGGCATGTTAAGTGACACTGGACTAAGGCACTGTGAAAATGTGCATGTTCAAGAGACTTCACATTTCCCATCTCATGCATGAAATGGACTAATGTTACTGGTTTGGAGGGAGAAAACATCAAAGGACACTGGTAAGTAAGTTCTTGCAGCTAAGTGGGACAGCTGGAAAGTGCATGGGTAATGTAACATATAATGGTTTTAAACTCGGTGTTATTAAACACAGTCTTGTTTTTGAGGTTATGAGTGAAGATAATCATCATCTGATGGCTCTCCGACTTATATGAACTGAGTTTGGTCAGTCTTGCACTGGCTGTATTTTTCATAAAACACCACGAACTTGAAACAAGCCCATTTCTTCACCTTCTCTACAATTAGGCAGCAACAGATGAAACTCTAACACTGACGGTGGCATCTGAAGCTGTGACACCCACACGTGGTGATGGAGTATCTCCCCCAAGGAGGCTCTGAGGAGGAGGCTGCACCTTGCCCTGCTAGCTTGTTTACTGCTGAGACAAGAAAATGTGTATGCAGTGGCAATTAAGTGAGGCTACTCTGTAAATGTGATGCCTTTGTTTTGGGTTTCCAGATCAGTTATCACAGCTAAGCATCAGGCAGGCTTGCTCAGACTATCAGTCTGCCACTGTCACAAATGCCAATGCACATGAGAAATTGAAGCCAAAAGTCTTCCTTATAGAACCTCTTTGCTCCCATCAACGTTATCAGTGCTTCCTTCACTCGTTTTTCTTTGCAGTGTAGATGCTGTTACTTGAGGTAGAGGGAGTTTTCTGACTTTTTTTTTTTTAATACTGATTTTTTCCTCATTTAAAGTCCTCTAAAAAATTTCATTTTTTAAATGCCACAGAAACAGCTGATTTCTCCCTCTCTTGTACTGTGGCAAGCAGTGAGATTTTCCTGCTCCCTGGCTTATGCCTTTAACTTTCCTACTCACCTCCTCGGGGCTCTGCAGGTGACTAGACCTTAGTTATTCCCAAATGGAAAGCCAAGGGACTGAGCAGGCCAGTGGGGAGCCTGGGGCACACCGTCACTCACTTTGCTGGGACACTTCTGGGTGCAGAAGGTATTCCAAACTATGCAGCTATCCAGTGGCATCATGCCAGCAGCACAAAGTTTGTGTGCACTGTATTATCACACCGTACCTGGGACTATGAATAAAGGAAGCACACCAAGAACAGCTGTGTTTACTACTCAGAGGCAGACTGAGTGTTCAGTAATAAATGTTACATATGGCAAATGCCAGTTTGCTATTATTTTACCTATATTGTACATTCATGCAGGTGTGTTTCTAACACTATACATATAGTCTGTTGCAGACTGCCAAAAGCATTAACAATTTTGCACTATAAAATTTACAGTGCAAGCTAAATATCTGATGCTCTTAGTTGTGCATTTAGGGCTTTCATAAAGTGCACTAAATTATTGAAAGTTTTCTGGAAAGAAAACTCAAAAATGTCAAAGAACTGTAGAGCCTAGTTTTTTATGTGTACATAGCTCCACTTTTAATTTTTCCCCACCAAACTAAGATAATGACTGATTATCCTAGGTGATTTCCATTTAATTTAATGTATAATACAGAGGGATTGCCCTTACAAAGTTTATAATCTTGCTAGTTTAGCAAATGTTTTCTGTAGCAAGTATAATCCACTTTCAGTCATCACTGATCCGTCGAATGAAAGATTCAGGAATCTCCTAGAGTCTCCAGCTTAACAACTCAGGTTATGAATTACAAGGTCATCCTCTCAGGTTCAGTCCCTAGACACAACTGAAGTTACTGTGTTGTTGTTGTTTTTTGTTTGTTTGTTTTTAAAATATTTTAAATTGAAAAAAAAGAGGTCTAATTTAATCAATAGAAAGTCACTTGGATGTAATTAATAAAAAAATAACAGTGAAAATTAATCTTAATTTTCTAAAACATCAGAGGAGAAAGGAAAATAACATTTCCTTCTTTCTAAATCATTCAGAGAGCACAGCATCGGCCTTGGGTGTAGAAGACCCGTTTCAGATCTATTTTCTGTATCGATCAGAAGAGCAAATCTATACCACAGTCTCTCTCTTTGCAGTTGAACACGTTAATCAGTACATTTTAGGATATTCTGAGAAACATTTCCCTCATTCTTGCATGTCGGAACCACTGTACTGAGGTACGTAATTACATACAAACTCATCATAACAGAGAACAAGAATGGAAGAACAAGGATTCCTGGTGGCAAGGGGTTCTGGGCTGGGGGGGAATGCAAACTCAGTCCTCTCATGGAAAAGGTTTACAGTTGAGGATCCTGACATTCTGGAGTAATTTGCAAGCCTCATAGCTGCTGATATAATCAAGAACATATGTTTAGCAGTGACATGTTTTACTTTTGTAGCTGATCTGACTTGACAGACTCCCCCCACATTGATAGAGTAGCAGTTTCAGGAAAAGCAAACCCACAGTTTTTATTTTCTAGCTTGCACCATGAAAAATTAATCACCCTCTTCTCCCGAAGAAGTACCAATGCTTCATGTACAGAAAACTTCATTCCCATCTCTATCTCACAGCTTCTTTGTTGGGCCTGACTTACATCTCTGGCATCCTGCTCTTCTGGTACTTCTGCCCTGGAATTAGCTGCTGAACGTCAGGCATGCCTGCAGAGCACAACGCTGGTGTCTAGTGCTGGTGCACAGAACTGCTGGTTTATCAGCAGCACCGCTCTGAGAGGGAGCAAACTTAGTAAGAGAAATCTCAGTGTTTCCTGCTCTGTCTTCACTTTTTTTTTCTTTTTTTCTTTTTTTTTTTTTTTTTGTGTGTGTGTGTGTGTGTTGTATTTTCCTTACATCTGCCTGCTGCTTGCTATTTCTCTCCTAACAGCCACCTGTTTACATACTTTTTACCATAACCAATTCCTGGTCTGTTGGCTGCTTAAACTCCAAACCTACTTATTGTAGCTTGCCATGCATGATGGCTGGGAAAACCCTGGCTCTCAGAGGTCCCAGATGTACTGCTTTACTTTCTGTGCTCTCTTTCATTGACATAGGCTCATTTATTACTATGGAACTTTCTGTTAAACACCTCCATGGAAGAAAGTAGAATTACCATGTATAACGTTGTCATGTATAATGTTGTTTTATAGATCAACCTATTTAGACAACACACAAATCACACTGCAACATGCTATGGCAACACCACCATGCAAAAAATTGGGGTTTTTGTTTCAAATGTTGGGATAGTTTCCTTTGTGGCTGTTTATTTACTTTTTAGTCTTTTATTGACTTTATCACATTGAATTAAAATTTGTTCCTGATTACAGTGGATTCAAAGCATATTACAGGAAGCCTTTACCTATAAGTAAGTAGTTAAAGGATTACAGTTTTGTTTTAACATGTGAGATATTCCAACAGCCTCACAAAACTTTGTTCTTTCACTGCATTCGTTTCTTGTTCTGATTACTGGAAAGTATATATAATTTAAATACTTGAGGAAATACTCTTAAGCCCCATTATATGGGACGCAGTTCCTGAGAACTGCTTCTCCTTCCCTAGAAACTAAAAAACAAAAACCATGATCTTTGCTGAAAGCTCTAATATTTTTCATTTCAATGCACACAGCTCCACTAACCAGGTCACAGAAAAAGCCACAGACGCACACGCACACACAGCAGCATCAACTGCACAATTCAACAGACAATGCAGACAAACTTGAGTATAATCCAAGATCTTTCTACCTCTTTTCATAACAGGTTAGTGCTCGCCCTCAGTGTTGGTGTACAGTTTTTATGGCATGGGAAAATAGGGATGTTTCTGCCCTACAAAAATAAACGCGTTGAATGCTTTAGTTGGAACTTTCACAATGTTAAAAAAAATCCAAAGAAACTGGATAAGTAAAAAGAATCCCACATTTCAGGAAATCAGTGGATCTTTTGGCTGGTGACAACAGAATGCCCACAGCAAATTCACCAGCCTTCATTTTTTTACCTTGGTGAAATATCTTTCCAAAATTATTATTAAAAAAAAAAAATAATCAGTTCCTGTAGCCCATAATTAAAATCCCACTCAAACCCTTGTTCATCATCAGCATCATTTCTTTGGTCCTGAAGAAGCTGTGCTAGACATTGAAGAAGACAGGGTAATTATTATAGTTTATTTTCCCCTGTACCAAATTACAAAAATGGGACAAACTCTTTTTTAGTAAAACAAAAAGGAGACAGGAATGAAATCCGGTGTATTCAAACGGTATCAGGATTGGTTTTTTTGTTTGTTTGTTTTTATTTTTTTTGGGGGGGGGGGGTGGGGGGGGGGGGGTGGGCAGAGGCACCAGAAAAAGGGACAACATCAAGCAGGTTTTCACAGATTCTTTACTACAACTGAAAAACAAAACAAAAAAAAAAAAGTGAATTATTTCATGCTTCTTAATGCAAAAAGCATGGCTCCCAGAGGTCCATTCCTCCATGTGTGACTATAAAGGTCAGTGGAAAAGGGACTAGGGAGGAGGGGTTCCAATGAAAGCACATTATAAAGCTGTCATTCCTAGGAAAATTCACAAACTGTGATAAGTACACTTTTAACTGTCAGGTTAGAGAAGTAAAAAGGGAAAGGAAGGACTGGTGAGGGGGAAGGGAGAAGGATGTCCCATCAGGTTTACTAGTCTTCTGAGGCAACAAACTTACCACATTGCGTGTGAATTTCTCAAAAGATGTTCGACGATCCAGTGTGTTTTCCAACTTAAATTTAAAATAAAATAATAAAAAAAAAGGAAACAAAAAGAAAAAGAAGGGGAAAAAGAAAAGCAAGAAAAATGGAGTAGAAAAGGATTGATGAAACAATGGACTGCAAAACAAAGTTTGTATAAATCAGGAAGCAAACAAAGGTATGAAGCTGTAATGTGACTGCAAAACAGCAGATGGGCAAAGCAGATATAGTTTTCAACAAAAAAAATATTTTTCATGGGGATCAAAATGGTTTGCTTTAAAAGAAAAACTGAAAATAAAAAGAAATAATGAAGTGCACATCTTGTGTTAATGAACTGACAATCACAAACTTAAGGACTTCACACGGACAGTTGTAGCATTCTGGTATTTTCAACATCTCTCTCTATATTGGATCTTCAGAAATCAATGTTTGAACAAAAAACAAAATCACACAGTACTTTCATATAATTTTAGGTCGTCATTATAAACAATAGAATGCTACGGTGCTAATCACTACCTTATTCCAGTAATGACAGGGCCCTGATTTTGCAGGCACGGGGCTCCCAGATGATTGTAGGATATCATTATTTAGAGCCCACTAATAAATTATTTATCATTATAGAAATCTGCATTGCATAAGCTGCTTCACATACTCTGGGCTATGTCTATTTGGAACTCATTCCATAATCTGGAATTTTCTAAGCAAATATTACATACCAAGACATGAGCCTCTGTTTGCAGAAGTGTGACTTGATCAGTTTTTCAAGTCAGATTCCTAGCCTATTCAGAACTATTCATGTAATAATAGGGAAAGAAACAAATTAGGAAGCCCCTATTTTTCTAGTTGAAATTAGAAGTTATTCATATGAATGAGACTGCTTCTAAACACATTCTGTAGTTTTTACAGGTGGAATAAAGAGAACAACAATTATTACATAAGCAAACTTGCAAACATGAAAGACTATTCTTCTGGGATTTTATTTAATTTTTTAATGTATTTGTAAAGCACTTTGCAATTTAAGGTGCTTCATAACAGAGAAAACAGTACAATATGGGATGTAAAAATAAAAATAAGTTTTGCTAGATTAACTCATTGAAACATGCCCACATGCAGGATATATAAACATATATGTATATTGAACTCCTGTGTGTATGTGACCCTCCAAACACGCCAAGTTGGTCACCTACCAGATATCCAGTTGCACTGGCACAGGGGAGAGAAGACTGAGTATTGTTGCAAACATAACCACTGCTTTGCACAGTGGCAAGACAAAGGCAAGATGGACCAATACCTTTTTCTTGGCCTGTAGCAGCTCCTGGTAGGCACTGGATCGTATAAAACGAGGATAAGAATCACTTTTCATCAGTTTGTAAATGTGCTCCTGAAAGGGAAAGAAGGTGGTGTTACTCTCATAAAGGAAGATATGAGTAAAATGGGAAGCAATCGTGTCTGCAAAATGTATATCAGCTAGCACTATTTTGAATGGGAAGTCCTATGAGATGGGAGGTTGCAATTCTGCAGCTAAGGCTGAGTTGCTAACTGTTGCTAAAGCAGAAATCACAACTATTTGTTATATACAAGAATACAGCACACATTTCTTTAACTTCTTGTCCCTATTTTCACTACAGAATTATCTTCTCTGAGCATTTACAACTGAGTCCTTGCTTCAGGCCCAGTTTCAAACCTCCCTTACATTAGCCAGTTCAGTTAAGTGACAAAAATCAGGAACCTTGGTTTCTTTCCCACCAAATTTTCTGAACTAATTTCTGGAGATGCTTTTCTTACTTGATAGGCTGGAAAAGGAACTAGGTTTCTAATTTAGCACAACAGATAAGTGCTTAACCTACGAGGGATGTCCCTTGGCTTCTCTTGAAAGCATTATTTGAGAGATGTTTATTCTGCTATCCAGCTGATAATATAAAAAGGAAAATGCATATGCAAATTGAAAAGCAGTTCCAGGCTAATCTAATTTCCAAGATATTTATTCTTCAGATGCATATTAAAATCTGGAAACCCTAATCCAGGAAAAAAATGACACAAGCAGTTTATAGAGCTTTTCTTCTTGGAGCATTCTCACCTCTGTAAAATTAAAATTAAAATAAAATAAAAACACTAAAATCATTAATGTAAGACACTTTATAATCTTGTTCTGGTTATAATCTTAGAAGAAGGATTTTTAGAAAAAGAAATCTAAACATGAAATACTTTCACAAAAATATTTAAAAAAATCTACTGAATTGTGTTAGGTGGTTGTTTTTTTTTATTTTTTATTATTATTATTTTTATTTTTTTCACTTAAGCCCTACCTTTTCCTACAAGAAACTTGTAGCACAGCAATCAGGAAAGAACAAATAAACTGTAAAGTAAATACTGCTTCTCAGCTTGCCGCTGGATATAATTAATAAAAAATAAATAAATAAAAAAAAGTACATTAAAAATTATGGCAGGGCAAAATTAAAGCTGATTTTTAATCTTTGTTTTGTTAGAAATTCTCGAGAATAATTCTAAGTGCCTTTCATTGTATTTTCTACACTAAGCTTAGAAAATCTGGTGTATATTCAGAATTTAGGCTTGTGCATTTGGGGGAGTTTTAATTCTGTTCAGTGTGTATGAGAACTGACAATTCAGCCAACTGAGAGCAAAAAGGACTCTGGTACTGTTGTACATATCAGTGGTGCTGAGCATTAAAATGCTATATCTGTTCAAAAATCAACCCTGTAAAAGCAAGTAGAAATTAGGTTGTATTAGTATTGTTAATGTACAATAAGTCAGGAATTGAGGCAGGTTATTATTTAGCACTATCAGTCTGTTTTTACTTATGTATCACTCTCATTTGATATGGAGTTCCATGGTGTCATCTTTCAGTCCAGAAATGCTTTTTAAAGCATTTTAAAGCACAGTTAAATGACTCACTGACTGCCAAATGACTTGTAAGCGGTCCCTTTCTCAAGAGGCAGAGCCCTGCTCCTGACAAAACTCTGGCACATCAAGTGGGGCACAGCGCAAAAGTCCTAAAGCTTTGAGTTGGAGTGTGGTGAGTATGGTCTGTTCCCTTTTCTCTGTGAGATGGAGGCTTCCTGGTTCAAGTTGTACACTGAACTGGATCAAATATGCAGAAGCCTGACAGGAGGAAAAAGTCCTGCTTGCATAAAGACCGCATGCTCAACCTCTTTCATAAATTAATGGGGGAAAAAAAAAAAAAGATCTGAAAGTAAAACAGTGTTCAAATATTACACCTATTTTTACACCTATTTTTGTGAAACAAACATTGGATGCTGGCGAAGAATTTAATTTTCCTTTACTGAGTCAACTGCAAAGACAAATTTTCTTTCCAACCTCTAAACTTGCTGGAGTGTTTATTTGTGCAACATGTCCTTACTGTACACTACTTTCCTAAATCTCTAGTGGCTCAGTAGATGCAAGCAAAAAATGCATGTTTGGCTTAATGCACAGTGTGTATGATATAGTGTCTAATGACAATATTATTGTTGCATCATAGGTTGCTATTCTAATAATAGCAAAATGAGAGCACACAGATTTACTTTCTTTTTGAATTAGTAGAATTATTCCCCCCCCTATTTAGGGCAGAGGCACTTTCCCAAAAAGTAGGAAGGCCAGATTCAATTCCCTTCTCTCCTTTGTGGGACTTGCATCTCCTGACTCCCAAGATGATGTCCTAATAATCAAGCTTTAGAAAATTCTGCAGGGATATGATCTCAGTCTCCTTTTGACACCATTTCACTTTGCATTAATAATTAAATTTTCATCACTGGGCTGCCGATGATACTAGTTCTATGACTTTTACTGTGAATCCAGTTATTTTCTATTGCTTTTCTCAGAAGCTTGCAGATATGAAATATTAAGTTATGAGTCACATGAAGTGTCTCATTTAATATTTAAGTGCTTGGGTTGTTTTTTTTTGTCTTTTTGTTTGTTTGGTTGTTGTTTTTGTTGTTTGTTTCTTGACAAGAACTGAGATTTGTATTTTACTGTTTTGCTTTGTTCTTAACTTTAGCTTCCATCTCAAAAAAAAAGAAAAGAGTACTTTCACAAACCTAGCTCTGACCAAAAGTATTTTTTGATTATGATATTCTGATATTCAAAAATTGACTAAATCAAAATTCCAAAAGGCAAATAAGGTGTTTACAGACTGTTCTTTACTCCTATAATACTGCTTATTTAAGAATACATCTTTAGAACCTTTGCCTGCTGTTCTTTAAATGACAGTTTAATAAGGAACAGAAAATACAACATCCATGGAATGTGATATTTCTGAACAAGCCATTACAAAGTGTTATTTCACATAGGTCATATTTTTTCATGATGGTAACCTCTGACTACTATAAATGACAACAGTTTTAGACATGCATCGAGAGAATAGACATTGAGCCTGTATCAAGGGAAGTCCTTCGGAGACAGATCTTGAGAACTAGAAATTGTTGTGCACAGGGCAGAAGCTTTTCTCTTTATGTAACTGAATAAAAAGATTAAGAAAACAGGAACATGAAAATATAATTTTCATAGCAATATATGCTCTGCTCAATTTGAAGACCGCTTGAAGATTCTACTTCAGGTAAAGAAGTTTCATGAAAAGCATTAATAATTTATAGGCCTCAAGAAACAAAGACATGTTACTCATTTGAATTTCCAAAATGTCATATTAGAAAACAGAGCATTACCTTGTAATTCCCAAATATATCTTATTTAATCTATATACATTACAATAGCAAATATTCTGTTTTATATGTCCCTAAACAGGATTGCAAACTGACCTGAGCATCTTCGAACGTGTATCTTCCAGGGTCCTTTACATTCTGCGTGGTTTTGTCATAACTTTTTGAATCTAGATTGATGGCGCTGGGTGCACCTGGAGCAAGAAATTCTTGCCAGATTTCTTGGACACGAGCAGGAACTTCACGGATAGGCCTCTTCTTCAGGTCTTCTACCGCTAACCAGAACCTATGGTACAATATAGCATCTTGACTTCCAGTTCAGTATGATCACTAATGAAACAGTGACACTCTTCTTTTCTCTTAAAAAAAGTAGTAAAAAAAGTAACTGAAGGTTTCATCTAAAATGCCGTAAAATAGGCAAAATCTATACATTTATGCTGGGATCAGAACTGGTATACTGCATCAGGCAATCCCACTGCCTTAAAAAGCGATTATAAGCCTTCATGAGACAGGTGTGAAATCCTTCATTACTTATGTATGGGTAACTCGCTTACAGGAAGGTTTCCATCTGACTGGAATTAAACTGAGGTTTCATTTCACCTGAGCCACAAGGGCTTATATCACTTATAAACCTATTGCTTTTTGACATTACTTCAGAAGCTAATGAGAACTTATGTTCTTGCTAGCTACATAAATCAGAGCCTTGCTAAACTATAAACTGTATAACTGTATCTGTAATTTTGTTACTTATACTCCACAAATGATGTATAAACCAGAAAAGCATTTATTTTGCCTGCTATAATTTCAATTATTTCTCCAGTAATGCATTTCTATACATATCTTTTACTACAATGCTGAACGGAAGTGCCAATTCTTTTTCCTCTTCTGGTGCAGTGCAAGCCAGCATCAAGCAGCCATGTACAGTGCCAGCCATTTCATGGTATCCTTCCATCAGTCTGGAGGAGGTTCACAAAAGAAAGGCTTGATCACACTGATCACAGCTCCCTAGCTATGAGCTTTGTTACTCAGTTGTCAACTGCTATCATGAGCTCTTTATTGTTTTCTATAGGTGTTCAAACTCACTGTGCAAAACAATTCTAAACTCAGTCAGGATCCCATGCTTAGACATGGTGCAGACCACTTACATAGATTTTATTTATTTTTTTTTCGCCTCAGAGAGCTAAAGTATGACTTTTATCATGTTACATGTCCAATATATACCACTGCAACTTTTCAGTGTTGTTTTGACATGGCTGATCCTGCAAAACAGGTCAGCTGAACCTTGAAGTGAGTTAACTGTGAAACAACTCAGATTTTACAAGGCTGACAATTAATTTAGGTGTACCTTTAAAATGTGTCTCAACCCTGCTTATGCTATGAGATCAAACTGAGCTCTCCTAGCTTAGTTAAATAGGGGATGGTTAGGAGAGAGGAACCATGGAACGGTATGCAGGCCCCTCAAGAAAGCAAAATGATAGTACCCTCAGTCCAATTCCTAATATAACTACTGCACCAACTCCTAAGAGAGGAAAGTAAAGCACAGCAAAGAAAACCTTATAGTACTTCTCCTATAAGACATTCTTCAATTGAGATGATTTACCTTCTGGGAAGCAATTAATCCTTCACAGTCCTGTTTTGAAACTCCTTTGTAGCACAGATGCAAGGAGCCCATGCTCATCACTTGCAAGCCACTACAGTCAGCTTCACTCTAATGAGCTGACTTTTATGTTTTTCTACACCCTCCAGTTTCTGTAGTATCTTTCTGTAGCACAATCTTTCAGTCTAACAATCCCTTAAAATTCTCCAAGAGATAGTGAAGTAATATTGCCCCAGTTTTGCAAATGTATTAATAATGTACAGTGTTGTCAACAAGGTCACAAAGAGAGTCTGTGCCAACACAGAGACTTTTTTTTTTTTTCAAAATTCTGGGTGCCACCACATACCTTTGTGAACTACAGTGTGAATTGGTCACAGATCTGCACAGAGCCTGGGGACATATCCTGAGAATCTGACGGCATAGCAGGAAGAATAGAAGCCTCATAACTCAAGTTTTAAAACTGTGCAGCACACAAACTCTAACTCAGTTCACTCTGTCAAATTTGGGCAACCTACTTTGGTTTCCTTAAGCTGCTTTCAATATTTGCATTTAAAAGTGTATATCCTGCAGTGCCTACCCCTTCAAATGCATCTTCTGGGACTGAATGATTACTCATGTGTATCAAAGTCAGGTAAGGAATAGAAAAATGAAAGGGAAAGAAGTTCTTTGTAAACACACATTTTCTATCACCCTGCAGACATCTTGAGTATCTAGCTCAAAGCTGTCACATTCTTGTTTGTTGCTTTATATCATTGCCAATATTTCTGGAAGTCACCACAAACATGCCTCAGGATGCTATTTTGTTTTGCAAGTAAACTGTTTCCATATAGTAGGCTCAATTATGGGAAAATAGATGGGAGATAAATTGAACTTTGAGAAAACATGCAGCTTCCAGTATGGAATAGAAAGGTTGTATAGATACATGCTTAGAGGCTGAACACCAGATCTTCAATAAATTGATTTTATTTTACTCTTCTAACATTAGTATTCAAAAAAAAAAAAAAAACCACCCTAAACCACCCTATTGAAAATGTGAGGCTTTAAATATAGAAACCTCTTTAAAAGTAGGAAGAAAATACTGATTTCTGCAGTATGTTATGTCTAGGAAGCTTATTTCACAGCCAACATCCAGTTCAACATCTTAAACTACTTACTGAGCTTTCAAGCAAAAATGCCTGCCTTCCTCCCACAGAGGAGTTAAAGTCAAATATGCAAAGTTAAGAAATGCCAAAAATAAGGCTGCCACCTCTTGCATTTTCAGAAATAACATTTCTGAATATCACATGGCAAGCAAAAGCACAGATTGTTGAAAGCAGATTAAATGGAGTCTGTAAGACTTGGTCCCAGATCAAAAAATCTCCCTGTTCCCTTTTATAGCCCTCTGCCTCATGGGCTGTGGCCAGAGCAAGGGAAGACTCCTGTGGCAAAGGAGGCATAGTCTGCAACAGTAAATATATGCAAGGCCAGGCGAGGGGAAAATGGAGAGGGAAACCCAGCTGCATATTCTGGACAATGATATACACAGACACAGTGCTACTTCATGGAAGGATCTAGAGCCCAATCTCTCTGTCTGTGGAAGAAAATTGGAAGTCCTGTTGGTGTAGGTTTGCTTCAACCATGGAGACCTTCTCTAGAGGATGCTCTGTACCATTTGATTAGACACACAAGTATAAACCTTGCCACTGTCTTCTGTCCCAGCATTTGGGCTGCCCCATGCTGGGTCACATTCCAGATGTATAGCTGAACAAGACTGGATAGCACACAATAATTGCACCTCCAGCCACATGACATGGTAGGACACATGTTGCAAGACATCTGGGAATTATGTCCTCCAGCTGGATTACTTTCAAAGTGAGGGTGGCCTTGCCAGATAAATAGCACAGCTGCAGCACAGCTTCTGTCCCATTAACTGACCTAAATGTCTCAAGCAGCCAACAACAGATCCCAGATCAAGCTAATCAGTTAAATTTAGAACAGCATGGGAACACAGAGAGAGAAAAGCTGCACTGATTCTCCACAAATGTGTGATGTTTAGGCAATGTGGAAAAAGTGAAGTGGGCATTACGTGGGCTTTGCACTCAGTATGTAACACAACAGGTCAGAGGACAGACCCTTCAGCATTTTCAGCAAAACCTTAACAACCTTCATAGAAAAAAATCATCTAACATATTCTAGGGGCAGGAAGTACTGCACTTTGACTCCTGGAATCCACCTTCTTGACAAGTACAACTTAAAGCTTCAAGACATAGTGGTGATGAAAGTCTCCAAAAGAATGGCAGAGAAAATTAAATCTTATAGCTAGTTTCTTCTGATCTGATCTGCAAAAATGGCAGCATTTTTTAGACTTGAAGATTACACTTGAGTCTGAAATGGAAGTAAAGCATAGGCAATTTCAGCCTCGAGGATTAAGTTTTGGCCAAGATATTAGCACTCAGAACAGGGGCTCATAATCAACATTATGAGGGATAAACGTTACCAGTGCCCATATTGTGTGAGAAAGTGTCATTGCCAATGTTTCTGTTCAGACTTGCAAACATCAAGGATGGTTTATTGTTCTTCATACTTTGTAACTCTGTCTTCCACTGTTACTGTAGACAGAAATGTTTTGCATTTAAAGTCATCAAGAATGGTCATCAGTAACAAAGCACAGCAAAAGAAGAAAGTGAAACAGGCTGGATTTGATAAAAAAAAAATATATTACCTCTTGCAACATTCTCTCTATCAGTGGTTTGGTAAAAGCACTGTCATGGTGCAATTAAAAGAATAACCAGAACAACTGAAGTAAATTAAACATACAATTAAACACTATGACTGAAACAGTCTGTAGGCAACAGTGCACATTTTTGGTAGTGCATGTAGCTTTTTAATCTATTCATTCTACAGAACATAATTAAAGCAACTATCTCCATTACAGAACATTCTAACAGCAACTTACATGCATGAATCCACGACAAACACTTCACAAAATCTCAGTCTGCCGCAGTCTGTTCACAGAAATTTTATAGAGAAAACACCTAAATCTAGCTAATTTCTCAGTCTATCTCTTCTTTTTCTGGACAACTACAACCCAAAGCTCCTTTTCCTTAATTTACTCATACAATATGGAAACTAATAAATAAGGAACGGGCAACAGGTCCAACGGCTTTTGCTTCTGTGCATCATGGAAGATGTGCTGTCACTGCCCTCCACTGATTAACCTGTGAGGCTTTTGCAGCCTTGGAGATTCCATCTACAGCAAAACTGCATAATGCACTCGGACAGGCTTTCTGATTGGCAAGACTGAAACCATTTCAATCTTCAGATCAGGCTGAAGGTCCTACGAAACAACCACCTGGGAGCAAATGTACAGCCAGCATATGAATACCAACTTTCCAAAGAATTCTGCAGTATAAAGACAAAGGATATGGAGAGGAATGTGGATTTTTTACAGAGATGAAGAAATTAGGCCACCAGGTTCCACATTGCAGTAAGATTCATTTCGCTAGCTCACTGTCTTTGAAAATTCCTTTTTCCATTCTTGGGCAGACTTGCAACTGGTCTCAGTAGCAGTGGATCATGCTAAAACTTAAGTATTGTGAATTTTAAGTACGGTCACCATATCTGTAATGGGCAGTGGGAATCATTATCAAAATTGTGTGGTACTTTAACTATTTGCTCTCCTGTATGCAAAGCAATCCTTCCAAAAAAAGCTGCATGGTAAAGAAAGATTACCAGCCATATAGACTGTGTTAGTTGAATGTAGAATCCAACCTGCTTTTTAGCAAACTGCAGTCACACTGTAGTGAAACTACCACACTGATAGACCTTATCAGACCTTTTCAAGAGGTCATTGCTAAATGATCAAGCAGGGCTAGATTCACTGGGGATGGCTTAGAGCTTTCTCAGTTCCCTCTCCCAGCAGAAAGGTAAGTTTTGCTCCTTTGTTACCATTTAAAACAACACCCCTTTAGAAAGTGAAATACTTTTAATCCCAATTTACAGGCAAAGAAAAAGCATGGAGATACAGAGTAAGAAAGTGAACCCTGATTGCATACCTAATGATTGCACAGTTCTCAGTTTTAATTCATGACTCAAGTTTCTTTATCCCTGTTCTGTTTCTTAAAACACGATCTATATCCACTAAGACTCAGATTCTCAGCCAGCTTAGACACTCTCAGTTCAAGTTAATGAAACAGTAATACCAGACCATTTAACTACCTAGATAATCACACTTGAATACAAACAGTGTATCTGTGTCCTGGTTTCAGTTAGGACAGAGTTAATTTTCCTCCTAGTAGCTGGTAGGGTGCTATGTTTTGGATTAGGATGAGAAGAGCGCTGATAACATGCTGATGTTTTAATTGTTGCAGAGCAGTGCTTACACCAGGCCAAGGACTTTTCGGCTTCTCGCTCTGTCCTGCCAGCAAGCAGGCTGGGGGTGCAGCAGGAGCTGGGAGGGGACAGACCCAGGACAGCTGACCCAAACTGGCCAAAGGGGTATTCCATACCATCTGACGTCATGCTAAACAATATATAGGGGTGGCTGGCCGGGGTGGGGGGCCGGCTGCTCGGGGATAGGCTGGGCATCGGTCAGCGGGTGGTGAGCAATTGCATTGTGCATCACTTGTTTCGTACACATTATTATTATTATTATTGTTATTATTATTTTCCTGTCTTAATAAACTGTCTTTATCTCAACTCACCGGCTTCACTTTCCCGTTTCTCTCCCCCATCCCAGAGAGGGAGGGGGGAGGGTGAGCGAACGGCTGTGTGGTGTTTAGCTGCCAGGCGGGTTAAACCACAACAATCTGGTAGACTTAATTATTGATTCACATTTCAGGGATTTTTTTCACTGAAGTGAGGTATACTACTTCTAATAGACTAATATTGAATACAGTTTCTGCATATCCTGTGTACTGCATTAGGTAGCTTGAATCCACAGTCCCGGCTGTCTTCCTCATTGTAGGTTTGATGATGCTTATTGTAAATTTTATCATGATTATGTCTGCAAAAGGACAAGAGCTACCAACTTGAACTCACTTTGTTGCAGTAGGAAGATATAGATGGAAATAAATATTTTGCCTGAGGTGCCTGTCAAATCCAAAATTAAAAAAATAACAAGAAAAAATGCCATAGTGAGGTTAACAGGTGAGCAAAGAAACAGTCTTTTAAATTTAAGGGTTATTTAACAATAATGCTTGAAACCACCATGTCCAAAAACCTTTCATTTCTGTTCCTGAGATCTGTTACATTTTGACTCCTATGCACAACAAGCTTTACAAATTCATGCATTCTAACCTGACTTTTTGAGCCTAACTGTGCAATGATTTCCCCAGTTTGAAAGTTCATAAATGCAATTGTGAGACAGTTTTCCTTCAGTAAATTAACACAGAAAGTACCTTTTCAGTAAGAGTTTGATATGCCGCCTGATCCTTCCCAGGGACATCCTTTAAGCTCATATTCACTGTTGCTTAGATCATATATTTTATAATGCCAATATAAGAATCTAGAGAGTTAGGCAGAAGAGTAGATGGCATGTCAAGAAATCAGCTCGAACAAATTTCTCTAGGGTATTTTTCTGGATCAGTCACTTGCAGTTTGCCTGTGGTTGGTGTTGTAAATAGGATTAGAAAAAAGAGCTAGGGATTATGTGGGTAACACTCTAGCTGGCAGAGAGACAAATTAATCACAGAAAAGCATAGAAACTGCACCATATACTAGGCTGGATAGATTTATGTTTGAACAGATGCTCTGCATAAGGAATTGCCAGAATGTTTAGCAAATAAAAATAAAAATTAAAAAAAAAAACACCTTTCCTTATTTTTGGTATCATTCTGATTTTATAAATTATCGCTTCACCTGTTAATTAAAGAAAAAACTGTATCCGTGACTAATGAATTTATCAATATACACATATGGCACAGGCTATATTTCCATGGAGGCAAAGGCAAAAAAAATAATAATTTGGGAAATATCATAAAGTCTAGAGTATCTATTATACATTTGTGATGCAAGTTCAGTGTTTGAACATGAACGTGGCCAGCAACTTAGAGAACTCCATCTCCAGTTATTCTGTGGACAATCTTAAATTAAAAACAAGGAGCTCTGTGCAATTACTAAGCATTCAGGAATCAACCCCACAAAATGCTAAATGTTTTTTGTAAGATACATAAAGGTAACTCTACTATAAATAGCTATGCTGCACCACTTAGGAGTAAGAGTTAGCACATTAAAAAGGGGTTCACAATTTTTCTAAGATTTGGAATGTGTGCAAATAGGATTTTATATTCCTTATGCTACTGGTGAATGGGAAGTGATGTAGATGACATCCAACAAGAAGGTAGAATAAAGAGAAAACTATAGTGTACATGCTTTTGTACTATATACAGTCTGATTTGTCTATTGCAATGCTGCTATTTATCCCTTTGGAATAACACTTACCATAATAAAACTTTCTTAGAAAAGCAACAACAAAATATGCTATTAGCCAATGGATGGACTACCATCAAAAACGGACTACCGTCAAATCATATTTCTCCCTCACTTAAAAAAAATATTGCTCATATATATATATATATTTAATTCACAATTCATACACTAACAGCACCTTTGAATTTTGCAATTAGTAAGGAATTTGAGAGGTAGCTGTCACACTGCTTTTGTTGTCTGATCAACAAGTAGGAAAATTTTTTCATTATCTTGGTGGAGATTTTCAAAAGACCAACAATCCACAGAAATCTGACCAACAATGAAAGTTTATGACTTTTATTTCTAAATCCCTTTTAAAAACAATTTTTCTTTGAAATTTTACTTTTCTCATCACACCAGACTTAATAAAAGCTACTGAAAAAGCTTTGAATGTGTCAATATCTTAAACCTGTATAATAATCTGTATAATCTGTCCAGAGAGGCTGTGGAGTCTCCTTCTCTGGAGATATTCACAACCCATCTGTACCCAGTCCTGTGCATTGTGCTCCAGGTGACCCTGCTTGAGCAGGGGAGTTGGACTAGATGATCTCCAGAGGTCCCTTCCAACCTCAACCGTTCTGTGACTCTTAGATAAATAAAATGAGCTGAGAGAAAGCCTTTTACATGGGTATTTTGACCAAAAGTTAGACATGAATGGTAGAATATTTCATGTGAGTCTCTGCTAACTATATAATTTTTTCCCTCAGCCTGAATATTGGATCAGGTAGCAACCTACATGAACTCCAAAAGATAAGATATAGGAAAATTTTTAAAGGAGTCAAAAAACCAAACCAAAACAAACAAACAAACAAGCAAACAAAAAACAGAAAGAATGGTTTATAAAAAATAAAATTAATAAAAATAAATAAATAAATAGTGTTTTAGACGTTATTAAAATATAAAGTCCCTCTCATTTACCTTAAATTTTCTGAACTGAATTCTGACTCCAGGAACTTGAGAAACTGCTCTCTTCCCACAGGGTCTTTCAAAGCTTCATCCATGCCAAAACCCCATCGCTTCACCCTCTGCTGTCCAGGCTCTTTGCTAATAGGGGAAAACAACAAAACCCACGATCAGCCATAGTTCAGTATTCTAATACTCTGTGCATATAATTTAGATAAAGTCCTAAAGTTCAACCAGAGATATATCACGTTTCAGATCAGTCATATCTGTGCAATGTTCAGCAATGAGTAACCAGGCAGTCCGTACTCACACAGGATAAAGATGATATGCATACACTTTCACAGAAGAATAAGGACTTCCAACTAGGAAACGTTATCAGATTTTAAAAAGCTGTGTTTTTTTTTCCCCCACACTGGAACACTGTAATCTGGTTACTGTAACTTTTTACACAGATTTATTAATCCACCGCTCTTCCCATATTATGATACTAAAGCTGGAAAGACCAAAAGGATACTGCATTTCCTTCTATTTCAGTACTTTCCTGCAATACCTCTGTCTGACAGCTTCACATTTGAAGAAAAGCCTGTTAAGTATCCTTCCCCCAAAAGAAGAAATAAAATTATATACCTTGCCTCCAATTCCCAGAAAGTGGTATCATCTGATATCCAAGGGTTTGAGGGATCAGGGGGCACAAGAAAAGGGTCATACTCCAAATACTGCTCTGTATAAGCTAATAGACTAGGAAAACAAAAGCATCAAACATTGTCATGTCAGAAGGTGATGAAACCTGATCAGGTTTGCCAGTTAACAAGTTACCATGCATCAGCCAAACCATGGTAACCAGGTGTGCACACACTCAGAAGTCATCTACAAGCTCAAGCTAAAATAGGTTTGCTCAGTTTTAAAAGTACCCGTGATTCAACCACCCCTGAATCTGTGGACCTCTGAAGAAGGAAGGGAGCTTCAGATCTTTCTTATCAAGAGCTGAAATAAAATAAACTACAAACTTTCCTAATACTTCCACAAAGATCCTGTTAGGGCTCCTTTAGGCACTAAAAAATTAAATCAAGCAACCTTTTCCATGCTCATTTGCTTTCATAAAGGGACATATTTATACCCCCACGGTTTTAATTATCAGTTCCTTTAAAATCTGTTCTAAAATACTGCATGCTATTTAGGTCACATTTATTGGCCCTGCAGCTGCTGGGACTCCTTTTTTCCTCTTTTAAATACAGTTAATATTTTTATTATTTTCTAATCAAATGGCACTACTCCCAAGTTTAGTGCTTTCCAAAAAAACACAAACAACTTTTTTCCAAAGTCTTCAGTGTTTGTGAATTACTCTGACTCACCTAAACACACTATAAACTTTGCTTATTTTCTGGTAATTTACATTTACCATGTACTTATTCTCACCTCTTTTTTGCCTAATAATTATTGAAAATTATTGAAAACTGAAGACAGTATTGTTTCTTTTTGTTCCTGCTTATATTTAATCTATATTCCTTTTTTTGTTGTTGTTGTTCAGCAAACAGAAATTTCTAACCTGTTGTTTTTATAAGTATATATTTATATGTTCTTGCATGTATATACATAAGTACACATGTAAAAGCAAACATACGTGCACATGTATTTGAAAGGATGAAGATACATTTGTGTTTGGTTTTATTTCTTTTGCTTTGTCTTACACAGCTCAATTTTCTGCAGTTTTCACTCTCTACTTCTGGATCTGTAAGATATTGCAGTTCTTTTCTCTGCCTAAGCTGAAGGTAGTCTTTCTGAAGGGCCTTTTTGTTTTATTTGGTTTCTGGCTCCTTCCTTACATATTTTGGTCCAATTTAGAGATAGATTCTTATTATTGTTACATGCTCTGACCTGATGTAAGCTTGGACCCGTTTTGCTCAGGCTCAGATCGCCTAACCCAACCAGATCCCTTGTTTTGGCAGTGATTGCCCTTTTGAAATATCAAAACAGTAACCCCAGACCTATTTCCATTTATCCGCCCTGTCAATGCAAGGGGAAACTTTTGACCACTTGGTCAGAGGCTTCTACAGTGACCTTGGTTTATCCAGCTAACATATCATGGAATATCTGGGACATCTTTATAACTATAAAAGAACTTCATACCTCACACTTTTTTTAAGTAAACTTTGCGACATCTGAGCTCCCTTGTCTCTCTTTCTCTGAAGTTATTTCACACTGACATTTTCCCAATAGTTATCAGTATAACTGAAAAAAAAAGATGTGACAATTTACTTACCTCTCTGCAACTTTGGACATTTTTAATCGATGTCTGTCTAATTGCATTTGCCAGTGCTTAATCTGCAAGAAAGTAAAGCAAAGAGTGTTATGAGTAATTCATTGCTTGACTGTATTTCCATAACTTTTTTTATTAGGGTTGTAATTCAACCTTAACTTACCCTAGGGCACAGAATAGAAGTATATCTGTATTAAAACTACACCTCGCCAGTGTGGTTCTAAAATAAATGGAATTTTCCACTGAATAGAAAAGATTATACACAGACAAATAAAATAAAATAAATAAAATAAAATAAAATAATAAAGAACCAATATAAAATTTTCCCTAAAGACTCATTAGAAAAAATCCAATTAGCCTTTTTTAGATTTTTGAAGAAAGTTACTAATTCTTCAGACTTTTATCTTCTCTCATTCCTAAGGAAAGATTAATAAAACATTTACAGTAGATAAATGTATGAACCCGTACGTGCATGCACTGAGCAGTAAGCGTGCCTGCAAATCTCTAATCAAAATGGTAAAAGGAAGAGTGAGTGAGCAGTCTACTCCTACAAGAGCTAATGGGCTTAGCTATGCAAAGAAACCACCAACTGCACTGTTCCTAACTGCCTTCAACTACTTAGTGCAAGATACAAAACATGTCAGGTTTTGTCTCATTAATTTTAATAAAGGTTACATACCAAAATCCATATGTCCTGTAGCAAGGAAAAGGTTTACTAAACAATTCTGTCAAACAATCTGTTCTGAACATACTCCCAGTTACAATTATTTTTGGTTTAATACCAACTTTCAAAAAAAAAGTTTATCTAAAAGTATATGCTCGTTGTTATTTTGCAAACCTCTTGGTGTAGTTCATCTTCTGTGGGAGGCTTAGTCTCTGGTACTGGCATGTGAGTAGGGCTGTGACTTCGGATGTCATTTTGTAAGCCATAGACAGACTACACAAAAAATATAGAACAACGATAGTTGCTTTCAGAAAATGGCTTTTACATATACTAACTGTAACTTTTAGTATGTTGTGCTCAAGAAGTTATTCCAGATCACTAGTTTCTAAAAGAAACTGAATAAGCCATGCACTCATATAAAACTTTGTTTCTAAACAATAAATTCTACCAGAAAAAGCACAATTTCATAATGGCATAGAACACAAGACAGACTTTTATTTTGTCTCTATATTAACAGCACATCAAACATGGGGGATGACACTGAAAGGCAGCTATTACCGTAAATATGGATGGCCAGCAGCAAAAAAATCTAAATCCAGTTTTCTTTTGAATACACTGAAACGTACCTCAAAGTGCACACTTTTAAGTTGAACTCATTCTACATTATTATGATACACAGAATTTGATTGAAAATGTTGTTCCAGTCAATCTGTATGTCCCTAGAGAGCTTAGGCAGTTCATATCTAGACCTTATTATAGATGAAGGTTATTTCCTCCACAGTTTCTGTGCATCCATTTGGGACATATTTGTAAACTACAGCCAGCCTTTTCTTTACGGTCAGCACAAGAAGCACTACTATTATAGCTTACACAGCATTTTTAAATTAATTTTTCCTTAACTACTGACAGAAACATTTTAACATACTTTATTCAATCTACTGAACAACACAAAAAAAAATGCAAAAATTATTTTTATTTTCTCAGTCCGTATTTCTCCAAACACTTTCTTATATGATAGCATTTACTTAGTATTAGAACCTTTGTTAACAGAACTTATTTAAGAGCTTATTAATTAACAACATACATTTACGTATTTATTTCTTGCATCAGCAAGAAAAAATGTTTTAAGAAACTATGGAACTTCATGTTATAAATTACCTCCACCTCCAGCTTTTTATGTTATAGCAATACTTACCTTTCTTGTTTTATGTGGATTTCTCATTCTTGAAGACTTTTTTATATCCACTTCAGTAGTGTTTACGCATCCAGGCTATTAAAAGATAAAGAAAAGAAAGCACAAAGATAAAATCTGAGAAATAACTCCATACTATTTCCACTGAGATACTCCTCTTCAGTTTGCAAGGCTAAACAAACAAACAACATAACAATAAAACAACAACAAAAAATCAACTAGAGGCATATTATGATTTCATGTTCTTCTGCAATATTCCCTATAGAAGACAGTAAAACCTGAGTGACCTAGAGCCTAAAGAAGCATCTCAAGTAGCATTTTTTCTGGCTTATAGTAAGAGATATTATTTTGCTATTCAGCCTGGTTTGCTAGACTCTATGACGGTAGTTAGGACAAAGTTAGGACTGTGTATCTTTATGCTGAAAGTATTGAAAGCAATGTACAGAGAAGCAGAAAATATACAAATGCATACTATATTCTTATATTATTTCTGCTTCTCTGCATTTGAAGCACAGACAGGTACTAGTTCAAATTAAATTGCTGTTGGTCGTACTTAGTAATTTGGGAGTGAGACACCAAAGACATGCTCCTGACATCGTGAATATGAAAAACAAAAAAACAAACAAACAAAAAACACCTCTCAAGATGTTTCTGTTTTGATTTTGTCAAGGAAGCCATGCAATGTGCATTCTAGATATTCCTCTAAGATGCATGGTTTTCAAAATGAGTAGAGTTGTGCAACACCCACCTAAGCTGTGTACCTCTGGCTCCCTTCAGGAGCTTCTGGTTTCAGATCACTTTTTAAATGATTTTAAAAAAATAAAATAAAATAAAATTACAAATGAGTGTCTAAATGGGATTTATTTCTTTGGAAGGAAGGAAGGAAGGAAGGAAGGAAGGAAGGAAGGAAGGAAGGAAGGAAGGAAGGAAGGAAGGAAGGAAGGAAGGAAGGAAGGAAGGAAAGAAAGAAAGAAAAAGAAGAAACAAAAAAACAGAAAGAAAGAAAGAAAGAAAGAAAGAAAGAAAGAAAGAAAGAAAGAAAGAAAAAGAAAGAAAGAAAGAAAGAAAGAAAGAAAGAAAGAAAGAAAGAAAGAAAGAAAGAAAAAGAAAGAAAGAAAGAAAAAGAAAGAAAGAGAAAGAAAGAAAGAAAAAGAAAGAAAGAAAGAAAGAAAGAAAAAGAAAGAAAGAGAAAGAAAGAAAGAAAAAGAAAGAAAGAAAGAAAGAAAGAAAGAGAAAGAAAAAGAAAGAAAGAAAGAAAGAAAGAAAGAAAGAAAGAAAGAAAGAAAGAAAGAAAGAAAGAAAGAAAGAAAGAAAGAAAGAAAGAAAGAAAGAAAGAAAGAAAGAAAGAGAAAGAAAGAAAACAGGCTTCATTAGTCCCATCAGAAGGCTATCGGTCTAAACAGAACATTTTTCAACACATCTGATGTAGCCTTTGAAGAGTCATTCTCAAAATCTTTTAGCTCCCCAAAGGACACAAGTCCTCTAGTTTCTTCTAATTCATCTTTCTTTGACACCTTCCTTTAAGTACAAACTCCCTGCAGAAATCTGTTTTTTATCCATTGCTGGAAACAGCTAGAAAGTGTTATCCTCCATGGTGGGTTTTACCTATTTATTTTAGAGGGATTACATATCCCACTGAGAGTGGGAAGTACTAAGTCTGCTATCTAGTGAGAGTAGATTCTTAGTGAAAGTAGGTTTGTTTGTTTTATTTCTAGTGGGAGTAGCTAGACTTGGATTTTAGGTTTGCCAGACAATCAAAATGGACTTTTATCAAGCTAATGACATGAACTATGTCTTCTCATTGTAAAGTAAAATGCTTGATAACTGTGGCTGTAAATATTCACAGGAAAATAAATAAATAAATAAATAAAATGAAGCCTTCTTAAACAGGCAGAGCCAAGAAACAAATACGTTTCATTAAATGGGACAACGGTACTTTGCCTCTGGAAAAATATATTGAATAACAGCCTGATTTTTTATTGGATGTATTATCTATTTATTTATTTATTTACTTTAAAGTACTAAACTGATGCATGTTACATTTGTGGAATAAATAGTTCCTCATTACTAAGAATAAAAATAGGCACTGAGATTATATCCTCAAGACTTCATTCAGCATCCCTCTTGAACTAGATTTGGGAAGGTACGCTTTGTGCCTGTGAATAAAAATGGTAGCTTTTAGAATCACAGAATCATAGAATAACCCATACATAAGGGACCCACAAGGATCATCGAGTTGAACTGGCTCCACACAGGACCGGTTCTGTGACCACTGACCTGGGGAGCCTGTTCCAGTGCCTGACCACACTCCCAGGAAACTTTTTCCCAATACCCAACCTGGACTTTCTCCTGTGCGTGATGCACTGTTAGTGTGATTGTGTATAAAAATTAGAAGCAAACATGCAAATGAAAAATAGTAAAATGAAGACAGTCCTTGTCTTAGTTCATATCATGTACCTCACTAAGAAGAGTACACAGTGGTAGTAACTAAGAATATGACTTACACCTCTTCACCTCGTTTTCTAAGGTCATTGCCTTTAGTGCTTTTTTCTTAGTTTTAAAGTAACATTTCTTTCAGCTGACTTGCAACAGAGCTTGAGGTAGCTTAGTAAGCGGGACTACACTGGTCAGTCACAGCAACACAGAACTATGCAGTGGTGATACTGTTTGCTCACTAGAGTGTTACTATTAAATTACAGCAACTGATCATTAGTGACGTACCCAATTTGCTCCATTTGCTCCAAACATAAAAAATCAGTTTAAATGCTTCTGATTGAAAGACACTACAGCCTAATCATAGGGGACAGACAAATTAGTACATCATAGGGTTGTTATTAAAGTCTCTTAGCTTAAGATCAAAAGTCTGAATAACATCTGGAAAACAATGGCTAGTAAATGGAAAGAATCCTGTCCTTGCTCAGGACGGTGATAAGTGGAGGACACCTACTTTTGCACAATTTTCCCTGCGGGCCTTAGAGAAGAGTTAGCAGTTGTCGTTTATGAATTCTAAAGGGTTTTGCAATGATTGTCAGTTAAATACACTATTCTAATATATATATATATATATATTAAATGCAATGCTTTTGATACTTTTTGTTTCACTCATGGTTTTTTCTTTGTAATTGTGTTGATATTTTAAAATGCACAGGCACTTTCATTTTTTTTCAAGCAATAGCTTTCATTAGAAACAGAAGTCTCCAGTGACAGTCACTGCAAAGTTGATGTTTTTATCTGCCATTTCTGGTAAACCGTAACTCTGAATGCAAATTATGGAAAACACATCTCCACCAAAATCACAACTACTGAGAGGTTTGAATGGGAAATTTCATTATCAAGTAGAAGTAATTTATGAACAAGTACAGGCGTGTAATTTCTTTCATCATGTTTATTTTCCAGGACAGAGAACAAAAAGGTCAGATTACTTTTTTTTTTTTTCTCATTTGACTTTTTTTTTTTTTCTCCTCTACTATTTGTAAATTTGTGTGATGCACCAAGAAAGCCTTTTTTTTTTTTCTTTTCAGAATATTTACATTCTTCTTGTGCTTACTTGTGAGAAAGGGGAATCCTATACAGAGATTAGTGTCTAAAAGCACTTTTTGTTTTAGAACAGTTACTATAGTGAACATATCACATGCATCCAAATTTTTTAGATCAGTACAGACCGTTAATATCCCATACATTCAGAGATCATTTTTTCATAAAAATAGAATGTCCATAAAATGTAACATTATACCGTTACATAAGAGGGTTTGTATAAGTCTAATGCAGAGTACATCTGAAATATTTTTTTCCTTCAGCAATCAATATTCTGTCTACAGTGTTGCTTTTCTCTGCAGATCTATTGACAATAAATTCTTTTGCACTGTTTTCCATTGTTGTTATCAATGAAACAGCTCACCTGGTGGCTTTTTAGAATGAGAAAGGGCAGTGATTTAACAATATCTTGTATCCCTGTGAGTATTGTTAGATGATTAAACTGTCATGGAACATGTCCCACTGTTGAATTTACACTGTTGTAGTTGGGATGGTATTATTTCAGGAGGAAAGAAAGATTAATGCAGTTCTACCCAGAGATAATTGTGTCTTTTGTCTTTTAATCATATAATAATGTAAGGGCCAAACATAATATTTTTTTGCACCACAATAGCTTTTCTTCCATTCAGCAACAAAAGTTAATTTTCATTCTTCCTGAGCATTACAACTCAAAATAACTTGTAACGCTCAAAGACAATGATAGGCTGAAAAATACAAAACCCTGCATGACAGCCAATTTAAAGGTAGAAAGCAATTTCACAGGGCAGTGTACTGAGAAACAAAGTTAAAAAGAAAACAACACATCTACTTTAGGATTACATCAGCATCTGGCAGTGAAGAAGACATGGGCTTTTAACAATATCTACAGCCCTTGAATGCAGCAATTTGAATAGCTGGCACACTTACATAAGATACAAACTGTTGTGTTTTCCTGTTCTGTTTGTTTTTGTTTTGCTGTTGCTTTTTAATTATTTTTCAGTTATGTTTTTTTAGAAATATGTCCTAAAAAAAAAAAAAAAAAGAGGCATAAAAGTCATCTGAAGCCTCTTGCTGTGAAAGATTTCAAGTCCACAAGCACTGAATTGGTATGAACAAATTCTGGGAGATTTGTAGGAATTAAAGAAGGTCAAAGCTTATGCTCTTCAGAAGGAGACCCAACCCAGTACTGAACTTCTGCAGTGTCTCATAGAATCTTACAGAAACTTAGTTGTTTGCAACCTCTCAGGCTGATGTAAATCTGCTGTGGCACAGCAGGAGCAGCAGCAGGAAGATACAGGCACGGGAACTCAGGAAGCTTCAGTACAATGGGAAAGGCAGTGAAAGGGCATATAAGTACTATGACAACCTCAGTTAACAGTAGGGGCTTAAGACTACATATATATAGTGATATAGTGATATATATATATAGCACTGGAAGCACCTAAAAGAATTGGGGCTACAATTTGTGTTTTATTCTCAATTAAAGTATATTTATTGAAGTGATACTTGATACGAGATGGTATTTCTTCTTTCTGTGGTGCTGCCACACTTCATCTGTTAATATTTAGGAATAAATACCAAACATCTTTTCAATTAAAATAAAAACAAAAGCTTGCATAATTTGATCATCTTGCTAAAATAATTCAAAGTCTTTGTGGGAAAACCTTTGCTGGACAACATTTCATTTTATTCGCATGCCCCTATTAACATAATAACTATGTGTTTGGATACAATTACATCCAGCTGTGTTTTCTTTTTGTGTTGCTTTTTTAACTAGACTACCATAGTTCAAATAGTGAGATGCCTGTCAAAGTGCTCGGCTGCAAGATTCCCATTTAGTGTTTAGTATATAATTTGCATACTAATACTGTAAATAGTTTTCAAACACATTTCCTGGAAGACGTGAAACCTCTTTTATATGAGTAAATAGAGGGCTTATTTCTTTCAGGACTAATATTCAGTGTAAAAACAGTAGTGCCCCTCCACCCCAAGCCACACAGAAACAGGAACATCTCATGACCTTGTTGAAATTGTCATATAGCAAGATCATAACCGGGGTAGAATTAGGCGCTCATCTGCTATTAAATATAGTGTCTGAAATATTGTCACATATTCAAAGGAAACTTATTTTCTTTTCATCCATCAGTTAACACTTCCTTGTCTTGAAGTAAAAATGTCAATGTGTTCATTTACAGCAGAGGACCTGCCAGCCCAATTCAGTATTGAATTAAACACATGCAAATAATATTTAATATATATAGCGAGATATTTTTTTAATTCCTACTTCAATTATTGTAGAATCACATTTGTATGAATCCCTAACAGCACTATTTTCTATTGATGCTGTCTAGGAGGCTACATAGGATTCCACCAAGAAACACAGTGGAATGATAAACCTTCCTTACTGTACATCACTCAGTTGGTACATTGGAAGATTTTATCTGCTTGGATCTGACTAGAGCCCACATTTGGAAATAATAAATAAATAAATAAATAAAAGAGGATATGTTTAGTTAAAAAAAATCAATTGATATTCATTATCTTTCCCTGATAATAGTGGCAACAGTGAATCAATTAATTAAGCCTTTGTAATAGCACTAACAGTGAATTAATTTTTTGACATCTTTGAAAGCAACTTTTTGGAAGTAGTCCTTACATACATCAAATGGGAAATGGGATGCTTTGGCCACTGTACATTTTCATTCAAATAGTTCAGAATATATAATGTTTAAAGTTTGTTTGCTCTACACAGTTGCACACTCCAAGGGCCCCTCTTATTGCCTGGTCTCATAGCCTAAATCAATTGCTACCAACACCTTTTTATGTAACAAAACTTTTTGCTATGATCTACTTGTAATTCTAGTAAGTATAAAATCCTCAGTGGAAAGCAAATTATGTTTATAATGATGTCAGTTTAAATTCCAATGTCATCTACTTTCTTAAAGAATATGTCAATTTAACTGTAAATCTACTTAACGCAGAATAAAAAGAAGTTTCTTTGTATCTAATACAAATAAGCTCATGTATGTGGGAGAGATTAACCTCACGCATTGCAGTAGGCTGGGATTTGCCTGTCTATGTTGCTGCTCTGTAGAAGCTGATCTGAGGGAGAAGTTGAGCATGAGTCAGCAGTATGTCTTTGCAGCAATGCAGGTTAACCACAGACCAAGCTGCACTAGCAACAGCACAACCTGCAGGCAAAGGAAATGGTTAATTCTTTTGCTCAGCATCTTGAGGACAAATATGTAATCCCATGACCATTGTTGGGTCCCAGAAGCAATACCAGAAACATATTTCAAATGGAAAAATCCAGCGGAGGAACTGTAAGATGATCAGGATGCTGAATGTTTGACATACCAAGAAAGGCTGGGGGAATCGGATTTCTTCTGACTTTCAAAAGAGGAGAGCTAACTGTTGTCTTCTGCTGCCTAAAGGGGGCTTGCTGAGCTAGACTTGTTCTACAGGTGTACCACGAAAGGCCAAGAGGCAACAATCACAAATTGAAGTAAGAAAAACTCCAGTTGGCTCTAAGGGAAATATTCTTCATAATAGAAGGAAGAAGCTTAGAGAGGCTGCAGAATCTCTATCTTTGGTAATTTTGAAAACAAGGGCCTGGGCAATATTATTCAACTTAGAAGTCAGCACTGCTTTGAGTAGGATGTTGGACTAGAGAACCTCCAGAGGTCCCTCTCAGCACGTATTTTTGTGATATAGCCTATGATCTTTCCAAACTGCAGGGACTGAAATTCAAATAATCCACGCTATGGAACACTCCAACCAGGTACTCACAGCAGTGTGAAATTCATCACCCTCTATTCCTCTCCCAGCAACAGAACAGAAAGAAAAGACTGGTATTTGCTTCTTCTGCTTTCTGGCATCCTGCAGTCTGTGTTCTGTTCTCAACCCATAACAACAAACATAGTGATGATTTAAGGAAAACTAAATTTCACAGCCTCTTCAGCTAAAACAGCATAGGTGATATTTAAAATAATTACCTCATTTCAACATGCACACCCATAAATTCAGGGTGCATTAAAGCAGTAAATACTAAGCAGATTGATTCATATATTTTGCATGATTTCATTACATTTCAATATCAATTCACTTTGAAATAGATCTTTGTTTTGCAATTAGGGGCTAATTGATTAAGAGTAATAAAAAATAATGAATTTCAAGATCTACAGTTTTTCCAAATTTAAACACTACAGATTTAAATAATGGACATACATATGAACATGTCAGATCTTGGCATCCACTTTGACAAGATAAAATAGTGAACAGAGCAAGTCAGACACACAAATGTAAAGACAAGGCAGAGATTGAATTCTATCTTTTATATTATTTTTAACAGCAGACTATAACAAATACAGTAAGCTTGAAATTTGAAATTTCCTAAGTCTCAAATGTTAGTGTTTCCTTATGTGACAATCTATTCTGCTATTTGTCATTCTTATTTTTGGCATTTTTCTAGGAAAGGAGTCTTATAACCCTCAGCTGTCACTACTGATATCACTCACTTCTAAATGAGGGAAAGGAAGCTAATTAGACAATGAATAGTAAGCAGAATACCAGAGTTCATTTTCATCTGTCATTTTTATATTCCAGTTTACTCGTGTAGATAGATAAACTTTGCATAGTTAAACATCTGTAAGAAAAAGGAGGAAAGAGGATGAAAGATTATGAAAAAGAATTGAGGAGAAAAAAAAAAAAAGCCGATGGTGCTCAGCTGAAAACAAAAACAAAAACAAAACAAACAAACAAAAAAACAAATGAGTTATTACCTGGAGGAAACCCCAGTTTGACTCTGGCTGTGTGGGAAAGTTTATTTTTCTCAGACAAAGTCTAGCATCAGAGAAGACATTAAAATCCTTTATTGAGCAAGTTGTCAGTAATGCCTAGAAGTGAGTCTCTCACAGCGAAAAACACAGGCTATATTCTCCTGCAATGCAGTAATTTTTCATTTCCCAGAGATGCAAGTTATTGGAGTGTGCAAAATCTGCCAAGGCTTATAAGGAAAGGTTGACGTTTAAGTAAGATTATTTGGATATTTTGTTTTTTACCTCATTTTACTGTATGTTACACACTTCAGGGTCAATGAGTAAAAAGGCTTTGCTGCGGAAGAACTGCACTATTAATGACTTTGATGGTGCAATAGAAAGTCTCAGAGAAGCATTTCGAATGTGCTGAGTACAATTGGTCAGATCTTTTAACAGGATTTAGAAAAGCAGGTGTTATCTTAAGGTTCAGTTAAAGGGGGGTTGCACATTTCCAACATTTTAAAACATTTTCAGAAAACTGTTTTCTGGCAGTTATCTGATGGGACCTGAAAGTTGTTTTAAGCGTAGCTCCCTTTATAATAATTACATCAATCAGCCTCAAATAATTGTCAAAAAATAAATCCAGTAGACATAGATTAAAGTCCATTATAGCCATAGGAAAGTTACAGAAATTGTAAAAAGTATATATGTTTGACGATGACTTTATATACAGATACTATCAAGCTCTTTCACCCCCCTAGAACTCCAGACCAAATATTTCTAGGATCAGGCCATAATTTTTCTAGTTTGTCCTATGGACTCTCTTTTCTGTTTCATATTAGCTCATCTGGGAAGTACAGTGATACTTTCCAATTAACATCTATAAATTATATGTAATGATTAGGAAGCAAATCACAAGATTGTTTACAAGTACAAATTCTGTAGAAGTATGTTTCAAATTTCATTTCGAGATGTCTCGCAAATTTGGCACCTAATCAGGGGACAATTATAAAAACCCTATACTGAAGTATTGGCATTTTCCCTCATTTCTTCAACCTTTTCATCATTTATTTTAAAGGATGCGTATTATGCTATTAAATACAATCTTTATGGAATACGAGATAGAATAAATAATTACAGTGTTATGGATTCAGTGTGACAATGAAATAAGTGAATAGAATTTGGAACACAACTTGCATAGAACAGGCTCAAATTTGGTTATATTCCTGAATTTAAATCTATTTTTAAAATGTGATACATCTTACAAGATGCTGTAACCATCACTGAAAACAGTCTACAGACCATTTGTTGTAGAAAATCTATGGTCAAGTAATATTATGGAAACAAATTAGCCTTATACAGCTTGACTGCTAAAACTTGCCTATATCAGCTAATAAAGATTTACAACCTGTTGGCTTTTAATTACATAAATATAGTTTTTCTATTTTTCTTATTCATTTATTGAACTGATGTTTCAGGTCCAAGAATATTCAATGTCAAATTTTAGTGAACCGATTCCTACAAAGGAAGGATTGTCTTGGTAAGAATTAATAAAAGCTTTGTTAGGATTAAGTGTTCTCTCCTGTTGGAGGTTTTAACAGAGAACCATATAGGCAGCATAGAATGAATTTAAATGCTCAATACATGTCCTCGTTAGCTAATTTTATTTTGACTTATTAAAGGACAGAGATATAAAGTTACTGAAGTTATTTATTAAATTGAAATGAATGACCAATAAACCTGCTTGTGTCATCCACTGGAAATATACTGATGCAGAAATAATGAATTATTGATAAACTGCAAATACAGGCATAACCATTTAAGTATAAGTTAAACCCACTATAGACAATCTCTTGTAAAGGAGAGACAACTTGCCATTTGAACCAATTAGTAAAATCAATACTTGCTTTATTAAAGGACTTATTTGAAGATCATTGGCTACTATGAAAATGGCAGAAGGTCCCCTGTTGCTCTGCTCTGCTATGTTTTGATTTGACTTAATCAAAATGTGGCAAGCAGTGCAATCAATGGATAAAAATTTAACTACAAGTTGTCAAGGTGTTTTTCTTGTTTGGACAATAAAAATGTGGTTCCAAGACCATCAGAAAAAAAAGAGAGACATTTGATCAATTAGTTTGACAAAACTTTAATTATGTTTGCAGTATGGTAAAACTCCATTGTTTTAAAATGTAAGATATGGGAAGTCACACTCAGCATGGAACTTAGGATCACTTAAAGCTTCAAAGATTTTCAGCATATTTCAAAAAAAAAAACAAAAAAAAGGAACCTTCTCAACCTAGAATACTGAATACTACTGAATAGAATCAGACACACAAGGAATTCCAATGGCTGTGCGAGGATCTGCTTGGAACAGGAGAAAAAACAGATTTACAGAGATTTTCAAGAAATTTAATACAATAAATAAACCCATAAAATTAATCCATATGAGATAAAGCACCTCGAATCTTGGCAAGTATTCTCATGTTCTCACATCCTTACTTGTTTAAAAATGGATCGAGTACAAAGCTGGTCTTTCACCTTAAGAGAACAAGATTTAATTGTATTGCTTTAAAAATATTTCTTTTAGTGGTTTGTGTATCAGAGAAACACATAGCATACAAAATTCAAATGAAAAGGATGTTGAAATTTATTTTTTGAGGCTTAAGTTGTGTAAAAGTAAACCAGAAGCAGTACTAAATAATATGCTACTGACAGAAGTGATATGCTTAATTCTTTTTGAAAGCTAATCCAATTTCTGATTATTCTTAATTTACAATAGACTATTTTAGGTTTGTAGTGACAGGCTTTCAGAACCAGAAATTATTGTACAGAAATCTGTACTATCCATCTGAATACAAAAAAACACTTCTTTATAGTGAGGGTGACAGAGTACTGGAATAGGTTGCCCAGAGAGGCTGTGGAGTCTCCATCTCTGGAGATACCAAAACCTGCTTGGACAGGATCCTACACAATGTGCTCTCGGTGACCCTGCTTGGCAGGGGGGTTGGGCTAGATGATTTCCAGAGGTCCCTTCCAACCTCAACCATTTTGTGATTCTGTGATTCTGTGAAATAGTATCCATTGTATTTATTCAAGCTAAGGAGCATTAATTTCAATTGTCTGTATAATCTCATATTTGTGTTTGCGAAGATTCTAGTATTTGCAACTATGCTGCATAAGGAAACCTGTTAAAGTCATCTGGTTTGTTGTCCCTATGCTAAATACTTAGAGTCATTATTGCTTTCTCAATTTTTTTCACCCCCAAAGAAAGCAACCTGCTGTTTTACTAATTCCATACAGAATAACCTAGGTTATTCACTTGAAAAGAAATGACAACAGAAAAGTCTAACCACATATCTGAAAGTGATGATGGGGAATTCAAGTGAAATTTAGAAACTGATTAACTGCCTCTGTAATATACTTGACAGAATTAATTGGATTAAAGCAGCAAACTGAATTCACACAGAAACATTGTATTTATTCTGAACATTCCTTATTCTTAATACTTCAACTTATTTTCCTAGTTGCTACCAGAATTGTGTCTTACTAAAAACCAAATCATCTCATTTTTCTATGTCCTTCCATTATCTCATCAGTTCTATTTCACAATTTCTGACCTCTTCATAACCTCAGTTTTAATTTCAGCATTTTCAGTTTGTTGCACTATTGGGGAAAAAGAAGCCAGATTCCTTTTTCCCCATCTGTCCCACCCTTACTCCAGAATTATACTAAATAACAACTCTAAATAATGAGAGTACAAATTCTTCCATATCGACCCTAGTTTGAAGGCTAACTATCAGATTTAGAAATATCTGCCTCAAACAGATGCAAATATGGATCATAAACACTATAACTATTTTGTGAAAATAACGCATTGTACAAAGCTTTATTTCATTACCAGAAGCATGGTTGTCTGAGACTGCCAATAGCTGCAACGGCTGCACACCCTGTCTGCTGGAAAGGTAACTCCCTTGTAAAGATACACGGTGAAACGGGCACAAAAGAAGACATGAAACCTGTATGCAGGTACATCACTAGAGAAGTATGGCATTATTTATGTTTGTTTCCTAGAGATGTTTAAAAACTCTATGAAAAATTATGATAAAGCAGACAGCAGTGTTCTGAGGCTAAACACGTAACTGGCCCAAAAAAGTCCAAGATTTGTAGCACATGAAGTGTGAAATGAAGGATTGCTCCACATTGGCCAAGTTAAATTCAGTCTTTTGCCAAGTCTTTGAGGCTGATCTTGAAGAACGGGATGGAAAAGTCATTAAAAACAAAATAAATGAAAGAAAAGAAAAGAAAAGAAAACCCAGAACAAATAACCACAAGTATCTGCTGCATGACCCTAGACACCCGGTACTATTACCTACTGGCTCAGATGCTGAGGGTCATGTTCAGACCACATAAAACACAATTTTAAAATATAAACAGGTAACATGAGATTAATGGAGATAGAATCCAATAAAAAGTTATAATAGAAAAGATGAAGGTGTGGGATGGCTGACAAGGTTTTAAAAAATGAAAACATTACTTTTTCCTACTTTGCTACTAGGAAACAATGACATGAAACCCCCAAATCTATAAATCAGAGGTATTTCTGAAACAGTGAATTGGTCTTAAAGCCACATTTGCCCTTACCATTGCTCCTATCCTATACTAAATGTAACTAGCGTTGATAGTTTTCCTTACTACATTAAATTACACAAATACTGTTTTTCCTTTTGGAGAAAATATTTTTTTTTCAACTTATTGTAGTGAAACAGTATACAGATGACTTTCAGGAGAAAAAGATACTTTCTCCATTATCTTCTGAATTAATTTGAATCTCAGCAAGTACCCCACAGGCATTTATTATGCATTTCATTTAAATTACATTAATGCGTAACTCAAGAATAAGAGTCCATTCAATAGTTTGTAGCAGCAAGACAGCAGCTTTCCTTGCTTGCTACCTAAAATAATTAATTTTACAACAAGCCATAGATACTCTCCAGCTAGTGTATTTGATGTGGATTTGAGAATGTTTCAGGGGATTTACTGTTTCAGTACTCATTTGTCCCTTTTTAGAAAATGTAAGATTATGGGTTTAAAATTGAGATAATAATTCAGGAAAGCTAAGAGTTCTTTTATAGAGACTTTAACCAGGAGTTTGACATTTCTTTTCAAACAAGAACAAATTCTTAATTTGTTTTTGCCTGGAAGGAACAGTCTTCCCTGCTTTAGTTTGATTTGTCACTGCTTTTTGACTGAAGCTCTAATCCTCCTAATCAATTTTCACTCAGTTCCATACTCTGTAATTTATAGAAGTCTCAAAATTAAGGAAATGCTCTCTCTAGGCAGATGGAAAGACAAGGAAGGCTTTTAAGATATGTTTACTCTGCCATTCCAAAAGAGAAATGTGCTGCTATATGTGAATGCCATTAGTCTCAGACCTATCTTAGGTACTAACTATAGTGTAGAAATGATGACATAGACTTTATTGTAGGTCAGCTACTCAGGATCTCCAGAGAGTCTATACAACTTTCCCTGAGATGTATTTCCACAGTTTTATTGTGATTAGTATCTGAACTTGAATGATTAAAACTTGTACAGGAAGACTCTGCAGGCTGCAATACCTACAATATTTGTCTGAGTATGGCATAAATCTTCTAAGGCCTTCTGTAGCCACCTGCAGGACTGATTTTGACTTGGGACCTATGAAATAATGTTTTTTTTTGTTTTTTTGTTTTTTGGTTTTTGTGGCAAATGCTCTTTACATATCAAACTTTGGCTCATTTTCATTATTTTAAACTTATCAGTCATATCAGTGACACTTCTGATACTCAGATCATGCTCCTTTTGTGGGGTTATACTCGCCTGGTTTCACTGTATACAGCCATTCTTTTTTCATGTCTCCCATTCCTTTAGTGCACTGCTGCACTGTCATTTTGGACTGATGAATTACTTCCCTATTCTATCCCTTTCAACTCTTTAAAATATCTACTTTCTGATTACTCAGAGACTATATTTTATATGTATAATTTCTGTACCAGCATGGTAGCCACTTAGGTAAGAAATAAAGCAGCTAGGGACCAGAAAACCTGTGAGAAATCCTGAAAAATGTTTATTTACATACCCAAATAAAAAAGCTAAGAATGAAATATCTGGTTCTCCAAATTCACTTTCAGTTAAAAAAAAAAAATGTCTCTAGCTTCTAAATTTTTATCGAAAGATGAAAAATTATAAATTAAGAATCTTTTGTCTATTCCTCTTTTAATGTCTATTATTTTTAATAGAAGGTTCTGTGAGAATAAATTCATAACAACATTTTCAAAACTAGTTATTCAGTAACTAGCGAGAGGCGTTGTTCAGCCAAAGTATCAGTGTTTCCCTCTCCATTCTTCTATTTATATCTCTCAAAGTCAGGAGCCTAGATTGCTGACTGTAAGCCAATCTTTTGTCTCTGATATTTCCTAGGTATATCTACAACCAGGTTAAAAAAATCACCTGGACCAGGTACCTTTATCCACAGTTCAGTCAAAGCTCTTAATCAGATTCATTTTCCTCTTTTGTCTTGGTGACCTTAATTCTCTAGTTCTTATTCTCTACTATATCTTACCTCAAAACTTCATCAATTCATCTTCTCTTCCAAACCTGTAAATAGCACTTCATTCCCAAATTCAAAACCCTTAAATCCATTTCTGCTGCTAATACAAATGCTGTTTGCCTTCAAACTTTACAGGTCCATAGAAACATTCTGTGTCTATTCTATTGGCAGCTCCTATGAACATCAGATGGCAGATTGTTTTTCCTGTCTTCCTTCCTTGTTTTATGCCAGTGACTAGATAATAACGTTCCAGTTTTCTTGCATCTAATGTCTGCGGTTTGAATCTTTCACTTCAAATGATTTTCTCTACTTGATGTTCTTAAATCCTACCTAAAAATCCATTTCTTCTACCACTTTTCCAATTTCACGGTCACAAGTGCAAGCTGACCCTGTCCAAGTTAATTTGAAACTTTCTAACTCTACCTACCTCTTCTACAGGTATCATCAATGCAACCTTACACCCTCTAAACAATTACTCGATATAAATCAGAACTAGCTGTTGTAATAACTGCAGTCATCTAAGAATGAGGAATAAAAATGAGTAAGTTTTAGTTACGTATCTATTCAAATGTCAGTGGAAGACATAGTCCATATTCTGTTTCATTGGTAATGATATGAAACTGCATATAGATATTGAAAGCTTAATGCTGCGTAAGAGAAACTGCAGTAAAGTTCTGTAGTAAAACAAACTGATGTGAATATTCACCTCTCAAAGGTTAATTGGAATTGTTGTGACATTTGGCATTCTCTCTCAAAGTTTTAGCTCTAAGGTAGTTGATTTTGTAAGGACTTTTATTTTTTTATAATATCAGATGGACTGTGACAAGGAGCTCTGGCAAATCTTGTTAAGTCAGTGTATGACTTTCACAGCTCAAAGCCAACAATATCTAACCTTTATGTACATTAAAAATAGCCTGAAAATATGACTACAGTGAAGTTGGAAGGCTTAGCAAGAAAAAAAAAATAATAAAATATTCAGATTTATTTAAAACTATTTTTAGTTATGTTGATAATTTTGGTAGTGTGACTCGTACCTTGCAAAACATTTGAGACTGTAAAAGTCAAAGAAAGGTATCTTTTGATTCAAGAAATCAGACACAACAAATCTATTCACTGAAAACCCCAAACTGAGTATAAACATGTATGCAGTCTTCAGTAGTACAATGATATAAATTATAGATCCTCCCCAACCCATGGCCTACAGCCCTTTTAATTGTTCCCAAACTTCCCCAACGCTCCACAGAGGCTAACATTCATCAGTGGTCACACTCATAGGCAGAGCAGCCCCACCAGCACTCACCACCGGCCGGTGCACGTCCCAGAATGCTCGCTCCTGGCTGTCAAGAATCTTCCTCTCTATCTTGTCTCTCTTCTTGTCTACTCTGTCAGTGTTATAGGATATTTAAAAGAAACAGTGTTAATGACAGCAATTTGAAATATGAGGTGTCCAATCACTTTTTCATCCCCTTCTCCCTTCAAAAAACATGCACAAACCCCAAATCCTCATCTTCAAAGGAACTTACTTTGCTTGTGCTTCAGCTTGCATAAAAATAAACTCCCACTTTCGAGCAAATGCTCGCTGTAGCCTGGCCAAACTCTCCTGAAAATACATCACAGTGTTATTAGGTTAGGCTGTTACCTTTCCATCCTCCACCGCTCTCCCTAATCTCACCCCCCCCCCAAAAAAAGAAGGTGCAATATAAGCCATAATATGTGTACCAATGTAAATGTACCTTACCTGTCATATAAAATGTTTGTTTGACACCAACCAGGATGGAATACTACATCTATCTTCTTTTGGATATCCTGACTATTTTAGCTTTGAAAATTTGATAAAGGTGGATACAATCCCTTAGCAGAACACGGGATTTCTGAAGCATTTTTATGTACTGGGTGTTGGCTGGGTAATTTTGTAATAATACAAAACCACATTCTCATTTTAGAAGTACTTAATTGTGAGAGGTAACAGCAGTACTTTCCATATATTGGACGATCCCCATGACAACTTTCATCAGTTGTTTATACAAATGGCTTGTGTTGGCAACATATAAATTTAACTAAAATATAATAACAAAAAACTATGGATATTATGGTAATATAGGAATCGTCCAAGTTATTCACAGAGATCCCCACTTTAAAATAAATGCAGACTATAGTTATTCACTACTACACAGGAAATATATATATGCTATAGCCTACTAATAATAACAGTAAGAATATTTGCAAAACCTTATCAAAATCTTTCTTCTAGAACAGCTTTATGGTCTGCAATGGAGTTTTTCTAAGTGCTTTCCAGCTTAAAAGGCAGCAGTATGCAGTATGATAATACTCAGAAGGCTGAGGTTCTTAACTTCATCCACAAAGACCCCAGTTACCTCTGTACACTGCTTTTACTAAGATTACATGAAGAATTCTCTGTAAACTTCCTAAAAAAATGTGTTGTTTTAACTGTATTTCTACGTATTGCAGAGGTATCTCTATGAAATACTTACTGAAAATAAAGATTGCAGAGAGGAGAGAGGAGACTTTCTAGAGATCTTGTCAATACCAGTAAAGGCTCTCAGGGATAGTATACTGGAGGTGAATTTTCTAAGGCATGTAAGTATAACATTATGCATACCCCACAGTGCAGTACACTGAAAAGCAAGTTTGTGCCGGAAGAAGCAATAAAGTGTATCAGCATGATGCTGTGGCTGGAATATTTGGCATGTTGGGAGGTCTGGCTGACTATCCTGCTATCATGTCATAGTAACACAGCTGGACAGCTTTCAGTGCAGAGCCAGGACTGTGCACGAATTTTCTGTTGACTTTTTCATGAAAAATTCAGGAACGTGAGGGGGGGGAGGGGGGGGAGGGCAGACAGTGACAGAATTCAGTACATCTCCTTGGTGAGTGCCATCCTCATCACCTAATCAAAATCTCTCCTTCTCCTGCTCTTCCTGGCCCCAATTATCTTGCCTTCTTGCCTGGGGCAGAGGATGCCTTTCAAAGAGTGGGAAGAGCCTCTGCTCTGACTGTCTTTGCCTCTAGTCTAACTGATGGGATCAAGACTCAAGTGCCAGCATCTCCTTTAAGAATGAGATTTATACTTCTACAGCTACTAAATGCTTTTGAACACATTGCTAGAGATCCTTCATTCAAACCTCACATGGTGTAGAGTACATTTGCTTTCAAACACTTGAAGGGTATGTGGGATTTGCGAGCAGTTGTTTCTGATCCTGGCATGATGATCTGAGCAGAGTAAAATTAGAGACGGACTAAAATCTCAACTCTTGCCTAGCCAGCCTTCACTACTGTCTCTCAAATAGCATTTCTGACTTCTGAGCAATATCAGACCCACATGCTGGCAAAAGCTGGATAACTACAGAATGCCTGTAGTTCTCATGCTTAACATTATTTTACATGCTAATTAGGCCCAGCAAAGAAATGTACTTTTCCCCAGGTACTTACAGCTTCATAGTCTGCTAGCTCTAGCCTTGCTTTGTTTTGCATTGTCCGCTTGCAGAGATAAACCGCTGAAACAGAATAAAGTGGTACAGGATTTGCTACTATCTCACAAATGCAGCAGAAGAGAGACCTAGAGGCTTCATCTATATTTGGCTGCTAGCTTCTTTTATTTTAATTTCTCCCTCTATTCTAAAAAGCTTTAAATACAGGATCAATGCTACAAGTATTGTAACTGAAATGATGGGTCAGATACAGAGATTCATTAAATAATTATAAAATCTGCTTTACAACAGCTGCAACAGACAGCATATACAAAATGCATGATATAGTTGCATGGCCAGGGAACTAACATGTTAAAGAGAAAATGGCAAAAAGATTTTTAAATGGTGTGTGTTGCTTATAAAGTGTAAGAGTTTTATTAGGATATATGCCAATATATATACACATACATACATATATTCTATATAAGCCAAATAGGTTTTTAAGAATGTGTATACAAAATTTTATTTTTTTTATATTTTATACTTAGAAATCCCTAAATTTCAGTCTGAAAAAAATTTAATTAAAAATTAGTTCCAAAGAAGATTTAAGTCTCATACAGTATGGTCTGCTATAACTAATATTTAAAATAGAACATAATGAGACCAAAAAAATTAAAAAAGGAGTACCTTGTATTAGATACAAAGATAAAGAGAAATATTTTATTTATTTTAAATCCAAAATCTTTCAGCAGATCTGTTCTGCCTCCACCTCATCCTGACTGAACAGAACTGTAACTAAAAAAATTGAACTAAATACTGAAAGGATGCAGGGATGAAAATGAAAGTTAAGGCTACATATACAGCACATTGGTTTGCATTAGATTAAAAACTTGATCCTGAAGTCTTTATTCTTTATATTCTTCATATTCTTTAATGAAGTACATTTCCAACAGATTCTTCACATGAATCCCAAATATTGCACAATTTCTCCCAACTGTAAGATGAGCAGGGAAGCACAATTCCTTCTGCTAAGGTCTGGGAGCAGTGTTTACCTGTATCACTACTTGAGAGCACCTTCTCATGTTTGAGATGGAGGAATCTTTTGATCAGTGTAGGTAAGAATACTGTAATTTGTCTGTGGTCTCTATGATCAGCAAATCAAGCTGATATTTACTGTTTCTGCCTAGGAATGGGCCATGCCTCCTGCCTCCCAACTGCTAACTTGTCCACTATGGAAGCAAAGAGAAATAACTTCATATAGGAACATAATTGTTGCAATTACTAGGAAGAAGGACTTGCTTATCTTATATTTGGCTTTGCTTTTTAAGGTAGTGAAACCAGTTATATTTTACACATAAAGATATATTTTTATGTCTAACAAATCACAGAATCACAGAATGGCCGAGGTTGAAAAAGACCTCCAGAGATCATCTCGTCCACTCCAAACTGCTCAAGCAGGGTCACCTAGAGCATGTTACACAGGATCGCATCCAGGTGGGTTTTGAATATCTCCAAAGAAGGAGACTCCACAACCTCTCAGGGCAGCCTGTTCCGGTGCTCTGTCACCTGAACCATAAAGTTCTTCCTCATATGGCGATGAAACCTCCTGTGGTTCAATTTATACCCATTACCCCTTGTCCTATCACTGGCCACCACTGAGAAAAGTTTGGCCTCACCCTCTTTACATTGTCCCCTCAGATATTTATACAGGTTGATAAGATCCCCTCTCAGTCTCCTCTTCTCTAGGCTAAACAGGCCCAGCTCACTTAATCTTTCTGCATAGGACAGATGCTCCAATCCCTTAATCACCTTCTTGGCTTTACACTGGACCCTCTCTAGAAGTTCTACATCCCTGTTGCACTGGGGAGCCCAGAAGTGCACACAACATTATTCCAGATGTGGCCTCACCAGAACTGAGTAGAGGGGGAAGATCACCTCTCTCAACCTGCTGTCCACACTGCTCCTGGTGCAGGCTAGGACCCCATTAGCCTTCTTGGCCACACGGGCACACTGCTGGCTCATGGTTAACTTGTTTGTCCACCACAACCCCCAGGTCCCTCCCTGCAGAGCTGCTCTCCAGCAGGTCAGCCCCCAATCTGTATGGGTGCCTGGGGTTGTTCCTCACCAGCTGCAGGACCCTGCACCTGCCCTTGCTAAACCTCATGAGGTTCCTCTCCGCCCAACTCTCCAGCCTGTCCAGGTCTCTCTGAATGGCCGCACAGGCCTCTGGTGTGTCAGCCACTCCGCCAAGCTTTGTATCATCCACAAACTTGCTGAGGGTGGAAACCCACACTAGTGGATGTTATTTCAGTGGAACTGATGACAAACACTTCTTGTAACTCCAGCTGCAGTTACAAGTGTTACTTGATGCAAAATGTAGTTATAATTTGACACAGTTTTTGCCTATTTTTTCCTCATTTTGTACGTGTTATCTATTTTCTTTCACTTTTTTTTTTTTTGCTTTCCATTCCCTTAAGAAGCCATAGCCACTTCCTCTGTTTGTTATACTCCTACATCCCCCCAGTGCAATCTCCATGTCTGCAAAATTTATAAATACAGATACAAATCCACTAATCACACAACAAGTACATCAGTCAAAGAGTTTCTATAGCCTCAGTTTCCATCCATTTTAATAATACGATACAGTTACACTAATGCATTGGCATGCATGCTGAAATGCCACAAAAATGTGAGGGGATGAATTCCTTTGTACTTAGGCTTCATCCACAATAAGTACGGTGGTAGGAAAATACTGAGAACAAAAATGCTATTCGTTATTTAGGTCCTCTGACAGTGAAGCATTTTCCTCTCTTTTCCTTCAAAATCAGTTATTTACTGAACATGAAAACCATTCATAAATTCCTTGAAAATATTAGCAATAAAGTGTATATTTAATAGAAATGTGTAGACAGTTCTAATAATTCTGAGCGTTAAAATTTGTGTATTTCAAGCAACCTAATTTCATCTGAACAGAAACAAAACAATCTCCCTGCTCTCTGCGCATGCTTAATCTCTTGTAAACCCTATATTCATGGTCCCTGTTAGAGGCACCCCTAATTAGTTTAGCAATTCCTTGAGTCCCACAGTGGATATATTCTGGGATTAGCATCTCCTGCTACATCCAACAGAAGTCACTGCTGTAGAGGTGGTTGACTGTCCACCTTTCTGTCAGGGCAGGCTTTAACAAAAGAAGCATCTTCAGATCACTGAGTTCTCAGCACTGGCAAAACAACCACCAGGTCATCAGGAGTAGGTGAGAATGGAATTAGCTTGCCATACTATTAACCTGATATTGTGTCCAAGAAAACCCTGTCTTCACTGTGTGAGTGCATTGCAGTATCTTCCCCCAGCGTTCTTTTAATGACCTATTTGCTCCAGCTCCATGGCATATAGTCCATACAAGAATGCTTGTTTTTCATTATGTCCATACCTTAGCCAAGACTCACAAAATCATGTTCAGGCTTCAGACATTTTCTCTGGAATATCCAGACGCCCTCCCTTTCAGGAATCTAAAGGTTATAATACCAGTGGCCTAGATTCTCTAAGTCAAAAATATTTCTAGGTGCCAGAATATGCCCAAGAAAGATTTAGTTATCTGGGAAATATGACGTGTTTACTAGTGAAGAAGAAGAAAATAGTTCTGAAGAATGTTCTAACAATTACATCCTTATTATAAAAGTGCATGTTTGAGGATCTATGTAAGAACTACTATAGTCACATGAGAAGGTGGCAGTAGCTCAGGAATTTGAGTTCACTAGTTCACACTCTTGTTGGCATAAATCCTCAGCTTGTCCATAGCGAAACTCACTAACAGGCTGGAATGCAAGAAGAATGTGAAAATCTCTTATTTTCAGCCAGAACCTTTGAAGACACAGAAAAATATGTTTTTGTTCTTTCAGCTTTTAGAGCAATGAGATCTGAAATATGGATGCTGCTGCCTTTTGCTGGTACCATTCCTTTTCTGCACCGAAACATGTAACTTGACCTTGAGCGTTGGGGCGGGGGGAGTGATGTCAGTGAGTCTCCTGTTCCTGTCTCAAAGCAGAGTCACGATCCTTTGACATTTCAGAGAATGACAGTGTCTGCTTTTCTAATCCCATAGTTTGTATGAGTTTTCAGTGTTTTTACAGCTTGATATGGAACAAAAATCTGCTGGAAGGTTCTGATACTAAAATCTTATCACTTCTCTATCTTCACATATGCTTTTCTAGCACAAAAACATGATGCAGTTAATGACATCATACCCAGTGTTGTGTTTCCCATTTTTTCCCCAAAAACATGAACATCTGCATTTGTAGAATGGAAATTACAATAATGGAGACGACATTTTCAGCTCATCAGTGTTCATTTATGTTCTGTTAATGAGAGATGTTTAGAACTGCATATTCCATTGAATTATCAGACTCCATCATTATCGGATGGTCTTTGGTAATTGTAGTGTATTGGCAGTTTGACAGACTCTGTAAAATTCTGCAGTTTGCTCTTGTGCCTGAAGGAAGGAAGTTGTCAAAATACTCTATTTTTGTTCTTACATATCTTCTTGTGGTCATACTGCTCCGTATTAGAACACAAGGCATTTCCGAGCCAGAAATGTTTATGCTTTAAAGCAAGGATGCTGAAAGAATGAATAAAGTTTGAAAGGCTTCAAAGAAAGGGAAAAGTATCTAAATTTAGCCAATAATCACCATTTTATGAAGGAGAGTACTATTAATTGCCTATGTTAGGAACAAGAAGATCGGACTGCAGCTATTCTTTGGGTCAGTCCTGAAGCAGGTTCTAGTTTTGAGCCTATACTACTCTAAAGCAGCACAGGTGGAGGCCCATTCATTTGCAGTACATGCAACAAATAAAAGGGCCACCTTTACTGAAAGTGACCCCCAAGGACCCTGCTCAGGACCCTCAGTGCTCCAAGGAACTATAAATGCCCCAGGCAGCCCATCCAGAGCCTCTGCTGTGGCACCCACTGGCCCAGGAGCTGAATTTAAGCACAGCTACTTCCCATGGCCCCTGCTTGAGCTACACTAGGTATGCCTGTAACCAGCCCTGAACCTTACCAGTGCTGCTTTGACTTCCTGGCTGAAGCCAGGACCTTCCTGTTCACTTACAACCCTGACGGTGAGGACTTTGCCCCTGCTTACACTGTTGACACCCACAGCTCTCGCTTACCTTCTGTTGCAGAGCTGCATGCCTTTGCCATTCTCTGACAAGGGTGCTGAAAAATGCTTAACATATGGATGAATGATAAGCAGGGAACAGGGTCTGATTAATAACCTCAATTTACTATATATGGACTGCCACATACCATCTTATTTTTAGTGCCAGTGTATTCTGATGGATTTTGCAATCAACATAATTGCCTCCACTAAAGTGAACTGTGTATTAGATGCTATATGCTTTACAAGTTACTGATTAGCATGAGAAAACTGATTTTCCAGCCATTTTAAACACAGTATTAATATGCAGCAATTCATAATGAAAGATGGCCAGCGACGTATATAAATGTGCATCTGAACCACAAAACAGTACTAAAACACACTTTGGAAAACTCTGCTCAGATGTTCACAAAACCTGGAAAATTTGAGAGTTTAAAATGAGAATCAGAAGTGTTCTACAAATAGCTGCATGAAGATGGTGTCTGGGCTTTCTCTCTTGCAAGTTTTTAAACTGATATATCCAAAATAATCCATTGTCATGGTTAACTACCTTTGTTTCTTGCTCTTGGCTGCTCAATTGTACTTGAAAGCTCACTGAAACCTTTTTTTTTTTTTTTTTCTTTTTTCTTTTTTTCTTTCTTTCTGGTAATTACAGGTTTTATTCTAGAATCAAGAAACTGGACTGATAATGCACTGTATTATGTACACTTACTGAAAGGAAAAAAAAAAAAAAAAAAAAAGAGCTTCCAACCAATAGTTAAAGTTGGGAATTTAAACTTGTTTCTAAAAGGGGCCTAAATCTCTGCTCCACAGAGCAGAGAAAAAGCTTCAGCTAAATTCAATGGAAGTACAACTGGACCTCTGAAGACCACAGATAATGCCACCTACGCATCAACCACCATGTACACAAACTTAAACTCCTTACATAACTGTCCTAGTGCCAATAGTGTTACAGCTTGATTCAGCCCCAGATGGTGGGTGTAACTCTCAGCAAACACTCATTTTCTTCACTTAGGCCAGATTAAATTTATAGTCTCTTTGAGTCAAAATTCTGGTTTCAGAGTCAGTGTGTACCTGCCTAGTCAATATTTAAAGAGCAAGGAAAAAGGAAATACTGTAAGCTCCAAGGGTTTCAAAGTGCCCTGTGGGCAGACAGAAGTTCTCCATATATGAATGTCTGCGTTAGATGCAGAATTACAGGACAATCGGCACAGAGCATGACTACAGAATAGAAAAAATGAAATTAACTATCTTATTTAAGCATCAGGATTTCCAGGGCTATTTATGCCATCTTTAGGTCAGCTCTAAAAAAGTATTTTTTTTCTCTTTGTGACAGCTAGTGAGTTTCACTTAGTCTTTAAAAAAAAAAAAAAAAAAAGGATAACTTTCTTTTAGGTGGACAAATGGGTCAGCCTCATGTATCAAGAACTACACTTTTCAGTAAAAGCTAAGAACATTCAATACAAGTAAGACTGTGACAGTTTATGTGCTCTAAACTGCCAAATGGTCAAAAACATAATTTCTGGAATAGTCCTACCATTTAATACCGATAATATCTACCAATAGTCCTACCCTTTAATCTCTGATCACAATAGTTCTATATCATTTAAGGAATGTGATTTGATTATAAATTTAGAAGAGTAGAGCCAAATTAATTACAAATTTTTATATTAACCAAGGGCAAGAAAGAAAACCAATTTCAAATTAACAGAGAGCTCAAGAACTAGAAAAGGCAAATCCATCTTTTACACAGAAAATTCCTCAGATTATGTTGCCTGATAAAATTCTGCAGGTTGACAAAAAAAAAGAAAAAAAAAAAAAAAGGTTTCAGAATAAAGACCACCCAACCCACCTAAATTATGGGATCAGTTAAGGAATATCGTGCTGTCAAATCTAATTTAAAATTGTATCCATTGAATTACTTCATGCTTCCTGATATTATCATAATGCTTTCAATTTGCATTGAAAAATTTATTTTAAATTGTATCCATTGAATTATTTAATGCTTCCTGATATTATCTTAATGCTTTCAATTTGCAAATTTGCATTCAATAATTTAATCACCTGCATTGGTACAAAAAAATAATAAATAAAAAAAAAATCATATCTCCTCACAGGTTCTCATTTAATAGGGGCTCATATGAATTTGATATAAAATTTCTAACAAATCCAAATACACTGACTTTGCATAGAAACCACTTAGGGCATGTGCAATTCAAGACAAGGATGAGAAGACAAAAGATGGAGAGCATTCTCTTCTAAACTGCAAAAGCCAGCTACAGGGACAGCATCAGAAGACGGTCATTACTTGACAAAGGTGTCAGTTACTCAGTGCCCACCCAGCAAAGGGCTGGCAGTAGCAAGGCTACAGAAAAATACATTTTTTGTCACGGCCTGAAAGCTCTAATTTCCATATTAATAATGAAACAGAAAAACAAAACCAAACAAAAAACACAAACTGTGATTTGAAAGTAATTCTGAACATTATGAGTTATGTTTATAAATCTCAGAACTTATTCTGATAGATTATATCTCTATTTATATGGGGCCTGGATGCAGATTATCAATGCTTTTAATTAAAGCTATTAAAGTAATGCTGTACATACTTTAATGTGCATACAAACGCCTTGGCCAAACACATTTTACATGTTACACATATTATGGAAATTTACACATACATGGAAAGAAAAATTTGGGTAAGTAAAAAACTCTGAAGTTGTGAGCTGATTGGAGAGCATTTTCAGGAAATGTCTCCTGCTTACAGAGCCCTCTCTGTGGTGGTTTGTCAATGTCAGAATTAGCAAGGTTCAGAACAAAATTCAGGACATGTTTGTTGAAGTGAGACTTTCTTTTCATCATTTATATGACTGAGATAGCTCCTAATGAGTAAATGATATAGCTCTACAGAGTAATATAATGGAATAAATCCAGAGTGAAAAAAAAAAAAACACTTGTAGGTCACCTAGTCCGTCTTTCTGTTAACACAGGTCTCTTTCCTAAAGTACTTTTCATTGTGTTCTGCCCAGATTAAATTTTGTGCATAGCAAGCACTGGACCCAGCCACATTTCTTGAGGGACAATTCTGTTTGATAGATTGTAGTCCTCACTTAGACCTGTCACCAAGAGCTTAGCCAACACATTCTGTATATGTAGTTTCTCAAAGAAAAGCCACTCACTTAAAGAGCTACGACCCAGTCTTATAAAAAAAAATATTAGTAGATTAGTTGAGTCTGGTGGAAAGTGTCTGTTTCTTACTACACCTGGAAATAGAGTAAATTTTGAGATACTTTGAGGCAGGTCCTTAAAAGAGGGATCTATTAAGAACCTAAGAGAATTGCTTGTGCGAGTCATTGCTGACATACTCTTGCTGACACAAACTGTTGAAAAAATAAATATTTGGCATCAAGAATCAAGATTATAGAATTACAGAGCTATCCACAAGCTATTTACACCATATTAGTAAATTTCTCCTAATTCTCAAGGCATACATTTTAACAAATACATTTTTATTCATATCTAACAATTTATATAGAACAAAATGCTACTCTGCTACCAGTTTTGCCCCAAGCTACTGACTCATATTTATGGATTAATTTCCAGAGATGCTGAGCACATGCAGTTTTCCAGCAGAGCTCAGGCATGCAATAGGGCTTAATATTTCTCAAATCCAGACTGCTTACTGCTAAGCTGTTGCCAAGGGAATCCTGCCTGAGCATTTGGGGTAAAGGATATAATGCCTCCTCTGTATCCTCTATATAGAAGTCCTCCTTCTTGCCAGTTATTCCAAGCACAAGAGTGCAGAAAAATGTGCAAGAAAGAAAATTCCAAACATAATCAACATTTCAGAGAGGAATTTGAAGGTAGGTATGTAAAAGAAGTAGGCAACAAACGCTAGAGAGAAAATTATGCAAAAATTTTCAATATATGAAAAAAATTATGCATGATTGCAATTACTTTACAGGCACTATGTACTATGTACTCTTTAGAATGACTGCAAGCTTTGCAGAGAAGAAGTAAATGAGCCAGGTGCTATGGCTCATGTTCAGAAGGGAGCAACAGAGGCTGAGCATAGAGAGGCCTATGTCAGTTTAATTTATATGATAAGAAAGTATCTCTAAGAAGCAAGCTTTGTATGGACTTGCTGGTTAGTTGAATTATCAAGAAAAAATAAAATGGATGGACTTTTGCTTTCACAAAAAGGCTGGAGAACAATTGCATTGAGACAACAACTTTCATATAGCAGAAGTAGATATTTCTATATTTTACTGTAAATCAGACTGGATAGGAATGTTTATAGAACTGCCACAGAAGTTTACAGGCAGCACTTGTTCTTATCCAGAAAAGAAGCATATACTTTTAAAGGGAGTAATTAATAAAGGCATTATCTCTTGCAAGTGATCTAACTTCCTAGAACACTGCATTCACAGCATGTCTTTAACTAGAGGGCTACTAAACATAAACTTAAATTTACTAAAAAAAAATAATAAATTACTAATTTACTAAACATAATTTAAAATTTGTCATTCTTCAGAACAGCAGAATTTAAGAATTTACTTTTTATGTATAGAAAAATACATTATTTATTGTCGTTTATTGAACACAAAGTCATGCTTTTAAACTCACATTGCAGTATCAGTTATTTACTGTATTCTCCGTAACCTACTAAAATTCTGAAAACTCACCCATTTCTAACTTCTCTGGGAGAAAGGCACACACAAAAATTACAATGCTGAAACAGCATCTTCTTGCAACTATATAGATGCAATTGACTGTTGTCTTCTAGTAGTCCAAAACTCTTTTGCATTTTAAATGATCGTGGCACTTTCAAAATCTTATTCTGACTCTCCTTTGAGAGTCTTTCTTTTTTTTTTTTCTAAATGTATAGTCAAGAGTAAGAAAAGGACTGTATATTACAGACACTTTTGAGTCTAAATATCAGCAAAAGCAAATGAGAAATAATGAATAAAAGTTACAGATTCTCCTTCAGAACCTACACATCTGAAATTCTTATTCTCTTTTTCTCTAATTCTCTTACATTGTCACAAATATTTCCCTTTGTTTGCTTAGGCTTAAGCTTGAGATTTTCAAACTCAAAAACAATTTGCATTTTGTTGTGAATGGAATTTTCTCCTAACCCCTCATATTTCTTAGTTTTCTCATTCAAACAAGAGAATAGTAAGAATTCAAACTCATCACATTTGCAGCAGTTGTGTTTCACTACATCTCCAAGAGATTTGGATTAATCCCATGAGAGCTGAGGCCATATGTATATGGAATAATAATTTCATATGTGATATTATATTTACCCATTCTTAGATTAAATGGATTTAACAAGTGTCCATCTTTAATTATATCTCAATGAAATTAACTGTTTTTAATCTGCTAGAGAAAAAAATATGTTAGTAAAAAAATCATATCTACAAGAAAAGAAAAATGATTATAGGTAGGTAGCAATTAAGCCATTTGCTTCATTCATTTCCAGAGCCTGTTTTTTGAACTGAAATCTAATTCTATATGTTACAAAAACAAATTTTAATTCAGGAACATGGCTTAACAAACAGGAAATGCAAAGTGACTTGAACTACACCATACTTAAAAAATCAACAAATAATAATACTAAAAAAGTGAAATGTGCATATTTTTATTAATAAAATCCCACTGAATCCAATGGGGTTCTGCACAGAACAATATGTCTTGTATGGGTGGACTTCAAGGTATATGGCATTAAAATGGTTCTTCAATAGACAGAACCAAAGAACCCAACATTTAAAAAAATATTTGTAATTTGAGGCATTTATCCTGACATATTTTATGGCATGATTTTCAAGGGAAGGAAAAGGAGATTTTCCACAGTTTGTGAATATTAACATTTTCTTAGTAGCCTCAGAATGACCATCTGATCACTGTTTTGATAGCTAAAATCATAGCCAAAGGCTATACAATTCCATGTTGACGTACAGTAAATTAGTCCAAGCTCTGTTTTTGTCACCAAGACACAGTGCTGCACTATGGCTTAATTATGAGAAGTATCCTGAAGTTTCTTGAAATTATGGAAGATTGTTTGTTTGTGTTTTTTTTTTCTTTACATTTTCCTAAGATAAATCTTTTTTATGAAAATATGTAATATTAAAGTCTAATATGGGTCAATAAATGATATTTTAGAGAAGATACTAACTTATTTTACAAATATATAAGGATATTTCCTTTTTAGTTAGCTCTGGTAATAAACTAACACATGCAGTACCTCAAGATCATTTAATTTCTAGTTTAATTATTTTTCTGGCTGTATTCTACATTCTGGACAGTAGCCCAGCTATGCTTGAGTAATCGTAAATGGTTGGGTATAATTTTTAAATTAAAATAAAATTTTAGTGTGTTTTCAAAGACTTGTAAAATTAGGTCAATGGCAAAGAAAGTGGTTTGCTTTGTTATTAGCTTTGATAAACGAAGATTACAGAGGAAGCCTATTTCTTGCTTGCTTGCTTGCTTGCGAGACTCCTAATGCCTGCCAGTCATTTGTTTTAGGAAGTAGAGATTCAAGCTTGTTCTGGATATGTCCATTAAAACAGAAGCACAGCACAGTACAATAATACATGACAAGTACTAAATGCATTTATGTATCTGTAATTCTATTTATTATACTTTCTAGTAAGTAACAATTACTGTGAAAATCTGCAGAACCTTTTTGGAGTGTGTTTGGGATGGAATTTAATATCATCAAATTGCTTCAATCCTACTTTAGATTTACTTTGGATTTTTGAGTATTATACATTTGAGTTTTCTTTACTGTTGTGATGACCATTTGTTTACAACAGATATGTGATCCTTTTTGCAAGGAGCTTGTTTAGTTCCCTTATCTTCCTTCTGTTTGTATGCAGAGAAAGCTATCAGTAAAAAAAATAAAAAATCCTCAGGCCACAAGGCAAAGGCTAATTTCTGGGACTGGGAAGAGGCTAACCCAATAAGAATACTATTGAAAAGTTATTATAAAAAATTACTTTCCTGTGAATGCTCTAGCCTTAGCCAATTCTGGCAATTCACAGCTGCCTTAAGTAGGTCTAGTGTAGGCTGTAGGTAGGTGACTTATAGGCTCTTGATTCCAAAGGAGAAATGACATGGCAGGGTTAGGATTTTCCCTTCCTTCACCTAACTGCAACAGAAGAACTTAAATTCACCTGTGGAACATATTTTACAAGTCTTATATTAAATCTCAAAAGATCTCAAGCCAGTACATTTACTGCTCAACACAGGGAAGAATCTGATAGCAAATTAAATTTTGTGTTTCTGGCATGAAAAAAATGCATAGATTATGTAAGAATTCTGTTCACTGACTGACTAATGTATATAATTCATTGCCCAAGCCAGTGACTAGCTGTGACTAGAAAGTTATAGTTTCTCCTAATTTAGATTAAAGGATATTAATAGAAACTTTCTCAACCTGATCTCAAGTTCACAGCTGATAAGTGCATGCTTATTTATTAAAATTCTCCCAGTAATGTCATACACACTAGAGCTGAACAACTCAATGTCTCTTAAAACCACAACAAATTACTTTCTGATCTTTAACATATTAGAAGACTATATTGAAGTGTCCCTTTGAGGAAAGCAAATAACACTTTCAAGGGAAGAAAAAAAATTGCAATAAGTGGTAAATCAAGCATTTCTCCTTCAGAGATTAATTCCCTTGCATGGAGTGGCTGATCACTCAGATGCAGTATGAGTGAATCTTTGCTCCTTTGTAGCTTTTGATAACTACTTGTTGGACATCTTCACTTATCAGCATGTTATAAGAAGAATGAGCATTTTTCTCATTCTATAGAATGAGGCACTCTTTGCAAACTTTACATTGAAGGCACTCATCTCTGCTGAAAATCTCAGCATGAAATTGTTTTATTTAGCAACGTATTTGAAATCAAACTAAGTCAGCTCCAGAAAAGCAAGAAATGTCCATTGGAACCATCCACCCTTACACTGATCCCTGGGGTCTTCAGCTTCCAAGAGCTGAGGTTGAAACCTTATTACAAGTGAATACCAACCTAAATTTCCAAAAGGCTGTAGACACTCCAAATTTTAGTTTTTGTAAAGATAAGCTATCATGCACATGCTTATGCCCTAAATAAGTGACCTGGTCTTCAGATGAGCTGAGTACTTACAGTTTGCACTAGAATGAACAGGAGACAGTTCATAGATAATTCCTTTTCTTGAAAAATTAGGTCATTGTTTGCTGTACAGAGGCACCTAATTTTAGTTACCATTTTTGAAAAGCTTAGCCTAAGGCTTTTTGCAATACTTTAATACCTATTATGTTTAGAATTTCCAAAGTACACATAAATAATTATAATGTATAAATTGTGAATAGAAATCCACAAAACAGGGAAATAAATAAGGTATTTTCTAATACAGTTCATATTAGAACCATATTAGTTTTCATAACAAATACTTTTTCTTTTTTTTTTCTGTTGTTTGTCAGAAATAAGAGATCTAAACTAGTTACATCTTTGGGTCTGAATCTGAGAATAACTATTGCACAGCTATCAATAAAATGTTCTCTGCTTCCCTGAGATTTTGTCACTGTAAATGATTATACTTCCTGAAGGAAACAGAAAGTGTAAATGGAAACGTAGGTTTTGGTGCACTTTGAGGCTTCTTCTTTTTTTTTTTTTTCTCAGAATAATACCAAATCTGACTCTCACTTTAATAAACTTTGAAAAAGGTAACAACACATTTGTTTCAATATCAGCAATTTTTGCATAGGAATTACATGACATTAATTATGTTTTTAATAGTGGGATGATTAAACAAGACAGACTAAAATGATGTGTTCATTCATATAATACATAATCCCGAGAGAAATAGGAAAGATTTCCACACTGACCATAGTCTGTGTTTTCCGGCTCCCAACAATTTGATGGCCAAAAATAGGGTGTCTATAGACAAAAAAAAAAAAAAAAAAAAAAAAAAAAGTAGGGAACTCAAGTTAGACAATGCAAGCATTATACAGTTCTTGGGTTGATACTGTTTTTCAAAATCAATTTACATTTTTGGTAGATCTATTATATTGTTAACTTGACAATTTTGAAATAGGCATCAAAACAGAAAATTACTTTTATACACTCCTTTATTGCACTAGTTTCAGAATGGCATTGAAGAAGAAGAACAAAGTGTTCTTCTTATTTTTAAAGGTAAGGGAACAAAAAACACAAGGTTAGGTAGTGAGGTTCTTTTTCATCTTCCCTAGCAACACACCTCTCACATGACCTGAAGAATCAGTTTTAGAAGGTGAAAAAATGGAACATATTTTGGGATACATTCAGTTCTTGATTTTGAAGAGTTTTCATCAGGGTATATTAATATTCAGTACTCTTTTCTATGAGTTATTTGTTTTAAAATGCCAATAAACACATCCTATTTTCACAAAGTTATCAAAGTTATTTTCATTTGTGGAAACCTATATTTTTCCTAATTATTTATCAAGTGTCATTTAAAATATGGTATCTGAATTGAAAGCCAAGAAAAACGTCAACAACTATTTCAATGCTATGTTTATTAAAAGACTGTGAAATGCATTGTTAAAATATTTCCCATCTACAAAATAAAGAATATGACAGTCTAGGCATTTTTCACACCAATAACTTCCTTTTTAACATACTAACTTTCTTGCAAAAATTTAAAGGGTTATATTATTTTATGCCTAGTACATTCATATAAATACAAACACAAAAAATATATATCATTTGAGAAGTTCAATTAATCTAATTAAACATACTGGTCTGTGCAGTATTTCAAACCACAGGTACCTCCTTAGGTAAACCTTCTGGTTTACTCTCTTTTTCCTATTGTTTTTTCTCAAACGTCTTCCAGGTGCACAAACAGAAACCTCTCTTGCTGCCCACTTCCTTCAGATTTGTTTTAATGTTGATATAGAAGTCAAGAGGACTGAATGGTGACACATTCATACCTACTGTCAGGTTAAACACATATTGTGAAAAATCTATCTCTATTGTAACAATGACTCATCAACACAAACAGCTGCAGTTTAGGATTTGCTACATACTAAGTAACAATGAGCTAACAGGTTAAAGATATACATTAGAATAGAAATAGAAATATAGAAATAGAAATAGAAATAGAAATAGAAATAGAAATGGAAGGGAAGGGAAGGGAAGGGAAGGGAAGGGAAGGGAAGGGAAGGGAAGGGAAGGGAAGGGAAGGGAAGGGAAGGGAAGGGAAGGGAAGGGGGAAGGGAAGGGGGAAGGGAAGGGAAGGGAAGGGAAGGGAAGGGAAGGGAAGGGAAGGGAAGGGAAGGGAAGGGAAGGGAAGGGAAGGGAAGGGAAGGGAAGGGAAGGGAAGGGAAGGGAAGGGAAGGGAAGGGAAGGGAAGGGAAGGGAAGGGAAGGGAAGGGAAGGGAAGGGAAGGGAAGGGAAGGGAAGGGAAGGGAAGGGAAGGGAAGGGAAGGGAAGGGAAGGGAAGGGAAGGGAAGGGAAGGGAAGGGAAGGGAAGGGAAGGGAAGGGAAGGGAAGGGAAGGGAAGGGAAGGGAAGGGAAGGGAAGGGAAGGGAAGGGAAGGGAAGGGAAGGGAAGGGAAGGGAAGGGAAGGGAAGGGAAGGGAAGGGAAGGGAAGGGAAGGGAAATAAAATCCCAAGCAAACTTCAAAGGCTGAGAGAAGTTTCTTGCCAGTTGTTTCTCACTTTGTAATGGAGGGGTAATAAGACATTCTTCCTACCAACTGCTCTTTCACCATGCCACCAAAATCAAAGTGACCGATATAAGCACAGATGTAAACAGAAAGCAAACTCCTAAACAATAAATAGCAACACTCAACAAATCCCAAAGAAGCAAGAAACTAAATAAAATAAAATAAAATAAAATAAAATAAAATAAAATAAAGTAACCATGCCAATCGTATAAAGCACAAAGTTACCATCATTTAAGTTTTCAGAGCTGGGAGGGAAGAGCAGTCCTTCCTTAGGGGCTTAAAGTGCATCTTTAGAGGGGCCCAAGAAGGAAAGCATAACTACATCACTGTCCTGCTAACAGTAAACTTAACCTGTGTTTACATGGGTTCAAGCTGAGCTTAATGAAGAAGAATCCAGTGAGGGGGGATACCGAATATAGCATATCCACTCAAGCAGGTCCTAAACTGAAACTGGCTGGGGCTCAGATGTTGCTTGTGGGGGAGTAGCAGCTGTGGTAGAGGACATCTGGAGAAAGGTGCAGGGGGAGAGCCTTTCCAGAAGTAGAAAGGCAGAGTTCTTATGGTTGTGGGAATACTTGCAAAATTCCTCATAAATACTTCAGATTTCTCTTGAGAAATAAGATATACTCCCACCCTGATGAGATTTGAAAAATTAATTGTGTCTTGTGATTTTGAGCCAACGCCAAAAGAAGATCTCTTGGCAGAGAAGGTCTTCTCAGGCAGAGAAGGTCTCTTGGGAAGAAAGTAAACTAAGGGATGAAGAGATGGAAGGGAGATCACAGTTATTGAAAAAGACATATTAAATGTTAAATTACCTTTAGAGGAAAAGTATAATGACAGACTGGTAAAACCACACTGGCAATTTCCAATCAACTAAACTCAGAAAGAGATCAGGCAAAAAGCACAAATGAATACGTATGCTAGTAAGTCTAAGCATCCCTGCACCACCATCCCTCTGGAGATAAAAGCAGAGGAGTAAAAACAGAACATGAGTTTTAATTAGCAAAGTACATAAGCCATAATAAAAGGTTTCATAACGTGTTATAAGATAAACCAAAAGAGGAAACCCACCAGAAAGAAAACATTACAACATGGGAAAGGGGTTCAAGTAACAGTATAGATAAGTACAGATGATTATTAGATGTCTCCCTTATTTGAGTCTCTGAAAGGAGGGAGACTGTGAAAGATAAGAGTCTTTCTGCCATGGAATTGCAGGCAGGCGTGAGCTCTCCTTACTGAGGCTCTGACCTAGGCAGGCACAAGCTGCCTCCCAGCTGCAAGCTGTGGCCCTACCTGCATGGTGCTCGGATGCATTTAATGGGACCTGCTGAGAAGTGTAGCTCAACAGCTCAGACACTGCAATGTGGCTGGGGCTGGCATCCAGCCAGCCAACTCCTGGTGGGAACAAGTTCGAATCTGCTTGCAATCAGCTCCATGAACATGCCCAAAATTAATTTTGACATGAAGATAAGGCTACAGGGCAAAGTACAGGGGAAAAAAAAAAAAAAGAGAGAGAGAAATATTTATATGACGTCAGAACATTCAAGTTAGAGGCCTGATGAAATACACCACAGAATGCTTAAGGAAAACTGTGCATTTTCATGTGGGTAAGCTGTGGGTTCATTTGTAGAAAACAAAAACCAAGCCAAATAAACAAAACAACTCCTGATTCTGCAGCGCTGAGATGCATGCATGTGTGTGTTATAAGGGGAAATTTGCTCTAATATTTCTTTCTCTTCTATCTCTAATTCTCTAATAGCTATGGAGAACCAGTAAGAGTTATCAAAAATACTGGATTATCTGCATGATATTTGAAAGGGGTGCAAGTTATCTGAAGGGTAAGTTATGCCTGGAAAAAAAAATTCATTCAAATTACCTCTGAAACATGAGCAGTTATTATGGAAAAAAAACAAAACAAAAAAAAAAAACAACACAGAAGGCAGATGAGTCTCAAAAAACTAAAGAAAAGGAAAGATCTACCTTTTGCAGAATGGGGGCAAATGCTGAAATTTTCTGGATTCTTTCTACATCTTTCTAGATCTAGTTTCTAGATTGAACAATTGTCATACAATATGCATTTGTGAATTCCCAAAAGCTAAATGTAGAACATACCTTTATTTCTTAAGAACATATTAGGTCTCTGATGGCGTAAAGCCCTTACTACATGAGAAATAAACAGTAGATGCAATGTATTTTGACCAAAGCAAAGTACCATATTGCTTTCTTACTAGTAAATAAAGAACTATGGTATCAAAATTAGACAGGTGTTCCAAAGCATCTACAGCTGCTGATAAAGTTGTATTCAGAGAGAAGGCAAGCATTATTCACTTTCAAAGCAGGAAATGGCATTGGTGGGTGATTCTACGCAAAAATCCATCAGTGACAAACCTGTGTGTAGTTGAAATGACTGATGTTTTCCCAAGGGTGTATTCTACATTTTCTTGCTTAACTGTTTGGTATAAACAGTCATAAAGTTCCGATTTTAATCTACCTTACCATGTGTCACACACACTGGTTAAAGTGGAATACCTGATAAATTATAGTAATAGAAGTAAATCTCCCGGCTGAGAAAAGACCAGGGGAGAAACCTCATCACAAGACTCACACAACAGTACAATTCAGTTATTAGAAGGATACATTCTGTTTTTGGGGAAACATGTTCCCAGGAGCTGGCTAGGTTCCGTCATGTACCAAGCAGCCTCTTGCTGCCTTCGCTCTCCAGGAGTCCATCCTCAGAGCAGCCTCCTGCTCCCCAGCTGCAGTACCCCTCAGCCCTGGTGCTGCACAGGCTCCTGCCTACCTGCACAGGCTGCTGCCTGCCTGCACAGAGATTTGCAGTGCCAAGCACTCCCATCAGGCAAGCTAACAGCGACCTTACACAAGGTGACAGAGAAATCCATAGAATCTTTTACTCCAAAACCCCAGTTTTCCAACTGATGAAGTCTGGAGTATTTCTTTGACCCTTACATATTTTACAAGACTCATGTGCCACAAAATACGTGGCTGCCTCTCCCAGTTCTATAATGTGAGTGCTGAGTTCACATCTTTTCTCTTCTGTTCCAAAAGTCTCCACACAATTTCACAGTCAAGATATTTAATAATCGCTCAGAAGAATTTGCTGGAGAGGTTATCCATGAAGACTGTGGAACAAAGGATTTATCTTGTTCAACAAGGAAAGATTAAGAAGTAAGAAAAGACCAATAATAAGACCCCAGGTCTCAAGGAATGAGTTTAGGAATGAGTATAGGAAGAGTGTGCAAGTGAGAAAGCTGGATCCTCTTGTCTGATTAAAACACTCTCACAGCAATACAAGGAGGCTCTGCCCATGTAAATAAACTCTATACCTGGACAATGCTACCGAAGCTTGGTTTAACTACTTACAACTTATATATCCAGAGTACACTGTAGAATTATTATAACATCACTTACAGTATCATATATTCCTATAATACAAACATTATACAACTATGTGCCTTATTTCATGATCTAGAAACCCTACAAAGGTAATGATTGTCCATAGGAGAGTTTCAGGCATGGTATAAAATGTTGTAACTCAACACAACCATTTTCTAAGACAAGATTAGAAAATATGAACTTTTGTGAAATGTAGAAAACCTGAATTTTACTTTTCCTCAGAAGAATGTGAAGCAGTTCGTCAAGAACAAGTATTTAAGAGAGAACATTTGTCATTTTGCCATGACATCCCACTTATAGCCGGAAGGAAGGTGGGTGGTAGAAAGGTTTGGGGAAAGTCAAGTACTGTTTATCAGCCCAGGCAGAAATAATGCTGCCAGATTTTATCAGTACACACTAATAAGGCACTTTGTTTAACTGCATCTGCAATTTGAATAAGCAGCCAGTACAAGTCAGCAGCTAGAGAAATAAGGCTTACCTAGCATGGCATGTGCTATCGTGGAACCACTTAAGTACTCGGAACAGAACAAGCTGTCACAAGGTTCATTATGACCATTGACAGCACTAGTTTTGAACTCACAAATGCACACTGTTTCTCTTGAATTATAGACTTATATTGTTAACCGATGCTAACCGCAGAAATCCATAAACCTTCTTTTAATAAAGTCACATGAAACAAAATCCTGCAATATAGCCCCTACTCCACACTAAACAAATTGTGAGCAGTGGCTGCTATGCATGGTGAGTGATCCTGTGATAAAACAAATAGATCTGTTTTGGCTCTACCATTAAATTAATCAATAATAATATCTGAGCTTATGAAACAGCCACTTGTAAAAATCAGTCTATCAGCTTTTATAAAACATGATTAATTTCTATGCATTAAACTGCATTACTGAAGAGGGAAATCACTAAGCATCTTTCAGCTACCCTTGGTTGATATTAATAAGAAAAGAATTGTTTCTGAAGCTGCTCCACTCCATGAAATCTTTTAAAATCCAATTACTGGGATGGGGGAGGGATATTCAAATCACACATAAACCTTTCTTTGCACATTACTGCAGTTCTCACAGGCACCAGGGAGTCTTTACAAACTGCAGAAATCAAGTATTTCCTAAAAATAAGTTATACACGACCTTAAATGTCTTGTATGATGGATGGCAGAATTCACAGACATTCAGCTTTACATTCACTGCAGTTGATGCAAAAATCTTCTGGTAAAGGAAAAGGTTAAGAACACTGGTCTAGCAATATCAAGCCCATACAGAAAGGAGTGCTCCAGTGTTACCCTGAAATTATTAAAAAAGAGGTTGAGAAAGTTGGAAACAATGAAGATTTTGGCTCTGTTTTCTTCTATCTTGGAAAGGGGATGAGTGTGGAAGGCAGTAAGGTGAAAGTGTGTCTGAACAGAAAATTTAAAGAGAAAAAAGGGCACTGATAAAACAGTCAGGAAAACACACGGTTTTGAAATGTTTTCCCTCTTTGGAACCTAAACTGCACTTGCATATACAGTGTGTGAGCTGAAGAGACAATTAATTAGTCCTTGTTCCTGCAATTTCCAAATAAAATCTGCCAAATTCTGGGTAAGATAACCTGCTTCTTTTTTATTGCAAAAACCTATCTTCCAATAAAATCTTTCCCTCAAGACACAGTAGATGATCCAGCAAAGCTGTGGATGGTAGCTGGAGAGCTGTGATATTCAAACACACCCTAAGGGTTCAAAATGGTCACAGAGACTCAAGACTGAGCCAAGGAGTGGTTAGCTGAGCAGGGAGACTCAAAGTGATGTTGGAAGTAATGTAATTCCCCCTAACACAGAAGGATCCACCAGAATTCTTGCTCTACATTATTTTTCAGCAAAGATGTTAAAAGATCCCTATAGTGATTGCTACATATTTTTATTTCCACTTCAGGTATAGCAAAAACAAGACCAGAAAGGTTAAATGCATTCATCCAGAAAGCGTTCCCAATGGAAGAACAGAAGATACCACAGATGAAATCACCTTGCCAAACCCATGAGTTTTGCTGCTAACTTCACCAGACTTGTTTTCACAAGAAATTTTGTTCCCATTTCCATACTTTTTCTCAGCTATGTGTGCCTTTCAACTTAAAAGTCATAAAACAACAGAACCTAAACTTCACCTCTGTAAATTAGCTTACATTAAATGGCAAGCTGATCTCATAAAAAAAAAAAAAAAGAAAAAAAGGGAATGTGATTATCACAAGTCTCAAGTATCCTAGGTTTAAGTATCTCAAGTATCCTTTGTTTAAAGACAGAAGTTGTTAGAAAACACTATTTTCCACAAAGAATGTTGAGAAGCCTAGGATGAATGTGCAATTTGTAGAAGAAATCACTATTCTTTTCCTGGGAGGCTACTACAGAAGTTTAGCAGATGAAAGGGTAAATCAGGCAAGCATTCCTCACCAGGTCAGCCATACTATCACCTATATGGATATAAATGTAAGCCACTCAGTGAGTAATGCCTGGCTCCAGGAAGATCTTTCTAAGGTGCATCTTGCTTTTCTTATTTGGGTCCCTCATACGTATGTGCCTATGGGTAGAGGAGGGTAGGTAGTAGGTATTCATCTCCTTCTTTAGCCCAGGGCTTAAATTACCAGGCAAAGGCAATGTGGCTGTTTAGGATGGATCAGAAAATATCATTAACCACTAACCCTAAGTTTCTGCTTTGCTTTGTTAAGGCTAGCAAGAAATCACCTATCTGAGTAAGGAATGTAATATTTAGATCCACCTCCTTTTGAATTAAATTGTTATTGCAGAAACTGACCTATTTATACCCAAATAAGTCAAAGAATGATCAAGGGTTTATTTATTTATTTATTTAGTTAGTTATTTTTAAAGCCACATTATTTAAAAAAGCAGTTACAACTACAATTTTACATCCCTCCTGATGGCAACAGTAATAACTGAAAAAGCATAATTTTGCCTGTAAAAGGGCATTTGTGCAAAGGAAGCACAATCTCCACTGCTTTTAGCTATTTCTATACAACAGCAGCTTGTTTAAAACAAACTGGAAGTAATTTTACTGTCAGGAGGGAATGCGTCATCCTTTGGAACATGAAAAAATGGAGAACATTATTGTAGCTAGCCTGTTTTTTGTAGGTCAGGTCTTTGTATTGTAGGTAAAGATTTCTCTGCAGGGATGGCCTCTGAAGTTTTCAGTTCTGGCAGCTGCACTGTTTTCTCTTTCTATTAAAATATCTAGATATTTGTGAATCCTGTCGATTACTCAGGGGGTCCTGTTTGTGAAGCCTTTGAACAACTATTCTAGAGCAACATTCACACATTTACAGTTAAACCTTTCTTCCCTATTGGGTATGTTATCTTCACCTTCCAACTTAACAGCGTCAGTAACAGATTTTATATTAGCCTTATTTTGGTACAGAATATGGAATTTTAATGACAAATCTGGCTGGTACAACTCCAGTTAACAGTATGACACCACTATAAATTGTTTTCTTATGGCATACATCAACAGCTAAAATTACATTGTTTTAACATTGTTAGCATAGTAATAGCAATGCAACAGCTATGCAATGCCACAGAGCAGCCAACTGTCAAAGTACTGCAGGTATAAAACAAGCAACACTCGATGAAAATATCTTATTTTGTATGCATATGTTAAATAGGTGCTAAATCCTTAACTTACATAAATCAAATGACATCATTTCACAGTCTAACCCTAAGTAAATCTTCTTGTCCAAACGTAGGCTATAGACCTCTCTGAGGAAAGCCTGTGATAGGGTAGCTGCAGTACTCTCAGTTGTTTACTGTGCAGTTAATTCTCATCTATACTTTCCTTCAGAAGAATAATCATGCTAGCAGGGGTGCTGGTTTCCCATGTTTGAGATGCAGCAGGCCAGTAGCAGTGCAGAAGTCAATGACCAGCACCCCTAAAAGTATGTTCTATTCTCTACAAAAGGAAGTCCTCAGCAGTGAGCCCCTTCACCCATGTGCCATCCTTTCTTATTTATACTGAACACTAAGGAGGATGAAACACCATGGGAGGGAAAATTTTTCTTTCAGATCCACTCTCCAGGATCAAAGGTGGCTGGGGAAGGAGGTGGATCTGGGGAAGGAGGTCTGGAGTGACTTCTTTTTGTATTACCCATACACAGATGTAACTGTCCTGCTATAACAGTCCTGCTGAAGAGCAGGGTTTTTAGCGCTGTATGAAACACAGGATCTACACATGAAGATATAGTGATATTATAGGCATGTATGCAATAAACATTCTCATTCTTACCAGAGTGTTCTGTAGATATTAGTTATAATTGCTAAGATTATTTTTTTTTTAGATCAAAAGCTATGATGCTTTCTCTTCCTTTATGTGGATCTATAGAATAGAGCTCAAGCAAAAATACTGATGAAAGTATTGTACAGCAATTCATCTAATACAACATTTTAGACTATGTTTGATCTTCAATGTATCTCAGTTTTGTTCTGCATTTGAAAGATCATAATCTCAGTTTTATTTTATTCTTTAATGACTCCTTATTTAACTGTTTGTTTTATTTTAAGACAAATAATAGACTTAAATATCTATAAAACAAGAGATTTTGTCTGATCAGATCAGAGCAGGCTTCCTGAACTGTGGTATTCGTATAATCAATTTCATAGTGAAGACCATCAGATCATTTCAAAGCAGCAAATACCTTGGAGCAGCTGTTGGTGATATCTGCCATGACCACCACTTAAGAGCAATACAGAGTACAACCACCCCTACTGAAGGTGGCACATGGTACAAAAAACAAAATGATTTCTGCTCTAGGATATATAATCAGATAGTGTGCAGAAATTTTTTTTGAGTCATAAGTGGTGTTGGTCTGTGAATTTCCAGCTTGCTATTCACTATTAGAAAATCAACACTTCAGTTCCCAAGACCTTAGTTTGAAATCTAACAATAAAATACAACTACAAAGGTATGTGAATAATATACGTATAGGTAGATGTGAACATATAAATACATATACAATGAATGTTCCTTCCAGCTTGTTCTGAAGGCTCTGCATGTGCTTGTGATATTCAATGGAACAGACACATCAATGTAGAAATGTGTTTGCACTTGTTCAAAGAACACAAAGTACTTCAACACTACTTTGTTATTATAAGGAAATCCTCACATAAGAAAGAATGTATGTATTACCCTTTATTTTAACATATTTCTACTATATGCTTAATAAGAAAAATACCTCCCCGTTTACAAATTAAGGCTATGTTAGGAATCAGAGTCAATAAGATCATTTGATTTCATTTACTATACTTGCAAAATATTAGATGAATTTATTTCGTGAGAGATACTTTCACATTAAGCCTTATCATGCTTACCAAGCACATTTTTCTAGGGATCAAAATGGCCACTATCATCTTAAGAGAAGTTATTGTCTTCATTTACTAAATAAAACCCTTCTACATTTTTCACTTTAAGAGGAATTACCACCATTTACTAGGTTACAGAAGTATGGTTACAATTTGCTATAAACCTTTGTTTAAAATGAGCCTCCATTTGTACAAGTCAAGAACATATTGAAAACACTTACCTGGAATCGATAAAAGGTGCCATCATCCTTTAGTGTTAGAACATGGTCTGAGATTGGAAAAAAATAGCCATGTGCTGCCATCAGTGTTCCCAAATGTAGAGCTTCCACTGTTTGAAGAATAAAAGAAAAGAAAGAGAAATTTAAAAACTTAAACAATTTCTTTTAAGCAATTAAGTTTTCTTGTTCAGATTCACCCTACCTCCTGCAGATAGCCACTTGACTCTCATTCTAGAACCTGGCATCATGAAAGCACTGTCTTCTTGTGTGTAATATAATGATACAATGAAAATGTTTACTGTCCTTAATGAACAGATATTATATGTCCCATTTGTAGCTGCAGTTCCACTACTCACATCAGCATTAGCAGGTGGCTTCTGTGACGTTCACACAGTTGTTTTGAAGGTGAAAACAGATACAATTTTTTATCCTGATGGTATAACCTGCTTTTCCTCTTCAGAACAGTTTCAGATTACATGACATTAAGATAGTTGATTCTAAATGCATAATAATATGTTCCAACTGTATAATAGGCTCACTAGCTTTACCAGAACTATAGTTAAGGACAGATTTCCTTAAAAGTTTCTCATTACTGGAAAAATGAAGGATCACAGAATGGTTGAGGTTGAAAGGGACCTCCGGAAGTCATCTGGTCCCTTGCTCAAGCAGAGCCACATAGAGCAAGCTGCCCAGGACCATGTACCCAGGTTCTGCAGACCTCCAAAGAGGGAGACTCCATAACCTCTCAGGCAATCTGTGCCAGTGCTCAATCATCCACACAGTAACAAAGTGCTTCTGGATGTTTAGATGGAAACTCCTGTGTTCCAGTTTTCGCCCATTGCCTCTTGTCCTGGCAGGCACTGAGCAACACTGGAAAAAGCCTGGCTCCATTTTCTTTACACCCTCCCTTCAGGTATTTATATCCATTGATGAGATAAGCCCCTGAGCCTTATCTTCCTCAAGCTGAACAGTCACATCTCTCTCAGCTTTACCTCACAGGAGAGATGCTTCAGTCTCTTCATCATCTTTGTAGCCGCTCTTTGGACTCTCCCTAACGTGCCCTTTCTTATCTTGCACTGAGGAGCCAAGAACTGGACACCATAGTTGAATACATCGAATTTACTGAGTTGGAAGAGAACCAAAAGGACCACTGAGTCCAACTTCTGGGTCCACACAGGACCACCAAAAAATCAGACCAGATGCCTGAGAAAGTTGTCCAAACATTTCTTGAACTCCAGCAGGCTTGGTGCTGTGACCACTGCCCTGGTGAGCCTGTTCCAGTGCCCAACCACCCTCTCACTGAAAGAACCTTTTCCTGATATCCAACCCCAACCTCCTGTGTTGCAGCTTCATGACATTAATTCAATTCACTTTAGTGAACAAAACCAAAGTATGTAACAGCCAGGATTATACACATTCTTTCATTTTCAGTCCCTGAAGTCTCTTACTCAATATTGTCATTATTTGGCTTACAACATCAGCATTTTATAGGAAGAGAATGATATTAGTTAGCCATGCTCTTGCTGCAGTCCTACCAATTCTTCACCATGTTTATTTACCAACATTGTTACAACTCCACTACATATCCATAAAATAGCTGTTCACAGCAATTTCTGCTGTTACATTAAATATTTCCTAGCATAACCTACTAATACAGCTCTTTAAAACATTACAGTGGTATCTAAAGAGATTTCAGCCACAGCACTGTCATGCAGAAAGAAATGTGAGTCCTCATACCTGTGTTCCTTTTGAGGATGACAGAACCAGGGATTCATTTCTACTTCACCCGTTATCACTTTGGAAATGAGGATGAAACACAGACGTGCTTTTTTTTTTTTTTTTTTTTTTTTTTTTTAAATCTGAATTTCATCAGTATTCTAGAAAATTCCTTCTTTCACCCATTTGCTCATCTAGGGACGTTCAGTGGTACAGGAAATCCAGGAGGCAGAGTGGCAGAGCAGGGCATTTTCAAGCTACACCAAAGTCAGCAAGCATATGAAAGGAGCAAGAGAGGGGGGTCTGGATAGTAGTTCATTGTGAGCGCAAAACGCTAGCAGGGTTTATTCAATATCCAATAATCCTTGTGATCTCTGTGTTTGCCAAAGTCTGTGGTCTCTTATTCCCATCCCTCTGTCAGAGCCATTATCTAAGAAAATGCAATACCCTCTCTCTGGAAGTGAACTCTCTGACCTGCTATAAAATGCCACAATCCTGTTAACACACCTTTTCCAAACCGCAAATCTGCAAGAAAACTCCCTAACTGAAGGAAGTCAGTTGACTCTCTCCCAGCACCTGGGATGTGTGTAAATTCATACCTGAACTTTAACCTATTTAGCCTAAGCCATATATTGTTAGCCATCTACTGCAAGCCACTAAAATCTATTATCCCTTGGATAAGACATTAAGTCAACACATTCTGTAGTGAGTCACTGAGGTTCTTTTCATTTTGGTTTACTTTGTCTACTTTTTAATTTTATTAAGCTTTTCTTTGTTCTTCACACTGCAACTTATAGCCAACTTAAAAACTTTATTTTTTGCAAGCATTATGCATCCTTGTGGAATGAGAGCAAAACCAAAAGAAAATATGTGTTGACTTTTTTTTTTTGGAGAAAAGACTTAATGGTTAAGTGTGACAGGGCTCACCAGGGAGCTGTGATGCAGATGAGAGTGCATTCTCTTCAGATTTAGAAGAAACTAAATAGGCTCCAGATCTGCTTCATGCTTTTCCTGGTTTCTGAATTGTAATATTTTTCAAGAGCACAAGAAGTTCACATTATTCCCCTTTACCCATGAACCTTTAGACAACATCTGGGTTGCCATGCCCAGGTGGGAATACCACATCCACCTCAAGAAAGACATCAAGAAACTTGACTGACAGTGGAGGGTCACCGAGATGGCTGGGGATGGAGCACTGCCCTGTGAAGAGAGACTGGGGGAGCTGGGCTTGCTCAGACTGAAAAATAGAACTTTTTCGGGGGTACCTACCAACAGCCTTCCAATAACTAAGAAGAGATTTCCAATGACAGAGCCATGATCTTTATACAGGTGCATGGCAATTGAAAAAAATATGAAAGAGGCAATGGTGGTAAACTCAATCAGGGGTGGTTCTGACTTGACATGGAGAACATTTTCACCCTGAGAACAGAGAAGCAGCAGAAGAGGCTGTCCAGAGAGGCTGCACAGTCTGCATCCTTGGAGAGTTTCAAGACCCAAGAAGCTAAAGTCCTGGGCAACCTGCTTGTCTTCCTGAGATATTTCTCAACCTAAATCACATTACAGCTCTGTGACTCTAAGTGGGTCAAGCAGAAATGGAATAAAGAGCAGAAAATAGGGATGGAGAAAGTTGGAGAAAAGATTATTTGAAAGCTCCTGACAGAGCAGCCTATAATCCTGGGAAGGTTGGTTACAGTAGGAGTGAGAGTTCATATTTCTCTCACTTACTGCTGAGTACCTTATCCTGTACCCAAGTGCATAGCCACTACTGGTTCTCTACGGAGAAACAGAAATGGCAGAAGACAGAAAAAGCAAGCTGGCCTTCTCCAGGCAATTCAACCAATTAAGGTCACCTTAGATCTGAATTATTCCTCATAGCAGCTCATGTCTCTTCTGCTATGTATTGATACTAAAGCTGTTTTACTCTCACCTCAAGGATCTCATTCAGTGAGGATGAATCTACACAAACTCAGTGTTAAGGTATTTCTCTGTCCCTCTACAGAGCTAACACGGATGAATAAACTTGTCATATTTCTTCTTTTTTCTTTCGGGTAATAGACAATTTTCATTTTTTATGACTATCAATCCAGCAACTTATTCTAGCACTGCATAAATAGAAATGAATAAATATACCTTTTAAATAGCATCCTAAGATCCACTGTAGCTCACACCTGAGGATGTGAGCAGCATTTATGTTATTAAAGGAACAAAAAAAAACATGATATAAGAATAAAGATGTTAACAGAACCATTCACTTGATAGTATAAAATCCTTTCAATTGGTACCATCTGACAATGGGGCAACTGCAAAGCCAAAGCATCTTCAATAAGGTTTTGCACAGAGATTGAATAACCTATAAACCAAATATTGCTCAAACAGGTGAAAAATGTCCACAAAAATGTAACTGGTGAATAACGTCTACAAAGCTGTGGCCCTGTCTCCCATCAGACTGGCAGAGGACTTGCTGTTCTCTGCATAGCAGCAGTACAATTTCCATATGGAAACCTCAGCTCTCTGCAGGTTTCTAATCTCCAAGCAAGAAGTTTTCTGTGTATTACAGACACAACAAAGGTAACACTTAGATATACATCTCAGTTTGCTAAAATCAGACCGGAAAAAAAAAAAAAAAAAAGTAGAAGGATTTAGGAAAGAAAACCATGAGCTTGAAAAGAAAATGTAGCCAGCAGGGGACTAGTCCCACATGCCTAAATGCCTAGTTCAGTTCAGACAGCTTCAGTATTCCCCAGCTCTTCCTGCATATGGTGTTAGGGGATTTTGACTTAAAGAAGCACCTTTCATCTGGAAGAATGGCAGAGGGAGATTAGGAACACTAAAAACTCCTATGAAGTGCATTATTAATTAAATAAATAAAAAAAAAGCCTGAAAAATACTTTTAAAAATAAAAGTTCTGAGGTAGGAGTAATGTTCATTCATATATATTCAGAATTAAAATTCCAAAAATTGGAGGAACATAAACTAAATGAAAGAAGGTGCTGTTTTTTAGATGGCAAGTGTACACAGACAGAAATGTGATATGTACACCAATATTGTTACCAAATATTTAGTCACTGTGTCTAAGAATATGCACTGCATATAAAACTACATTCTCACACCCAGATAGCCTCACTGAGAAGGCATAATTCAAACCACAATCAGCTGCTAAACAATGAATAAAAACTGCAACCAGAGACACCAAACAAAAATTTGAGGGAGGAAAAGCCTACATATGTGTAACTGGTAGAACAGAGTGGACTTCAGCTTTCTCTGTTATTGACTGTTTGTTTTGGAGATAATCAATTGTCTCTGAACCAAGGTTCCAGGAATACTTTCCCAGCAGTGACAGTGCTGATAAGTAGAAAGGCATATTCAAGAAACAAAATTACCAGAAAGTTTTTACTTTCTTTACTTTTTACTTTTTTTTTTAAATTTTTCAAAATTACCAGAAACTACAGTTTTAATTACTAGTAGGTGAAAAAGGACAGTCTACTGCAGGAGCTGCAAGTTATAATAGCTAACAGAAAAGAAAAGCCTTAGCTGAAAGACAGAAATACCTCTTTATGAGCCTGATTCATTTCAACAGGATATGAAATATTTTGAAAAAAATTCAAAATGCTGCTGTGGGTGTCATTTTGACTTTTAATGTTTATGCTATTGCTGGGCTAAAAGCTGAGAAGAAGTTTAAAATTTCATGGTTCCCTCTGCTGTTGAACTTTATTTAGCTGAGTGGGTGAAGTGAACAACACATGTACATAGATTGATTAGCAATCATATTTGTGAGAAGTAATACTGCCCTGCCATCTGCTATGCCATTACAAGGAGAGTGATCTTGATGGATTAAATGCTAGTCATTTTTAATATACTTTGCTATAAGAGAGAGACAGACATTTTCAATGTTCTGGGACAATGCAAACCTGATGAAATCTGAAGAATGAAAAATATACCCTGGTTCTTGAGTTTTCAATTTATTTTATTTTTAAACATAGCTCAGTTTTCTGTTTGCTGTACTAGCTCTTGTACAGCTTGGATGACTGTTTGTTCCTCTCAAATTGCAGGCTATAGTAATATCAGTAGAAGAAGTTGTTTTTTTTATGATATCATCCACAAGGGAGGACTAAAGAGGGTGTATTTTTCCCTGTTTTTCTTTGGAATGAACACATTTTTCTGCTTTGAAACTCCTTAAAGGGTATGATTTCAGTGATAAGTGTGGATTCTGCTTCTTCTTATCCATCTTAGGGCTTCAGGTGATGTGGTCGCTGTATTTGTGTTTTCTCTAAAGTCAATAAAACACTTTATAGTATCACACTGTTACAGTTACAGTCTTATCACATCTGAAGTGGCTTGCAGTAATCTCTGAGGGACAGAGGAAAGAAAAACAGGTGTTTGCTGATTTTGCTCCAGTTTAAAATGGTATTTTTCAGAGTCTTTATGGTCTTCTCTGCAGCTCAATGCAGGAGAAAAACTTCCTAGAAGGAATATAGTTTGGGGCATTTTCTGTCCTTAAGATTGCTATATGACGTAAATAACAGTGAAAAACCCCAAACTGCAAGTTTTTTTCATACACTTTTTGATATGACAATGTCAAATAAATGAAAGCCTCCCCTTCCCTTAAACAATAAAGTGTTTGTTATTCTGGGATATTTGACTCAAGTGCATTGCTGTGCCACACGGCTGCCTGGAAAAAGAATTAATGACTCAGAACTTCACAAGCACACATTCATTTGAAGTGCCAAATGCCAAGACATTATCACTTACTCTCACCTCACTCCTGCTGTCATTTCATTGCCAGTGTGAACACAGGCTGCAAAGGATTAACTTTAACTTAAAGCAATAAAATACAACCTGTTTCTCACACTCACAGAAAGCGTAGGAGAGCCTCACTCTCTGGGCCTGACTGTGACATTTAAAGAGGGGAAAATAAAACAGCTAGGAAAGTTCTTGAACACCTACATCACTACAAACTGCTCTCTTATGTCCCATCTGAAGGATGGAATTTGCAAAGAGAGCAGCAGTCACTGGGAATCATTTAAGGGAGAGCAAAAGAGATGATAGAAGAAGAGGCACTATTTACCCAAACACAGTTAAAATGAGATTCATGCTTGATTCCAAGGTACTCATCACAAACCATGTTAGCTATCACCACAGCAGCTAACTCAAATAGGGAGGAGTTTTCTTGTGCTGTGTGCTAGACTGTGGCTGTTGATGCTATCAGCAGCCCAGAGGCATCAGTAGGAAAAGAGTTACAGAGTCACAGAGTGGTTGAAGTTGGAAAGGACCTCTGTAGATCATCTAGTCCAACTCTGATCAAGCAGAGTCACCTAGAACACATTGCGCAGGATCCCATCCAGGCAGGTTTTGGTATCTTCAGAGATGGAGATGCCACAGCCTCTCTGGGCAACCTGTTCCAGCTCTGTCACTCTCACTGTAAAGAAGTTTTTCCTTCTATTCAGATGGAATTTCCCATGTTTCATTTTGTACCTGTTGCCTCTTGTCCTCTCGCTGGGCACCACTGGAAGGAGCCTGTCTCCATCCTCTTGGCACCCTCTCTTAAGATATTTGTATATATTGATAAGATCCACCATCTGTCTGCTCTTCTCCAGGAGGTAAACAATACTCAGCAGGTAAGGAGGAAAACCTATGAGAGATCTACCATGGACCCTTACCTGCCCAAGGAATGGTAACATACACCCTTACAGTCTGACCTGATCTACATCATAAGTCTCACACTTATCCCAGGTCTAGAGATAAGGATGTACATACCTGAAACAATGACTACTTTATTTACATAAATATCTAGCAAAGTAAAACAAATCAGGGACATGCTACCAGTCTTGCCTTATATGCTAACAGGATGTGGGTGAATTGGGACTGACCTAACTGTTTGACATGACCCTGGGAGGATTTTATCCAGATTAGGTCAACAAAAGTCATTCCACCATGAAAGACCAAATGAAAGGGGAAGATGACCTACAGTTTCTTGAAGAAAAGGGAAATAATAAAAATAAATAAAATAAAAAAATAAAAGGCCTTTCTTCAACCACAGGAAAGAAAAAAAAAAAAAAAAGTTACCAAAGAGGAGAAAAAATGAATACAGTCCTTGAAATAGAAGGCACTTATCAATGTTAGCAATACATAGACCCCTCTCTCGAAAACCTTCTAAGCAATGTTACGTATCTCATGTTCTCATGTCATTACTTCCTACTGAATTTCAGCTGATTCATGTATTAACTGTTGCCAGCAACTACTAAGACTTGCATTTATTCTCTTAATATATATTAAAAAAAAAAAAAAAAAAGCAGTTGCAATTTGAAGTCTCTTGAGGCATACAAATGTATAGTGAGGCATTGGAATTGAGCAGGGCTCTAATTTCACCTCTGAAAGATTTGTTTGGTGTGTTTGTTTGGCATACTGGAAATGACCAGCTACACAAGGTGGAAGAAATCCATCTAAGCTGCAAGCATTATGTAGACCAAATACCAGTGAAAACAGAATACAGAGTAAGTTGGTCACTAGATAACCAGTTAATTCAGCACACAGTGATGGAAAGTGACCTGAATTTATTTAAATTCTTCTAATTTCACTAGTACCACTCTTGAGCATTTATATTATCAATTGTGCAGAAATCACAGCGCTTTTGCTTCTTTTATTATTATCTCTTGTCTCTTCAAATTGAAATGATAGAAGGATAGAATCCAGAATCCTTTGAAGCATTGCCTTCCTATTTTTCCCACTGGCACTTCCTCTGAAATGAAAACTTTTTAGTTTGAGCTTTGACTCCCATGCTAATTCAGAGCAAAATACAGAAAATCAAAAACTGCCTTGTTTCCCTTAATGACAGTCTGAACTTGTTTTCATGAGATATTTCCTGACACTTCCCTCATTCCCCCCTCCAGTACGAAGCTTTATGCTAGTATATAGTCGTATGTATACACTTTTGAACAAACGAGCTAACAATAAAATCAAAAGTATCTTAGAAAGAAATCATTACTGACAATATCATATTTCTGAGAATTCTCTCAGAGGAAATCTTGTTCCACAATTTAAAGCATCGATAGAAGACCCAAAATATTGGGCATAAGCTGTTTCTATTCAGTAGTAGTATCTTAACACTATTATTTCAGATTTTCTTGTGTACTGCTTGCTGTTAGCACACCAAATCTTCCAACTATCTTTTTCTCCAGTGGCTGGGACTGCAGGTGTGTGATCAAGTCATTTGGCTGCAAACATTTGAAGAAGTATATGATTCTCCACGGCATACGGTACCCAAGAGATTGTGCAAGCAGGCATCAGCCAGGAAACACATTTTACGTCATGGTTCCTTCAGACATGGTGCCCTGTGTGGTGGCACAGTTCCCTGGCTGCAACACAATGTCACCACTCCTCCCTTTCTTTGTGACACTCAAGGCAAGGCACAGCTAGCCACATGCCAGCTTCCTTCTCAGTCAGCTGTGTTTTTGGAAATCACAGGCCCAGGAGCTGTCCGGGGTGGGGTTTCAAGGGAGGAGACCCAGACCCATGCTTAAAGCTTGACAGATTCAAGGCATCTGAGTAACTGCTGTGGACGACACCAGCAGTACTGCACAAGAGTGGGTGCAGGCTTTTTCAGTTCACAAAATATTTGTTTCCAAAGGAAAAGCAGAAGATAGTATTGTTGAATCAGAGGGATGTCAGCTAATGTGTGATTATTTATTTATTTATTTATTTATTAAGATGGGTGAGGTTAAGCAATAGGTAGCACTAAAGTCTTGCTATGATTACTGCTGGTTAAGATGAATCATGACACTTCTTTATTCTCTGAGTCTGTTTTGATATCAATTGCTACTATATCAATCATTAATTTTGTATCGTTGTCATACATTGCTATCACAATCACAGAACACCCACTTATGACCAGGCAGTTCAGATAATACAAAGAACGTGCAGCAGCAGCAGCTGGAATAATAGCTGCCTCTTTCACTGAACTCTACACAGTAAAGAAGAATACAATCTTCTTCATAACAACTTTCATACCTCCAGCTAACTGAGAGCATAAAAAGCTGAAAATAGTGTATTTCTTTCAATGGGATGAATGCTGTGCATTTAAAGTCCAGCAGGAGTTAAGAGCTTTATAAGTAAAATGGTGTCATTCAGACACACATCAGGGAAAAATAACCATCAAAGCTCAGACGAAGTACAAAGAGTGTGGAGATAACTTTCCAGAGAATAACATAGGAATGTGATTCACAAAGTGATTAGATACAATTATCTGGAATGAATATATATAAAAACAAGGCAGTTACCATAAACACAATCAGTTCTAGAGAGTTCCCTTAATCTATTATTTATAATTAATTCCTTTGACTGGTAAATAATATATATTTCACTGTCCACATCAAAATGAAGGATAAGAGAGTAAACTTTCAAGATGTTGCAAGACTTCATTTTATTCCATTTTTACCATCTGAATCACATGTTCCTATTGTCATAACAACCCCCTTCCCAGGGCTCACTTCTCTCTGTTGTAGCAGATTTACACAGATAATTGTAGAGAACTGACAGTTCAGCCAGATAAACTCTGCTATTAAAAATATAGAACTACTGAAAGAAACTAGCTAGCAAAAATAGCTCAGTGAAAACCCTTCCATCAGGGCCTTTTTTTTCCACAAGGAAAAAAAAAAAAAGAGTTTTCAGTGAATGACCTATTTTTTCTCTATTGGCAGAATCTGAATGTAGAAGGAAAATATAGCACTGAGGACACCAGCAACAAAAAATATAAAAGGGTTTAAAATAAATTGATAAAATGAACAAAAGCATCTAGCTGGGTCAACATAATGGTCACTCTGTGTTTTAACGCAAGTCAAATATTAAGCTGCTGAACTGTTAGCAATAACGTGCAATTTATCACTTAAATTACCCTCAGCAGTAAAGAAAAAAGAGATGGAAAATGTGTCCTCAGGTTTTAGAAAGACCTACAGTGGCAACCTGAGGGGAAGAAAAAAAGGTGAATACAACAAAAGCCCATAGAGACAACATGATAGGAACCATAATAAAGGGTAGAACAAGTAAAAATATAAATGAGACAGAAGAAGGATGACAGAACACTGTTACTGGTGGACGCAATGTCTCAAAATTCTGTGAGTGTTCTTACGTGGAATTAGTGAACATGTAAGGTCAACAAGATCTGATAAACACGCTAACTTGGATTTCCTGAGGGCTCTTGGTGTAATTCCCCCAAATGTCTTTTTAAAGGAACTAAGAGGATCTGAGATAGAAAGTAATGAAAAAAGGAATTGGTGGAAAGATAGGAACAAAGGTTAGTCACAGTAGATCAGTTATTACAGTTCAGGGAGGTAGCCACTGTAGCTGTGTTTAGTGGATCCTAAACTGTTCAGTATCATTAGAAATTATCTGCAGAAGAGTGTGACTGATGATATAACAAAATTTGCTGACAGTACATCATTACCGAAGTAAGTAAAAAGTCAGTTGTGAAGAGGTGTAGAAGGACTTCATAAGCAGTGATTCACTAGACAATACAACAGCAGACAGAACTGAATCTTGGTAATTGCTAATTACTTCAGATATGAAACCTCCCTTCCCAAGTTCACATACCCAGTAAGTGGCTACAAGTTAGCTGCTGCTGCTCAAGAAAAAATAGAATCACTGTACATGATTCTGTGAAAATGTTTGCTCAAATCTCAGAACAGAATTATTAGGAAAGAAATAGAAAAGAAACCAAAAGACATCATTAGTATAGAGAACAACACACCCACACCATAAATTCCACGCGGAGTTCTGGTTATTTCATATCAAACTATATATAGAGAGAGAAGTTAAACATCACAGAAAGACGGAGGATAAGGATTGTAAAAATATAACTTCCATATAATATGAGAAATTGCAAATCAGAAAGTGGACAGCAGATGACAGCCATTAGAGCGAGGAGGTAAACAAATAAGGAATAATATTTTGCTGCTTCTAATAATCCAAGAACTCAGAGTCAACCAGTGTGATTATTAGGCACACCCTTCCAATCAAAAAATATATCTAATACGCGATCAACTTGTGGAACAAATTTTCATGGGGTGTTGTAAAAGCAAAAATGTCACTTGAAAACTAATAAACAAAAAGATGGAAAAAACTGCAGGTCAGGAAATTCCCGAAGGACTATCAGGATCAGGGCAGGCAAAGCCAGGGACCGCTACACTACCTTTCTCATACTGTGAGAGCCTCTTCCTAAGCATTCAGACTGACCACTGCCAGAAACAGCTCATTTCAGATCATCTGATTGCAGCAATGCCTGTCTATTCATATTGACTTTGTTGTATGAAATGCATTTAATTTCTAGCATTCTGGAGTGTGCACTGGTTATAAACTAATTGGCACTATTAGCTATGTATTTTCTTGCTGTACAGAAGATTCTTGGCTTATTAATTTCTTTTAAAAAGCTATTTAAAACCATTATTATGCTTAAATGCCCTCACAGTGCACAGTCTCTTTTCATATTAAAATTGAAATTGCAATATATTTATCAATTAATTGCTCTTCCTGGGCATAATTCTCGCATGTCAGAATATCTTCTAAATGCACTAGCAGGAACTTAAATATGTTTTAATTTCTACTTTATTCTCAGCCATCATTGCTATGGTAAAAGTTATTGTGGGTAGCTAAATTACCTTTGATCTATTTCTTGTAGGCATAAGTTTTTATCTGCTTCAAAGAGCTGAGAGCACATATTTTGCAAAAGTTCATTAACATGAACTTTAACCCCTGGAATTTTACAGTCAAAACTCTCAAGATAGTTGTCTGCACACATGCAGTTATATTGCAGTTACTATGCAGTTATAGTGACAGTCATTATTATTAAAAATTCATGTCAGGTTTAACTGTGGAACTGTAAATCCCCATCCCTAATTTCTTCAAACCAGCCTATTTAAAATATCTGCAAGTTAAGTGACAAATATGTGAAGCTACCTCATGAAATAAGTCTTCACGTATGTTATAAAGAAGAAAAAAAATCAATCATTTGTTATTTCCTCAAAAGACCTTAACCAAAACATTTCAACTTTATTTATCCCACATTTAGAACAATTCAGCAGTTTTTAATTGTATTTTGCTTTTTTATGCTAGTGATTACATTTGAAGACGTAAGTAATTAAACAATTCTACGATGCAAATGTGCCACGTCTGTAGTTCTTCGTAAGTTTCCCAATAAGTTTAAAAGCTGTCTAAAAGTTTAAGTATTCCAGCTTCTCTAATATGTTTTTTTTCCTTAAAGTAGACATTAATTAAGAAGCACACATTCAAAAGCAAGTGCAAATTCCTTGCTATAGTTTCTGTGTGAATAACTGAGATAAATAAGATTTTCCATGGTTTGGATTCTTTTAAACTAATTTGAGCTTCAACTTCGGTGAGAACTGCAATTTTTATTTTGTGGATCTAAGTATTCCAAAGTCAAATGAGGTCTTGCAGCTACAAAAATATAATGGACATGGAACAGTGAAACTCCTCATTTTTCAGCTTCAATTTGCCTGTTTTCCTGTCTGTGAAATTTGAGAAGGTGACTGAATGCAACCAGTGAAATTAGAGGAAAGGAGAAAGAAGAGGGAGAATGTGAATGGAGAAGAACATGTGAATAAGATCGAACCAGCAGCCATAACCCAACAAGAACTAGAGGACTCTGCAATAAAACTAGGGAATTAACCACAGAGATAAAAATTTAGAAGATAAGAGAGAAAAGGAAGACTTGCCAAGGCGACCGGCTCCAGGGCAGACGCATTCTGCAGCGGAGCGGGGGATTGAGACAGGCAGGGCTTTTTTTTCACCATCAAGGCCACTCGAAGCAGCCAAAGAAGCCGCCAGGACCCGGCAGCCCTCGCGAGGGAGGCTGAGGAGGCGTAGGTGGAGCCAGTAGCGTCCCCTCCCCGGCTGTTCAAAAGCAGCCCCTAGGGAGTGTGAGCGACCAGGAGCATGGCGAACAGGTCGGGCAAACAGGGCAGGGCACGGCACAGCAGTTTGCGCAGCAGGGCGCGCAGGGAGGGCCCCTCGTCGGTCTTTTGCAGCGGTCTTTCCCTTCGGTACTTGTAACCTGCCTGCGAGGAACCTGGTCATGGTATCAACCAGGCAGAAAACCATGGACTCCGCATCTCTTGCGGCCTCTCCTGCCGCAGTGTCCGATGTGGCTACTCAGACGGAGGGCTTGGGGAAACACGCAGCCATCCAGGTCTTGGGCTGCAGGGTGTGACCGAGTCTTCTGTCGGTATCTGACAGCAGCAGCAAGGGGCATGCCTGTGGCAGGTGTGCCCAGATTGAAGAGCTGCTCAGCCAGGTAGCGGAGCTTAGGGAGGAGGTAAGCAGGCTCAGGAGCATCAGGGAATCAGAGAGGGAAATTGACTGGTGGAGGTGTACTCTGCCCTCTCTGAGACAGACTCACAAGCCTGCCATAGCACAAACGTCTCCTGCTACACAGAAGACAAAAGTTCTCTCATCCCTCCAGGCAGTAGGAGGAGACCTAGGCCAAGGGGGGGAATGGAGACAGGTTTCTGTTCGGGGTGGTAGGCGATCCCTGTCCCTGCCCACCTCACCTTCCCATCTACCCTTATATAACAGGTATGAGGGTCTAGAACACAACAGTCAGAACAACGAAGTAGATGAAAGCCCGTCCCAGTTGGAGAGGATGCCTAAGGCAAAGCAACCTATCCCCCGCATTACTACATCAACTGTCAAAAAAAGAAAGAAGGGTTATTGTCATGGGGGACTCCCTTTTGAAAGGGACAGAGGGCCCAATATGCCGACCAGACCCAACCCACAGGGAAGTCTGTTGCCTCCCTGGGGCTTGGGTGAGAGACTTCTCTAAGAAAGTCAAGCACCTGGTACGGCCCACTGACTACTACCCGCTACTGGTCTTTCAGGCTGGTAATGACGAGGTAGCAACGAGAAGTCTGAGAGCAATCAAAAGAGACTTTAGGGCTTTGGGGCGACTACTTAAAGGATCAGGGGCACAGGTTGTGTTTGCCTCTGTCCTGATAGGGGGGATCGATGCTGACAAGCAGACTCATCACATTAACATGTGGCTTCGGGACTGGTGCAACCAGCAGAATTTTGGGTTTTTCGATCATGGGAAGGTCTACGCAACACTGGGCCTGCTGGCACCAGATGGGATGCGCCTCTCTCAGAGAGGGGTGAGGATTTTTGCTCAGGAGTTGGCAGGGCTGATAGATAGGGCTTTAAACTAGAGTCAAAGGGGGAAGGGGATAAAACCAGGCACGCCGGTGATGAGCTAAGGGATGGTGTGCTAGAATCAGAGGGACTGTGTGCTAGTGAGGCCCTTCAGTCGTCTACACAAGGTGCTGCGTGTAGGGGGGTGCATTTGAAGTGCTTCCACACAAATGCACGCAGTATGAGGAATAAAATGGATGAGCTAGAAGTCTTGGCCCAGTCCCGCAGCTATGACATCATGGGCATAAGCGAAATCTGGTGGGATGAGTCCTGTGGCTGGTGTGTTGCAACAGATAGTTACAGGCTCTTCAAGAGGGACAGGCAGGGTAGGCGAGGTGGCGGGGTGGCAATGTATGTGAAGCATAGGCTGGACTGTGTGGAACTTCAAGTTGGTGATGGCAAAGTTGAGAGCCTCTGAGTAAGGATTAAGGGACGAACAAATAAACGGGAAGTCGTTGTGGGAGTCTATTACGGACCACCTGGCCAGGACGACAACACCGATGAATTATCCTTTGCAGAACTAAGAGATGCCTCAAGATAAACTCCCCTTGTCCTAATGGGGGATTTCAACTTGCCAGACGTCAACTGGGATCACCACACGGCTGAGATGAGCAAGTCCAGGAGGTTCATAAAGCACCTAGATGATAACTTCTTGGTGCAGGTGCTAAGGGAGCGAACTAGGAAAGGTGCCCTCCTAGATCTGTTGCTGGAGAACAGAGAGGGTCTTGTGGGAGACGTGGCAATTGGCGGCCGTCTCGGTCATAGTGACCATGAAGTGGCTGAGTTTAGAATTTATGGTGACAGAAGGAAAACTGTCACCAAAACTTCAGCCCTGGATATGGGGAAAGCAGACTTCAGGCTGCTCAGGGAACTAGTCAGCAAGGTCCCCTGGGAAACTGCTATTGAAGGCATTGGCATCCATCAGTGCTGGTCAATCTTTAAGCACTGCCTCCTAAAAGCACATGATCAGGCGATTCCAAAATACCGGAAGTCAGGCAAGTGGGGTAGAAGGCCGGCCTGGCTGACCAGGGATCTTCTACTGGAGCTTAGGTGAAAAAAGAAAGTGTACGGCTGCTGGAAGGAGGGTCAGGTGACGAGGAAGGAATACAGGGATGCTGTTCGTGTTTGTAGGGAGAAAATTCGTGTGGCCAAAGCCCAACTAGAGTTGAAGCTGGCCATGTCTGTGGGAGACAATAAAAAAGTTTTTTTTAGGTATGTGAACAGAAAAAGGAGAACCAAAGAAAACATAGGTCCGCTACTAGATGGGGAAGGTCTCCTTACAGACAATGACATAGGCAAAGCAGAGACGTTTAACACCTTCTTCGCCCCTGTCTTCACCACTGATGATGGGCTTCGGGACCCAGGGTACCCTGAGCTGGAGGACCATGATGGTGGGAATGAAAAACTCCCAAATGCCCCTGAACGTGTGCGGGATTTGCTGCACCACCTGGATCCATACAAGTCCATGGGTCTGGATGGAATTCATCCCAGGGTGCTTAAAGAGCTGGCTGACGTCATCACGGGACCTCTCTCAATTATTTTTCAACGATCTTGGGAATCTGGAGAGGTCCCATTGGACTGAAAGCTGGCAAATGTTGTGCCAATTTTCAAGAAGGGTAAGAAAGAAGACCCTAGCAATTACAGGCCTGTCAATCTCACGTCAGTGCCTGGTAAAATTATGGAGAGGATGATCCTTGAAGTTATTGAAGCGCACCTGGGGGACAATGCAGTCATTGGTCCCAGCCAACATGGGTTCATGAGGGGTAGGTCCTGCCTAATAAATTTGATTTCTTTTTATGATAAGATAACCAGCTGATGTGATCTTTTTGGACTTCAGCAAAGCTTTTGACACGGTTTCCCATAGGATCCTACTGGACAAAATGTCCAGCATACAGCTAAACAAAAACATCATACGATGGGTGAGCAATTGGCTGACGGGCAGGGCTCAAAGGGTTGTGGTAAATGGGGCCACATCTGGCTGGCGGATGGTCACTAGTGGGGTCCCTCAAGGCTCCATTTTAGGGCCAGTCCTCTTCAATGTTTTTATAAATGATTTGGATGTAGGACTAGAAGATGTTTTGAGCAAACTTGCCGATGACACCAAACTTGGAGGAGTTGTGGACTCAGATGAGGGTGGAAAGGCCTTGCAGAGAGATCTGGACAGATTGGAGAGCTGGGTAATCACCAACCACATAAAGTTTAACAAAAGCAAGTGCCAGGTCCTGCACCTGGGACGGGGCAACCCTGGCTATACGTACAGACTGGGTGACGAGACGCTGGAGAGCAGCCCCGCAGCGAGGGATCTGGGGGTTGTGGTTGACAGCAAGTTGAACATGAGCCAGCAGTGTGCCCTGGCAGCCAGGAGGGCCAACCGTATCCTGGGATGCATCAAGCATTGCTAGTCGGTCGAGGGAAGAGATTGTCCCGCTCTACTCTGCACTGGTGCGGCCTCACCTCGAGTACTGTGTGCAGTTCTGGGCACCACAGTATAAAAAGGATGTAAAACTGTTGGAGAGTGTCCAGAGGAGGGTGACAAAGATGGTGAAGGGCCCAGAAGGGAAGACATATGAGGAGCAGCTGAGGTCACTGGGCCTGTTCAGCCTGGAGAAGAGGAGGCTGAGGGGGGACCTCATCGCAGTCTACAACTTCCTCGTGAGGGGGAGTGGAGAGGCAGGTGACCTATTCTCCGTTATCACCAGTGATAGGACCGTTGGGAACGATGTTAAGCTGAGGCAGGAGAAGTTTAAGCTAGACATCAGGAAGAGGTTCTTCACCGAGAGGGTGGTTGCACACTGGAACAGGCTCCCCAGTGAAGTAGTCACTGCACCAAGCCTGTCTGAATTTAAGAAGAGATTGGACTGTTCACTTAGTCACATGGTCTAAACTTTTGGGTAGACCTGTGCGGTGCCAGGAGTTGGACTTGATGATCCTTATGGGTCCCTTCCAACTCGGGATATTCTATGAAATGAGGGAAGGGAATACTGAAGAACAAGAGAGAGCTAAGGAAATACTTATCTGTCCATGGTGACATAGACAGCAATGTCTTTTGCCGAGTAAACTAGAGCTCCCAGCAGTTCACTTAACCTTGAACTCTCATTATCCTCCTGGGTGAACAGCTGTGTTTCTCTACATGTGCCATGGGAAAACTGAAAACCCACTTAAGGACAATTAGTAACAAAATCAAGAAAAGGCCTTACATTAACCATTCAGTTATTAAATGCTACATACAATACAGAAATATCAAAACATTTTTGTTTAGTTGACTATAAAAAGCTATAGCAGCTGCTTGCAAGATGAAATAGGATTTCAACTACTTTTATTTGATTAAGTTGTCCAGATTTAAAAATCTCACTTCCACCTATTTGCATTTTCCATTACTACATAACATAGTTCTCTCAGAAACAAGGAAGCAGAAAGCTTATGAAGTCTCTAGACAATTATTTAGCTGCTTTTAATTAAATATGCCAGCATGAATTGGGATTTACTAAATGTTCTTCCTCTTAAACCTCCAAAACTTGGTATGATCCCAAAGGTTCAGATTGAAAATGACAAACAGGAAGAAATCACAAAAAATCTAAGTAACTTTAGTAAAAACAGGATCAAATATTTATTAAAATTGTCATAGAATTATAGAATGGTTTCGATTGGAAGGGACCTTAAAGATCACCTGGTTCCAACCCCCCCACCCCCACCCTTGGGAGGGACACCTTCCACTAGACCAGGTTGCCCAAAGCCCCATCCAACCTGGCCTTGAACACTTCCAGGGACAGGGCATCCACAGCTTCTCTGGGCAGCCTGTGCCAGTGCCTCACTACCCTCAGAGTGAAGAATTTCTTCCTAATATCTAATATAAGTCTACCTTCTTTTAGTATAAAATCATTACCCTTGTCCTATTGCTACACTCCCTGAAAAAGAGTCCCTCTCCAGCTTTCCTTTAAGTACCCTAAGACTGCTCTAAGGTCTCCCTGGAGCCTTCTCTTCTCCAGACTGAACAACCACAACTCCCTCAGCCTGTCTTCATAGGAGAGGTGCTTGAGCCCTCGGATTATCCTTGTGACCCTCCTCCGTACCTGCTCTAATAGGTCCCTGTCCTTCTTGTGCTGGGAGTCCCAGAGCTGGACACAGTGCTCCAGGTGGGGTCTCATGAGAGCAGAGCAGAGGGGAGAAAAGCAGAACAGAGGGGGATTATTGTCATTATTACTTAACTCATTCATTAATAAGCCTTATTTCTAAAAGATAACAGAGTTCTCCCTACAAGGACATACCTTTCTTTTGATTCTTCAGTCGTACTTTTGTTGTACTATTGACTTAAGTCAATAAATATGTTTTATCATTTTTAGCAGTGACAGTAATATAATAGGCTTTGTCCATGCTGAAAAAGCAATAAGTGGCAGCTACAAGTGTGCAAAGTTAAGGAGCAAGCAGACAATACAGGGAACACATAACATTAAAATCAGCAGAATTTGGTATCGGAAGCTAGTCATTCTGAAAATCTGATGCATTCGTAGGAAGTTAACATTGGCTAGTGATATAGTTTCTTACTCAGAGATATTGGTTCCATATTCTGAGTGATGACATGAAAAGAAGGGTACAATACCTGGAAAGATATACACTGTTTAGGAACCAGTTCCTCAGAACTATGTGGAATATTTTCATTGAAAACTATGGAATAAAAATTGCCTGATTTATGATTCAATTCTCAAAAAGAAAAAAAAAAAAAAGCTTTCTAGGTTTTGTAGAGCTTTGGGGAAAACACAGTACCAGTTTTGAATCACTCATCATCATATAGCTTTATATAATAAAATAATAGCTTCATCATAAAGCTTTATGATGAAGCTGTGTACTTCAGAGGTAATTTGATGGGTAAAGATTTTCAACTGTGTAATGTAGATTTCTTACACCCTAATTTTTTCTGTGACAGAAAGGATGAAATATATTCCTTAAATTGGTACAACAGAGCATCTGAAGCTCCTTCCAATGAAATTACTTGAAATTCATGCTTACTGATTTTTCAGTTTCTGGTATACGGATCTGGCAATGGTTTTAGCACGAACTTTTTGTCTGAATAGGCTTCTTTACACTAATATTTCTAATCAGTACTTTGTATTCTATTTAGTACTTCTTTCTTACTCTTTACTCACCAAGGCTCTAAAAGGCCTCAGTGAAATAATGCCCATATTGCTTACTGAGTTCCAAAGCAAATGCTGTTCATTGCTGGTTTGTTTCAATTTTAAAACTCTAACTGGGTATAAGACTCTTCTTAGAAACTAGTTTTTGTATTTTAGCCTGAGATATAGCTTAAAGACCATGTTACACCTAATCTTATTTTAAAATGAATTGTGTTATATCTTGGCTCTTTTGCAGTTAATGGAAAGCCTCCAACCTTCTGTGGAACTGGAATTTCACCATCAACGATTAAAATAAAGAATGAAGGAGTGGATGTCATATGAAGGTATTACACTTGTCACTGAAAATAATTGTGTGTAGCATTTTGGTACTTTAATACTAAAGACTTAAATTATTTCTTACTAAAAACAAATAGCTTTGAAGAAACCACTATAGAATTAGGGTTAGTATTCAAAAAAAAAAAAAATTAACACTCAGTTGAAGGTTTGTTTTCAAACAGAAGTAAGCAAATATCAAGAGAGTTCTGTTTTACTTAGGAAACTTACATGACACAACTTAAGTTATGGTCAAATTATTTAAATATGTGTACATATATTCTAAGTCATTTGAAGAGTTTGAGGATTTTCCTTATTATAACCACAATAAATCTACTTTGAATTAGTATTCTATAGACAAGTGCAAATAGGTTGGTTACAGAAACAAAGTTACAGTGCACGCAATTTGTAATTCTAATAGCAGAAATATCAATTCTTCTTTTTCTGTTATGCAGCAAATTATCCTAGAAGAAGGCAAATTCCATACCTGTGATCTTTACTCATTGATCCAGTATAGACATTCCTTTATAAATTAAATAGATATTTTTCAATTATTAATACTTATAGGCAATAAAAAGTTAATAAAATTAATTTGATCATAAATATGATTAAGTAAATAGACTAGACATACTTTCTACTTTCTTAATATAACCTATTATATTGATAAATATCTTTCACTGTTTATTAAGTGATTTCTAAAGGCATTTTCAGAGTTACGATGTTGTATAATACATAAATCCTATTATCCACAAATATAGTTTATTATTAGGATGAAAAAACATAAACTATTTAATATAGCATCTTGAAAAATAATATAACCTCATTACAATCAGGGAGAAGGAATTTTATTTAGCCTTGCTTAGTCTGATGTAACAGTGTTATAGTTTGACTTATCTGCTTATGTTAAGTGATCAGTCACTGATACCTTTGCATCTGCACTAGTCACAAACTCCATTTCTTCACCGCAGGAGTAAAAAAATGTTCATTTTTAACCAGCTACTAAACACACCGCACTATCAGAAGAAATGACCACTCCTTGAAGAGAAATTGGAATTAAGCACTGATGTAGCCTACCACCTATTTGCATGCAAGAAAATCAACTGGCCAACCTAGGAACATACTAATCACCTTCAAGAGTTAATACATGGAAATGAGGCTGCTCAAAAATTGCTATCATCATGTACGAGGAGGGGAAGCTCACATCAGGCTACCCCTGCTGTTCTGCATGCTCTTGGGAGACAAGTGTAACACATGCGTTCTACACAGAGTAACGGACTACAACAAAGTGGAAGAAGCTTCAGTGAAAAAGTATGAAAGAAGAAACAGTACCCATTAAGTCTGATTTATCCTGTCACAACTATATGACAAGGAATACACCTTTGTCTGCCATTTGTCGAGTCTATCCAAGGCTTTTAGGCAAATAGAATAACTTCTGCATATGAATATCTACCATTTCAGTCCTGAAACCCCAGCAGTGGCTAGAAGTCCAATGATTATCGAAGACAAATAAATGCTACACGTACATAAAGGAAAACTGCCCCATACAGTTTTATCATGTTCGAGTATCACAACATTAATACTATCGGTACTAAAGGAGTGCCTGTCAATTTTGACATTTTCCCAGGCAGGATTTGAGTTTTACTTTCTTTCTGTTCACCTGAAATTATTATCACAGACATTATTTCATTTAATTGTTACAGGACCTGACAAGCTCAGATCAAATTCACCCAGCAGAATAAAGCTAGAGTTATTTACATTAGACTTGCTGAAGGTTCACGAGATTTGCCTCACCAAACAAAATGCACCCAAGTTTCTGTTAGACATACAAAAAAAAAGATGAGTGTCTTGTAGATCCCAGTTTCCTAATATGAGGCTTATGGTACGTGTGCAAGCAGTATAAAATTTACCAGGTGAGTTGTTTTTTTTTTTTTTTCCAGTTAAGCGGGAAAAAAAAAAAAAAAGGAATGCATTCTAGTCTTGCTTTATTTTCACTAGTTTTGATTAATGCAAAGACTGCAAACAGAAGCATGAGCTTTTGATTTCCTTCTTCCTCCATTTCATAAGAAGCTATTTTCTCCTTTAGCAAACTCTGGAAGGGGAACCTCCCCTTCACCTGCAGCTGTCTGGCATTGTCTCCCAGGTTGCAATGGTTTGCTGTTTGCTGCTGCCTTCCTGCATACACATGTGAAGAAGGGGCAGAAATAGGTTTTCAAGTACACTTTAATGTACTCAGATAAAAACGCTAATATATTTCCTCTAATTCTTAAAGCAAACACAGTGTATTTTCAAGGTCATTATAAATACAGCTGCTGCTGGAGAAAAATTTAACTGGAAAAAAAAATATATTAAAAAAAAAGGAGGGAAAAGTAGAAGAGACAAACAGATGTTGTGCTGCTGAATTCTCCCTTTTTCTTGCACTGGGTTAGTGACCACAGTTTACACAGCTGCTGGTGGGCATCTAGTTACAAATTAGCTACATAAGTTAAATGAAAAGAATGTCATTGGAAAGAATTGCAGATGTGAGCATGTCTATGTCAAGGAACAGTCTTGTTTTATAACTTAGAAAGCTTGATTTAGTAATATATATGTCTGTAAACATATTTAAGAAGAGAGAATAGAGAAAATACTACAGTGTTTTCAAATGAATTGTTATAGGCTCATTTTAATATATAGCGGCTTTCTTTAAAATTTCTCGTAGCAGCTTAACTTTTTGCTACCATCATCATTGCATTTTCTGAACTGTTGAAGAGATGTTTGTCAAGGATTAGTAACACTTCTGAGTGTAATTCTTGTCATCCAAGAGCAGTAGCAAACTCCTTCAACTGACAGCCCAAAGGAGCCGGACTAAGGCACTCAGAACTCAGGGCTGCATACCCTGAAGCTGGCTGCAGTACTACAGTTCTTCTACAGCAACCAACCAGTAATGAAGTGACTTCAGCCAAGTAATTCCCATTGTCTTTACAGATGTCAGTAAATTAAAGGCTCTTTCTGAGACACATAAGTAGAAATTTTTCATGGGTTGAGTTAAGCATGAAATACTTATTTGTATATAGCACACATTTAACTGTGAAAATACTGATTATTCTTCACTAAACCAAGAATTGATACTGGTTCCTCTCATTAAAAGACAACAGCATGATTTACTGTTAGCATGTTGTAATGCTAGGGAACAGACAAATCAAGTGTCTTGCCAAAGAGCATCAAAGAAATCAGTGCAAGAACCAAGTACAGAACCAGCCTCTTGGAGATTTCAGCTGACACCTTTAAATCAGCTCATCATCCTTTTTTGTTCTGTTTTTTTCCTAAGGACTAAAAGGATTTCAGTCTGTAGTGTGGTCAACCTGGTACATTTCACAGCACTAATTATCATTTTAAAAAAGAAAAACACAATGTAGAAAAACAGTAGATTTTCCGCATTAAGAGTAATTGGCACCATCAGTGAAGAGTCAGCACTTACCCTGTAATGGTCAATTCAACAAACACATGTCTAAATGCAAAACCACAAGCTCTTACAATTCTGTAAACTCAGTTAATTGCTTCTTTTGGGGTTGAGGTCAGGCTTATTTTTATGACCGAACTAAACTTCCACATTAAAAATAACTTAGATAATTCTTGTTCCTTAAAATTTTACAGATGAGTTGTAGGCTGAAACACAAACATTTTTTTTTAAGTACATACTGAAAAGCAAACAACATAACAGCAACTGTACATTGCACCCAGCTATTCTGGGCACAAACTCTTCTCTGCTCCACCGAAACAACTTCAAATCTGGCATAATTTAGCGGAATCCATCCATCATCTCTAGTTTATATTCTTGATGCAGATTTACTCAGCAAGCCAAAATCTTTCAAATCTTCCACACAACATGTTTTTCCACTTATGAAAAACGTGCATTTTTTTTTTACTGGAAATTTACACTTGTAACTATTTTTTGCTTAAAATTACTGTTTCCAGACACTAGCTTTACACTTATTAACACAGTGAAAACAAATGCTGCTGCCAGACCATCTCCTGCCTTTTGTTCTCCCGCTATCCATAAAGCAGCCTTCTTCATTCCCATTTAAATGTTATTGGAGTTGTATGCTCTATGCAAAACACAGGAAAAAAAAGCACTAAAAAATGTTTTGTGTTGTTTTGTTTTGTTTTGTTTTGTTTTGGGGGGGTTGTTTTGTTTTTATGTACTGCATACTAATTAAGTTAAATCTGTCTATTTGTCCCTTAGATAACAATTTACATGCCTTGCTTGCATGAATAGTTCACAGCACTGACAGATGAGGGGTACAGTAGTCCTTAAATTTTTCTGGAGATATTGGAATATACTCTCAAAATATGTGAACCAAGGTTTACATTATATTACTGATATCAGTACTAGACAGAGATGATAACTTCCAGTGCAAACACAGGGATTATTTATTTATGCATCACAAAATTGCACAACAGCTTGGTAACAGGACCCTAAGGGGGAGTTTAAAAAGACATCCATAGTCTTTTTTCAAAGACAGACTGGCATGCTGTTGAAAAGTGGACAGAAGGTAATGGAAATTCAAATGACGCTCCCAGAAATTTAGGGCTTTTCCATGGGAAATTCTGGATGGTCTTGTCTAGAACCGGAATAAAGTCAAAATCTTCAAAGATTTTATAAACCAGAGTACTATCAGAAGTTTTGTCCTGTGAATAGCTCTTGCTCACCATCTGTCAGGTTCTGGCAATTCTGAATGTCACCCAAAGGCAACATTTGGGGTGGCTTCCCTTCTGAAGATTTGCATCCAGCCAGCTCCAGATAGCTGACTTTGGACCGTCCAGTCCTTGGACCAAGACTGATATGCATAAGACGTTTTTGCCATTTTGGATAATTTTTCCACCAATGCAATCTGAGAGGGTATAATGCAGCTCGGATTAAATTTCTGTGGTGTTCTTGTGACATATGTTAGTAGTTTGTGTGTTTGTTTAATTTTATTTGGGTATCAACATAGGGAACCATTTAGTTTAAGGTTTCAGCTATTCCAAATTTTGCAACAACAAGATAATCTGAAGAACAGCCTATTCTAAAATTGCAGTTCTGGTTTTAAAAATAAAGGTTAAGCTTCCATAACAAATAAACATACAATGGCAATCTTTCAAACTCTAATGAAAGTAGATAGTTGAGTGTTTTTTAGTTGACAGCTGAGAAATGCAATATCACACTGATGTCTCAAGTGATCTAAACATTAGCTTCAGGAAGCAAATACACGACACTCAGTTTAAAGTTATACTAAAATGGCAGCAATTAGTGATCTGTCTGATGTAACAATTCAGATAATTTGTGAACTGCATATTTTCAAATATTGAATATACATATAAAACTATCCAACTCATTATCTTAAACTCAGTGATATTACTTTTTGCTGGAATTCCACAATGATTCCACTTTTGTATCTAATATGACAGAAAAATAAAATAAAATTTAAAAAGAAACAAACAAAAAATAGACATTCCATTCCAAAAACTCTGAAAAAGAGAAAGGATTTTTTTTTTTTAATGCTCTTAAGTGGGAAGATTATCTTTCCCCCAACCAAAATAGAATAGGAACTTCCACAAAATTTTATTTCTGACGTTCATCATTTTCTACTAGAAACCATTCTTTTCCAGAAAAATTCACCTCATGTAAAAAGTTTCCTGTAAATCAGGGAAATAAATATCAGACATGCACCAAGCCATAGAAACTGAATTAGCAGCTTGCCACATAAGAAACCTGTGGCAGAATTTGGAACCAAATCTTTATTTCCACATCCCAACCCAGTTTACTGAGCAGTGAGCAGTTCTTCCTCACCACACTGATTTTATTTACAGTTTACTCTCCATTTAAGATGCTATAAAAGTGTCCAAACTTAAAGATACAAACACAGCTCTTGATGTCAGTACAAGAGCATATTTTATCAATTTTGTTTATTTTTTAATCTACGGGAAAATTCTGTTAAGAAAACAGCTTGTGCTTAACAAACATCTAGTATGACAATGAGTTAATTCCTCTTGGAGTAAAACATAAACTGATTTTCCATTAATTAAAGCACTTATCATTTTCATTCTTGGACATCCTCTTGTTTCCTGGTACATGCTCCAATAAAATGGATAACCAAAATCATGAGATTCTTAGCAAAAGTTTCTGAGGTTTGATGCTGTCTGTCTTGCTGTTGAAATCACACTGGTCAAATGCTGCCTGGCCACCCACATCACAACATGTTTTTTCAAACATACAAAAATTAAAAGTTACCTGGATCTTCTATAGATAAGTTCTTCGTCAACCACTGAACAATGTCTGAACCTAGGAACAAAGCAATAAGTATTTTTAGATTAGTAAGTTTTCTCTTCCTATTCTTCAGTTCCCTAGACCTATTAACATTATTCTACATGCAAGAGACCTCTATGATTTTTTTGCTCTGTTTGTCAAGAATCAACTAGAATATCTTTTTATATATACATATATATACATATATATGTTTCTCCACAGCTTTGGCAAAAGAAACATGCCACCACTCCTTTCTTTAGGCCAAGACTTATAAAACACAATAGAAAAGTGTATGATAACCTACATTTTAAAATTACATTATTGAAAAATTTACATTAAAGAAACTCTCTTTTTAAAGTTAATATAAGATTTTCCTCACCTTTCAAATTAGTTTGCAAATGAAACTTAGAAAAGGTAAATGCAACATATGTTGTGATTTTGCAATATATGACAGTGTATGCTCCAGGTCATTTCTGACAAAAAACCTCTTTGAGACTAATACATACCATTATGAACTCCTTTTAGGAGCTCCAGTTTATGTTCAGCTTTGCCTTCTGATTTTTTATCTTCTGCTGTAGTGACTTTCAATCCTTTCCGCTGCCTACCAGTGAAAGCATATCAATTACCTAAGCATGTATTACTACAACAGTTCTGACTCATGTCTAAGCTTTTGATAGAATTCATTCATCCTTGGGGTTGAAGCCCTTTCCTCACCACTCCAGATCCTCTACTTCTTCTGTATCCCTACATTTACTCCCTATCGTTTTCTTTGTATTTAATTTCCTGCCCTTATCTTAAGGGCATGTTATTCCTCCCCTCTTAACATCTCCAATACCACACTCCGTGCTGCCCTTTGCAACACATATCCTTCCAACCCTACCTCCTGATTCTTAGCCACCCTCTGCTGCTCTTGGCTGTGCTCTTCCTATCACAGTTTACACTCTTTGTGCCAAGACAAGCTGAAGGAAGTCTCATTTTTTAGACTCCAAGCTGCAGTTGGACTTCACTGTGAACATATTGGATTACAAAACAGATTATGAAGCAGTTCTGCAGACAAAAAGACAATTGCATTTATGATTTAAACAACTTTAAATGACAAAAACTGGCCTAAAGGGAAAACACACTCAGAAGCTGGGGGTGATGCACATGTTCTGTGTTTCAAGATGGTTGCAGAATGTCTACATTTCAGACAAGCAACGTAATGGAAAGACGTCATATAATACTTCCTTATAAAAATGGTATTTAAGTTGCTTATCCATTTCTAGGCAGACATAGTAATACTATTCTTTTAAAAACCTTAAATTTAAACAGCAAAAAGACAATAAAAGTCTACACAAATATAAAACTAATCAAAATAATAAAATCTCATGAATAGGCAATAATATAAAATATTAGAACCTGCAGATTTCACCGTCACTCCCAAGACTCAAATTTCTTCCTGTACTTCTAATTATGCATAATTTCCTTTGATCTTATTAAAACAATGAATATGGTGTATTAATAAAGCATTCCAGAGAAGAAAGAAATCCATTTTTACTCTCTTAACTGTAAATAATATAATTTTTTTACTTCCATTTTTTATTAAAATTAGTGAATAGCCTTATCATGTATTTCACAAAGCCTAGCTTATTTTAATGTAGCTTTTCATGCGTGTACATGTTACTAAATTGATTACGTAACAATGAAAACTGTGGAGATTTTACAACCATCTCCAGAGAAGAGATTTTCAATACTTTTTTACATGTATAAATTTTGACAGATATTAAACTTCAGCAGCAACATTTCTCATAGTATTTACACTGAATTATTTGTTAAGTGAGGCAATTTTGCATGCTCCTACTGTCAGATGAATACAAAATGTTTCAGGCAGATATTCCTACCTCAGAATATTCTATTTTTGTGAATTTTTATAAATACAATTTCTGTCTTTAAGAAGTTAATGAGGCTGACACTGAAGGATGAATTTTAGCTTAGTGTAAGATAAAACTTCACAGACTTCAATGATGCAGTTCCAAACGTAGGTACATTTTTTTCATTAGCTGACTAGAGAAAGTAGTCAGCCCTAAATATTTTCCTAAACCCTCGAAGGTCAGAGTAAAAAAGTAATTAGAGAAACAACATGAGATTTTTTAAAACTGGTTCTTAACTTTGTCTTCCTTCAAATCCTGTAGGTACCCCATGGGAAGAATTTTTCTACTTTTTTATCTCACCTTCAAATGCTTTCCTCTTTACCTCTTCCAAACACTTTCCCACAGTGACACACCATATTTCTCAGTCCTCAGCTCCAGGTATCATATTTGCCTACATGATCTACACATCAGAAATTTCACTTCCATATGTTACACTGTCTTCTAAATAACAGAGGGAAATGAGATTTCTTGACAACTGTATCATCTGATTCTGAAAGATCATTACCACTCTATTCATATTTTATAATGAAGCTATTCCCCAGACCCAAAAGCCTGAACAGCAGTTTAAGCCAGCTGTAACACTTGAACACTCCAATGATTTGAGTTGCATGACTTCAATGACAAAAGCTTAGGTCAATAAATATTAACATATATGCTCTCCTTCTAGTGTGAAGGGTATTCAAGTAAAACAAAGTTGCAAATAGTATGTCATATCACAAGTGAGAAATCTATCAGTCCATTTTCCTTTGGGAGATCTCGTGGGCAACTTTAGTCCTAAAATAATAATAAAAAAGTATCATCTTTAATAGCTTGCTGTGTGTTTTTTTTTTTTTAGTGGTTACTTTATATGTCTAATCAACAATGTAATTCCATTCAATCATATCTATGCCCTTTTCTAAGCTTTATTGTTTATGCAAATGTGTTTCTAAAAGCAAGACCATTGCTATAATTTTTTATCTCAGGAAAAGAACAAGGCAGCTAAACAGGTGAATGCTTTACAGGAAAGGCAATATTTGAGTCCTTTGACTCAAATCCTTTGACTTTGAGTCCTAGCTTTGAAAATCTGGTGACCAGTAAATACATGTCATTTTTCATATACCATGCTTCACATCTACAGGAGAATCATGATCCAAGAATTAGGATGAAAAAGGTTACAGAATTCATTATTTGTAACTGTGCTAACACGTGATAAAACCTTTAACCTTCAAACCTGAATCTATCAAAATGACTAGCTAGTAGGATGATATAAATAGCATGAAAGCTACTATCTTGGTATCGAACATTTCTAAAAAGGGGAAAAATAAATAAATAAATAAATAGGAGTATTTGGTTTCCAGGCTCGGAGGGAACTAATTTGAATGCCTGATGATGTCATCTTACGATGCAGTATTTTTAAAATTCTAGCTAATATATTTCCTTTTTATAATTTGGAATGATCTAAAACAAATAAGACTTTTTAACTAGAAGCAAAATCAGCTCAGTGAAAGAAATTATGAGTCTTCATGTTGAACTGCAAGTAAAGTACTCTGAAGCAAAGTATCCAGATTGTAAGTGCTATATTTGAAAGATTTAAAGCCACAACCCAAAAGATAGAAAAAATTTGCCATGTTAAAATGTACTCAGATTTTGTACAGTGTTTAATGTGCCAGTCACAGGTAATGCTTGATAACAAAAACACTAATAATAACATTTTCAAAGGAGATTCTCAAGTGAAATTCCCAAAGTCTCCCTGCTTCGGTTTTGTGAGGTAGCTAAAAGGGAAGCTGGCTGTTAGATCTGTAAGGTGCAGAAGACCTTACAGACACCAACTGAATTTTGAAATCTCAGAAGAACCCTCACCTGTCATGCAAATTCCTGTATCAAATAAAACTGGACAAAACAAAGTGATCATTCTCAGAAAACATTAGAAACAGGTTTTTAGATTCAGAGCCTTTGAGACAATAGTGAGATTATTTCAATGTCAGCACCTATCCAGAAAAAGGAAATAAAATTCACCAAGTCCACAAATATGAAAGACTTTCAACTTTTTTTCAAGAAAGCAGAAAAAAAGTGTTTACATTCATAATTCAACACAAATCTCTCAACTGTGTTCTCCATGAAATGCATTTGCTCAAAAGCCAACTGGTGATTAATTTTAAAATAAATTGTTTGAAAATAGCAGTTGCAGAAGCTGTCATAATATCTTAAGAAATATTTTTGGAGGAAAATGGGTGCTCTGAAGTCTGCAATGTTAATTTCCAAGTCATAGTCATAAAGTCCAGGGACTAAGGATAGCTTTCAAGAACAAAACCTTTATTTTAAACAAGTCTCTACAGAATATATTTAAAAAATGTGTTGACTCTAAACTATGACAAAATTAATGGGAATTAGAGATCCATTTTTTGCTATGCAGAGATGCAATGAGCCATGTATACCCTGATCTGACAACAGAAAGGCATAACGAGATCTGCAAAATAAAATCAAAATCAAAATGCTCTATCATTTTAAAAAGTCAAAACATTTTTAGCTGAAGATTGAATTTGTAAGAAAGTGCATTATATTAATGAAAATCACAAACCATGAGACCACTGAGAAATTTGAGCTATAATGACCTATCACTTCTTAAGGAGACAAGTTCAATCATGAAAAAAAAAAAAAAAAACTATTTTTTCTGCTAATATCTAGATATTGTAACTGACATCTATTCATTTTTTTTACCTGTAGATTTCAGAGTATTTACAAATGATGAAGCACATGGGAAGTTCTCCTGCACTCCTGATAGCAAGAGAAATTTTATCTTCATCAAGACTTTTGCCATCTGACCTCAGAAGGGTGATCTAACCATTGCAGTGCTTTTCCTGTGCTGTGAGAGCCAGGAAGCTGGGTTGATGAGTACATGTGTGCTGAAAGGCTTCAGCATCCAGTTACAGGAAGCTGGAGAATTCTGTGCAGAACAACTCCCTGTAGGGAAAGATTAATATTGCACACAAAGAACCAGTTTCTAAATATAAGACAACATGACTGTTATTGAATTAATACAGTGACACCACTGCATTTCCAATATATTTTTTTGTTTGAAGAGGGACTTGTGTAATTTTGACTTCTTTCTTCAACACCATTTGCTTTGTCACACTACTTCACGGTGAAATACATCAGGAAATTAAATTTATTTACTGATACACACTTCAAAATCTGTGTTCATGACTGAAAAATAAAGTGCAATTTCATTCCTCATCACTGATTCAGAAATTGGAAACAGAAAACAGATCAGATTAACAGGTAGATCACTTTCTCAGCACTTTATCTGAGGTTCATCCACTCACAAAAATTGCTTTCCAATGGATTTGGATTCTGTGAGGAAGGGCTTTCACTGGTGAATGGGGTAAGATGATCCACATTCTCCCTGAAGTTTTCACAGTCACAAATCTCAGAGCGCAGGTTGTCACTCAGTTATTTAAACACAGATGTTTTATAGTTTATTTCCGTTTTCTGAGAAGCATAGTTTCTGTACGAATTCCACATGCATATGCATGAAAGAAATCAAGTATCACACAAACTTTGGGCAGAAAGGCTGAGGGAAAAAAAAAAAAAAAAGCAATGGCTGTACTATCATCACCAACACTTTTGATACACTTCAAGATCTAAATCTATTTTTCCATATTTGTACACATATGGCTTATTTTCAGATTCCCTTTCGCTTATGAGGATCAAGGCAAAAGCGATGATCTGGATTTGCTGTTGTGCTTGAATGAACAATGAGTTATTTCATCTTAAACTATGGTTCTAGTCAGTGCTGAACTACAATGGATTTCATTCTAATAAAAAGTGAATTCAGGGGTGTTTCATTTGCCCGTTTCTCAGTTTCATAAGTAAGGTGATCAAAAATGTTCAGATTGTGAAAAAAGGAAATAAGGGAAATGACTGACTCTGGAATTCTTTGTATTAATTTAAATGCTTTCCACCTTGATTTTTTATTTAACAGTTTTTTAATTTCTCTATTCCTTTGGATTAATGGAAAATAAATTCATAGATTTAAACCAGCATCATCATTTACCATAAGTAGCAAATGAGCTGAATCTGTGATTTGAATATGTTGCTGATTACATTTACATATTTAACACACTGACCTTTATTGGTTAAATGTTCTGGCTTTTAGAAGGAAGACATCATTGATCAAAGTGTTGTTTGACTAATAACATTTGCAACTCAACTTTCACACATTTATTTCTGTCACTTTCTTTTTTAAGTTACTGATGAAAACAAATGCATAAACTTGCTCTTGTGCCTTATTACAACTGAAAGTGCCCCACACTTTTGTTGTAGCGCCCTTACACCTCAAGGAAGTTTTTAGCCAGTTACAGATTTAAAAATCTAATTTTAAAAATACTCCTAGCTCTACAGAGGATATGAAATATCTAAAATGTCTTAACGAACTTAATCAAGCACAAAAAATAAACAGTTTTCCAGCTTTAAAGCAACATAATAAGCTGCAAGAATTTCTCTTTTTTTTTTTTTTTTTAGTGAAGATGCACACAGAAATTTGCAGAAATAAAACCTCAAATGAATCATCCTATTGCTTTTGAATGGGACCCTTTCATTCTAATCTCGAAGAAATCCTCAAAAATATTCAAGTCTAGAACGACAGAAAGGACACATTCTTCTGGCTAGCATAACCCTGTGAACAACTTGTTTCTTGATATTGTTAAGTTAGTGAATCTCTGCTTCAGAGAGGAAAATTTCATTTATTTTCATATTGTGAAAGAGCTAATACAGGATATCAAAAATCTCTCCTAACTCTCACACCTATATAAAAACACCCAGTAGTGCTGACCAACAAATTCCATTAACGTAAATTCTGCAGTCACACCCTGCCTCATAACCAATCTTCAGAAACAGAAATCCCATTCAAAAAAAAAAAAAAAAAGAACACAAAAATGGTAACTAAACATGGCTGCATATCTGTGCTCACCCTTTCTCCTAACAGCGCCAATCCACACAGGCCAATGTTTTCTCCAGCAAAAGGAACTCGTGCAACGTTTGCCTCTAAAGCTTCTCAAAAGACATCCTCCACTCAGATCTCAACAGCCACAAGTGACTGTTTTACAGATGACACTGGCTGTTCATAATTGGCAATGTACCAGTAATCACAGATGGGACCTCTGTAATCTCAAGGCTGTTATAATAAGCACTAAAGATTAGCATCTCACTGAAGAACCCTGCTTCATGTTAAACCCTTGCAAGACAAGAGTGATGCTGTTTAGAAAAACTATGTGCTCTGAAAACCCAGCATAGCTTTTCTCTTGTAAAGGGATTTTTATGTTTTTCTTCAAAATGTTGTAAAGCCATGTGATCTTGTTTGGCTATCATGAAATATCAGGGTTCAGGTGACACAGATAAAGACACTTTTGTACATTTCCTTGGAAATGTACCTTCACAATTTTTTCTGTGTGAAAACTCTTTGTGGGAAAAAAATAAAAAGAATCAGGACACAGGAAATATAAGAAAAAATCTGAACACCATAAGGTTGCCTGGAGGAAATCTTTTATAAGGAATCTTTATCTCCAAATAGACAAAGAAACAAACAAACAAACAAACAAAAAATCATTTTTATATACTGTATACTCCAAGTAAATCTTCTAAAGTCTGAGATAAGCAAGGAGCCCAGGAGGCTTATCAATGAGACCTTGATTTCTAGTCCAAAAATATCAAGTAATGGTAAAATATTAAAAGCTAAATGACTTTATGGTTTCCTCATCATTATGACCCATTCCTCTTCTCCTCTCAACCAGTTTCTCTCTCCACCTTACAAACACAAACCCATTTAGGTACTACTAAGAGAGAAACAGTCAAGAATTCAGCAGTCCATCATATTCTCCTTCTCCCAATACCTTTAGGAGCTCTCAAGCTAAATTCCATCCTACGTTTTGGTGCAGTCCCCATGTGGAGGGCAGGAACCCTCCCAGCACAGAATGTAACTGTCCAGTGCTCTTCCCAACAGGGTTGTGTACTGCACAAACCAACAGACTGTACTGCAACCACTCTGCCCCGTCTTGCAGGTGAGGGCCCACCCACCAACAATTTTTTGTTTTCTGTCTCTCTCAATGACAACATAACTTCTTTATAGAAGGAATAAGAAACTCTGTGTGAAAAAACAGTCTCCACCACTTACTGTTCATGGTGTTTCCTGAAGCATGAGGTAACATTCGTCCAAA